>NC_066585.1:502920081-503625914 GCF_024323335.1 Lathyrus oleraceus
GCTAAATTCAATGTCTTCTCATTTATGGATGGATTTTCCGGATATAATCATATCAAGATGGCACCCGAGGATATGGAGAAGACAACATTCATCACACCTTAGGGAACATTCTGTTATCGAGTGATGCCCTTCGGTTTGAAGAACGCCGGAGCCACGTATCAACGAGCTATGACCACCTTGTTTCATGATATGATGCACAAGGAGATTGAGGTCTATGTTGATGATATGATTGCTAAGTCAAGAACGGAAGTTGAACATGTAGAGCACTTGTTGAAGCTTTTTCAGCGTTTGGGAAGTACAAGCTTCGTCTGAATCCCAACAAGTGTACATTTGGAGTCCGTTCCAGCAAGTTATTGGGCTTTATTGTCAGTGAAAGAGGTATTGAGGTTGATCCTGCCAAGGTCAAAGCAATACAAGAGATGCATGCGCCCAAAACTGAGAAGCAAGTCCGAGGTTTTCTTGGCCGCTTGAATAACATTTCCAAATTCATATCCCACATGACTGACACATGTGCGTCGATATTCATGCTTCTCCGGAAAGATCAGTCTCATGATTGGACCGAAGATTGCCAGAAAGCTTTCGACAGTATTAAAGAGTATCTGTCTGAACCTCCGATCCTATCTCCGCCTGTAGAAGGAAGACCATTGATCATGTATCTAACTGTTCTTGAAGACTCAATGGGTTGTGTCCTTGGTCAGCAAGACGAATCAGGAAAGAAAGAATATGCTATTTACTACCTGAGCAAGAAGTTCACTGATTGTGAGTCTCGATACTCAATGCTTGAGAAGACATGTTGTGCTTTGGCTTGGGCTGCTAAGCGCTTACGCCAGTATATGATAAATCATACGACTTGGTTGATATCCAGAATGGATCCAATCAAGTATCTCTTTGAGAAGCCTGCTTTAACAGGGAGGATTGCCCGTTGGCAGATGTTGTTATCTGAGTATGATATTGAGTACCGAGCTCAGAAGGCTATTAAAGGTAGTATCTTGGCTGACCACTTGGCACATCAGCCAATTGAGGATTATCAGTCAGTTCAGTATGACTTCCCAGACGAGGAGATTCTGTATTTGAAAATGAAATATTGTGATGAGCCCACGCTCGATGAAGGGCCAGAGCCTGGTTCCAGATGGAGTATGGTGTTTGATGGCGCTGTAAATCAGTATAGAAATGGTATTGTGGCATTGATTATTACTCCTCAGGACACACATATTCCTTTTACAGCAAGGCCAACTTTCAAATACACGAATAACATGGCTGAGTATGAGGCCTGTATTATGGGTTTGGAGGAGTGCATTGATCTAAGGATCAAGCATCTTGATGTTTATGGTGATTCGGCCCTCGTTGTTAATCAGATTAAGGGTGAATGGGAAACGAATCAGCCTGGTCTCATTCCATATAGGGATTACGCGAGGAGGATTTCAACGTTCTTTACTGAGGTTGACTTCCATCATATTCCTCGAGATGAGAATCGGATGGCAGATGCTCTTGCTACACTTGCTTCGATGATTGTGGTTAAACTTTGGAATGAAGTCCCCAATATCACTATGATGCGCTTGGACAGACCAGCTCATGTATTTGCAATAGAAGAAGTGAAAGATGATAAGCCATGGTATTATGACATCAAGTACTTCCTTCAGAACCAGGTTTACCCGCCTGAGGCATCTGTGAAAGATAGGAAGACTTTGAGAAGATTATCAGGAAGTTTCTACCTCAATGGCGATGTGCTTTATAAGAGGAATTTTGACATGGTTTTGCTCAGATGCGTGGATATACACGAAGCATACCTATTGATGACTGAGGTCCATGAGGGTTCATTTGGAACTCATTCCAATGGACATGCCATGGCTAGAAAGATTCTAAGAGCAGGCTACTATTGGCTGACAATGGAGTCTGACTGCTGCAAGTATGTGAAGAAATGCCATAAGTGTCAGATTTATGCGGATAAGATTCATATTCCCCCGACACTTCTAAATGTGATCTCATCGCCTTGGCCTTTCTCCATGTGGGGAATTGACATGATTGGCATGATAGAACCGAAAGCGTCCAACGGACACAGATTTATTCTCGTAGCAATTGATTACTTCACCAAGTGGGTTGAAGCGGCGTCATATGCAAATGTGACCAGGCAGGTGGTCGTAAAGTTTATCAAGAATCAACTTATATGCCGTTATGGTGTGCCAGAGAAGATCATTACTGATAATGGATCTAACTTGAACAACAAAATGATGAAAGAGCTGTGTAGTGAGTTCAAGATCACCCATCATAATTCTTCTCCTTATAGACCCAAGATGAATGGGGCTGTTGAAGATGCTAATAAGAATATCAAGAAGATTATCCAAAAGATGGTTGTCACGTATAAAGATTGGCACGAGATGCTGCCATTTGCTTTACATGGATATCGTACGTCTGTCCGCACTTCAACAGGGGCAACCCCTTTGTCTCTTGTTTATGGCATGGAGGCTGTACTCCCAGTAGAGGTGGAGATCCCATCAATGAGAGTCCTGATGGAAGCCAAGTTGACTGATGCTGAATGGGTTCAAAGTCGTTATGACCAGCTGGACTTGATAGAAGAGAAGAGATTGACTGCCATGTGCCATGGTCAGTTATATCAGCAAAGAATGAAGAAAGCTTTTGATAAGAAGGTCAAGCCTCGTGTGTTCCGAGAAGGTGACCTCGTGCTCAAGAAAGTTTTGTCTTTCGCACCCGATTCCAGGGGCAAGTGGACTCCAAACTATGAAGGTCCATATGTTGTTAAGAGAGCCTTTTCAGGCGGTGCTTTGATGCTTACAACTATGGATAGGGAGGATTTCACTCGTCATGTGAATTCAGATACAGTCAAGAAATACTTCGCCTAAAATAAAAAATAGAATGGCTCGCTAAGTTGAAAACCCGAAAGGGCGGCTTAGGAAAAAATGAGCATCTCGGTGGATTGAAAACCTGAAAGGGCGATCCAGGCAAAAGTTAGAGACATAAAAAACGAATATAGGTATCCCGCTAGATTGAGTACCTCATCCCGGGGAAATCTAGGCAAAAATTAGGGATTTGGCAAGTAACTGCATCCTGACAAGACTTTATTCTACAACTGTCATCCGTCAGAGATTCTCGCCCATTCGTCGTCAACCGAAGCTTCGAATACATCGAATTCAGAATTGGTGGAGAAATGGTCATTATGTTCAATGTAGCCCTTTTTCCAATACATATCACCAATTTCAAATTTGTAAAGATCTATGTTGTCTTGCCATTTGCAGACTACCGTTCCATCAAATAAATTTGAGCCTTTTATCCAATTATTTGCACTCTCATTTGTTTCTATTCAACAAACGTTTCATATGCTTTAATTGAGAAAATATCATTGTTTTGAATAAATGAATTTTTCATAACTTGTTTTTAAACAAAGTGAACTTTCACAATGACAAAAGGATACTTAGGTGATCCTTAGTGCTCTCCCAAGGATGGTATGATCTCCAACAGGGTAAGACATTTGTTCATATTCCTGGCATGACTGTATCTTATTCCTCCGGAGCCCTTTTGGTGGTTTATCCTACTGAGTGGAATGCTTGTTGAGATGTTCACCACTCTTCCCTTCAGCGGAGTAGCGACCTTTCCTCCTTAGCAGATGTGATCTCCTTGGTGTGATCTCCTCAGCAGATGTCATCCCCTGCAGAGGTCTTTGCTTCCTGGTATCTCTGATTCCCTGGCATATTGGATACTCTCCGTGGAACCTGGATTTCTCTCTTGAGATGTAATACCGGATGTTTGTGTGCTTACTCCTTGGGGTTGTTTGTGTTAGAAATGTCTGTTTGTCAATATTCATCATACATAAACCATGCATGCGTGCATATAATTTTCAACATTCGGATATTCATATTACATTTTTTGCCATATATCCTTGTTTGTTATTCCTCTGCTAGTTGGTAATACATTCCCCAAGCAGATGTCGGCGTCTGATCCCTCAATGTAGAGTCAGCCCATTAAGCAGAAAGTGTTTATCTTTCCTTCCGCATTCCCCACTGAGTTATATCCTCATGGACGACGGTTTGTTTTCGCTTCCTCCCAACACATATATTGGGATGGATTCCCCTATTGAGGTATATCCTCACTAGGACGAGTCTTAATTAAGTTTGCCTCTTTGGTTTAATCCTAAATTGGCCTCTTGTGACTGTTTCCTGTGTTTCCCTGTGGTATAAATGAATAATTGTTCAGTAATCGGTAATTATTCATCTTATCCTCGACGGAGTCTGTGGTTTTCTACCCTTATACCGGTAGTTGTAAGCCCTATTTTCTCCCCTTTGCAGAGTTAACCTTCTTGTTCATCCTAATCGATGACGGTTACTCTTCCGTGGTTTTCTACCCAGTATCCAGTAGATGTAATCCCCTCCTTGACGGTTATCATTATCCAATATTCGGTGATGATAGTCCCTCATCCTCTTGGATAATTGCCCTGGTTAAGCAATTTTATCCCCAGTAAGTCATCTTTACCGGTTGTCGGTAATGTTTCTTGCTCCCCTTGATTGGTCATCATTATATACCTAGTTTCGGTATCCCGATGCCTCTCTTTGTCGGTCGATTTATCCTTTATTAACCCAGTAACCGGTTGTAGATAATCTTCCATGCGAGTATATTATCTACGTTCTGACGGTAATAGATAATATATCTCATGCACTCTTTGGTCGAAGCCTTTTGTTCGTCCCCAGTTGAGTAAGATTCATATCCCTGTTTTGGAATCGAATGTCCATCCCATAATCGAGTTTGCTTTTTGCCCTCTTTTCGGATGATGAGTGTTTTGGGAATATTCCCCAACTCACGCTTTGGTTGGTCACCTATTATATGCCCAGTAACCGGCATCCCTGGTATTCCTTCCTTCTGCTCCCTATTATGACTTTTTGTCCCTTGTGGAGTTAGATTTTCCTGAGTTGAAATATACCTTTTTAGGTCTTCCTCAGATGATTTGGTTGATTGATACCTCTCACCCTTATACCGGTCTTAGATATTCATTCTTCCGGGGCATGTTGTTCTCTCACCCTCATACCGGTGTTCAGATCACACGTCTCTTTGAGCTTATTACCCAGTAACCGGTAATACCTCATCCCGTTGCTTCCCCAGGAGATTTCTGTTGGGATCTCCCTCAGTTGAGTCCCTAGTGGACATCCCCACCTGAGTCCAGATTTTTATCCGAAGTATCCGTTACGGATAATTTTTGGCTGTATTGGCATATTCCCCAATACATGCATCTTCGAGTCGGCTCGAGTCCTTCCATTGATTTATTTCGTGGATCCTCTCCGTGTCTCTCAGCAAGTCTCAAGTCGTGACCTGCTCATGCATTTTCACCCTTTTTACTCCCCCAGAGTCTCTGTCTCCCTAGTGAGTGTATTACTCCTTTGGATTTTTAGTTTCTCCAGATTTCTTTTTTCTTTTGTGGACGCATATTCCCACAGAGTTTTACTATTTGCATACATCTGCATCATGGGGTCTCTTAGGGACCAAAATTCATCTCTTTGTTATTATTTAAGCCCATTCTACCCCGTCGAGACGAAGAGTTTAACCTTCATTTCTCCGGCTAGAATGACCTTAAATAGGGGCATCTGTAAGACCCTAATTTTGTCCCTAAGATCCCTCATGGCATCATAACATTACATTTGCATTGCCTCAAGGATCATTAGCATCTTGGTTCCCTTTGCCTTTGGGTAGAACCTTTTGTGAGTGGTTTGAGATCACCAAGCATGCTTGAATTGTATATCATTGCTTTTCTTATTTTGTTTACTAACCAAAAGCACAAAAGTATGTCACTAACATCTTTTGTTTGTAGCTTGAGCAATCACAAGGTCAAAAGCTTCAAGGAGATCATTGGTACAAAGACATGGTCAAGAGGAGATGATAGCAAGCATGGTAATGGTTCCCAAAGCTCTCATCCATCAAGTATGCCTCCCTAGCATCTCAATTCACCATTTTGATCAAAGCAAGTCAAAGGGTTTGAGGTTTGTGCCCCAAGGAAACCCTAATTCATCTATGCACCACAATGCCTTGCTCTTGAAGCAACCTCAGCCCATGGTCAAATACAATCAAGGTAAGTTCTTTAATTCATCATTTCATACATATTTGAACTTATTTGAGTGTACTCAATCATCAATTCATCAAGATATGAGTCATGGACTTGAGAAGTTGATCAATCAATTCATCTGACAATTTTGAAATGCACTAAGGCCTAACTTTTCATGTGTTGGTCAAATGGAGATGGTTCAAAAAGAAAAAATGTTCTTAAGGACAATATGAACAACTTTCATGTTCATCAAAAATTTATTTGAAGCTTGGAAGGTCATCTCCCATTCCAAGACATTATAGGTCATTTTGACTGAAACCCTAATTTTGGGTCAAATTCCCAAGGACATAACTCATTCTTTTTTTATGATTTTGAGGTGGGATTAAATGCATTGGAAATATTAAGATGTATACTTAAAATGTCTTTTTGAAAAAAATTTCAAAATCTCAAAGGAAATACGTGTGATAATGCAAGACATTATAGGTCCTTTTGGACCAAATGCATTAAAAGGCAAAAAAGTCCAACTTCAAGTGCCCATAACTCTTTCATCAAAAATCCAAATGATGCAAAATGTAAGTCCATTTTTATTTTCTTGTAAAGATCTACAACTTTGATGTAGGAGGTTTTTCCATTTGAGGCTTTCATCATCAAGACACAGGGGCTTGAAAATTGGCCAAATTTAGAAACCTTGCTATGACATGTCATACACCTTGCACTTTAAACTCAAATTTCATAAATTTCCACACTTCAAATGGATTTTTGTCCAACATAACAATTGTTCCTTACCTCAAGACCTTTCCAACGATTACTCACATGATCATGTTTGGATTTTTCAAATGGGACTTTCGAAAAGGTGAATGTTTAGGTCAAAATTATGGAATGCACATGAAATCTTGATACACAAGCAAATGCCATTCAAATTACACGTCCAATTCAACCTGGTTGGTGTTCAGCATTCATTTGCATCAACTTTTGGGCTTTGCACGCGCCTGTACAGGCCCATGCATGAAGGGTTCAAATTCCATGCACACGAGTTTTGCCTTGCCTTGCTTCAAGTTCAGCTATAAATACATGCTTCTCTTCATTCAAAAGGGATCCCTGATTCAACCTGTTATGCTGCACAAATATCTCCATAACCATTACCAAAGAAGCTAGTTCATTTTTCTCTAAATTTTTCAGATCCAAAATTCAACTACATCTGGTTGAATCCTTAGATCTAAAGCTTCTAAACCTTCATCATTCATCTCATTGATCTTCTGTTTTGGCAAAGAAAGCAAGGAATCGAGCTCAAGTTTCCAGAAATCAAGCTTACTCTTCAACTGGTATCTTCGAATCTCATCAT
This sequence comes from Lathyrus oleraceus, assembly GCF_024323335.1. Classification (NCBI taxonomy): domain Eukaryota; kingdom Viridiplantae; phylum Streptophyta; class Magnoliopsida; order Fabales; family Fabaceae; genus Lathyrus; species Lathyrus oleraceus. The sequence goes on from NC_066585.1 coordinate 502,927,464, forward strand.
CCATTGACCTATTTGCTTGGATCTTGTGTTTTCTGAAGTCCTCACTTGAGAGGCAAGCTAGTGGTAGCTTCAATTTCGTTTTTCTTTGATCTGCATTTTGCATACCAGAATCTTCCACCTCAGATTTCTTAACCTATAGGAATCTTGAGTGTGATTCAAGGTTACAGGGGTGATGTACATCACCCCAGCTTTAATTTGATGTATAGATCGTGCATTTTCATTAAGGTTTGGATCTCTGCAATTTTGGCCGGAAAATCCAAGCTCACCGGAGAAGACGGTGGCTCCGGTGGCTGTCCTATTGTCAGATGCATTGTGGACCCTTGGATTCATTTTCCAGATTTGATTTTGGCCTTTGATTGTTATGACTTTTATTTAATCCATGTCTGGTTGCATTGACTTAGTCCTATGATGCGCGCGCATGCCATTGCCTTCAGATCATCCACGTCATTTAATGAAAGGAGATCTAACGCGCCAGGATTTTCCACATTTTTTAATTTCTGATTTTATTTTCTTTAATTCCATTTTATTTCAAAAAATCATATCTTCTTCATTTTTAATCCAAAAATTATGGGACCAATTGCATTAGTCTCCAAATAAATTCTAGTTTCTATTACTGATTTTTAATATTTTTTATTTTGTCATTTGATATTTTTTGTGAATTTTCTCTTTTCTGGTTATTTTTAATTCATTTTAAATAGTTTTTGATATTCAAAAAATACAAAAATATTTTCCTAACCTATTTGAATGATGATGGATCTATGAAAAATATTCTCATCAATTTTTAAATTGATTTGAGATTTATTTGAGATTTTAGTTCAATTAGGTTATTTTTTATTCATTTTTAATTGATTAAAAATAGTTTCTGACTTTTAAAAATGCTGAAATTTTTTGTCCAAACTTTGTTTGACCTTGTTGAACTTGGGATAAATTACTTGGACCTTTCAAGGTTGATTTGAAGTAATTTTGAAGTTTGACCTTTCTTTTATTTTTAATTCAAGTTTATTTTTAATATTAAAAAATGCCAAAAATATTTTGTTCATTTCTTGACTTCCAATCTTCATCTCACTTCTGTTTTTGATTGTTTGACTTTGACTTTCAATGTTATTGGTCAACATATGATGATTGGTACATGGTATTTCATTTAATGCATTTGTATCATTTTGCCTTTTTTTATTTCCATTTATTCATCTCCTTCTTCTTCTTCTTCTTTTTTCTTTTTGATCAATGAGTTGAAGGTTGGTAAGTTAGCATTGATTAGGGAAACTTAATCTTCCTTGATCCAAACCTAATTCATCTTGATCAATTGATCAAGTGAATGGCTTTGCATTAAGGATAGGTTGTTTCCTAAATCATGCAAAAGGCTTAAACCAATACAAGATCAATTCTCTTCTTCTTTTTGGCATGGCAAGTTGTTGGAACTTGGTTCACTAATCAAGACTTCTAACTTGTGTTGTTGCCTACATTATTATTGACCGGCCTCAGATAGTTGTGACTTCTACATAAGTCCAATTACGATTGCTTAACATAGCGCTAAATTTGCCTTATGGCACACTAACTACTAACATTAACTATTGACAATTAACATTTACTTTTTGTTCTTTACTTTTATGCAATTTACTATTCTTGCACATATTATCCATTTGCTTTTCTCTTTGCTCATTTGAGCACATGTTTATGTTAATGCCATTTGCCTTTTGCTCACTTGAGCACATAATTGTGTATATATTATTATGCTTGTGTTTGTTTTGATTGTTGTGAACCAAATGCAAAAAAATTGACTTAGTTTCTAGGACTTCCCCTATGCAAAGAATGGAGAATTGGACTTAGATTCTAGGACTTTCCTTATGCAAAAATTGGAGTAAATGGACCTTAATAATGAAGATGGATTAGAGGGACCAAATCTCTAAACTCTCTCTTGTCCATTCTTGTTTTACTTCATGAAACTTTTGATGTGTGTGCTTTTGTGCTAGGGGATTCTATGAGCTCAAATTGAAGGACTATTGCTATGTTCATCCAAAGTGAAAGATACAAGATACATTGAGGATCTCTTAAGAGACTTGTTTGATTGCTTATGCTTTGTGATTACTTATTCCAAAAGATGGGAGCTACTTGGATCATCAATATGATCTCAAGAGAGGAACTCCATTGTGGTTTTATTTCTTTATCCCTCACCTTTTTGTTTTACTTAGGACTTAGCCCTTCTTCTTCTTCTCTCCATTCTAACCCAAGCCAAAACTTTTGTGCAAATATTTAACAATTGTTTTCAACATTAGAAACCTAAGCCTTATGCTTTTGATTTTCAAGCCTTCTTTTCATAATACTTATTCTTGAATTGAACTTCTAAGTCAACTTTGACCATTTTTGTATATACTTATAATTGGTAAATATAACCCATTCAAATGTCTTTTGTGGTTCCAATGGACACTTCCTTAATCAAATTTTTTATAACCTTTAGCTATTAGGTTTGAGTTATCCTTGTGGTAGATGTAATACTCACCTATATCCTTAGTGATGAACAATGAGTCTTCCATGCTTATTATAGGGTTAACCCTTTTCTAGCATGTTGAAGCTATCCTCACATGGTGGATTTGTCGTTTGTTGAGTTTTCTCCCTTTGATAACAAAAGACCTTAAGGCTTTTGGACCAAATCAATTCACCAACTTGTTTTGAGATTTTTACCCCGAACTACGAGGATTTGATCCTAATCTTTTTAAGATGGTACGTAGGCAATGGGTTTATCCATCCAAACACAAATATGTAAATAACTTGTACATTCTTTTCTCATCTCTTCAATCATGTTTGCACAAATAAACTTTCACAAAACAACAACCTTTACAACAAGTGTGAAAAAGGCTCCCTAGGAGTACCTATGATGTTTTGGGTGCCTAACACCTTCCCATTACATAACCAACCCCCTTACCCAGATCTCTGTTTCTCTTTTACTAGTTTTTGTTAAAACTATTAGGTTTTTGTTCGCTTTCTAACCATTCCTTTGGATAAATAGAAGTGCGGTGGCGACTCGACTTGTATGATTTACCTTGGATTTAGTCAATATCTCTAATGGTAACGAATACCCCGCTACACACACCATAATTCTTCTCCCTACAGACCTAAGATGAATGGGGTTGTTGAAGCTACAAACAAGAATATCAAGAAGATTATCCAGAAGATGGTTGTAACGTATAAGGATTGGCATGAGATGCTTCCATTTGCTTTGCACGGGTATCATACATCCATCCGCACTTCAACAAGGGCGACCCCTTTCTCTATATATGGGGTATGGAAGTAGTGCTCCTTGTAGAGGTTGAGATCCCATCACTGGATGTGTTGATGGAAGCCAAGTTGGCTGAGGTTGAATGGTGTCAGACCAGGTATGACCAACTGAATTTGATTGAAGAGAAGAGGTTAACTGCTATGTGTCATGGTCAGTTATACCAACAGAGAATGAAGAAAGCTTTCGATAAGAAGGTCAGACCTTGGGTATTCAAAGAAGGTGACCTCGTGCTCAAGAAGATCTTATCTTTCAAACCAGATTCTAGGGGCAAATGGACTCCTAATTATGAAGGCCCATATGTTGTTAAGAGAGCCTTTTCGGGCGGTGCTTTGATTCATACAACTATGGATGGTGAAGATTTCACTTATCTTGTGAACACAGATGCAGTCAAGAAATACTTCTCCTAAAAAAAAAACAGCTCGCTAAGTTGAAAACTTGAAAGGGCGGCTTAGGCAAAAAAGAGCGTCTCAGCGGATTGAAACCCGAAAGGGCGATCTAGGCAAAAATTAGAGACATAAAACAGAAAAAAATCATCCCGATAAATTGAGTACCCTGTCTTGGGGAAATCTATGCAAAAATTAGGGATTCTGGCAAGTAACTGCATCCTGCTGATCTTCAGTTTTGGAGACGTTTTTTACCATAACGGTCGATGTTGATTCATTATCCCCAGTAGCAGCCAAGAGCACAGTGGATATCAAGAGTTGGTAGAAGGATTAGTGACCATTGTATTCAATGTAACCCTTTTCCATGTAAATTACCATTTTCAGCTTTGTAAAGATATATGGAGTCTTGTCATTTACAGACTACCATTCCATTAAATAAAGTTTAGCTTTTATCCAATTGTTTCTACTCTTATTTATTTCAGCCAACTAGTTTTAAATTTTATTATGATCATTTTTTTGAAAATTAATTTTTAAATCAAAATCATTTTTCTTAAACATATAAAAGCATGAATTTTTTAAGCAATCAATTTCATTTAAAGGGAATATCAATAGTGGTTCGAAAGCAGTAAGCCCTAAGTGTGGAGCATTATTGGTTCTCCCCAAGTAGTAGGCGCATTTTCTCTTTCATCCCCGACAACAATGTTCAGCACTCGGTGTTTGTTGATTTCTCCAAACGATTATTGTTCACCATGTCCCTAGTGAAGTCGCCAACTGAGTTGGTTGATTGATCCCCTGTGGAGTTTAGTATTTATTCCCCAACCGATCTTATATTTGGTTTCCGGCAGAACTTCGGTTTCCCCATCAATCGCCATCAGATTCGCTCCCAGTCAGAGTTTCCTCCTGGTTTCTGAGCAGCTATTTGTGTTTACTCCCTGCATGGTTGTCTCCCATTTGATATGGTGTTTACCTAAAATTCCCTGTAGGCTTGATAACAGTTTTCCTCAGCGGATCTCCTCCTCCCTAGTTAGGGTTGAGCCTTTGGGAGGATGATCTCTATTTTCTCCAGCAGTTATCTCCCTTTTTTGTGGATTGATCGAGAATTATATTGATGAATCAAATTTGCAACACTTTTGTATCCTTTGCGATCGTTTTGTCAGCATAATCATCATATATACATATACATATGCATATACACTCATATAATTTCATTATTGCATCATCACACTTGTTGATTCATTCTCGTGATTTTTTAATTCTCTGTTATGGTGGTACTTTATCCCTATGCAAGATTGGTGTTTGTCCTCCTTCAATTGTAGAGTGTTAGCCCCCTAAGCAGAAAGAATTTAACCTTTCTCCTTTCCCCACCAAGTTATTTCCTCGTGGACAATGATTTGTTTCAGTTTCCTCCCAGTTGATTATTTGGATGGAATCCCTACCCTTGAGCTATGTCCTCATCGGGTTGAGTCTTGATTGACCTTTTCTTTCTAGATCTTACCTAGATAGATGCTTTTGGTCCCCTAAGAGTTTATTACCCAGTAACTGGTAATATTCTTCTTAGTTTGCAGTTTGTTATTTCTTGCCCAATACCTGGAAAAAGTAACCTTTTTCTCCCCAGCAGATTCATTTTCTTGTTTCCCCAAGAAGTATATCCTTGATATGTTCATCCTAACCGATTACAAATATTTTCTTCCCTTGATTTGAGTTTATCCTTGATATGTTCATCCTGACCGGTGACGGATTTTCTCTTTGATTGGTATTCTACCCAGTAAAAAGGTAGTTGTAATCCCTATTTTTTCCCTAGAGAGTTAATCCTTGATATATTCATCCTAATCGATGACGGGTTTCCTTCTCTTACGGTCTTCTGCCCAGTAACCGGTAGTTGTAAATCCTGCTTTTCTCCATTTGTAGAGTTTATCCTTGATATGTTCACTTTAACTGGTGACAGATATCCTCTTTGTGGTCTTCTATACAGTAACTGATAGATGTAATTCCTATTTTCTCTCCTCGGAGTCTATCCTTGATATGTTCATCCTAACCGGTGACAAATATTCTCTTTGATTGGTATTCTATCTAGAAGTCGATAGATGTAATTCCTACTTTTTGTTGAGGTAGTTTATTCTTGATATGTTCATCCTAACCGATGACGAACATCCTCCTTAACGTTTCCAGGAAAGTCTATCCTTTATATGTTCATCCTAACCGATGACAGATTTTCTTCCCTTTGAGTCTATCCTTAATATGTTCACTTTAACCAGTGACAAATATTCTCTCTTTTTGGTCTTCTGCCCAGTAACCGGTAGTTGTAAATCCTATTTTCAGCTTTCCCCAGCGATTCTTTTATTGCCTAGTAACTGGTGTAGCACCTCAAATTTGCACCTATCATTGTACATACATTCTCATATTAGGTCATAGCATAACATGGCCCATATCATATCATATCATGGCCTCAAGGATCATTGCATGCCCTAGCTCCCCTCCTAATGGGTAGGTTGCCTTGTGAGTGTGGTTCTTGATCACCAAGCATGTTTTGCATTTGTATATCTTTGCCTTTCGCATGTTTATCAATCAAAAAGTACAAAAATATTGTCAGTCTAACCTTGTTGCTTGTAGTTGAAGCAATCATCAGCAATTAGGTCAAAGTCAGTCATTGGTCAGTCAAAGCAGTGGATGGTGGCCATTCTTGCAGAATTTGGGTACCATGATCAATAATCAAGAGTTCATATAACTTGGGACATCACTTGGAATCAAGGTCTCAAAGAATTAGGGTTTGGAATTCATCAGAAGTGGATCAATCATGCAAAACCCTAGAAAAGTCAAACTTGGTCAACTGTGGATTTAATCAGTGATTTGATGGATGGAATTGATTTGAAGGAGCTCATTCATGTCCATACAAGCCTCATATATCATGCCAAACCTCATCATGGAAGAATTTGAAGTCAAACAGAAAATTTCCAGAAATAGAAAGTTGACCTGTAATTTCAATTGCCAAAAATGGAAACTTCTTGATCCTCAACTTACATCATGATACAAGCTTAAAATGAATTTTTGCCCAACATGAAAGTTGAAGATCTTGTTCTCCCATTTCCAAAAAGTCCAAGAACACCCAATTCCCATGCATGGTTGTCAAGATATGATCAAATCATTTTCACAAAATCTTGAACTTCAAAAGGCCATATCTCTCAAACCATTTGGCCAATTTTGGTGGGGTTTTTTCCTACAAACCACATTTCATCTCCTCTTTCCAAAAATATAAATTTCATGCACCAAAACCTTACCATGCAAAATGGAATTTTTGGACCTAACCTAATTAATTTCAAGTGTGGACCAAAGTTGACTTTTTGATTTAAGTGTTTTCAGCACATTTGGCCAATTGGGATTCATTTAAGATGGTATTTGAGACTTGTCCAAGGCCCAAACTCGGCCAGAACTTACACCTCCATATGCATATGTTGGAAATTAGCAAATTGGCATTTCACTTCATTCAAGTTAACCAAGCTTAGCACATTCATTAACAATGCTAAACAGACATATATAACTTCATTTTCAGCAGATTCTAAACCTAGCGGCAGCCTCCATTCGAGAGATTATTCTCATTCTCTCATTTTTGCATTTTGCTCACCTTGCATTTTTCTGCCAAAATCTTCGAAGCACCACGAGTTCTCTTGGTTGTTTCATGACCTGGACATCATTGGGAGACCATTCCAAGCTCCATTATTCTACTGTAAAGCATTCCATGTCCTGTTTTTCTCCAAAGCACAACAATGGCCAATCGAGATTTGAAGGATTCTAAGCCTTGCTGAGCCAAATAGCTTCAAGTATTCATCATTTCAAAGCATTGTGGACCTCTATTTGAGCTGGAAGCATCCAAACAACACTGTTTCATTGAGTTCTTCAAATCAAGTGAGTTTTTCGACTTCTTTATTTTTCCAAATCTTGCTATACATCATGTAGGTCTTACTTAGCTGGTTGATTTAAGCTTTGAATCATGTCAAATGGTTGGCTATTTAGGAAGATATGCTGTTTGTAAGTTTGGTGTATGAACTTGTTTTTGCTCGATTTGCCTTGCTTGAAGTGATTTAGTGAAATTTGATGCTACATTCTTGTTGTATGATGTTTGCTGACTCTATTGGCATGGTCAATTTCGAATTCTGGGCGATTTGATTTTTTTCTCATGTTTGAATGATGAAGATGATTACTGCAGTTTTGAAACCTTAGACTCTGCCCAGAAAATTCACATGAAATGTGTTTGGATTATGGTGGTTTGATGTTGCATTGAATGTTAATGTTTCATTGCCTTGCTGTTTTTGAAGTTTTGTTTGAATTCGTTTTATGATGATTTGAATGAACAAGTTGAAGTTGCTGTGTTAAAACCCTAAGAAGAATCCAGAAAATTCGCATGAAATGTGTTTGGTTTGTTGTTGTATGATGCTGCATGAACATTACTGTTTCACTGCCATGCTGTTTGTGTAATGTTTGTTTGAATTTCGATTGATTGATGGCATGAAGATGATGTTGCCCTGTTGTGTACAAACCCTAGTTTCTTTCCCAGATTTCTTGTTTTCAAATGCGTGTTGGCTGCTGTTGTTGCTTTTGTTGCATGAACACCATTATTTCATTGCCGTGCTGCTTGTGCATTTCTGGATGAATTTTGTTTATGATGATGAACATGAAGATGAACACATGCTGTTGCTGTCCAAAACCCTAACCATTTTCCAGAACTTTTCACACGATTGGTTGATTGTTTGAATTTTCTGCATGAGTTACTGTTCCATTGGTGACAACCAATGAGAACATTTCATTTTCCTGGCCCTAAACGGTGCGTTTTGCCTAATGAGTGTGGTAATTTCAAAAATGCCACTCGGTCAATGTTGACCTACTAAACCATGTCATATTGTTCAATGTTCATTCCAAATTGATGCTCAATCTTCTAAAATTCACAACTCATTCAATTCAATTCCAAAATTCATGCCAATTTTTGCATCATGTCCTGTTGAATGTCTATTATTTTATCATGATTTTTGCTGAATTTTTGGTTGGCTGGATTTTAAATGGTATTAGGTTTCTTGACATGTATGCACATTTTACACCTTTTGCCATTTCTTTTGTGAAATTGTGATGATGTATCCAATGACCCTGAAATTTTTTGTGGTTAATCTACACTCATTCATGTTTGTTTTGATGTAGAGTTTTTGAATTTATCATGTTTGGTTGTTAAGATATGAATTTTTGAACTAGGGTGTGACAATTTGTGTTACACCAATGTTATGCAATTTCATGATTTTTGTTGACATGCTTCCTGACCTCCAATTAATGTGAAATTTTGCATGATCCTTCTCTTATATGTCTAGTTGACTTGTGATTTTTCTTGGATTTAATTATGCCATTTCTTAATTGTTTGAGATTTTTCTTCCCTGCCTAGTCAATTGTTGACTTTGTGTGATACATCTTGCCATTTCATTTGGGAAATTCTCATATCTTATTGGATGATCATGAAATTTTACATATGCATACTAGACATCTTGAGCTTTGCATTGGTGTTGATCCCATTCATTTCTCATCGGTTTTCATTTAGTTATGATTTTTTGAAATTGATACATGTTTGTTTGACTTCTTTGTGCATACTTGAAATTGTATTGACTTCCTGATTTGAATTGACCATCTTCCCATGATCCAATTGAGCTGAAATTTTATATGTATGTCATGTTATGGATTGTGATTGACCCTGAATTATTTGATAATTTTTGGAATTGATTATGATTGCTTTTGAGCTAAGTCTTTCTGTTGACTTCATTGAGCCTATTCAAATTTGCTTTGACTTCATGATTTTCATTGACTGCCTTCCACTTGTCCAATTGTGATGAAATTTTACATGCTTACCATGCTAGGAGTTAGGATTGATCATGAATTATTTGGTGATTTTTGAAAATGTGTGAGTTGACGTTTGATGCAAGTCTTTCTGTTGACTTTTATGTGCTCTCATTTGCCATGCTTTGATTTCTTTTGTCTATAAAATGATGATGATGCATGATATGAGTTTGAAACCAATTGGGTTTTCTTCTTAAATGTTTGAATTTGATCTTGGTTGGATATGGTTTGCTGTTTTGACTTTCTCATTTATTTTTGACCCTAGGCTTGTCCTCGTGGTCCTCTTGGCTTATGTTGAGTTCATTTGTTTCAGGTTAAGCAATAATGCCTCAAAGAAACCATTGCCAATTTGATTGAGCTTGATTATATATCATGTGCTAACCTTTGTTTTGTAGGTGGTATGACCCATATGAGTTGGGTCTTGTGCTTTTGCACTTCTGTTTGTTGATTTAATTGTTTGATTCATTTCCTTCTGATTTAAACTGTTGAACTGTGTACTGATTTGTCTGATCATTTCAGGTACCCTTTAGTTGCTTAGAATTTGCTTTGCTTTGCTATTTAGCAATTTGCTTTGAGGTAATCCCTCTTTCTTCATGTAGTCTGGAGACCCGGCCTGTTATTTGGCCGGGCAAACTGTCTGAAGTCCTCCTTGAGAGGCGATGCTTGTGTGTGTTTAATTTTGTCCCAAGCAGGAAAAGTCCTTCAAGTAAGGCAATTGGTAGATCAAAGGGATAAGCAACCTATCCCCTACTATTCAGTGAGTCTTCTCCTTGCTCCCATTACATGGTTGTAGCATTGAGATCAAAACCCAAGATCTATCGAGTCAATAATGTGGAGAGAGTTCCTACTTTCTGAACTCCCACACTTTCTGATATTTAAAATGCTCTCCCTGATCAGGGATAAGAGCAATGAGGCACACCCCTCATCTCCTTTCATCGGCTTCACCTTAGCCTCTCAATGGCAAGGTTAAGAGCAATCTTTGACCCTATTCCAGTTGGCCTCAGTGCCTAACCCTCTTGTGTGAGCCTCCTTGTTTGGCTATAGAGTGTGCTGTTTGATTCTCATTGTTTGATTGATTGATTCTATCATATGCACATGTTTGCTTGTATGCTTTATGCATTGCTCATTAATGCATAATCATCTCATTTGTCTTTGGGACCTCATCATTGTTGTTTGCCCATTGAGGACAATTGTAAGACCATCCATTGGCCATTGCTCCTAGGATATGGAAGTGAGTATAAGACCATCACATTGGCCACTCATCTTATCTTTGCTTGTTGCATTGTTTGTATGTGAGGATACAATTGTAAGTCCCCGCAAGTTGGCATTTGTTTTCCTAGGATCATACTGTGTATGTTAGAGTAAGCCCAGACAGATTGGCATTTGACATCCATGTTTTGCTTTCTTTGTTTATGAGAGGATGCAATTGTAAGTCCCCGCAAGTTGGCATTTGCTTTCCTAGGATCATGTGTTGGATATTGGTATAAGTCCAGACAGATTGGCATCCGGTATCCAAGTTTCATTTTGTTTTAGGAGATTAGTGTAAGACCATTGAGTGGCCTCTGATATCCTGTTTTGTTTTAGGAGATTGGTATAAGACCAGTGATTGGCATCCGGTATCCGCTTTTCTGCTTTGTTTGTTTGTTATTATTCATTGCCCATTCCAAAGGACACACTTGAATCATCTTCTATATGATTTCAAGAAGTGAACCTTCTAAGAAGTTTTACAATCCATATCCATACATTCATCCTCATTATGTCCTAAACCTTTTCACACTTTGATTTCAAATTTGACATAGATATTGTGCAAACATCTTCATGTTTTCAAACTAAAAACCTGGACTCAAGTCCTTGACTTTTTTTTCAAACTCCATTTCGTAATACTTCTTTTGAATCAATCTTAATCATACTTTGACTCCACTTTCATAATCACAATCAATTAACTTCACCCATTCACTTGTTTTGGCTCTGTCCATTGTTAATCTTTTCACATTAGCCATAGGTTTCAATTATCATTGTGGTTGATGTAAATCTTGCCTATCCTTAGTGAGTCGACTATAAGACTTCCGTACTGAAAACAGGGTTAACCCCTCTAGTGCGTCGAAGCTATCCTCGCATGGTGGATGTTGGTTTTGGTCGAGTGTTCTCCCATTGATAATGAAAAGCCTCAGTGCTTGTGTTTAAAATTGAATCCACCAACTTTTGGAAATCTTTTAGCCGAACTACGGCGTTTTGATCCTTACCTTTGATGGAAGGTACGTAGGCAACGGGTTCATCCGTTCAAACCCAATAAAATTTGTATATTCTTTTCTCACCATCCCAATCATGTTTGCACAATATTTATGCCATAACAAATAACAATTTAATACAACAAGTGTGAAAAGGGCTCCCTAGGAGTACCTAGGACGTAGTGGGTGCCTAACACCTTCCCATTGCGTAATTTACCCCTTACCCAGACTCTCTGATCTTTTTATTAGTTTTCTACGTGTAAAACTTCTTAGGCTTTTGTTCGCTTTTTTAGCCAGTCCTTTGGATAAATAAAAGTGCGATGGCGACTCGAAATTTCATTGTATGCTTTGCTTATGATTTAACCGATAAATCATATAGCGACGAATACACCGCTACAACTGGTAATGAAGATACCCCCTGACCGCCCTCAGTAAGTCATCCTTGATATGTTTACCCTAACCGGTAACGGGTGTCTTTTCTGTCAGGATTTTATTATCTCCATACCCAGTAACTGGTAATGGATAATATATTTCTACTCCTCTTACGTTGAAGTTTATCTCGTCCCCAGTTGAGTTGAGTGCATATTTCCTTAGTGAAATTGCTATTTCTGCATGACTCAAGTATTTCAGTTTTATTCTAATCTACCTGGTTCCCCTGCAGATGTTCTTGTGTCTCCCCGACTGAGTCTTTCCATTTTTCATGGAATTCCTCTAGTCTTCCAACAGTCTTTAAGTCGTAGTCTAGCCTACGCATAACCCTTTTGATCCCCCGGAGTCTATGTCTTCCATGTGAGTTTTCCTTATGGAATGCATTATGCTCCTGCGGACCTTCGGTCTCTCTGATTTCTTTTCCCTTGTGGCAATATTTCCCCACAGAAGGTTCATCTTACATTTATATCATATGCATTGTGAGGTCTCTTAGGAACCAAAATTGGTTTCTGTATGTTTTTATATAAGCCCATTCTACTGAGTCAATACGAATATTTTAACCTTCACCTCCTCAGTTAGAATTTCCTTAAATAGGGGCAACTGTCAGACCCCAATTTTGACCCTAAGATCCCTCATGCAATCTCATCAGATGCATTAGCATTGGGATCATACCTTGGCATTCTCCTTACCTCTCTTTCATTGGGTTTGTTTTGGGAGAGATCATCGAGCACCATGTGATTGTATCATACTTGTATATTATCATTTTACTAACCAAACTACCAAAAAATATGTCTTTGCATTTGCCTAACTCTTTTGTAGGTAGGGTATGATCACCCTTGATCAATCAAGTTCATATCTAGGGTTTAAGACCCTCATTGCTAAGAGCATAACCAAGCAATGATCCACAATGGCTCTAAGAATCATATATGAGTCCCAATGATCTCTACATGTCATTTTGATCAAGATTTCTTCAAGAGTTTGGAGTTGGTTTGCCTTGGAAACCCTAGTTCATCTAGGTATCTTGAGTAACTTCTTCAACAAGCTTCTTCACCAATTGATCAAATTTATCAGGGACACTTCAAATTTAATAATATTATACATATATGAGCTACCATGAGCCTAAAAAGTCAAGATAATTGCATGTTAGCAAGTTGGTTGATGGTGGTTGGCCAGATGGATTCATCTGATCAATACTGGGTCTCCCTAGACCCTATCTTCTACACTTTTCATCATATGAAAATGATTCCAAGATAAAAGTTACTATAAGTGACATTTCAAACAACTTTCATGTTTAGGTATAGAGCTAAGTTTGCTTGGAAAGTCATCTTCTATGTTGAAACATTATAGGTCATTTTGTCTAAACCCTAATTTGAAAATTAACTTCCCAAGGCCATAACTTGCTCCATTTTTATGAGATGAAAAATTTCCAAGTTGTAAAATCAAATTCAAGATGTCTACTTCAACTTTTAAGTTTGGAGTGAGAGCTAAATCAACGTTTATGAGCATGTGATATGAGGATACATTATAGGTCATTTTGGACCAATGCCATTGAACAAGTGATTTTTCTCAACTTCTAAAATACACAAATCACTCATCCTAATTACAAATTATGTCAAATTGATGACCATTATAAAGGTTTTTAAAATAGATACAACTTTGATGAAGACACTTTTCTCATTTGGAGCTCACATAAAAAGTTAGGCAAGGTGGAATAACTGAATATGTGACTTGACACTTAGAAAATATTTTGACATGTTGAAATTTCCAAACTTCCACCTCAAAATTAACCATGATACAAGTTCCAAATGGAAAAGTGTTCAACATAAGAGTTGTTCATATTTATATAAGCTTTCCAAAGAGTCCTAATTCGTTCATTTTGGACAAAGTTTGATAGGTTTGCGCATGGCTTAAACATGCTTGTATCAGTTGGTAAGATTCATGATTCAAATGTTCAAGGAACTTTGCCTTGCCATCCAAGCTTTATGCAGACCTCGTTTCAGTTGATTGTGGACCTAATTGGATTGTTTCATGCGCCTAGACACGCCCATGCAAGCATGTGCATTGCATTTCCATTTTTGTAGAATTTTTCAAGTGTGCAAATAATACTTCTCATTGCTATAAATAGAGGTCCAATGCCTCAGTTCAAAGGACTTTTGCACGCCAACTTTTCCCCCAACCTTCCAAACCCTCTCAATTCAAAGGAAAACCTGAGAAATTTCAATTGAAATTTGAGTTTGAATCTCACTGTTTGGAGATTCAAAAACTCCAGGATCCAAAGCTTTGCATTACTCTTAACCTACTTCCACAAGCTCCACAAGCAAGATCAAGCATGAATTGAAGCAAGAGAGATCCATTTCTACACAATATTGAAGGTATTTTTCCAGATCTTTTTTCTCTTAGATTATGTCTCAATTCTCTTGGATCCTTGGTTGTCTGAAGTCCTACCAATGTAGACAAAAAGATTGAGTTGTTTTGAGGTCAAATTGAAGCAACTCAGTTGACACACCTCAAAATTCAACTCCATGTATCTCTCTATATATTTGAAGTTAGTTAAAATTGAGGTGATATTCGTGATTTACGCCATTTTTTCTTTAAGATCATGTCCTCTTTTTTCATTTATGATATGGTGATGATTGGACCAGTCCGGCCAATGTCATCGGAGAAGATGACCAATCTTTGGCTCCGGCGATGCACTGGAAGTGTTCAGAGCCATTAGATGAGTTCAAAATGTTTTAATCAGGAGCGTACATTATGATTACCCAGCGTGTGATCAGTTGACTCAAGCGCCTCATGGAACGTGCACTCTCCACCACTTGATCTACCACCTCAATTAATGTGGAAGATCAAGTGGTCTACGCTTTTTTAATTATCAATTTTTTTTATTCCTTTGATTTTCATTTATTCATATTAATTTTAATATTTATCCAAAAAATATGATAGTTTCACCAATTTTTTTTAAAATAAAATCCTCTTTCATTTTCTAAATTAAAATTATTTTTTGGATCATTATTAATATTTTTCATGAGTTAATTGATTTTGTGATTATTTTTAATTATTTAAAAATACTTTTAAGTTTCCAAAAATTCTGAAATTTTTTCTCCAAGGGCCTTTGACCTTGTTTGACCTATGATAAATCTCATGGCCATTTTTTTGGTGTTTTGATGATGTTTTAGGAAATTGACCAACCATATTTAATTTAATGCATTATTTTTAATATTTTTAATTGTTTAAATGCCAAATTAATTGTGTTGAGCCATTTTAATTGCCTTTGTGAGTTTAACTTGTGTTGTTGGGCCTTGGTCATGGTTGATTTGACTTTGCTAGGTTAAGATCATTGGATTTAGGGGATTGATGAAATATACATTCCATCTCCAAAAATGAATGAATGATCTTAACTTGGTAAAAGTCCTCCTTTGTCCAATTTGACTTTGATCCATTTTCCCTCCCTATTCATCGAATTTCCCTTATATATGCATTCATGTCATGGATCTATAATATCTCTATATCCTAAGGCTAGTTGATTGCAAAATCAACATAAGTATGGATGAGATTAGGTCCCCCACTTTGCATATTCTTTTTGTGTGTGGTATGTTTCATGAGCATAGTTCATCATACTGTGTCTCTAACATTTATTAACACCAAAATTCTATTTCCCCGCCTCAAATAGTTGTGACTTCTACATAAGTCCAATTACGATTGCTTAACATAACGCTAAATTTTGACACAAAAGGCATAGCATTCTAGTTAGTGAGATTATAAGTCTCCCCTCTTTCATGGTATTGTATGGAAACTTGGCCTTTTTTCCTTCCATTGGAAGATGTCTTGGTTCAAGGATCCATGCTTGTGATAAGTGAATTGAGTGTTCTCCAAAGAATGACTTAATCAAAAGAAAAGCAAAGGAAATACTAACTCCTAAATCATTAACAACTAACATTTAATTTCAAGTCATTTAATTTTAATGCACTTTATTTTTTAAGCTTTATTCATTTGCCATTATTCATACTATTCTAATTGTTTATGTTAATGTCATTTTCACTATGTCCATTTGGACCATACTTTTGTGATATATTTTGTTTGTGTATATTGTGTTTGTTTGTGTGGTGTTTGACCATTAATGTACATAATAAGAACAAAAACCCTAAAAAATATCTTGTGTGGACTGTTGGTTTGATCTGAGACAATTGGACTTAGAATTTAGGCAACACTCCCTATGCAAAGGACTTGACCAATGCCAACTTTCAGGTAACCAAGTCCTTGTAATTTGAAACTTCATCTGATACATCATTGAAGATCCATTTGAGTTCATCTGCAACATGATCATTGTGAAGCTGTTATTTTAAACCTGTGATTTATGCATTGTGGAATTCATTTGCTACATGGACAAATTTGAAGAAGATCACGGAGTTGCTAAGTTTGGATGTGGCTATCTTTATTTGATTCCTTGCTCTTCAAGTTGATATTTTGTGCATTGTTTGTTGCTTGATTCCAAAGTCCAAGGGAATTTTGGGTTTCTATATGACATTCTTGTCTATTGGATTGCAACCCATTGGTCAGATCTTTTCAACCCTCAACTTTTAATTTTGTACTTAGTATTAGTCTCTTCATCTCCTCCCCACTTATTTAATTTCAAAATCTCTCCATCCTTTTAAAAACTTCTTTTCTTATGTGTTTGTGGATTTCTAAACTTTGACCACTATTGCAAATTAGAAACTTTGGCCTTATGCCATTGCATTTTCAAACTTTTTCTTAATCAAACTTGTAAATAAACTTAACTATACTTGACTTAAAATCTCAAAAGCCAAAAAGAACTAACTGATTTAAACCTTTTTCTGAGCCTTTCAAACTTAATCTATGTTAAAAGCAATGCACTCACTTTGAAATTGATACCACAAACTACGAGGTTTTGATCCCTCATTTTTATGTTGGTACGTAGGCATAAGTTCGAAGGTCTTGTCAAACATAAAAATATAATTAATGAATTCTTTTCTCATCCCCCCATTCTATTTGTTTGCAACATCATTTGTACAAACACACATATGTACACAAGAAAAGGCACCCTAGGAGTACCTAAGACACTTTGGGTACTAACACCTTCCCTCTGTGTAACCAACCCCCTTACCTATAATCTCTAGCATTTAATTAGTTTTGATTTGAAAACTTCTTATTTTTTTTGGGTTTTGTTCGTACTTTTCCCTTTTCCCTTGGAAACAATAAAAGCGCGGTGGTGACTCTTGTTTATTTGGTGTCTAGCTTATCCATAGCTTGATGATCATGAATTTACCGCTACAGGATGCTCTTTCAAATGTTTTTGTTGTCACCGGCTCTTTTCTGAACGTACTCTCGGAGTCAACTCTGTCAAGATTGTCGTAGCAAGGAGCTCCGATGAGATATAGTGGTGTGATCGTTAAAGCTTTTGATGGTTCTCGCAAGACTTTGATCGGTGAAGTGGACCTTCCTGTGAAGATAGGTCCGAGTGATTTCCAGATTAATTTCCAAGTAATGGACATCCACCCGGCCTATAGCTGCTTTTGAGGAAGGCCATGGATACACGAGGTAGGATCAATTACGTCAACATTGCATCAGAAGTTGAAGTTTGTCAAGAATGGTAAGCTAGTTATCGTCAGTGGAGAGAAGGATTTGTTGGAAAGGCATATGTCATCTTTCTCTTATGTAGAAGTTGAGGATGAGATTGGGACTCTGTTCCAAGCTTTATCTATTTATGAGGAAAAGAGATTGGGGGCACCCATGTCCTCCTTCAAAGACGCTCAGAAAATTATTGAAGACGGTAATTCTGATCAATGGGGCCAGATGGTAGAGGTCGCCGAGAACAAGAGCATAGCTGGTTTGGGATTCCAACAAGGTTTATCTAAATTTAGAACTGAAGATATGCAACCCAGTTTCCGTAACGGAGAATTCATTCATGGTAATGAACAATACTTTGCTGCCGTGATCGAGGGTGATGAAGATGAAGACTGCACCAATTTTGTGACGCATGGAAAAGCTTGTGACAATTGGACCGCTGTTAATGTTCCTATTATTGTACATAGATCTAAGTAATTGCTTTTATTGTTTTTTGAAAATCCTCCTCCTATGCCTAAGGGATAAGTGAACATGTTTGGCATCTCAAAGTTGATCATCAATAAAATATAATTTTATTCATCCACATCTATGATGATTTATTTTACTTTTTGCTTTTCTGAAAAATGATAATCACAAAAAACATAAAACAATAAATATAATTTGCCCATCTGCATAATATTTGGTCACAATTCACTTTTTGCTTTATTCTAAAAATGATAATCACAAAAAATATATATATAATTGTGCATCTGCATAATATTTGGTCACAATTTCACTTCTCTAAAATCAAAATATCATATCATTATGCATGTTGGTTTCTAAACCCATTGAATACAATGATCCTACTCCTTAGCCAAACTTTGAATTCCCTGTGTTTGAGACTGAGAAAAGAAAGTGATGAAGAGGTATCTGATGAACTGTCTCGTCTACTTGAGCATGGGGAAAAACCCATTCAGCCGTTCGAAGAGCAGATGGAGCTAGTCAACTTGGGTTCCGAGGATGATGTGAAGGAAGTCAAGATTGGATGTCGATTGTGTCCTGAAGTGAAGAAGGGGTTGATTGATCTTCTCCGAGAGTATTCAGATGTGTTTGCTTGGTCCTATCAATACATGGATGGTTTGGATTATGAGATTGTGGAGCATAGATTGTCGTTGAAGCCAGAATGCCCTCCAGTCAAGCAGAAATTAAGGAGGACTCATCCTGACATGGCAGTGAAGATCAAAGAAGAAATGCAAAAGCAGATTGATGTCGGTTTCCTTGTTACCGCTGAGTATCCGCAATGGGTGGCCAATATTGTGCCTGTTCCGAAGAAGGATGGAAAAGTCCGTATGTGCGTCGATTATAGAGATTTGAATAAAGCCAGTCCGAAAGAAGATTTCCCTCTGCCACACATTGATATGTTGGTATATAATACAGCTAAATTCAAAATATTTTCGTTTATGGACGGATTTTTCGGATATAATCAGATCAAAATGGCACCCGAAGATATGGAGAAGACCACGTTCATTACACCCTGGGGAACATTTTGTTATAGAGTGATGCCTTTCGGTTTAAAGAATGCTGATGCAACTTACCAAAGATAAATGACTACTCTTTTTCATGATATGATGCATAAAGAGATTCAGGTCTATGTTAATGACATGATTGCTAAATCCATTAATGAAGAGGAACATATCGAGCATTTGTTGAAGCTATTCTAGCGTTTGAGGAAGTATAAACTTCGCTTGAATCCCAATAAGTGTACTTTTTGTGTTCTTTCTGGTAAGTTATTGGGATTTATTATTAGTGAGAAGGGTATTGAAGTTGATCCTACCAAGGTCAAAGCAATACAAGAGATGCATGCGTACAAAACTGAGAAGCAATTCAGAGGTTTTCTTGGCCGCTTGAATTATATCTCCAGATTCATTTCACACATGATTGCCACATGTGTGCCTATATTCAAGCTCCTTCGAAAAGATCAGTCTTGTGATTGGACCGAGGATTTCCAGAATGCTTTTGAGAGTATCAAAGAGTATCTGCTTGGGCCTCTAATTTTGTCTCTGCCTATTTAGGGAAGACTGTTGATCATGTATTTGACTGTGCTTGAAGAGCGTATGGGTTGTGTTCTTGGTCATCAAGATGAAACTGGAAAGAAAGAATATGCAATTTACTACCTCAGTAAGAAGTTCACTGATTGTGAGACTCGGTATTCTATGCTTGAGAAAACTTGTCGCGCATTAGCTTGGGCTACTAAGCGTTTGCATCAATATATGTTAAATCATACCACTAGGTTGATATCTAAATTGGATCCAATCAAGTATATTTTTGAGAAGCCTGCTTTAACCGACAGGATTTCCCGTTGGCAGATGTTGTTATCAGAGTATGATATTGAATACCGATCTCAGAAAGCGATTAAAGGTAGTGTCTTGGCTGACCATTTGGCTCACCAACCGATTGAAGATTATCGGTCTGTGCAATATGATTTTCCTGATGAAGAGATCTTGTACTTTTAAATGAAAGATTGCGATGAACCATTGCTTGAAGAAGGGCCAGAACCTGGTTCCCGTTGGGGCATGGTATTTGATGGAGCTGTTAATCAATATGGTAATTGCATTGGGGAAGTAATCATTACTCCTCAAGGAACGCATTTTTCATTTACAGTTAGATTGACTTTCAAGTGTACAAACAATATGGTTGAGTATGAAGCTTGCATTTTAGGGCTTGAAGAGGCCATTCATCTCAGAATCAAGTATTTAGACGTCTATGGAGATTCGACTTTTGTTGTAAATATAATCAAAGGTGAAAGGGAAACGAATCAACCCGATTTGATACCATATAGAGATTATGTGAGGAGGATTTCAACTTTCTTTACAAAGGTTGAATTTCATCATATCCCTCGAGATGAAAACCGGATGGCAGATGCACTTGCAATGTTGGCTTCAATGATTGTGGTGAAGTATTGGAATGAGGTTCCCAATTTGACTGTGATGCATCTTGATAGGCCAACTCATGTGTTCGCTGTTGAAGAAGCCGCAGATGAGAATCTGTGGTATTTTGATATCAAGTATTTCCTCCAAAGTCAGATTTACCCGTCTGGGGCATCTTTGAGAGATAATAAGACTTTGAGAAGATTATCCGGAAATTTCTACCTGAATGGTGATGTGCTTTACAAGAGAAATTTTGATATCATTTTGCTCAGATGCGTGGATAGACACAAAGAAGACTTATTGATGGATGAAGCCCATGAAGGTTCCTTTGGTACTCATTCCAATGGACATGTTATGGCTAAAAAGATGTTGCAAGCAGGTTACTATTGGCTGACAATGGAATCTGACTGTTGCAAGTTTGTGAGGAAATGCCACAAGTGTCAAATTTATGGAGATAAAATTCATGTTCCTCCGAATCTGTTAAATGTCATTTCCTCTCCATGGCCCTTCTCCATGTGGGGAATTGATATGATTGGCATGATTGAGCCCAAAGCTTCGAATGGACATCGTTTCATTTTGGTGGCTACTGATTACTTCACAAAGTGGGTTGAAGCAGCATCGTATGCGAGTGTAACCAAGCAAGTTGTTGTAAGGTTTATTAAGAATCAAATTATATGCCATTATGGTGTGCCAAGTAAGATCATTAATGATAATGGATCTAACTTGAACAATAATATGGTGGAAGATCTTTGTAAAGACTTCATGATTGCACATCATAATTCTTCTCCTTACAGACCCAAGATAAATGGGGCTGTTAAAGCTGCAAACAAGAACATCAAGAAGATCATTTAGAAGATGGTTGTGACATCCAAGGATTGGCATGATATGCTCCCATTTGCTTTGCATGGGTATCGTACATCCATCCTTACTTTAACATGGACAACCCCTTTCTCTCTTGTTTACGGCATGGAAGTTGTGCTCCCAATAGAGGTGGAGATCCCATCATTGCGTGTCTTGATGGAAGCCAAGTTGATTGAGGCTGAATGGTGTCAGACCAGGTTTGACCAACTGAATTTAATTGAAGAGAAGAGGTTAACTGCCATGTGTCATGGTCAGTTATACCAGCAGAGAATGAAGAAAGCTTTTGATAAAAAGGTCAGACCTCGTGTGTTCCGAGAAGGTGACCTTGTGCTCAAGAAGATCCCATCTTTCAAACCAGATTCTAGGGGAAAATGGACTCCTAATTATGAAGGCCCATATGTTGTTAAGAGAGCCTTTTCAGGCGATGCTTTGATTCTTACAACTATGGATGGTGAAGAGTTCACTCGTCCTGTGAATGTTGATGCATTCAAGAAATACTTCACCTAAAAAGAAAAAGAACAGCTTGCTAAGTTGAAAACCCGAAAGGGCGGCTTAGGCAAAAATGAGCATCTCGGTGAATTGAAAACCCGAAAGGGCGATCCAGGTAAAAATTAGAGATATAAAACAGAAAAGAATTATCCCGATAAATTGAGTACCCCACCTTGGGGCAATTTATGCAAAAATTAGGGATCATTGCAAGTAACTGCATCTTGCTGATCTTCAATTTTGAAGACTTTCTTGAGTAATTTGGTTCAGTCTGATTCATCGTCCCTGGTAGAGTGGCCAAGAGAACAATGGATATCAAGAGCTGGTAGAAGGATTAGTGATCATTGTATTTAATGTAGCCCTTTTCCATGTAAATTACCATTTTTCAACTTTTGTAAAAGATCCATGGAGTGTTGTCATTTACAGACTACCATTCTATTAAATAAAGTTGAGCTTGTATGAGAATTGCCATCCAAGGCGCAGCGGAATTTAAAAATTTCTCCATTTAGTGATCCTTACGAATGGGCATGATCAGTGATAGAATCGTTACCTCTTGTGGCGATTCAAACCTTTGGTACAGATTTCTGATAATGATCAAAACCTTCGATACAGATCCACGGGGCGATCACGAACGTTGAACGATGACAACGTCTCTACTCAGTCCACACGAACGGATTCCTTCAATCGCAGTGCTAGCTGTTATGAATGAAGGCTTTGAGTGAGAGAGATACGAAATTCCAACTCTTCAGTTGTGTTTTCTGTCTCAGTGAGTTTCAATGCTTCTACCCAAGGGGTTCTATTTATAGAACCACTTGTGTGGGCTTCAAGCCAAAAAGCCGACTTAAGTGCATTTTGGCCCATATCTCATAATATGCCAAAATCACTTAAGTACTTGGTACCTTACCATATTTCGTATTCTACTTAAGTACATCGTACCTTACGATGTTCCTTAATTATTCTATCTCTCATCAATCCGTCCTTTGTGTGTGACCCTATAGGTTTTCGCGGCGTTGACAATTATATTAAATCACGTATTTAACATAATAAACAGTGAGCGGTATCTAGCAACACATCACTGCTACCCAAGTCACGAAAATGTCATGTGATCTGACAAAACCTCCTGTGATAATAATTATGTGTATAATTACCCCTTTGTCCTTATGTCTATATTGAACACAAGGTATAGACCGTGTCATCCTTGTCCAGTTCAATATTGGGCCCATAGACATTTATCTTGTTACGCAGGATGGGCAAATTCCATCTAGGACACTCATGTCCCTCAGCATGCTTTGTGGAGTACCCATCAACTGTCTTTATGGTTATCCAGTTACGGACAACGTTGGATCAGCAATAAAGCACTCGACTCTACATCTAGGATCCATAGTGGTTTCAGGTCGAAGAGTGGTATACACTATTATCACCATGAGAATAACTTATGACACTTTGCATAACTTTCTATATAGTATTCTCATAGCGGGTCAATCCGGTATAAATATTACTCCTAATATTCATACCTATGTTTAAGACTTGATAACTCTTTATCCATGATCCATGAGATGTGATCATCAGTCTACAAACATAATAGTCTTAATGCTTTAATGTTATCCCACTTCACACTAAAGCTCGACTACGGATACTTTAAGAATAGTGTCCTTATGTTTAATGTGTTCTCATGATTAAGTCACACTTAATACATTAAACGGACTATCTATTCCAGGGACTTTATTAATCAACCATAATAAAGAAAATGCCTTTAAATAATTCGATACAAGTACCAAAAGTATTGGCCTCTAGGGCTTACACCAACAGAGCTTTTATCCAATTATTTTTACACTTATTTATTATTCGGCCAAATAGATTTAAATATTTATTATGATCATTTTTGAAATTAAATTTTAAAGTAAAATCTTATTTTCTTGAATATATGAAAGAGGTTATCTTTAAGCAATTGATATCATTTAAGAGGAATATCAACAGTGGTTTGAAAAACAGTAATCCCTAAATGTGGATCATTATTCATTCTCCCCGAGCAGTGGGTGTGATCCCCGTTTCATTCCTGGCAGCATTTCAGTAACCGAGTTTTGTTGGTTTTCCCAACCGAGTTTTATTGGCCTCCCTTGGGTTATATGCATGTTGTTTCAGTAGTTTGCATAGTTTCGGCAGAATTTTGCTTCTCCGCAAGTCATCAGAGTTGTTCCCTAATTCTGAGCAGCTATTATGTTAATCCCCTGCAGGGTTGTCTCCCATTTGATAGGGTGTTGACCTAAAAATCCCCGCAGATTTGATAAGCAGTTTTCCTCAGAAGATCCTCTCCTTGTACTTTCCCCAACCAGGATTGAGCCTTCGAGATGTTTGATCTTTTCTCAAGCAGTTGTTTCCCTCTTGTGTGGATTGCCCGAGAATTGTATTGATGATTCAAATCAGCGACAGTTATATCCTTTGTGATTGTTTTATTAGCATGAGCATCACAAATACATATACATTAACATATACATATTCACAAATTTCATTATTACATTCTTTTACTTTGTGATTCATTATGCCTTTGATCCTCTGCTATGGTGGTACCCCTTTCCCCATGCAGATTTGGTGTGTATGTCCTCTTTCAATAGTAGAGTGTCAGTCCAGTAAGCAGAAAGACTTTAACCTTTCTCCTTTCCCCACTGAGTTATTTCCTCGTGGATGATTATTATTTCAGTTTCCTCCCTAATTGATTATCTGGATGGAACCATTTTCCTTGAGTTATATCCTCATCGGGTTGAGTCTTGATTGGTCGTTTCTTTCTAGATCTTACCTAGATAGATGCTTTTGGTACCCTGAGAGTCTATTACCTAGTAACTGGTAATATTCTTCTCATGTTTGTTACTTCTGCCTAATACCCGACAAGAGTAACCCTTTTCTTCCCAACAGATTCATTTCCAAGTTTCCCCAGGAAGTATATCCTTGATATGTTCATCCTAACCGATGACGGATATTTTCTTCCCCTGCTTTGAGTTTATCCTTGATATGTTCATCTTAACCGGTGACAAATATTCTCTTTTTGGTATTCTACCCGGTAAAAAGGTAATTATAATCCCTATTTTATTCCCTAGAGGGTTAATCCTTGATATGTTCATCCTAACCGGTGACGATTTTCCTTCTCTCTTTGCGGTCTTTTGCCCAGTAACCGGTAGTTATAAATCCTACTTTTCTCCCCTTTGCAGAGTTTATCCTTGATATGTTCATCCTAACTGATGACAAATATTCTCTTTTTGGTATTCTATCGAGTAATTGATAGATATAATTCCTATTTCTCGCCTTTGAGTCTATCCTTGATATGTTCATCCTAATTGATGATAGATATTCTCTTTTCGGAATTCTATCCAATATTCGATAGATGTAATTCCTACTTTTTTAGGCAGTTTATCCTTGATATGTTCATCCTGACCGATGACGGATATCCCCCCCGATTTCCCCAGGCAAGTCTATCCTTGATATGCTCATCTTAATCGATGACAGGTTTTCTTTCCTCTGAGTTTATCCTTGATATGTTCATTTGAACCGGTGACGGATATTCTCTCCCCTTTGGTCTTCTACCCAGTAACTGGTAGTCGTAAATCCTATTTTGGCTTTTCCCCAGCAGTTTATTCTTACCCAGTAATCGATAATGAATACACCTCTTGGCTGCCCTCAGCGAGTCATCCTTGATATGTTTACCCTAGCCGGTAACGAATGTCCTCCCTGCCAGATTTTTGTTATCCTTTACCTAGTAATCGGTAATGGATAATATATTTTTGCTCCTCCTGTGATGAAGATCTTTTCTTCCCCAGTTGAGTTTGAGTGCGCATTTCCTTAGTGAAATCGTTGTTTCCTGCTTGGATCAAATATTTCAGCTTTGTTCTGATCTACTCGTTTCCCCCGCAGATGTCCTTTTACTCCCTGGCTGAGTCTTTCCATCGATTTATTTTCATGGAATTCCTCTAGTCCCCCAGTTGTTTTAATTCGTAGCCTGGCCTACGCACAATCTTCTTATCCCTCTAGGGCCTCTGTCTCCCCAGTGAGTTTTCCTTACGGAATGCATTATGCTTCTGCAGACTTTCAGTCTCTCCGGATTCTTTTCCTTTGTGGCAATATTTCCCCACAGAAGTTTATTTTTAAACATTCATATCATATGCATCATGAGGTCTCTTAGGAACCAAAATTTGTTTCTATATGTTGTTATTTAAGCCCATTCTACTGAGTCGATTCGAAGATTTTAACCTTCATCTCCTCAGCTAGAATGTCTTTAAATAGGGGCAGTTGTAAGACCCTAATTTTGACCCTAAGATCCCTCATGCTATCTCATCATATGCACTGGCATTAGGATCATACCTTGGCATCCTCCTTACCCCTTATTCATTGAGTTTGCATTGGGAGAGATCACCAAACATCACTTGATTGTATCATACTTTGTATTTTTATCATTTACTAACCAAAATACCAAAAATATGTCTTTGTATTTGTCTAATTCTTTTGTAGGTAGGGCATGTGCCCACCTTTGATCTATCAAGCTCACATATAGGGTTTAAGACCCTCATTGCAAGGAGCTCAATCAAGACTGGTTTACTATGGCTCTAAGCATCATATCTAAATCCCCGTCAGCTGCACATGTTATTTTGATCAAGAAATCATCAAGAGTTTGGAGGTGGTTTGCCTTGGAAACCCTAATTCATCCGGGTATCTTATGTGACTTCTTCAACAAGCTTCTTCAACAATAGATCAAATACCTAAAGGGACACTTCACATTTCATCATCTTATGCATATATGATCTCCCATGAGCCCCAAAAGTTCATAGAATTGCAAGCTAGCAAGTTGGTTGATGGTGGTTGACCAGAGGAATTCATCTGACCAAAACTGGGGTTCCCTAGACCTTATCTCCTACAATATTTGTCATATGAAAATGATTCCAAGAGAAAGTTTACTCTATATGACATTCTAAACAACTTTCATGTTGAGGTCTAGACCTAGTTTTTCTTAGAAAGTCATTTTTTATGGTGAAAGATTATAGGTCATTTTGTCTAAACCCTAATTTGGAGGTCAACTTTCCAAGGTCATAATTTGCTCAATTTTTATGATAAGAAATATTTCCAAGTTTAAAAATCAAATTCAACATGTCCAATTCAACTTTGATGTTTGGAGGAATGGAAAATTCAACTTTTATGTGCATGTGATATGAGGATACATTCTAGGTCATATTTGACCAATGCCATTAAACAAGTGATTTTCCTCAACTTCAAAAATGCATAACTCCTTCATATCAAATCCAAATGAGGTCTAATTTATGACCATTTTGAAGGACATTGATAGAGATACAACTTTGATGAAGGAACGTTTCTCATTTGAAGCTCCCATAAAAAGATAGCCAAGGTGGAATAAGTGAACATATGGCTTGACACTTAGAATTTGTTTTGACATGTTTGATTTTCCCAATTTCCACATCAAAATTCATCATGATAGAAGCTTCAAATGAAAAAGTGTTCAACATGAGAGTTGTTCCTCTTGATCTAACCTTTCCAAAAAGTCCAAATTCATCCATTTTGGACAAGGTTTGAGTGAGTTACGCATGGCTTGAACATGAGTGACCATTTGGCACAAATTGAACTTGGAACTTCCATACACCAATGCATAGCTTTCCAACATGGTCTCAACAATGCTTACACTCAATTATGGATCAGAAGAAGTGATTACATGGGCATGTACACGCCCATACACCCATGCAATGTACATTTCTATTTTTGGAATTCCATTTCAAGTGTGCAAATATCAATACATTTGGCTATAAATAGAGCCCCTTGCCATCAGAATTAAAAACCCTGCGCGCCAGCTTTGATTCCAAACCTTCATACCCTCTCATTTCAAAGGATAATCTTGATAATTTCCATAGGAAATTGAGTTTGAATCTCACTGTTTTGAGATTCAAATCTCCAAGGGCCCTGAGCTTCTTATCCATCCAATTCCAATCCATCAAGAGTCCTGAACAAGACCAAGAGCAAGCAAGAGCAAGATCAATCAAACACAAACCTGCATTGAAGGTATTTTCCAGAAATTTTCATCTCTTCGATTCTCACTCAAATCTCTATAATTCTCTTGGATCTTTGGTTGTTTGAAGTCCTACCAATGTAGGCAACAAGATTAAGCTGCTTAGAGGTCAAATCGAAGCAACTCAGATCATGCACCTTGAGGCCAAATTCGAGCTCCTGAGCATTTTTACTTTAAATTCATGTCCTCCTTTTTTATTTTGGTGATGCTTGTGAATGAACTAGTCCGATGAAGCTCGCTGGAGAAAGAGAACGGAGCTTTGGCTCCGGTGGTGACTTGACATTCATCTGAGCCACATGATCCATTTAAATGTTCTAATCTCACGCATTGAAAAGATTACCATTTGTATAACGCTTTGACTCGTAACAATGATGGAATGTGCGCTAGCAGCCACTTTATCTACCACCTCAATTAGTGAGGGAGATCAAGTGGTCCACGTCTTTTCTTATTTTTCGATTTTCATTTTATTTATTTTATTTTCATTAATTCATATTAATTTTAATATTGATCCAAAAAATATGAGAGTTTCACCAGAAGTTTCTAAATAAATCCCTCTTTCACTTTCTGAATTAAAATTATTTTTTGGATCATTATTAATATTTTTCATGATTTAATTGATTTTGTGAATATTTTTAATTGTTTAAAAATACTTTTAATTTCCCAAAAATTATGAAATTTTTTCTCCAAGGTCCTTTGACCTTATTTGACCTATGATAAATCTCATGACCATTTATTTGGTGTTTTGATGAGGTTTTGGGACTTTGATAAACCATAATTTAATTTAATGCATATTTTAATTATTTTTAATTGTTTAATTGCAAAATAAATTATGTTGAGCATTTGATATTGACTTGTTGAATTTGACTTGTGTTGTTGGGCCTTGGTCAAGGTTGATTTGTCTTTGTTGAGTTAAAATAATTGGATTTAGGGGATTTATGAAATGTACATTTCATCTCCCAAAATGAATGAATGATTTTAATTTGATAAAATTCCTCCTTCGACCAATTTGTGTTGATTTCATTTCCCCTCCCTCTTCATCTTGATCCCATTCTTTTCTCATTCATGTCATGGACCTATGATATCTCTATATCCTAAGGCTAGTTGATTGCAAAATCAACATAAGTGAGGATGAGATTAGGTCCACCCCTTTTGCATATTCTTTTTAAGTGTGGTATGTTTTAGAAGCATGGTTCATAATACCATGTCTCTAACATGCATTAACACTAAAATTTCTATTGTCCGGCCTCAAATAGTTGTGACTTCTACATAAGTCCAATTACAATTTCTTAACATAGTGCTAAATTGTTGACATAAAAGGCATAACATTCTAGTAAGTGAGATTGTAAGTCTCCCCTCTTTCATGGTATTATGTGGAAACATGGCCTTTTTTTCCTTCCTTTTGAAGATGTCTTCAAGGATCCATGCTTGTGACAAGCGGGTTTAGTGTTCTCCAAAGAATGACTTAAACAAAATAAAAGCAAAAGCGACATTAACTTCTAATCAATCAATAACTAACATTTAATTTCAAGCCAGTGACTTTTATACACTTTAATTTTGGGCCTTTATTCATTTGCCATTATTCATACCATTTAACTTGTTTATTTCAATGTCATTTTCACTTTGCTCATTTGAGCCATATCTTGTGATTATTTTGTGATTGTATATACTTGCTTGTGTTTGTGGTCTTTTGACCTTAATGTACATAATAACAACAAAAAACGCTAAAAGATATTTTGTGTGGATTGTTGGTTTGCTCTGAGACATTGGACTTAGAGTTAGGCAATATTCCCTATGCAAAAGGACTTGTCCAATGCCAACTTTTCTGAAAGCAAGTGCTTGTGAAGTGAACTTTCATCTGAAGCAAGTATTGAGATCTCTTTTGAGTTCAACTTCTACATGGTCTTGATGCAAATGTTATTTTGAACCTGTGTCTAATGCCTATCTTTGAAGTCATTTGATACATGGGGAATCATGAAGAAGATCATGGAGTTTCTAATCTTGGATGTGACTATCTGTATTTGATGCCTTGCTATATGTGTATTGCTATTTCCTAATTCTAAAGTCCAAGGGAAATTTGGGTTTCTATATGACATTCTTGTCTATTAGATCGCAGCCCATTGGTTAGATCTTTTCAACTCTTAACTTTTAAATTTGTGCTTAGGATTAGTCTCTTCATCTACTCCCCACTTCTTTAATTTCAAAATCTCTCCCTCCTTTTAAAAAAATTCTTTGCTTGTGTTTTTCTAAACTTAAACCTATTGCAAATTAGAAACCTTGGCCTTATGCCATTGCATTTTTTCTAAAAACTTTTCTTAAATCAAACTTGTGAATAAATCTAATCATATTGACTTAAAATTTTCAAAAGACAAAAAGAACTAACACTCTTTCAAACCTTTTTAGGCCTTTTGTGCCTTTGTTAAACTTAAACTTTTGTTAAAAGCAATGCCTCCACTTTGAAATTGATACCACGAACTATGAGGTTTTGATCCCTGATTTTATGGTGGTACATAGGCACAAGTCCGAAGGTCTTGTCAAACACCAAAAATATAATTAATGAATTCTTTTCTCATCAATCCACTCTATTTATTGCAAACATCATTTTGTACAAAAATACATATGCACACAAAAAAGGGATCCCTAAGAGTACCTAGGACACTTTGGGTGCTAACACCTTCCCTCTATGTAACCAAACCCCTTACCTGTAATCTTTGACATTTTATTAGTTTTGATTTGAAAACTTCTTATCTTTGGGTTTTGTTCGTACTTTTCCCTTTTCCCTTGGAAATAATAAAAGCATGGTGGCGACTCTGGTTTTATTGACGTCTAGCTTATCCATAGCTTGATGGTCATGAATTTACCACTACACTTATCAACACCCAAGTTCCATTGATATTGACAAGTCTTGATTGGATCAACCAAGAATCAAGGGTTTGTTGTGAGTCACGAGCATGGAGTCTGGGTAAGAACCATCCCAAAGGAGCGTACTAAGGATAAAACCTATAGATCATGTTCTAAAAAGTTCCCAGAGTCTTAATTCCATCTATCGGATATTACATGTTAGGATGACTGACTCATCAACCCATAATATTCTCAAGAGAAACTCGTTTGAGTGTAATATCGCGTAACAACTGTTATCAAGTCTATACCTGAACAGTCTCTGCACTACGTCCTAAATAGGCCAAGAGGAGTTAAATGTTCTACGATCCTCAACTTCTCGGACCCCAAATCAGAGAAAGTAATGCCTAACCACAAATAACTTGTGTGACATTCATAACTCTAAAAGGGTCTCCACTGAGTAGATGGGTCTCAATCCAACTTGTTAAGGACTACTCCACACAATTCGAACATGACTATACCATCCTCCTATCTTAATTGCACTCAAGTTCGGGTTAGAACTTATCTCACCACTCAGAGATCACCAAGCACAACAAGCAGATTATATCACACAAACAAATATACATACATCAAATATACAATTATATACACATAAAAAAGTAGGCTAAACCCACTGGAGACTACTCCTCAGCAGAGTCGCCACTTAATTTCTGTAACGGTAAATTCATGACCGTTAAGCTATGGATATGCTAGACGTCAATTAAACCAGGGTCGCCACCGTGATTTTATTGTTTCCAAGGGAAAAGGGAAAAGTACGAAAAAAACCCAAATATAAGAAGTCTTCAAATCAAAACTACTAAAATGCCAGAGATTACAGGTAAGGGGGTTGGTTACACAAAGGGAAGGTCTTAGCATCCAAAGTGTCCTAGGTACTCCTAGGGAGCCCTTTCTTGCGTGCATATGTGTTTTTGTATAAAATGATGTTTGCAATAAATAAAGTGGAGGGATGAGAAAATAATTCATTAATTATATTTTTGTGTTTGACAAGACCTTCGGACTTGTGGCTACGTACAACCATAAAATGAGGGATCAAAACCTCATAGTTCATGGTATCAATTTCAAAGTGAATGCATTGCTTTTAACAAAAAATTAAGTTTAACAAAGGCACAAAAGGCCTAAAAAGGTTTGAATGAGTGTAAGTTATTTTTGTCTTTTAAAATTTTAAGTATAGTTAGGTTCATTTACAAGTTTAATTAAGAAAAGAGTTTAAAACTGCAATGGCATAAGGCCAAAGTTTCTAATTTGCAATATCGTCTAAGATTAGAAAACACCAGCAAAGAAGATTTTAAAAGGAGGGAGAGATTTTAAATTAAAGAAGTTGGGAAGATATGAAGAGACTAATCCTAAGCAAAAAATTAAAAGTTAAGAGTTGAAAAGATCTGACCAATGGGCTGCAACCCAATAGACAAGAATGTCATATAGAAACCCAAATTTCCCTTGGACTTTAGAATCAAGCAATATCAATACACAAATAGCAAGGTGAAGAGCAAGGCATCAAATAAAGATAGCCACATCCCAAGCTTAGCAACTCCATTATCTTCTCCATAATTCCATGTATCAGATGAACTCAAAGATAGGCACTAGGCACAGGTTTAAAGTAATAGTTACAATTAGACCATGTAGCAGATGAAATCAAATGGATCTTCAACACTTGTTTCAGATGAAGTTTCAAATCACAAGCACTTGGTTTCATTAAAGTTGGCATTCGCCAAGTCCTTTTGCATAGGGAGTGTTGCCTAATTCTAAGTCCAATGTCTAAAAGAAAATCCAATAGTCCACACAAAATGTCTTTTAGGGTTTTTGTTGTTATTATGTACATTAAGGTCAAAAGACCACAAACACAATCAAGTATATACAATCACCAAATAATCACAAGATAAGGCTCAAATGAGCAAAGTGAAAATGACATTAAAGTAGACAAGTTAAATGGTATGAATAATGGAAAATGAATAAAGACTTAAAAATTAAAGTGCACAAAAGTAAATGGCTTAAAATTAAATGTTAGTTGTTAGTTGATTAGAAGTTAGTATTGCTTTTGCTTTTGTTTTGTTTAAGTCATTCTTTGGAGAACACTTAACCCACTATTCACAAGCATGGATCCTTGAACTAAGACATCTTCCAAAGGAAGGAAAAAAGGCCAAGTTTCCACACAATACCATGAAAGAGGGGAGACTTACAATCTCACTTACTAGAATGCTATGCCTTTTGTGTCAACAATTTAGCGCTATGTTAAGCAATCGTAATAGGACTTATATAGAAGTCACAACTATTGTAGGTCGGGCAATAATTTTTTTAGTGTTAATGCATGTTAGAGATATGGTATTATGAACCATACTCCTAAAACATACCACACTTAAAAAGAATATGCAAAAGGGGTGGACCTAATCTTATCCATACTTATGTTGATTTTGCAATCAACTAGCCTTAGGATATAGAGATATCATAGGTCCATGAAATGAATGAGAAGAGATGGAATTGAGATGAAGAGGGATGGGAAATGGAATCAACACAAATTGGTCAAAGGAGGACTTTTGTCAAATTAAAATCATTCATTCATTTTGGGAGATGAAATATACATTTCATCAATCCCCTAAATCCAATGATTTTCACTCAAAAAAGTCAAATCAACCTTGACCAAGGCCCAACAACATAAGTCAAACTCAACAAGTCAATATCAAAAGCTCAACACAAATTATTTTGCAATTAAATAATAAAAATCAATTAAATAATACATTAAATTGAATTATGGTTGGTCAAAATCCTAAAACCTCATCAAAACACCAAATACATGACCATGAGATTTATCATAGATAAAACAAGGTCAAGGGACCTTGGAGAAAAATTTTCATTAATTTTGGAAACTTAAAACTATTTTTAAACAATTAAAAATATTCACACAAAAAATTAAATTATAAAAAATATTAATAATGATCCAAAAAATAATTTTAATTCAAAAAATGAAAGAGGAGTTTATTTAATTTTTTTTGGTGAAACTCTCATATTTTTTGGATCAATATTAAAATTAATATGAATAAATGAAAATAAACCAAATAAAATGAAAAATCAGAAAATAGAAAAAACGTGGACCACCTGATCTCCCTCATTAATTGAGGTGACAAATTAAGTGGCTGCTAGCGCACGTTCCATGGTGGACACAAGTCAAAACGCTGCAGGGATGGTATGCAAAACCAAGGCACAAGATTAAAACATTTGAAATGGATCATGTGGTTCAGATGAATGCCAGCACACCACCGGAGCCAAAGCTCCGGTCTCCTTCTCCGGTGAGCATCACCGGACTGGTTCACTCACAACCATCACCAAAATTAAAAAGAAGGACATGAATTTAAAGTAAAAATGCTCAGGAGCTCGAATCTGGCCTCAATTTCTCCTAACTCCAAGTATATTGAAATATACATGGAGTTGAATTTGGAGGTGTATGATCTGAGTTGCTTCAATTTAACCTCAAAGCAACTCAATCTTGTTTCCTACATTGGTAGGACTTCATACAACCAAAGATCAAGAAGAATTATGGAGAATTGAGTTAGAATCGTAGAGATGAAAATTTCTGGAAAATACCTTCAATGCAGGTCTGTATTCAATTGATCTTGCTCTTGCTTGCTATTGATCTTGCTTAGGACACCTGATGGAGTGGAATTGGATGAACAAAAGGCATAGGACTCTTGGAGATTTGAATCTCAAAACAGTGGGATTCAAACTCAATTTTGAATGGAAATTCTCAAGTTTATCCTTTGAATGAGAGGGTTTTGGAGGTTGGGATTCAAAGCTGGCGTGCAGGGTCCTTAATTCTGATGGCACAGGGTTCTATTTATAGCCATATGGATTGATATTTGCACAAATGAAATGAAGATCCAAAAATAGCAATGTACATTGCATGGGTGTATGGGCGTGTGATAGGCCCATGAAATCACTCCTTCTGGTCCATAATTCAGTACAAATATTGTTGAAGTCATGTTGGAAAGCTATGCATTTGTGTATGGAAGGTTCAAGTTCACTTATGCCAAATGATGATCCAACATTCAAGCCATGCGCAGGTCACTCATATCTTGTCCAAATGGGATGAAATTGGAATTTTTGGAAAGGTAGGATCAAGAGGAACAACTTTAATGTTGGACACTTTTTTAATTGAAGCTTGGATCACGATGAATTTTGAGGTGAAATTTGTTTAAATCAAAATGTCAAAAAAAAATCTAAGTGTCAATCCATATGTTCACTTATTCCACCTTGGCTAACTTTTTATGTGAGCTTCCAATGAGAAATGTTCCTTCATCAAAGTTGTAGCTCTCTCAATCTCCTTCAAAATGGTCACATATTTGACCTCATTTGGATTTAATATGAAAGCTTTATGCATTTTTGAAGTTGAGTAAAATCACTTGTTCAATGGTATTGGTCCAAAATGACCTATAATGTACCCTCATGTCACATGCACATAAAAGTTGAATTTGCTCTTCCTCCCAACATAAAAGATGAATTAGACATCCTGAATTTGATTTTGCAACTTGGAAATATTTCATCTTATAAAAATTAAGAATGTTATGGCCTTGGGAATTTGACCTCCAAATTAGGGTTTAGATAAAATGACCTATAATCTTTCACCATATAAAATGACTTTACAAGCAAAATTAGCTCTTTAACTCAACATTAAAGTT
Source organism: Lathyrus oleraceus (assembly GCF_024323335.1). NCBI lineage: Eukaryota > Viridiplantae > Streptophyta > Magnoliopsida > Fabales > Fabaceae > Lathyrus > Lathyrus oleraceus. The sequence continues at coordinate 502,963,096 of NC_066585.1, forward strand.
GTTTGTAATGTGATTTAGAGTAACTTTGATCTTGGAATCATTTTCATATGACAAAAAATGAAGGAGATAGGGTCTAGGGAACCCAGTTTTGATCAGACGAATTCCTTTGGTCAACCACCATGAACCAACTTGCTAGCTTACCATACTATTGAGTTTTGGGACTCATGGGAGATCATATATGCATAAGATGATGAATTTTTAAGTATCCCTTGAAATACTTGATCAATTGGTGAAGAAGCTTGTTGAAGAAGTTACACAAGATACCCAGATGAATTAGGGTTTCCAAGGCAAACCAACTCCAAACTCTTGAAGATTTCTTGATCAAAATAACATGTAAAGATCATGGGGACTCATATATGATGTCTAGAGCCATATTATACCATTCTTCATTGAGCTCCTTGCAATGAGGGTCTTAAACCCTAGATATGAGCTTGATGAATCAAAAATGAACATGTGCACTACCTACAAAAGAGTTAGACAAATACAAAGGCATATTATTGGTATTTTGGTTAGTAAAGAATGATAAAATACAAAGTATGATACAATCAAATGATGATTGGTGATCTCTCCCAATATAAACACAATGAATGAGGGGTAAGGAGGATGCCAAGATGTGATCTCAATGCCAATGCATATGATGAGATAGCATGAGGGATCTTAGAGTCAAAATTGGGGTCTTACAACTAGTTAAAGTGAATATATCAAGGGTGGGCTCTCTGGGGAATGAAATAGGGATTAAAAATACCTCTTTACTAGGTAGAAAACCAAAAAGGAAGAATATTCGTCACCGGTTAGGATGAACATATCGAGGATATACTACCTCGAGAAACGTGAAAATGAATCCGTTGGGGACAAAAAGGAAGTAGATTACTTTTACCGGGTATTGGGCAAAAGTAAAGTACTCAAAAATTGAGAAGAACATTACTAGTTACTGGGTAATAGACCCTCAAGGGACCAAAATATCCATCTAGGTAATAACTAGAAAAAAACAATCAAACAAAGACTCAACCCAATGAGGATATATCTCAAGGGGATGGGTTCAATCAAGATAATTGACTGGGGAGGAAACTGAAATAATGATCATCCACGAGGAAATAACTCAGTGGGGAATGCGAAAGGTTGAACTCTTTCTGCCTAAAGGGGGATGACACTCTACAATTGAAGAAGGACAGACACACCAAACCTGCATGGGGAAATAATATCACCATATAAGGGGATCCGAATAAGGGAATCAAAATGCAATAAAATGCATAATGAAATGTCTGATGAATATTTTTACGCATGAATATGCATGTATATGATTATAATTATGATGACAAAACAATGCAAAGGATACAAACATCAAAGATTTGAATCACTGCTGCAACACTCCGCTAATCTCAATAAGATGGAAACACCAACTAGAGAAAATACTAATCATCTGGCTCTGAATAACTCAACCCTGGTTGGGGAAAGAGAAAAGATTTGCTGAGGATCCAAATTGTCAATTCTGCGGGGAATTTTAGGTTAACACCATATCAAATAGGAGACAACCTTGTAGGGGATAAAACCAAAATACTGCTCAGAAACCAAAACAGCCGAGAACGAGGGATCTTCGATATATGAAGATGAACTCCGCCGGGGAATATAAGAGATAAAACTCTACATGGGAATCTAAGCAAAATACCGAGGATGCTCTGACCGAGATTGTTGCATTCCTTAAAAATCATCGAATTCCTTTAGGAAATTGTGAAATAAAATTATTCCAAGGAAAGGATAACCGGATCTGATGAACTGCCAAATTCATGCAACACAAATATGCGAATGAAAACCGAATAAAGGTTTCGGACCTTTGAATTCACAAACTGGAGGATATCAAAAGGAGTATCGGGACTAATCATCAGTTCCACTCTACTGGGGATGGTAACTCAGCTGGGGATACCTGACAAACTGTTGTGGAAAATTACTAAACCAACAACTTGGGGAAGGCCAACAAGGCTTCGCACTTCAAGACTTACCTATTCTCAGACTACTATTGATATTGCTTGCTGAAATCGATTGTTCTTAAAGTAATTGGTTTTATTAAAATAATTTTTATTCATGAATTCATTTCAAAATTATCATTATAAAAATTCAATTTTTATTTAGTAGTAATAAATAAGAGTAGAAAAAATTGGATGAAAAGTTCAACTTTATTTAATAGAATGGTAGTCTGTAAATGACAAGACTCCATAGATCTTTACTAAAGTTGAAAATGGTCATTTACATCGAAAAGGGCTACATTGAATACAATGATCACTACTCTTCCTACCAACTTCAATATCCATTGTGCTCTTGGTTTTGGTTGAGAATCATGAATCAGAATCAAATGACTTGCTCAAAACTACCTCCATGACTAGGACCAACCAAATCCAATTACTTGCCATAGTCCCTAATTTTTGCCTAGATTGCCCCAAGGTGGGGTACTCAACCTACCGGGATAAATTTTATGTTTTATGTCTCTAACTTTTGTCTGGATTGCCCTAGTGGGTTTTTAATCCACCGAGATGCTCATTTTTTGCCTAAGTCGCCCTTTCAGATTTTCAACTTAGCGAGCTGTTCTTTTCTTTTCTAGGTGAAGTATTTCCTGACTGCATCGGCATTGACAGGACGAGTGAACTCTTCACAATCCATACTTATAACAATCAAAGCACCGCTTGAAAAGGCTCTCTTCACAACATACAGGCCTTCATAATTAGGAGTCCATTTTCTCCTAGCATCAGGTTTGAAAGATAGAATCTTCTTGAGCACGACATCACCTTCCCTAAACACACGAGGCATGACTTTCTTATCAAATGCCTTCTTCATTATTTGCTAATATAACTTACCATGGCACATGGCAGTCAATCTTTTCTCTTCAATCAAATTCAACTGATCATATCTGGTTTGGCACCATTTAGCTTAAGTCAAATTGGCTTCCATTAGCACACGTAGTGACGGGATCTCAACCTCTACTGGGAGCATAGCTTCCATGCCATAAACAAGAGAGAAAGGCGTTAACCCTGTTGAAGTGCGGATGGATGTATGGTACCCATGCAAAGAAAATGGGAGCATCTCATGCCAATTTTTATATGTTACAACCATCTTCTGAATGATCTTCTTGATGTCTATTTGCAGCTTCAACAGCCCTATTCATCTCTAGTCTGTATGGAGAAGAATTATGATGTGCAATCTTGAAGTCTTTGCAAAGGGCTTCCACCATATTGTTATTCAAGTTCGATCCATTATCAGTAATGATCTTACTTGGCACACCATAACGGCATATGATCTGATTCTTGATAAGCCCTACAACAACTTGCTTGGTCACATTTGCATACGATGCCGCTTCAACCCATTTCGTGAAGTAGTCAATTGCCACCAAAAAGAAACGATGTCCATTCGAAGCTTTGGGCTCGATCATCCCAATCATATCAATTCCCCACAAGGAGAAGGGACAAGGGGAAGAGATAACATTCAATAGTGTCGGAGGAACATGACTCTTATTTTCATAAACTTGTAACAGTCAGATTCCCTTGTCAGCCAATAGTAACCTGCTCTCAACATCTTCTTTTCCATAGCATGTCCATTGGAATGAGTTCCAAAGGAACCTTCATGGACTCCAGTCATCAATAAGTTTGCTTCATGTCTATCCACGCATCTGAGAAAAACCATATTGAAGTTTCTCTTGTAAAGCACATCACCGTTAAGGTAGAAGTTTCCAGCTAATCTTCTCAAAGTCTTCTTATCTTTCAAAGATGCCCAGATGGGTAGATCTGACTTTGGAGGAAACACTTGATATCAAAATACCAAGGCTTTTAATCTTTGATCTCTTCAACAACAAACACATGATTTGGCCTATCAAATTAGGAACTTTATTTCAAAAATTCACCATAATCATTGAAGCCAATGTTGCAAGAGCATCTACCATCCGATTTTCATCTCGAGGGATATGATGAAAATCAACCTTTGTAAAGAAAGTTGAAATCCTACTCACATATTCTCTATATGGTATTAAACTAGGTTGAATCTCCATATACGTCAAGATATTTAATTCTGAGATCAATGGCCTCTTCAAGCCCCATAATGCAAGCTTCACACTCAGCCATATTATTTGTACATTTGAAGGTCAATTTATCTGTAAATAGAAAATGAGTGGCTTGAGGAGTAATAATCACTGCCCCAATGCCATTACTATAAGACCCCAATTTTGACCCTAAGATCCCTCATGCTATCCTCATCATATGCATTGGCATTGGGATGATACCTTGGCATCCTCCTTACCCCTTTTATTCATTGGGTTTGTATTGGGAGAGATCACCAATAACCATGTGATTGTATCATACTTATTATTTTATCATCTTTACTAACTAAAATACCAAAAATATGTCTTTGTATTTGTCTAACTCTTTTGTAGGGAGGGCACATGTTCACCTTTGATCCATCAAGTTCACATCTAGGGTTTAAGACCCTCATTGCTAAGATATCCACCAAGGAATAATCCATAATGGCTCTAGGAATCATATATGAGTGCCCATGATCTTTACATGTTATTTTGGTCAAGCATTCTTCAAAAGTTTGGAATTGGTTTGCCTTGGAAACCCTAGTTTATCTAGGTATCTTGAGTAACTTCTTCAACAACCTTCTTCACCAATTGATAAAATACTTCAAGGTACACTTCAAATTTCATAATATTATGTATATATGATCTCCCATGAGTCTAAAAAGTCAAGAGAATTACAAGTTAGCAAGGTGGTTGACCAGAGGAATTCATCTGATCAAAACTAGGTTCCCCTAGACTCTATCTCCTACAATTTTCATCATATGAAAATTATTCCTAGATAAATGTTATTCTAAATGACATTACAAATAACTTTCATGTTGAAGTCTAGAGCTAGTTTTGCTTGGAAAGTCATTTCTTATGTTGAAAGATTATAGGTCATTTTGTCTAAACCCTAATTTGAAAGTCAACTTCCCTAGGCCATAACTTGCTCAATTGTTATGATATGAAATATTTACAAGTTGCACAATCAAATTCAACGTGTCTACTTAAACTTCGATGTTTGGAGGAAGAGCTAAATCAACTTTTATGAGCATGTGATATGAGGATACATTATAGATCATTTTGGACCAACACCATTGAACAAGTGATTTTCCTCAAATTCAAAAATGCATAACTCATTCATCCTAAATCCAACTGAGGTCAAATTTATGACCATTTTGAAGTTTTTTGAAAGATCTGCAACTATGATAAAGACATTTTTCTCATTTGAAGCTCACATAAAAAGTTAGCCAAGGTGGAATAATTGAACATATGGCTTGACACTTAGAAAATATTTTCACATGTTGAAATTTCCAAACTTCCACCTCAAAATTCATCATGATACAAGCTCCAAATGTAAAAGTGTTCAACATAAGAGTTGTTCCTCTTAATCTAACCTTTCCAAAGAGTAAAAATTCATCCATTTTGGACAAAGTTTGAGGGGTCTGCACATGGCCTGAACATGGCTGTATCTGTTGGCAAGAATCATTCTTCAAACATCAATATATTTTTGCCTTGCATCACAATTCTCATTTAGACTCAATCTCACTTGCATTTGGACCTAATTGAGTTGCTTCATGGCCCTGTACACGCCCAAGCAAGCGTGCACTTCACATTGTCAAATTTGGAAGAATTTTCAAAGGTGCAAATATCACTTGAGTTTGCTATAAATAGAGGTCCATTGCATCAGTTTTGAAGGATCTTGTGCGCCAACTTTGCCTCCCACATTTGAAACCCTCATAATTGAAGGATCTCTCTCAATTCTCATCAATTCTATTGGATCCTTGATTGTCTGAAGTCCTATCAATGTAGGAGAGAAGATTGAGTTGCTTTGAGGTCAAATTGAAGCAACTCAGTTCATACACCTCAAAATTCAACTCCATGTATCTCTCAATATACTTGCAGTTAGGTTGAATTGAGGTCAGATTCGTGATCTACGCCATTTATTCCTTAAGATCATGTCCTCCTTTTTCATTTATGTGATGGTGATGAGAGAACCATTCCGGCTAGGGTCCTCGGAGAAGATGACCGGTGGTTTGCTCCAGCGATGCGCTGGATGAGTTTTGAGCCACATGATCAAGCTAATGCGTTTTAATCTTGAGCGTTCCTTTTGATTACCAGTTGTGTGGCTTGCTGACTAGTGTGCACCATGGAACGGGCGTTTTCATCCACTTGATCTGCCACCTCAATTAACGAGGGAGATCAAGCGGTCCACGTTTTTCAGATTATTTGAATTTCATTTTATTTCTCTTATTTTAATTAATTCATATTAAATTTAATATTGATCCAAAAAATATGAGAGTTTCACCAATTTTTTTTAAATAAAATCTTCTTTTATTTTTTGAATTAAAATTAGTTTTTGGATCATTATTAATATTTTTCTTGATTTAATTGATTTTGTCAATATTTTTAATTGTTTTAAAAATACTTTTAAGTTTCCGAAAATTCTGAAATTTTTTCTCCAAGGTCCTTTGACCTATGATCAATCTCATGGCCATTTCTTTGGTGTTTTGATGAGGTTTTAGGAAAGTGACCAACCATAATTTAATTTAATACATTATTTTAATATTTTTAATTGATTAAATGCAAAATTAAATGTGTAGAGCCATTTTAATTGTCTTTGTGAGTTTGACTTGTGTTGTTGGGCCTTGGTCAAGGTTGATTTGACTTTGTTAGGTTAAGATCATTAGATTTAGGGGATTTATGGAATGTAAATTCCATCTCCCAAAATGAATGAATGATCATAACTTGGTAAAAATACTCCTTTGTCCAATTTATGTTTGATCAATTACCCCTTCCTTTTCATCTCATTCCCCTTCTTTATGCATTCATGTCATGGACCTTTGATATCTCTATATCCTAAGGCTAGTTGATTGCAAAATCAACATAAGTGTGGATGAGATTAGGTCACCCACTTTGCATATTCTTTTTTTGTGTGGTATGTTTCATGAGCATAGTTAATCATACCATGTCTCTAACATGCATTAACACCAAAATTCTATTGCCCAACCTCAAATAGTTGTGACTTCTACATAAGTCCAGTTACGATTGCTTAACATAGCACTAAATTTTTGACACAAAAGGCATAGCATTCTAGTTAGTGAGATTGTAAGTCTCCCCTCTTTCATGGTATTATGTGGAAACTTGGCCTTTTTTCCTTCCTTTGGAAGATGTCTTGGTTCAAGGATCCATGCTTGTGATAAGTGGGTTGAGTGTTCTCCAAAGAATGACTTAAAGCAAAAAAAAAAAAAAAACTAACTTCTAACTTATTAACAACTAACATTTAATTTAAAGTCCTTTATTTTAATGCACTTTAATTTTTATGTTCTATTCATTTGCCATTATTCATACCATTCTAATTGTTTATGTTAGTGCCATTTTCACTTTGTCCATTTGGACCATATTGTGTGATATATCTTATTTTTGTATATTTTGTTTGTTTGTATGGTCTTTGACCATTAATGTACATAATAAGAAACAAAAAACCCTAAAAGACTATTGTGTGGACTGTTGGTTTGATCTTGAACAATTGGACTTAGAATCTAGGCAACATCCCTATGCAATAAGGACTTGGCCAATGCCAACTATCATGTAATCAAGTGCTTGAAATTTGAAACTCCATCTGATACATCTTTGAAGATCCCTTTGAGTTCATCTGCAACATGATCATTGTGAAGCTATTATTTTGAACATGTGACTTGTGGAATTCATCTGCTACATGGGAAAATTTGAAAAGACATCATGGAGTGGCTAAGGCTTGGATGGGGCTATCTTTATTTGATGCCTTGCTCTTCAAGATAATATTGTATGCATTGTTTGTGGCTTGATTCTAATATCCAAGGGAATTTGGGATTTCTATAAGACATTCTTGTCTATTAGATTGCTACCCATTGGTAAGATCTTTTCAACTCTTAACTTTTATATTTGTGCATAGGATTATTCTCTTCATCTCCTCCCCACTTCTTTAATTTCAAAATCTCTTCCTCCTTTCAAAAAAAATTCTTCTTTGCTTGAACTAGTTTTGTTCTAAACATTGACCACTTTACAAACTAGAAACTTTGTCCTTATGCCATTACATTTTCAAACTTCTTTTCTTAATCAAACTTGTAAATAAACTTAACTATACTTGACCTAAACTTTCAAAAGCCAAAAAGAACTAACTCATTCAAACCATTTTTAGGCCTTGGTGCCTTTCAAAATTAATTTTTGTTAAAAACAACGCATCCACTTTGAATTTGTATCACGAACTACGAGGTTTTGATCTCTCATTTTTATGTTGGTACGTAGGCACAAGTCCGAAGGTCTTGTCAAACACAAAAATATAATTAATGAATTATTTTCTCATCCCCCCATTCTATTTGTTTGTAAACATCATTTTGTACGAAATACATATGCACACAAAAAAGGGCTCCCTAGGATCCATGCTTGGTTCAAGGATCCATGCTTGTGATAAGTGGGATGAGTGTTTGTAGCGGTAAATTCATGATCATCAAGCTATGGATAAGCTAGACATCAAATAACAAGAGTCGCCACCGCGCTTTTATTGTTTCCAAGGGAAAAGGGAAAAAGTATGAACAAAACCCAAAAGTAAGAAGTTTTCAAATCAAAACTAATAAAATGTCAGAGATTACAGGTAAGGGGGTTGGTTATATAAAGGGAAGGTGTTAGCACCCAAAGTGTCCTAGGTACTCCTAGGGAGCCCTTTTTTGTGTGCATATGTATTTTGTACAAAATGATGTTTACAAAATAATAGAATGGGGGGATGAGAAAATAATTCATTAATTATATTTTTGTGTTTGACAAGACCTTCGGACTTGTGCCTACGTACCAACATAAAAATGAGAGATCAAAACCTCGTAGTTCGTGATACAAATTTCAAAGTGGATGCGTTGTTTTTAACAAAAATTAATTTTGAAAGGCACAAAGGCCTAAAAATGGTTTGAATGAGTTAGTTTTTTTTGGCTTTTGAAAGTTTAGGTCAAGTATAATTAAGTTTATTTACAAGTTTGATTAAGAAAAGAAGTTTGAAAATGTAATGGCATAAGGCCAAAGTTTCTAGTTTGTAAAGTGGTCAATGTTTAGAACAAAACTAGTTCAAGCAAAGAAGATTTTTTTTTGAAAGGAGGAAGAGATTTTGAAATTAAAGAAGTGGGGAGGAGATGAAGAGAATAATCCTATGCACAAATATAAAAGTTAAGAGTTGAAAAGATCTTACCAATGGGTAGCAATCCAATAGACAAGAATGTCTTATAGAAATCCCAAATTCCCTTGGATATTAGAATCAAGCCACAAACAATGCATACAATATTATCTTGAAGAGCAAGGCATCAAATAAAGATAGCCCCATCCAAGCCTTAGCCACTCCATGATGTCTTTTCAAATTTTCACATGTAGCAGATGAATTCCACAAGTCACATGTTCAAAATAATAGCTTCACAACGATCATGTTGCAGATGAACTCAAAGGGATCTTCAAAGATGTATCAGATGAAGTTTCAAATTTCAAGCACTTGATTATATGATAGTTGGCATTGGCCAAGTCCTTATTGCATAAGGATGTTGCCTAGATTCTAAGTCCAATTGTTCAAGATCAAACCAACAGTCCACACAATAGTCTTTTAGGGGTTTTTGTTTCTTATTATGTACATTAATGGTCAAAGCCCATACAAACAAATAAAATATACACAAACAAGATATATCACACAATATGGTCCAAATGGACAAAGCGAAAATGGCACTAACATAAACAATTAGAATGGTATTAATAATGGCAAATGAATAGAACATAAAAATTAAAGTGCATTAAAATAAAGGACTTTAAATTAAATGTTAGTTGTTAATAAGTTTGAAGTTAGTAATTTTTTTTTTTGCTTTAAGTCATTCTTGGAGAACACTCAACCCACTTATCACAAGCATGGATCCTTGAACCAAGACATCTTCCAAAGGAAGGAAAAAAGGCCAAGTTTCCACATAATACCATGAAAGAGGGGAGACTTACAATCTCACTAACTAGAATGTTATGCCTTTCTGTGTCAAAAATTTAGCGTTATGTTAAGCAATCGTAATTGGACTTATGTAGAAGTCACAACTATTTGAGGTTGGGCAACAAAATTTTGGTGTTAATGCATGTTAGAGACATAATATAGTGGATTATGCTCATGAAACATACCACACACAAAAAAGAATATGCAAAAAGGTGGCCTAATCTCATCGATACTTATGTTGATTTTGCAATCAACTAGCCTTAGGATTTAGAGACATCATCGGCCAAATGAAATGGATGCATAAAGAAGGGGAATTAGATGAAGTGGGAGGGGAATGGATCAAAAATCAAATTGGTCAAAAGAGGACTTTTACCAAATTAATATCATTCATTCATTTTGGAAGATGGAATGTATATTCCATCAATCCCCTAAATCCAATGATATTAACCTAGCAAAGTCAAATCAACCTTGACCAAGGCCCAAAAACACAAGTCAAACTTACACAAACCATCACAAGAGGTCAACACAATTATTTGGCATTTATTCAATTTAAAAAATACTAAAATAATGCATTTAAATTAAATATGGTTTGTCAAATTCCTAAAACCTCATCAAAACAACAAAGAAATGGCCATGAGATTTATCATAGGTCAAACAAGGTCAAAGGACCTTGGAGAAAAAAATTCATTATTTTTAAAGACTTAAAAGTATTTTTAAAGAATTAAAAATAAACATAAAATCAATAAAATCATGAAAAATATTAACAATGATCCATAAAATGATTTTAATTCAAAATATGAAAGAGGAAATTATTTGAAATTATTTGGTGAAACTCTCATATTTTTTGGATCAATATTAAAATTAATATGAATTAATGAAAATCAAATGAATTAAAACAAAAATAAAAAAATAAAAAAAACGTGAGCCACTTGATCTCCCTCATTAATTGAGGTGGCAAATCTAGTGGATGGAAACGCGCGTTCCATGGTGGAACTTAGTCAGCGCGCCACACGCGTGGTAATCAAAACCAACGCCTAAGATTAAAACGTTTCAAATGAATCTTGTGGTCTGGAGACGTGCCAACAAACCGCCGGAGCCAGAGCTCCAGTCTTCTTCTCCGGTGGACCTCACCGGACTGGTCCACCCTCAACCATCACCCAAATTAAAAAGGAGGACATGATCTGAAAGAAAAAATGACGTAGAGCATGAATCTGACCTCAATTTCAACTAACTCCAAATATATAAAAATATATGAGGAGTTGAATTTTAAGGTGTGACAACTGAGTTTCTTCGATTTCACCTCAAAGCAACTCAATCTTCTTGCCTACATTGGTAGGACTTCAGACAACCAAAGATCCAAGAGAATTAATGAGAATTGAGTGAGAATCGAAGAGAAGAAGTTTTCTGAAATTTACGTTCAATGTTGTGCAGAAATGGATCTTGCTTGCTTTAACCTTGATCTGATCACACTTGTGAAGCTTGCAGGAGAGGTTTGGCAATGGTACAAAGCTTTGGATCCTGGCGTTTCTGAATCTCCAAACAATGAGATTCAAACTCAATTTTCAAGTTGAAAATTCTCAGGTTTTCCTTTGAATGGTGAGGTTTTCAATTGGGGGGGGGGGGGGGGGAAGCTGGTGCGCAAGGTGTGTTTGAATTGAGCTCTAAAGGCCTGTATTTATAGCAATTGGGACTGATATTTGCACACTTGAAAAATTGCTAAATTTGGACAATGTGATGCACAAGCTTGCATGGGCGTGTACAGGCCCATGAAGCAATCCATTTTGATCTAATTGAAACTGTATTGAAGTTCAAATGATGCTTGAATGGCAAGGCAATATGAAATGTCATTTTTGGCATTTGATTTCTTCCAATCATCTAGACCTGTTAAAGCCATGTGCAGCCCTAGCAATCCTTATCCAAAATGCATGAACTTGAGTTCTTTGGAAATCTTAGGTCAAGGGGAACAAATTTGATGTTGGACACTTTTTCACTTGGAACTGGGATCATGGTGAATTTTGAGGTGGAAGTTTGGAAATTTCTACATGTTGAAATTTTTTCTAAATGTCAAGTCATATATCTCAATATTCCACCTTGCTTATCTTTTTATGTGAGCTTCAAATGATAAATGTGTATTCATAAAAGTTGTATCTCTTTCAAATACCTTCAAAATAGTCACCAATTTCATGTGATTTGGATTTAGAATGATAGCGTTATGCATTTTTGATGTTGAGGAAAATCACTTGTTCAATGGTATAGGTCAAAAATGACCTATAATGTATCCTCATATCACATGCTCATAAAAGTTGAATTAGATCTAACTAGAAACATAAAAGTTGAAGTAGACATCTTGAATTTTATTATACAACTTGGAAATATTTCATCTTATAAAAATTGAGCAAGTTACGGCCTTGGGAAGTTGACTTTCAAATTAGGGTTTAGACAAAATGACCTATAATGTTTCAACATAGAAAATGATTTTCCAAGAAAAACTAGCTCTAGGTCTCAACATGAAAGATGTTTGGAATGTTATTTAGAGTAACATTTATCTTGTAATCAATTTCATATGGTGAAAATTGTAGGAGATACGGTCGAGGGAGACCCAGTTTTGATCAGATGAATTCATCTGGCCAACCACCATAAACCAACTTGCTAACCTTCAATTCTCTTGGATTTTTAGGCTCATGGTAGATCATATATACATAACATGATGAATTTTGAATTGTACCTTGAGAAATTTGATCAATTGGTGAGATAGCTTGTGGAGAAGTTACTGAAGATACCTAGTCAAACTAAGGTTTCCAAGGCAAATCACTTCTAAACTCTTGAAGAATACTTGATCAATATGACATGTAGAGATCATTGGGACTCATATATGATGCTTTGAGAAATGGTGGATCAATCCTTGGTTGTGCTTTTAGCCATGAGGTTCTCAAACCCTAGGCGTGAACTTGATGAATTTTGATGATCATGCCGTACCTACAAAAGAGTTAGGCAAATATTGTAGCGGGGTTTTCGTTACCTTTAGGTTTATTGACTAAACCAAAAGTCAACATACAATTCAAGTTACCACGCACTTTTATTTATCCAAAGGAAAGGCTAAAAAGCGATCAAAGCCAAGTAAGAAGTTTTTCAAATAAAAAACTAATAAAAATGTCAGAGATCTAGGTAAGGGGGTTAGTTATGAAATGGGAAGGTTTTATGCAGCCAAAACATCCTTAGTACTCTAAGGGAACCTTTTTTTTAAAATACATGTTGTAGGTTGGTATTTGTGAAAAGATTTGTTCAAAAATATTAGGGGGATGAGAAGAGAATAGATTATATTTACAAATTTTGTTGTTTGAATGGATGAACCCATTGCCTACGTACCATCACAAAGGAGGATCAAAACCTCGTAGTTCGTGGTAAAAATTTCAAAGATTGGTGAATTGATTTTAATCAAAAGCCTTAAGGTCTTTTGTTATAAAAGGGATAAAACTCAACCTAAACCAACAATCCATCATGTAAGGAAGGTTTCAACATGCTAGTGAGGGGTTAACCCTATAATAAGCATGGAAGGCTTACAATCCAACACTAAGGATGAGGTGAAATGTACATCAACCTCTATGATAACTCAAACCTATGACTAATGTTTTTTGAAAAGAGTGTAACAAGTGGCCATTGGGACCACAAAATAATTTGAAATGGGTTATATTTACAAGTTAAATTTATTTACAAAATGAGGTCAAAGTTGGATTAAAGTTTATTTACAATGAGTATTTATGAAAATAGTTTTGAAAAATCAAAGGCTTAAGGCCTAGGTTTCTAATTTGAAATAAAGTCAAAGTTTTGAAAATGATTTTTTGGCTTGGTTAGAGGGGGGGGGGGGGGGGGGAGAAGAGAGAAGGGCTATTCCTAAAGCATACAAAGATAAGAGGGGAAAGATAACCCTTGGAGTTCCTTTTCTTAGAGTCATAGAGATGACTCAAGATGCTCCTTTCCTTTGGATTTAGCACACAAAACAAGTAATAAATTGAATTCAAGCTCCTAGGATCTCCATTTGGCTTGGCTCCTAACCTGGCTACTCATGCCAATGGTCCTCTTTTTTCAATCTTAAGATGGGATTCCTATCACACAAAAGCACACATTAAAAAGCTCACAATATAATAAAGGGAATGGACAAAGAATAAGTTTGAGGATAAGTCCTTTGAGGTCAACTTTGAATTTTAGCATTCTAAAGGCATGAGGCCTAGTTGCTATTCAACACATTTTGCATTCTAAAGGCATGAGGCCTAGTTGCTCTTGAAATCCTTTAAGCATGGGTGAATCTTAATTCTAAGTCCTTTCTCCTTTTGCATTTTTGGTTCATATCAAAACAAACACAAAATAACACAAAATAGCAATATATTTATATACAATAATGGGCTCAAATGAGCAAAAGAAAAATGACATAAACATAAAATATGTGCTCAAATGAGCAAAAATGAAAATCAAGATGAATAATGAGCAAGAAATAAATGACATTATAGGTAAATGACAAGAATTTAAAAGCTCAAATTAAACTTAGTAGTTAGTAGAGTTTTGTTAGCTTGTCATGAGACAATGTAGCGCTATGTTAAGCAATCGTAAGTGGACTAATGTAGTAGCCACACCTATCTGAGACCGGTGAATAAGAATATGGGAAGATAACACAAGTTAGAGGTCATGACTAGTAAGCCAAGCTCCATAAACTTTCCATGCCAAACAAAAGGGGAAGGGCCTTGTATTGACTTTTGGTTATTTGCTTGACCAGGAAGTAACCTATCTTTGACACAAAATAACTCATTTGATCATGAATTAAGTTGAATTTGGTTTGGATCAAAGAAGATTAAACTTCTATTTGTCAAGACCAACCTCAAGACTTTAACTCATTGGCCATTGAGGGAAAGAAAGGGATGAAGATTAAAGGGAGGGGATAAGAAGACAACAACCAATCCCAATTGATCAAGGGATAACTCATCCTTGATCAAATTCATTCATCTCTCTAGGTAATGATCCTTAAGGATTCTCAAACCTCAAGATCGAATGAATTTAATCAAAGTTGATCCAATTCAACCTTAATCAACACCAAATAGGAGAGGAATGAATATAACAAGTCAAGAAGTCAATAATATTTTTTTTGTAATTTTTGAATTAGAAGAAAATACAAATAAAAAGCAAACAAACAAGGTTGAACCTCCAATTCAATTCAAAACAACTTCAATAAGTCCAATTAAATTTTCATAGGTTCAACAAAGTCAAACAAACTTTGACTAATTTTCTCACAAATTTTTAAAGTCAGAAAGTTGTTAAAATCAATTAAAAACAACCAAAAATAGCATAATATGAATTAAAAAATCAAATAATCTCAAAACAAACAAGAAGTTATTGAGACTATTTTTCATTGACTTATCATGATCCATAAATTCTATGAAAATATTTTTGTATTTTTTAAGAGTCAGAAAGTATTTTAAAATGAATTAAATTCATTAAAAACCAAATAATTCATGAAAAATATCAAATGAGGTCACAAAAATAATTAAAAACCATAATATGAAACTAGAATTTTCAAGAAAATTTTTAGATTTGGTCTCCTATTTTTCTGACCTCGTATGAATTTTTTATGAATTATTGAAAATGAAATGAATTAAAAGAAAATAAAAAGAAAATGAAATAAAACGAAAAATGCTGAGCCACCAAATCCATTTCATTAATTGACGTGGCAATGGTACACGGTCTGGATCTGAGGATGCAGGATGCACTCTAGTTAACAGCGCAACACAATGCATTAAAAGAAGTAATTGAAATGAACGCACAAGATTAGATCGTGAGGCAGAGATCCAAGGGTTATGGTTAACACACGTGGTGGTGGTGGTGGAAACCACCATCTTCTCCGATCAACCAACAGATTCCGACCAGAAGTTGCAGAAAAATGAATCTCATCAAAAATGAAAAACAAGGGCATGCAAATGAAGCTCATGTGATGTAGATCATCACTGTACCATTAGATTCTTCTCATTCTTCCTATATTGAGAGAAAGATGAAGGAGAAAATCATGATGTCCACACAGATTTTTCTCGAAATGGAAAATTGAATACACCAAAAGCTTGCCTCAAGTATGAGGACTTCAGAGAACCACAATAACACAAGAATACTACATTGAATTATGAGTTTCAGATCCAAACAGTTTGAGTTTATACCTTCAAAATGGTAAGCTTCTGGCCACAGATCCTTCAAGCTTTTTGCTCCTTTTTGATCTCTGAATATAGTAAAGATGATTGGCTAAGGAATCTAGCTTTGAAACTCAACTAATGTTGCTGAATTTCAAGCTTGAAAATATTGAAAAAATGGTGAATGATTCCTTTGGTGAGGGTGTGGTTTCAATTCAGCAGCATATGGGATCTCCAAAAAGGTTATCAAATGAAGGAGAGGAAGCCCTTATTTATAATTGAATGCTTCTGAATTCACACTTTGCTCATGTGCATGGGAATCGTAATTTTGAATGCATGGGCCTTTGTGGATGTGTGAAAGGCCCATGAATGGCTGAAGGAGCATGCTGAGATCATATGGGAAGCATGTGGTCGTGCACATGGGATGGAAAATGCTTGCACTTCAAGCTTTAACATAAAATATCAATATTGCACATAAATGAAAAGAAATTTGAATCTCCCAAATGGTAGATCCAAATGACTATTGTGAGTAATGGTTGGAAAGCTTTTGAAATAAGGAACAAGACTCATGTTGGGCAAAAAAACCATTTGACATATGCAAATTGATCAAAACTGGCTTGGAAAGTTCAAGTGTAAAACATGTTCAAATCATTTTGAAAAAGTCACCCAAAAGTAAGCTTGGTTAAACCCCTATGTCCTCATGATACAAGCTTTAAATGAAAAAATTTGAAACATCAAAGTTGTAGGTCTTTTCAAGATAGTGAATTTATACTCAAAGTTTTCATCATATGTATTTTCTATGACAAAGTTATGGGCATTTGAAGTTGGGTAGTTTTTCAAATTCAATGAATTAGGTCCAAGATGACCTATAATGTTTTGCAATGGAACATGTATTTCCTTTAGTATTATGAAATTTTGTCCAACATAATATTCGAAGTAGACATCTCTAGCTTTCCAATGCGATTGGTCCCACCTCAAAATAATTAAAATTGAGAAATTTATGCACTTGGCAAATTGACCCAAAATTAGGGTTTCAGTCAAAATGACCTATAATGTTTTGAAATGAGTCATGACCTTACAAGCTTCAAATGGATTTTTTATGAACGTGAAAGTTGATCATATGGCTCTTAGGGACATTTTTGATTTTGGGGTCCTCTTCATTTGACAAACATATCAAAAATTATAGCTCATTGAACCTCAGCTTAGTCAGATGACTTGACTGGTCAACTTTTCAAGGTCAAACTTCCAATCTTGTTGCATAAATGACTGAGGGGCCTCAAATAATCTCATATATGCATAAAATGATAAATGAAATAACTTCCCTTGATTAAATTTGATCAGAGGTTGAGATTGCCTCATGGGCAAGGCACAGTCAAAGCACAGTGAAATTAGGGTTTCCTTGGGAAACAATCTTCAAGCCCTTTGGGTTATCTTGATCAAATTGGAAAATTGAAATACTTGGGAGACATATATGATGATTAGGAATTTTGTGGACCATTGTCATGCCTTTCCTCACCTTCATCTAGCTATTGCATTGGGCTTAGGAGCTTCCTAGGAGCATTGTGGAGCACATGACCACTTGAGCTTCAAAACAAAAAAGAGTTAGTGACATATTTTTGTGCTTTTGGTTAGTAATTAAATAAGAAAATCAATAACATACAATACAAGAATGCTTGGTGATCTCAAATCACTCAAACAAGTCCCAACCATAGGGTTAAGGAGCCAAACATGCTATGATCCTTGAGGCAATGCATTTGTGCAATATCATGATGCCATGAGGGATCTTAGGGTCAAAATTAGGGTCTTACAGATGCCCCTATTTAAGGTCATTCTAGCCGGAGATATGAAGGTTAAAATCTTCGTCTCGACGAGATAGAATGAGCTTAAATAACAACAAAGAGACGAATTTGGGTCCCTAAGAGACCTCATGATGCAAATGTATGCATGCAAAATAAAATATTCATGGTGAATAATTGCCACAAAGGAAAAGAAATCGGGAGGAACTGAAGATCCATAGGAGTAACACACTCCCTAGGGAGACAGAGACTCTGGGGGAAATAAGGTAAAAATGCGTGAGCAGGTCACGACTTGAAAACTTGTTGGGAGACACGAAGGGATTCCACGAAAATAAATCGATGGAAAGACTCGAGCTGACGCAAAGATGCATGTATTGAGGAATATGCCAATACAGCAAAACTATCCACAAAGGATACATCGGATAAAAAATTCTGACTTAGACGGGGATGTCCACAACGGACTCAGCTGAGGAAGAAACAACGAGATATTACCGGTTACTAGGTAATAAACTCAAAGAGAGACATGTTATTGAAACACCGGTTACTGGGTGAGAGAACAAAATGCTCAGGGAGAAAGAATATCTAAGACCGGTATAAGGGTGAAAGATATCAATCGTCCGAAACCTCTAAGGAGGACCCAAAAGGCACATCTCAACTCAGGAAAATCTGACTCCACAGGGGACAAAAGGTCATAATAGGGAGCAGAAGGAAGGAACACCAGTGATACCGGTTACTGGGTATATAATAGGTGACCAGCCAGGCGTGGATTGGGAACATATCCAAGACACTCATCATCCGAAAGGAGGGCTGAAAAAGCAAACTCGACTTATAGGATGGAAATTCGATTCCCCAAGGAAATACGAATCTTATTCGACTAGGGAGGAAAAAGACTTCGACTTAAGAGCGCATGAGATATATTATCTACTATCGTTATATGGGTAAAAACATAGATAACATACTCGCATGGAAGATTATCCGCAGCCGGTTACTGGGTTAATAAAGGATAAATCTGCCAAAAAGAAAGGACATCGGGATACCGGTTACTGGGTATAAAATGATGACCAATCAGAAGGAGAAACAATCATTACCAAACAAGGGTAAAGGAAAGAACTCTCCAGGGATAAATTGCCTGACAAAAGCAGTTATCTAAGAGATATATCACCAGTTACTGGGTGGTATACTAAAAAACGAAGGAATATCAATACCGAATACTGGGTAAAGATAACCAACAAAGAGGGGATTACATCTACCGATTACTAGGTAGAAAACCACAGAAATAGGACTTACAACTACCGATTACTGGGTAGAAGGCCACAGAAATAGGACTTACAACTACCGGTTACTGGGTAGTAGGCCACAGAAATAGATCATTCACAGAAATACACATCTCTAAAATATCGAGGCAAAAATGGAAAAGAAGAGAGCATTCACAGATCAATCATATACCAATCATGGATTGCTAAAACTCCGCGGGAGAAACAAGTATGTATACACAAACAAACTACCGGGAATGTATTGGTTGAACATCCAAAAATCCTGCTAGGGGAAAGCAATCCATAAGACATATCAATCCACTGCCGTCAAGGAGAACTTCTCATACCAGACTCTCTAGGAGGCTGATGAAGAGGATATAAGGAGCAAGAATGCTAGAATATGAACAGATGTCTTACCCTTTGGTGATCATACTATCCTTGGGAAAGCACCGAGGACATTCCACTTATCCTTTCCGTCATTGTGAATGTTCACTTTGTTTAAAACAGTTTATTCATGAAAACTTTATTTGTTTAAAACACTGATATTCATCAATTAAAACATGCAAACATTTGTTAAACAGAAACAAATAAGAGTGCAAAAAATTGGATAAAGGCTCGAATTTATTTAAGAGAATAGTAGTCCGCAAATGGGGAGACTCAATGGATCTTTACAATTTTGAAATTGGTGATATACATGGAAAGGGCTACATTGAACATAATGACCATTTCTCCACCAACTCTGAATCCACTGTATTCGAAACTTCAGTTGATGATGACTGAGCGAGAATCTTTGACAGATGACAATTGTAGAACAGAGTCTTGTCAGGATGCAGTTACTTGCCAAATCCCTAATTTTTTCCTAGATTTCCCCAGGGTGAGGTACTCAATCTAGCGGGATATATATTCATTTTTTTATGTCTCTAACTTTTGCCTGGATCGCCCTTTCGGGTTTTCAATCCACCGAGACGCTCATTTTTGCCTAAGCCTCCCTTTCGGGTTTTCAACTTAGCGAGTTATTCTATTTTTTTATTTTTTTTAGGCAAAGTATTTCTTGACTGCATCTGAATTCACAGGACGAGTGAAATCCTCCCCATCCATAGTTGTGAGCAACAAAGCACCGCCTGAAAAGGCTCTTTTAACAACGTATGGACCTTCATAGTTTGGAGTCCACTTGCCCCTGGAATCGGGCACGAAAGGCAAGACTTTATTGAGCACGAGGTCACCTTCTCGGAACACACGAGGCTCTACCTTCTTATCAAAGGCTTTCTTCATCCTTTATTGATATAACTGACCATGGCACATGGCAGTTAATCTCTTCTCTTCAATCAAATTCAGTTGGTCATAACAACTCTGAACACATTCAGCCTCAGTCAACTTGGCTTCCACCAAGACTCTCATCGATGGAATCACGACCACTACGGGGAGCACCGCCTCCATGTCGTATACAAGAGAGAAAGGGGTTACCCCTGTTGAAGTGAGGACGAATGTACGATAGCCATGCAAAGTAAATGGCAGCATCTCACGCTAATCTTTGTACGTAGCAACCATCTTCTTAATAATCTTCTTGATGTTCTTGTTAGCAACTTCAACAGCCCCATTCATCTTGGGTCTATAGGGAGAAGAATTATGATGTGCAATCTTGAACTCACTACACAGCTCTTTCATCATGTTATTGTTCAAGTTAGATCCATTATCAGTAATGATCTTATCTGGAACACCATATCAGCATATGAGTTGGTTCTTGATAAACCTCACAACCACCTGCCTGGTCACATTTGCATACGATGCCGCTTCAACCCACATGGTGAAGTAATCAATGGCTACGAGAATAAAACGGTGACCATTTGACGCTTTAGGCTCAGTTATGCCAATCATGTCAATTCCCCACATGGAAAAAAGGCCACGGCGAGGAAATAACATTCAGAAGTGTCGGGGGAACATGAATCTTATCCGCATAAATCTGACACTTGTGGCATTTCTTTACGTATTTGCAACAGTCAGACTCAATTGTCAGCCAATAGTAGCCTGCTCTCAACATCTTTTTTGCCATGGCATGTCCATTGGAATGAGTACTAAATGAACCCTCATGGACTTCAGTCATCAACAGGTCTGCTTCGTGTCTATCCACGCATCTGAGCAGAACGATGTCAACATTTCTCTTGTAAAGCACATCACCATTAAGGTAGAAACTGGCAGATAATCTCCTCAAAGTCTTCTTATCTTTAACAGATGCCCCAGGCGGGTAAGTATGACTTTGGAGAAAACACTTGATATCATAATACCATGGCTTATCATCTTTCACCTCCTCAACTACAAACACGTGAGCTGGTCTATCCAAGCGCATCACGGTAATTCTTGGGAATTCATTCCAATAATTGACAGCAATCATTGAAGCAAGCGTAGCGAGAGCATCCGCCATCCGATTCTCATCTCGAGGAATATGATGGAAGTCAACTTTAGTAAAGAAAGTTGAAATCCTCCTCGCATAATCTCTATATGGGATGAGGCCAGGCTGATTCATCTCCAATTCACCCTTAATCTGATTAACAACAAGGGCCGAATCGCCATAAACATCAAGATGTTTGATCCTAAGATCAACACATTCTTCCAAACCCATAATACAGGCCTCATACTCTGCCATATTATTCGTGCATTTGAAAGTTAGCCTTGCTGTAAAAGGAAAATGTGTGCCTTGAGGAGTAATAATCACTGCCCCAATACCATTTCCATACTAATTGACAGCGTCATCGAACACCATACCCCATCGAGAACCAGGCTCTGGCCATTCATCGAGCATAGGCTCATCATGATCTTTCATTTTCAAATACAGAATCTCCTCATCAGGGAAGTCGTATTGCACAGACTGATAATCTTCAATTGGTTGATGCGCTAAATTGTCATCCAAGATACTACCTTTAATAGCTTTTTGAGCTCGATACTCAATATCATACTCAGATAACAGCATCTGCCAACGGGCATTTCTCCCAATTAAAGCAGGCTTCACAAAGATATACTTGATCGGGTCCATTTTGGATATCAACCAAGTTGTATGATTTAACATATACTAGCGTAGACGCTTAGCAGCCCAAGCCAAAGCACAACATGTCTTCTCAAGCATTGAGTACCGAGACTCACAGTCAGTGAACTTCTTACTCAAGTAGTATATTGCATATTCTTTCTTTCCTGATTCATCTTGTTAACCAAGGACATAACCCATGGAATCATCAAGCACAGTCAAGTACATAATCAATGGTCTCCCTTCAATAGGCGGAGACAGAATCGGAGGTTCGGACAGATACTCTTTGATACTGTCAAAGGCCTTTTGGCAATCCTCAGTCCAATCATGAAGCTGATCTTTCCGGAGGAGCTTGAATATAGGCGCACATGTGGCGGTCACGTGGGATATAAATCTTGAAATGTTATTCAAGCGGCCAAGAAAGCCTCGGACTTGCTTCTTAGTTTTGGGCGCAAGCATCTCTTGTATTGCTTTGACCTTGGCAGGATCAACTTCAATACCTCTCTCGCTGACAATAAAGCCCAATAACTTGCCGGAACGGACTCCAAATGTACACTTGTTCTGATTCAAGCGGAGTTGGTACTTCCTCAAACGCTGGAAAAGCTTCAACAAGTGTTCTACATGTTCAACTTCCATTTTCGACTTTGCAATCATGTCGTCAACATACACCTCGATCTCTTTGTGCATCATGTCATGAAACAAAATAGTCATAGCATGTTGATACGTGGCTCCGACGTTCTTCAAACCGAAGGGCATCACTCAACAACAGAATGTTCCCTAAGGTGTGATGAATGTTGTCTTCTCCATATCCTCGGATGCCATTTTAATCTGATTATAACCGGAAAATCCGTCCATAAATTAGACGACTTTGAATTTAGCCATATCGTCTACCAACATATCAATGTGTGGTAGAGGAAAATCATCTTTTGGGCTAGCTTTATTCAAGTCACGGTAATCCACGCACATTCAGACTTTTCCGTATTTTTTAGGTACAAGCACAATATTGGCCACCCATTGAGGATATGTAGAAGTCACCAGAAACCCCGCATCAATTTGCTTCTGAACTTCTTCTTTAATCTTCATTTCCATATCAGGATGAGTTCTTCTGAGCTTTTGCTTCACAGGCACACATTTAGACTTCAACGACAAGAAATGTTGCACGATATCAGTATCTCGACCAGGCATGTCTTCATACGACTAGGAAAGGACGTCGACATATTCTCGTAGAAACTCAATCAACCCCTTCTTAACAGAATCTTCAAGGAGTGCCCCAATCTTCACTTCACAAATGCAGTCTTCAGACCCCAAATTGACTATTTCCAGATTCTCAAGATGTGGTTGAATGATCTTCTCATCGTACTCAAGAAGACGGGTAATCTCATCAGGAATCTCTTCAACATCATCTTCTTCTACCTCAAATACAAGGAATTCAAAGTTGGGAGATGGTGTTGGATCATTGTGTTCAATGGGTTTGATCAACCTGCATAATGATTTTGAGTATAAAAGAGATTTCAGAATTCAAACAAGGCAAATCATTATGCAGATGAAAAAATTGATTTTATTCTCTTTTTAGGGTTTTATGGTGATCACCAATTTTATGCGAAAAGCAAAAAATGAAAAAAATAATTTGAAAAACAAACATTTAACATGCAATTATTGAATGAATATCATTGTATTAACAAATTATGCCAACAATGTCTTCACTTCTCCCTTTGGCATGGGAGAAGGGTTTTTAAACAGGAATAAACATATTACGTTGACTTATGGATAACTGTTGGAGCATCCACAACGATCCAATTATTGCAGATCCCGCTAGGTATGACAAAGTTGCTGAGGTTTTCCTCTTCATCTTCTTCAATGATGGCAGCAACTTCTCGATCTCCATTGGTGTGGATGAAACCTCCACTCTAAAACAGCCCAAGATCATTAGAAACACCGAAAGAAAACCCTAAACCAGCCCGAGATTTATTATCTTCCATCTCTATCATTTTTCCCAAATCATTAGTTGCACCACGCTTGATGGCCAACTTCGCATCATTGTAGGAGACAAATGAAGAAAGTCCTTCCCTAGAAGTCTTAGCAATGGATAAGGCTTGGAATGGAGTTTCAATTTCATCCTCAGCATCGATGTAGGAAAAGGAAGATAAATGGCTGACCAAGAGAGCCTTCTCTCCCCCTATCACCAGCAACTTCTTGTTCTTGACGAACTTCAACTTTTGGTGTAGGGTGGATGTCACGGCACCTGCTTCGTGAATCCATGGTCTACCAAGTAAGCAGTTGTACGACGGATGTATGTCCATAACTTGGAAAGTGATCTGGAAATCACTAGGTCCAATTTTGATCGGGAGGTCTAATTCACCGATCACGGTCTTGCGTGATCCATCAAAATCTTTTACTACCACTCCACTCTGCCTCATGGGAGGCCCCTGATATGAAAGTTTGGCGAGAGTGGACTTTGGCAATACATTAAGTGATGACCTTGTGTCCACCAACACATTGGACAAGGCATCATCTTTGCAATTCATAGAGATATGTAGGGCCAAATTGTGGTCTTTTCCCTCCTCGGGAAGATCATCATCGTAGAAGCTCAAATTATTGCAGGCAGTTATATTTGCAACAATGCTATCAAACTGTTCAATTGTGACATTGTGATCCACATATGCCACGTCCAACACCCTTTGCAACGCTTCGCGGTGTGGCTCTGAATTCATCAACAAAGATAGGACAGATAACTTTGATGGAGTTTGAAGCAACTGCTCCACAATGTTGTACTCACTCCTCTTGATGAGCCTCAACATCTCATCACCATCCTCTCTCAATATGCCAGACTGGCCAACTAGGATGGGAGCTTTATCGGATTTGACAACAACAGGGTCAACACCCCTCATAGCAGGAATGGAATGATTTGAAGAAGAAGTCCCCACGGGACCGGTAGAACTAACAACATCCCTCTTCACGACGTTTTCGTGGGATTTCGGCTGAGCCGAGAAAACACGACTACTACGGGTCACTCCACTAACATCGAATATGCTTACAACATAGGTCGAGGGCAACAACACCTCCTTCCCATCTTCAAGCATAACAGCATTGTAACGGTACGGGACCGCTTTATCTAACACATATGGGACAGGGCCCGTTGGCTTTATCACAAGAGTTGGCACCACCTTCCTTTTGCTGCCATCATATTTGATGACAACAGGATCAGGAATATTGAACACAAGGGTAATAACATCAACTTCATCCTCATCACGATTTTGAAGTATCTCGATCATCCCTTGGTCTAGCATCTCTTGGATGTCCCTTCTTATCTTGCGGCAACCTCTTTCATTGACAATGCACACATAACAGCCTATGCATTTCTACCAGGGACTGCCTTATATCATTCACATAAAGGACCTTATACTTGCCAAGACAACCCTGGACCATGTTGACAGCCGCCTTCCCATGCTCGGGTAATGGGTTCTTCTTAACATTCAGGCCTACATCCTCAAAGAATAGTATCCCACTCCTCAGAAAATCTTGCACCTTTGTCTTCAACAGAAAGCAGTTCTCCACGTCATATCCGGGAGCATCGGAATGATACACACAATGAAGTTCAGGCTTGTACCACCATTGAGGATTGGCTGGCACAGCAGGAGGATCACGTGGAGTTATCAACTTCATATCAATCAAGGAAGGGTAAAGTTCAGCGTAGGTCATAGGAATCGGGTCAAAAGTCACCCTCTTCCACTCATAATTGTTGGTGCTGTTGTGGTTATTGTTGCTACGAGGCTGGTGAGCCTGTTGTTGTTGACGAGATTGTTGTTGTGGTTGTTGAACTTCTCTGAAAGCAGGTGCTATATGAGCCACCTAGTGTTGGTTGACGAAGAATTATCATCACGGGACAAACGTCCTTCACGGACTCCCTCTTCTAGCCTCATCCCCATATTTACCATTTCAATAAAGTCCGAGGGAGCACTAGCAATCATATGCTCATAATAGAAAGAGCTCAAAGTCTTCAAAAAGATCTTTGTCATCTCCTTCTCCTCCAATGGTGGCACTATCTGAGCTGCCAATTCCCTCCATCTCTGGGCATATTCCTTAAAGGTTTCCTTATCTTTTTGGGACATCGCCCTCAATTTATCTCTGTCCGTAGCCATATCTATGTTGTACTTATATTGCCTTACAAAAGCCTCGTCGAGGTCATTGAAAGTGCGCACAAAGCCACAGTCAATACCCATATACCATTTCAAGGCAGCGCCATACAAGTTGTCTTGAAAATAATGGATGAGAAGTTGGTCATTGTCGGTATGCATAAACATTTTTCTAGCATACATGACCAAATGGCTGAGCGGACAGCTATTCCCCTTGTATTTTTCAAAGTTAGGGACCTTGACCTTCATCAGAATCTTTACATTTGGGACCAAACAGAGCTCAGAGGCGCTCTTCCCAAACAAGTCTTTCCCTCGAAGGGCCTTCATTTCCTTTCTCAAGTCAGAGAACTGGTCTTTCATCTCGTCTAATTTGTCATACACATCCGGGTTCTCAAAGGCCTCGGAATGGTAGATAGTCTTGTCAACACGGACTTGAGGAATGAGAGCTGGAGTAGGAATAGAATTAACCATCGGAGGTGGCACCATAGGGAACGGGCTAGATTCCGGCTGAGCTTGCACTTGGGAATGATGTCCTTTAGGCATGAAATTATGGGGCATTCCCCAAGGGTAACTGGGAGGCATAACATTGGCTGATCCCATAGCAAGGGCTAGTATAGAGGTAGGGGCTACTTCAGGTGCTTGATTGGACACAGATGCCTGTACATTTACAGCTTGCTTCTGAGCTTGGAGCCGAGACTCCACTAGAGCAGATAGTCGGTTGACTTCTTCTTTGAGCTCTCTGTTCTTGTTCTCTAGTTGTTCGGCCATCGCTTTGAAGTTTGCGCAAGTGCGGTATGGATGCGTCAACTTGTCTTCAAAATAAATGAAGAGCAAAGAGCTAGGCCACTGTATCAAGAGCTCGGAACCAAAACCTTCTTATGCATATGATGCATGCAACGCTCGTGCATATGCTTTTGTTTTTTATCGGAGGAACTTTATAAGGATCTATTTGCAAATGTTTTGAAAATATGGAATACTCATAGAAATATAATATCTGGAAACATTTTACACCAAAGAAGTAGTACAGTCTCGGTAACCAAATACAATACAAGAGAAAAGGAGAATAAACATCCTATGGAGCCCTAGAAGCAGTCGTCTAAAGCCTTCGAGATCGGAAAATACGTCGCACGAAGCTTCTTCACCTCTCTCTCATAAGCTGCTTCCATGTCGGCCTTCTCCTTGGTGAGTTGATCATATCTCTTCTTCCAAAACCTAGACGAGTGAGGTAGGAGAGAAGTAACCACATCATCGGGCTCATCAATAACCTGATGCTCTGGAAACTCGATCATTGCAACCTTATCCTTGAGTTGCTGAAGAAGCTCCTCACGCTCACGAACCCAAGCACGCGAACAGTCTTCGTCTCTCAACTCCTCTACTCCTTGATTATGGAGGGTTGAAGGCCCATCCATAACCATAGGGGTAGGTCTCGGATACTCATACGGCATGCGGTACTCTAGGGCTCTCTTCCTTACCCAAGAGGTGTAAGGCTCCAAAGCAACACAATTCCTCGGACCAAGCTCCTTCCTCCCTTTCCTATGAATCTTGCGCCAAGCGCGGACCACCCTATCCTTCAGGTTTTGGGGATCTTTACCCTCTTGAAAGAATAAGCTTTCCAACGAAATGTTGTTAGGTTTATCCTTTAAGGGGAACCCAAGCTGACGGTGAGCCAAAGCAGGGTTGTAGTTAATTCCACCACATGTACCAAGAAGAGGTACATTAGAGAACTCACCACAAGAATCAATAATATTAATGCCATCATAAACACGATTATACCAGGAGATATCATCATTAGTGATAGACATAAGTCTCGTGGACCACCGTAGACATCCCTTGTTCTCCTTGAAGGCAAGCGTCTGAGGCAAGTGCGAAATAAACCACTTGTACAGAAGAGGCAGACAACATACAATGGAACCACCACCCTTTGCATTCCTCCTATGCAAAGAGAAATAAGTGTCACCCAACAGAGTCGGAACAAGATTAAGAGAAGAGAAAATCCTAATAGTGTTCACATCCACGAAGTTGTCGATGTTGGGAAATAACACTAGCCCATAGATAAGGAGTACAAATATGGCTTCAAAAGCTTCCTTACTCATGGCCTTCCCAAACAAGGTAGCTTTGGCATTCAGAAAATCAGACGGGAGACCTTGAATTCCACCCTTGGTAGTCATATTGGCAACAATGTCA
This sequence comes from Lathyrus oleraceus, assembly GCF_024323335.1. Taxonomy (NCBI): domain Eukaryota; kingdom Viridiplantae; phylum Streptophyta; class Magnoliopsida; order Fabales; family Fabaceae; genus Lathyrus; species Lathyrus oleraceus. The sequence goes on from NC_066585.1 coordinate 502,991,661, forward strand.
GATACCTCCACGTGAAGCATGTCAGCAATCTCTTGAGAAGACGGAATCTTCTCCAAACCACTAAATGGCAATCAGTCAAGAATAGGTATACCCACATGATAAGCGTATTCCTCCAATGTAGGCAAAAGCTGGAAATCCGGAAAAGTGAAGCACCGATACAGAGGATCGTAGAACTGCACCAATACACTCATCAGACCCTCATCCACCTTGGTAGAGAGAATAGATAGAAGCTTCCCATGGGGAGCTTTGAACTCCAAGGGCTCTAATACATAAGATGTCAGACGCCTTAACTCTCTCAAGTCGGGTTGTCTAAAACTGTACTTCTTTGTATTCCTTCTTTGTTTATCCATGTCTAAAAATTTGCAAATAGACCATTTAAGTTCCTTGTAAAAATCTTATTGTCGATGACATGAATGTGGATGAATGCATGAATGCATAGATGCAACAGACATGCTCAAGGATCAAGCAAGTCACACCATATAAAGGTCACGGGATGGCTCAAGTCATCGTCAATATCAATCATCCATTTTGGTGGATTATGGTTTACACCTTATCAACACCCAAGTTCCATCGATTTTGAGGATATACGAGAACGGATCGACCGCGAATCACGGGTTTATTGTGAGTCACGAGCATGGAGTCTCTGTTAAGAACCACCCAACGGGAGTGTACTATGGTTAAACCTGACAATCATGTTCTAAAAGGTTCTCATAGTCCTCATCCCATCTTTCAGATATTATCGGATAAAACGACTACTCGTCCTCCAAAAATATTCTCAAAAGGGACTCTTATGAGTGTAGTATTGCGTAACAATCGCATCAAGTCTTACACTTGAACGACCATCGCACTACGTCCTAAAATAGGCCAAGATGGGCTAGGTATCTAAGGTCCTTGGTTTCTAGGGTTCATATTGGAAAGAGTAATGCCTAACCACGACTACTCGTGTGACATTAGTGATCCCAATAAGACCTCCACCAAGTGAATGGACTTGCAAGTTAACTTGTTAAGGACTAACTCCACACAAGTCAACAGGACTATGCCATTCTCTTATCATAAGTGCACTCGAGTTCGGGTATAGAACTCATCTCACAAGAAACCACCAAGCATACAATCAATTAATATATCAAGAAATTCATACATTACAAACAATACATTCATCCCAAATTTGCAAAAAACTATGCCACAAATAAATATAAACATACATACAAACAAAAATTAGGCTAAACCCACGGGGTTCGGTGTCCTTAACAGAGTCGCCACTTTTCTGTAGCGGGGTTTTCATTACCTTTAGCTTTATTGACTAAACCAAAAGTCAACATACAATTCGAGTCGCCACCGCACTTTTATTTATCCAAAGGAGAGGCTAAAAAGAGAACAAAAGCCAAGTTAGAAGTTTTTCAAATCAAAAACTAATAAAAATGTCAGAGATCTAAGTAAGGGGGTTGGTTATGAAATGGGAAGGTTTTACGCACCCAAAACATCCTTAGTACTCTAAGGGAACCTTTTTTTGCAAATATGTGTCGTAGGTTGGTATTTGTGAAAAGATTTGTGCAAAAAGATTGGAGTGATGAGAAGAGAATAGACTATATTTAAAAAATTTGTTGTTTGAATGGATGAACCCATTGCCTACGTACCATCACAAAGGAGGATCAAAACCTCCTAGTTCATGGTAAAAATTTCAAAGATTGGTGAATTGATTTTAATCAAAAGCCTTAAGGTCTTTTGTTATCAAAGGGAGAAAACTCAACCTAAACCAACAATCCACCATGTGAGGAAGGCTTCAACATGCTAGTGAGGGGTTAACCCTATAATAAGCATGGAAGGCTTACAATCCAACACTAAGGATGAGGTGAAATTTACATCAACCACTATGATAACTCAAACCTATGACTAATGTTTTTTGAAAGGAGTGTAACAAGTGGCCATTGGGACCACAAAATAATTTGAAATGGGTTATATTTACAAGTTAAATTTATTTACAAAATGAGGTCAAAGTTGGATTAAAGTTTATTTACAATGAGTATTTATGAAAATGGTTTTGAAAAGTCAAAGACTTGAGGCCTAGGTTTCTAATTTGAAATAAAGTCAAAGTTTTGAAAATGATTTTTTGGCTTGGTTAGAGGGGGGGGGGGGGGGGGGAGAGAGAAGGGCTATTCCTAAAGAATACAATGATAAGAGGGGAAAGATAACCCTTGGAGTTCCTTTTCTTGGAGTCAAAGAGATGACTCAAGATGCTCCTTTCCTTTGGATTTAGCACATAAAACAAGTAATAAATTGAATTCACCCTCCTAGGATCTCTATTTGGCTTGGCTCTTAACCTGGCTACTCATGGCAATGGTCCTCTTTTTTCAATCTTAAGATGGGATTCCTATCATACAAAAGCACACATCAAAAAGCTCACAATATAATAAAGGGAATGGAGAAAGAATAAGTTTGAGGAGAAGTCCTTTGAGGTCAACTTTGAATTTTAGCATTCTAAAGGCATAAGGCCTAGTTGCTCTTCAACACATTTTTCATTCTAAAGGCATGAGGCCTAGTTGCTCTTGAAATCCTTTAAGCATGGGTGAATCCTAATTCTAAGTCCTTTCTCCTTTTGCATTTTTGGTTCATATCAAAACAAATACAAAACAACACAAAATAGTAATATATTTATATACAATAATGGGCTCAAATAAGCAAAAGAAAAATGACATAAACATAAAATATGTGCTCAAATGAGCAAAAATGAAAATCAATATGAATAATGAGCAAGAAATAAATGACATTAAAGTTAAATGACAAGAATTTAAAAGCTCAAATTAAACTTAGTAGTTAGTAGAGTTATGTTAGCTTGTCATGAGACAATGTAGCGCTATGTTATGCAATCGTAAATGGACTAATGTAGTAGCCGCACCTATCTGAGGCCGGTCAATAAGAATATGGGAAAAGAACACAAGTTAGAGGTCATGACTAGTAAGCCAAGCTCCATAAACTTGCCATGCCAAACAAAAGGGGAAGGGCCTTGTATTGACTTTTGGTTATTTGCTTGACCAAGAAGTAACGTATCTTTGACACAAAATAACTCACTTGATCATGGATCAAGTTGAATTTGGTTTGGATAAGAGAAGATTAAACTTCTATTTGTCAAGACCAACCTCAAGACATTAACTCATTGGCCATTGAGGGAAAAAAAGGGATGAAGATGAAAGGGAGTGGGTAAGAAGACAATAAACAATCCCAATTGATCAAGGGATAACTCATCCTTGATCAAATTCATTCATCTCTCTAGGTAATGATCCTTAAGGATTCTAAAACCACAAGATCCAATGAATTTAATCAAAGTTGAATCAATTCAACCTTAATCAACACCAAACAGGAGAGGAAAGAATATAACAAGTCAAGAAGTCAATAATATTTTTTTGGTAATTTTTGAATTAGAAGAAAATACAAATAAAAAGCAAAATAAACAAGGTTGAATCTCCAATTCAATTCAAAACAACTTCAATAAATCCAATTAAATTTTCATAGGTTCAACATAATCAAACAAACTTTGACTAATTTTCTCACAAATTTTTAATGTCAATAAGTAGTTAAAATCAATTAAAAACAACCAAAAATAGCATAATATGAATTAAAATCTCAAATAATCTCAAAACAAACAAGAAATTATTGAGACTATTTTTCATTGACTTATCATGATCCATAGATTCTATGAAAATATTTTTGTATTTTTTAAAAGTCAGAAAGTATTTTAAAATGAATTAAATTCATTAAAAACCAAATAATTAATGAAAAATATCAAATTAGGTCACAAAAATAATTAAAAACCATAATATGAAACTAGATTTTTCAAGAAAAATTTTATAGTTGGTCTCCTATTTTTCTGACCTCATATGAATTTTATTATGAATTATTGAAAATGAAATGAATTAAAAGAATATGAAAAGAAAATGAAATAAAACGAAAAATGCTCAGCCACCGGATCCATTTCATTAATTGACGTGGCAATGGTACACGGTCTGGATCTGAGGATGCACGATGCACTCCAGTCAACAACGCAACACAATGCATTAAAAGAAGTAATTGAAATGAACGCACAAGATTAGATCGTGAGGCAGAGATCCAAGGGTTATGGTTAACACACGTGGTGGTGGTGGTGGTGGAAACCACCATCTTCTCCGATCAACCAACAGATTCCGACCAGAAGTTGCAGAAAAATGAATCTCATCAAAAATGAAAAACAAGGGCATGGAAATGAAGCTCATGTGATGTAGATCATCACTGTACCATTAGATTCCTCTCATTCTTTCTATATTGAGAGAAAGATGAAGGAGAAAATCATGGTGTCCACACGGATTGTTCTGGAAATGGAAAATTGTATACACCAAAAGCTTGCCTCAAGTATGAGGACTTCTGAGAACCACAAAAACACAAGAATTCTACATTGAATTATGAGTTTCAGATCCAAACAATTTGAGTTTATACCTTCAAAATGGTAAGCTTCTGGCCACGGATCCTTCAAGCTTTTTGCTCCTTTTTTATCTATGAATATAGGGAAGATGATTGGCTAAGGATTCTCGCTTTGAAACTCAACTAATGTTGCTGAATTTCAAGCTCGAAAATATTGAAAAAATGGTGAATGATTCCTTTGGTGAGGGTGTGGTTTTAGTTCAGCAACATATGGGATCTCCAAAAACGTTATCAAATGAAGGAGAGGAAGCCCTTATTTATAGGTGAATGCTTCTGAATTCACACTTTGCTCATGTGCATGGGAATTATAATTTTGAATGCATGGGTCTTTGTGGACGTGTAAGAGGCCCATGAATGCCTGAAGGAGCTTGCTGAGATCATATGGGAAGCATGTGGTCGTGCACATGGGATGGAAAATGCTTGCACTTCAAGCTTTAACATAAAATATCAAGAATGCACATAAATGAAAAGAAATTCGAATCTCCCAAATGGTAGATCCAAATGACTACTGTGAGTAATGGTTGGAAAGGTTTTGAAATAAGGAACAAAAGTCATGTTGGGAAAAAAACCATTTGACATGTGAAAATTGATCAAAACTGGCTTGGAAGGTTCAAGTGTAAAACATGTTCAAATCATTTTGAAAAAGTCACCCAAAAGTAAGCTTGGTTAGACCCCTATGTCCTCATGATACAAGATTCAAATGAATGAATTACCAACATCAAAGTTGTAGATATTTTAAACATAATCAATTTAGACTCAAAATTTGCATCCTTTGGATTTTATATGACAAAGTTATGGGCATTTGAAGTTGGGTACTTTTTCAAATCCAATGAATTAGGTCCAAGATGACCTATACTGTTTTGCAATGGAACATGTATTTCCTTTAGGATTATGAAACTTTGTCCAACATAACATTTGAATTAGACATCTCAATATTTCCAATTCCTTTGGTCCCACCTCAAAATCATAAATATTGAGAAAGTTATGCCCTTGGCAAGTTGACCCAAAATTAGGGTTTCAGTCAAAATGACCTATAATGTTTTGAAATGAGTGATGACCTTCCAAGCTTCAAATGTATTTTTTATGAACATGAAAGTTTTTCATATTGTCCTTAGGGCAAGGTGTAACACCCTTCTAAAATACCCCAATAATTTAAATTAAATATCAAAATACAACATCAGAGTAATTATGCAGTTATGGGTGTCACATAAACACTTCACACCATGTTCCAAAATAACAGTCATGCTCTTTATTTAATCAAATAAACATTCGCATAAATCGCAGCGGATATAAATCAAATCAATCAAAACATGTAACACATTACATGTAAAATGGTTCATAACCAACAGTAAAACATTCAAAACATCCCTTCCCGATGTTACATCTATCAGAGCATGACCCCCTAATGAACTACTCTAGACTCCAAGTACTAGCTCCTACTCAATCACTGCTCGTTACCTGAAAAACAGTTGTAAGGGTGAGTTCCTCAATCAATATAATAAGTATTATAAAATATCATGTCATGTTAAGTAATTTAACACACTTCATCACCATAATCCAAACATGTATTCAGTAACAGCACATCAACTCAACATAATACTCAACACCAACACAAACAACACCTATAATATTGGAATACATCCATTCATATTATACGCCATACATATATTATGCAATGAGACTCCATGCATGCGGTACCGACTATTTGTGAACATATAGTTCAACCTCACCGTCCAAATCCAGGCACGGCTACCAAGCTCACTAGTCCCACTCATTTGAGACATAGTGACTCACTCACTAATTCCTCACCATGGGAATTAGCTACCACCCCAAATGGGCCATGCTATGCACGCTAATCACCTAGCATGCAAACATCAACAACAATCAAAATGATTTACTCACTAATTCCTCACCATGGGAATTAGCTACCACCATAAAGGCCACAATATGCATGCTAATCACCTAGCAATGCAACAACAACAACAACTCAAGAATAGACATATGCTCACACTCTAAGCCATAAAACAGTCTATTCACAAATGCATACATAACTGATACATTCACAGCATCATGCATACCATCACACATCATCAACACATTTTATCACAAAAGCATATCATATCATGCCGCATAATCAAACACAGTATTAGCACACTCTACTAATACCTATACTACTCAAAACAACGGGAAAATGATCCCTACTACGTCATACACTAGCTAAGTTACATCACTCAGCCTAAACAACCAAAAACTGCACAACCATAGTTCAGAAAAACCACAAGTCTGCCCATACGCGTATTGCCTATGCCCATACGCGTATTGCCCATTCCTGACCAAGTCCATACGCGTATTACCCACGCCCATACGCGTATGCTACGCGTACCACATTCTCATACGCGTACTAACAGAGACAATTTCACGTTCAAAACATCATCTTTTTCACTCATACGCGTAAGGCCTCATCCATACGCGTACCAGCCATATCATACGCGTATTGCCTAGTGCCATACGCGTATGACCAGAAACCAGAATTTCCAGATCTGCAATGGCTTCTCCTGCTACGAGATCTATCCAATTCAACCTTCCACAGTCCAAATTTTACACACAATTCATTCATCTCGTCTAACACGAATCATACACTTTCGATTTCACAAATTTCTAACCTTTCTACCTCTAATTCCTACGAATTTCTTCAATTTTAATCCCAATTTCGTTCATCCCAAAAGTTCACAAATTCATCATACATCATTCAATCAGAGGCAAATCAATGGTTTCTCACTACCCATCACATATTATCCCATAATACCCATTAATCGATGATAAACCCCCCTTACCTGAGTAAATCCGGCAATCTCTGAGCTCCAAGCTTTTCCTTCCTTCAACCTTCGTCCTCTGGCTCTTTGCCCTTTTTCCCTTTTCTGCCTCTTTTCCCTTTTCACGTGAAAATAACTCTTTTTACCAAATGGAACCTTTTTACTGATTTCTACTTTTATTCCAATAATAACAATAAAAATAATCCAATAATAATAATCCCAATAATATTCCAATAATTATTATTCCAATAATTATTATTCCAATAATAATAATAATTCCAATTATTTAATTAAATTAATAAATATATTATTAACTCAATTTAAATAATTATCTTATTTTATCGGGGTGTTACAACTCTCCCCCACTAAAAGAGTTTTCGTCCTCGAAAACATACCTCAAGCGAATAACTCTGGATAGGACTCTTTCATCTGACTCTCAAGTTCCCAAGTCACATTGCCACCTGCTGGTCCGCCCCAAGCTACCTTTACCAAAGCAATCTCTTTACCCCGCAACTGCTTCAACTCTCGATCCTCAATCCTCATAGGTGATGTTTCAACAGTCAGGTTATCTCTCACCTGGACATCATCTACTTGGACCACATGCGACGGATCATGAATGTACCTCCTCAACTGAGATACATGAAAAACCTCATGCAAATTCGCAAGTGACGGCGGTAAAGCGATACGATAGGCTACCTCCCCTATCCTCTCCAAAATCTGATAAGGACCAATAAATCGAGGTGTCAACTTCTTCGACTTCAAAGCTCGACCAACTCCAGTTATCGGAGTAACACGAAGAAACACATGATCTCCCTCTTGGAACTCAAGTGACTTCCTCCTCTTGTCATGATAACTCTTCTGACGACTCTGAGCAATTCTCATCTTCTCCTGAATCATCTTAATCTTTTCCGTAGTTTGTTGAACAATTTCAGGTCCAACCACAGCACTCTCACCGGACTCATACCAACATAAAGGTGTCCGACATCTCCTACCATACAAAGCTTCAAACGGTGCCATACCAATGCTCGAATGAAAACTATTGTTGTAGGTAAACTCAATCAAAGGCAAATAACAATCCCAAGCACCTCCCTTTTCCAAAACACAAGCCCTTAAAAGATCCTCTAGCGACTGAATCGTCCTCTCAGTCTGACCATCAGTCTGCGGATGATATGCAGAACTCAATCTCAGCTTAGTTCCCAAAGCCCTCTGCAAACCTTCCCAGAACTTCGATGTAAATCTAGGATCTCTGTCCGAAACAATACTAGACGGAATACCATGCAAACTTACAATCTTCTCAATATACAACTCGGCCAATCTCTCTAACGGATAATCCATTCTGATCGGAATGAAATGAGCCGATTTCGTCAATCTGTCAACAATCATCCAAATAGCTTCAAAATTCTTATTTGTCCTCGGCAAACCAGACACAAAATCCATACTGATACTATCCCACTTCCACTCTGGAATAGCCAACGGTTGCATTAGCCCAGACGGCTTCTGATGCTCAATCTTTGACTTCTGACAAGTTAAACAAGAATAAACAAAACTCGCAATTTCTCTTTTCATTCCCGACCACCAAAATAACTTTTTCAAATCATGATACATCTTCGTAGCTCCAGGATGAATACTCAGGCCACTACGATGTGCTTCCTCCAGGATACTCTTCTTAAGTTCGGTAACATCCGGAATACATACCCGATTACCAAATTTCAAAACACCACTCTCATCAACTCTGAATTCACCACCTTGACCTTGATTCACTAAAGTCAACTTATCAACCAAAAGCATATCGGATTTCTGACCCTCTCTAATCTCATCCAAAATATTACTCGTTAACTTCAACATTCCCAATTTAACACTATTGTGAGTACTCTCACACACCAAACTCAAGTCTCTAAACTGCTCAATCAAATCTAATTCCTTAACCATTAACATAGACATATGCAATGATTTCCGACTCAATGCATCCGCCACTACGTTTGCTTTACCCGGATGGTAATTCAAACCAAAATCAAAATCCTTCAGAAACTCTAACCATCTCCTTTGTCTCATATTCAGCTCTTTCTGATCAAACAAATACTTTAAACTTTTATGGTCACTGAAAACCTCAAATCTTGACCCGTATAGATAATGCCTCCATAACTTCAGAACAAAAACCACAGCTGCCAACTCTAAATCGTGTGTCGGATAGTTCCTCTCATGAACCCTCAGTTGTCTCGAAGCATAAGCTATAACCTGCTTATTCTGCATCAACACACCACCCAAGCCCAACAATGAAGCATCACAGTAAACCTCAAATGATTCCGACGAACTCGGTAATATCAGAATAGGAGCAGTAGTCAACATTCTCTTTAACTCTTGGAAACCTTCTTCACATTTTGAGTCCCAAACAAACGCTTGCCCCTTTCTAGTCAACATCGTCAACGGTAACGCCAACTTAGAAAATCCCTCAATGAACTTCCTATAATAACCTGCAAGTCCAAGAAAACTCCTTATCTCAGAAACTGACTTCGGAGCTTCCCACTTAGATACCGCTTCTATCTTAGAAGGATCAACAGCAACACCACCTCTTGAAATCACATGACCAAGAAAACTAACCTCTTCTAACCAAAATTCACACTTAGACAGTTTAGCAAATAACTTCTTTTCTCGTAGAACTCTTAAAACCATTCTCAAATGCTCAGCATGCTCTTCTTCAGATTTCGAATACACTAAAATATCGTCAATAAACACCACAACAAACTGGTCTAGATACGGATGGAAAATCCTATTCATGTATTCCATAAATACTCCAGGCGCATTAGTCACGCCAAAAGGCATTACAGAATACTCATAATGTCCATACCTTGTTCTGAAAGCAGTCTTCTGAATATCCTCAGTTTTCACACGTATCTGATGATACCCAGATCTCAAATCTATCTTGCTGAACACACTCGCACCAACCAATTGATCCATCAAATCATCAATCCTCGGCAAAGGATACCGATTCTTGATAGTCACTTTATTCAATTGCCTGTAGTCCACACACAACCTCATAGTACCTTCTTTCTTCTTAACCAATAACACTGGTGCACCCCACGGTGACACACTCGGACGAATAAATTTCTTATCCAACAGATCTTCCAACTGACTCTTCAATTCAGTTAACTCAACAGCAGACATACGATACGGAGCCATCGATATCGGCCTAGTACCAGGTACCAAATCGATCGAGAACTCAACTTCACGCTCTGGCGGTAATTCATTCACTTCTCCAGGAAACACATCAGGAAAATCACATACCACGGCTAGATTACCAATCACCAGTTTATCTTTAGCTTCCAAAGTCGCAAACAGCATAAACAACTCTGCCCCATCTGCTACTTCCTCATTCACCTGCCTTGCAGATAGAAACAAACTCTTTCCTTCCTCAATCTTAGGAAAAATCACAGTCTTATCAAAACAGTTGATATAGACTCGGTTAAACACCAACCAGTTCATACCCAGGATAACATCAACCTGTACTAGTGGAAGACACACAAGGTCCATCCCAAAGTCTCTACCAAAAATACTCAAAGGACAATTTAAACAAACTGAAGTAGTAGTCACTGAACCCTTCGCAGGAGTATCAATCACCATACTTCCACGCATCTCAGATATCTCTAACTTAAGTTTCACAGCACAATCCAAGGATATAAAGGAATGAGTAGCACCGGTGTCAATAATAGCTACAAGAGGAAAGCCATTAATATAACACGTACCTCGGATCAAACGATCATCTGCAGAAGTCTCAGAACCCGATAAAGCAAAGACCTTGCCTCCCGACTGGTTCTCCTTCTTCGGCTTAGGACACTGTGGACTAATATGACCCAACTCTCCACAGTTGAAACAAGTCACAGTCTTCAACCGGCAGTCTGCAGCCAAATGACCACCTTTTCCACACTTGAAACACTTCTTCTCATTACTGGTACATTCATGGATACGATGCCCAGCCTGACCACATCTGTAACACTTAGCAGGGGCACTGGAGTCTCCCCCACTAGGCCTCTTCATCCCACTCTGTCTCTGAAAACCTTTGCCAGCTGCATACGGTTTTCCACGATCATTCTGATTCTTGCCTTTCCTATCAACCCTTTGCTGATAGCTCTCTGCTCTGGCTTTGGAATCCTGTTCAAAAATCCTGCAACAGTCAACCAAGTCAGAAAACACTCTGATCCGCTGATATCCAATAGCCTGCTTGATCTTGGGACGCAACCCGTTCTCAAACTTCACACATTTCGAAAATTCCCCAGTAGCCTCGTTATAGGGAGTGTAATACTTCGACAGCTCTGTGAACTTAGCAGCATATTCAGTAACCGACCGATTGCCCTGCTTCAATTCCAAGAACTCTATCTCTTTCTTTCCTCTGACATCCTCTGGAAAGTACTTCCTCAGGAATCTCTCTCGGAACACAGCCCAAGTAATCTCAGCATTCCCAACAGCTGCCAATTCAGTGCGGGTAGCAACCCACCAATCGTCCGCTTCCTCTGACAGCATATGCGTACCGAACCTGACCTTCTGGTTTTCGGCACAATCAGTCACTCGGAAGATCCTCTCGATCTCCTTCAACCACTTCTGAGCACCATCTGGATCGTATGCTCCCTTGAACATTGGAGGATTGTTCTTTTGGAACTCACTCAATTGACGAGCAGCTCCCATTCCCACAACATTCGGATTCCATCCAAGTACTCCAGCTAGCATACCCAGCGCCTCAGCAATCGCATCATCATCTCTACCTCTTCCAGCCATCTCTATTCTGAAAACCCAACAAGCTAAACAATAAGTACTGATAGGGGTACACAACACCTATCCCGTACAGGGAAACAGAATAATTACGACTCGACTCGACCGACTATGCTCTGATACCACTAATGTAACACCCTTCTAAAATACCCCAATAATTTAAATTAAATATCAAAATACAACATCAGAGTAATTATGCAGTTATGGGTGTCACATAAACACTTCACACCATGTTCCAAAATAACAGTCATGCTCTTTATTTAATCAAATAAACATTCGCATAAATCGCAGCGGATATAAATCAAATCAATCAAAACATGTAACACATTACATGTAAAATGGTTCATAACCAACAGTAAAACATTCAAAACATCCCTTCCCGATGTTACATCTATCAGAGCATGACCCCCTAATGAACTACTCTAGACTCCAAGTACTAGCTCCTACTCAATCACTGCTCGTTACCTGAAAAACAGTTGTAAGGGTGAGTTCCTCAATCAATATAATAAGTATTATAAAATATCATGTCATGTTAAGTAATTTAACACACTTCATCACCCTAATCCAAACATGTATTCAGTAACAGCACATCAACTCAACATAATACTCAACACCAACATAAACAACACGTATAATATTGGAATACATCCATTCATATTATACGCCATACATATATTATGCAATGAGACTCCATGCATGCGGTACCGACTATTTGTGAACATATAGTTCAACCTCACCGTCCAAATCCAGGCACGGCTACCAAGCTCACTAGTCCCACTCATTTGAGACATAGTGACTCACTCACTAATTCCTCACCATGGGAATTAGCTACCACCCCAAATGGGCCATGCTATGCACGCTAATCACCTAGCATGCAAACATCAACAACAATCAAAATGATTTACTCACTAATTCCTCACCAAGGGAATTAGCTACCACCATAAAGGCCACAATATGCATGCTAATCACCTAGCAATACAACAACAACAACAACTCAAGAATAGACATATGCTCACACTCTAAGCCATAAAACAGTCTATTCACAAATGCATACATAACTGATACATTCACAGCATCATGCATACCATCACACATCATCAACACATTTTATCACAAAAGCATATCATATCATGCCGCATAATCAAACACAGTATTAGCACACTCTACTAATACCTATACTACTCAAAACAACGGGAAAATGATCCCTACTACGTCATACACTAGCTAAGTTACATCACTCAGCCTAAACAACCAAAAACTGCACAACCATAGTTCAGAAAAACCACAAGTCTGCCCATACGCGTATTGCCTATGCCCATACGCGTATTGCCCATTCCTGACCAAGTCCATACGCGTATTGCCCACGCCCATACGCGTATGCTACGCGTACCACATTCTCATACGCGTACTAACAGAGACAATTTCACGTTCAAAACATCATCTTTTTCACTCATACGCGTAAGGCCTCATCCATACGCGTACCAGCCATATCATACGCGTATTGCCTAGTGCCATACGCGTATGACCAGAAACCAGAATTTCCAGATCTGCAATGGCTTCTCCTGCTACGAGATCTATCCAATTCAACCTTCCATAGTCCAAATTTTACACACAATTCATTCATCTCGTCTAACACGAATCATACACTTTCGATTTCACAAATTTCTAACCTTTCTACCTCTAATTCCTACGAATTTCTTCAATTTTAATCCCAATTTCGTTCATCCCAAAAGTTCACAAATTCATCATACATCATTCAATCAGAGGCAAATCAATGGTTTCTCACTACCCATCACATATTATCCCATAATACCCATTAATCGATGATAAACCCCCCTTACCTGAGTAAATCCGGCAATCTCTGAGCTCCAAGCTTTTCCTTCCTTCAACCTTCGTCCTCTGGCTCTTTGCCCTTTTTCCCTTTTCTGCCTCTTTTCCCTTTTCACGTGAAAATAACTCTTTTTACCAAATGGAACCTTTTTACTGATTTCTACTTTTATTCCAATAATAACAATAAAAATAATCCAATAATAATAATCCCAATAATATTCCAATAATTATTATTCCAATAATAATAATAATTCCAATTATTTAATTAAATTAATAAATATATTATTAACTCAATTTAAATAATTATCTTATTTTATCGGGGTGTTACACAAGGCACAGTCAAAGCTCATTGAACAAACACATCAAAAGTTATGGCTCATTGAACCTCAGCTTAGTCAAATGACTTGACTAGTCAACTTTTCAAGGTCAAACTTCCAATCTTGATGAATAAATGATTGAGGGGCCTCAAATAAGCTCATATATGCATAAAATGATAAATTAAAGAACTTCCCTTGATTAAATTTGATCAGAGGTTGAGATTGCTTCATGGGCAAGGCACAGTCAAAGCATAGTGAAATTAGGGTTTCCTTGGGAAATAATCTTCAAGCCCTTTGGGTTATCTTGATAAAATTGGCAAATTGAAATACTTGGGAGACATATATGATGATTAGGAACTTTGTGGATCATTTTCATTCCTTTCCTCACCTTCATCTAGTCATTGCATTGGGCTTAGGAGCCTCCTAGGAGCATTGTGGAGCACATGACCACTTGAGCTTTAAAACAAAAAAGAGTTAGTGACATATTTTTGTGCTTTTGGTTAGTAATTAAATAATAAAAGCAATAACATACAATACAAGCATTCTTGGTGATCTCAAATCACCCAAACAAGTCTTAACCCTAGGGTTAAGGAGCCAAACATGCTATGATCCTTGAGGCAATGCATTTGTGCAATATCATGATGCCATGAGGGATCTTAGGGTCAAAATTAGGGTCTTACAAAAGCAAAGATATATTTTTGGTATTTTGGTTATTAAAATGACAATATACAAGTATGATGCTTGGTGATCTCTCCCAAAACAAACCCAATGAAAGAGGGGTAAGGAGAATGGCAAAGTATGATACCAATGCTAATGCATATGATGAAATTGCATGAAGGATATTAGGGTCAAAATTGGGGTCTTACAGTGTTCTCCAAATAATGACTTAAACAAAATAAAAGAAAAAGCAATACTAACTTCTAATCAACTAACAACTAACATTTGCCATTATTCATACCATTCAAGTTGTTTACTTTAATGTCATTTTCACTTTGTCCATTTGGACCAAATTTTGGTGATATCTTATGTTTGTAAATATTTGTTTGTTTGTGTGGTCTATTGACTTTAATGTACATAATAAGTACAAAAACCCTAAAAAACATCTTGTGTGGCCTGTTGGTTTGATTTGAGACTATTGGACTTAGAATTTAGGCAACACTCCATATGCAAAGGACTTGGCCAATGCCAACTTTTATGAAACCAAGTGCTTGTGAAGTGAACATTCATCTGATACAATATTGAAGATCCATTTGAGTTCATCTGCAACATGGGCAAATTTTGAAGGAGAGCATGGAGTTGCTAAGCTTGGATGTGGCTATCTTTAATTGATTACTTTCTCTTCAACTTGCTATTGGTGTATTGATTGTTGCTTGATTCTAAAGTCCAACGGAAATTTGGGTGTATATATGACATTCTTGTCTATTGGATTGCGGCTCATTGGTCAGATCTTTTCAAATCTCAACTTTTAAATGTATGCTTAGGATTAGTCTCTTCATATCCTCCCCATTTCTTAAATTTCAAAATCTCTTCCTCTTTTTTAAAAAACCTTCTTTGCTTGTGCTTGTTCTCTAAACATAGACCATGTTGCAAATTATAAACTTTGGCCTTATGCCATTGCATTTTTAAACTTCTTTTCTTAATCAAACTTGTAAATAAATTTAACTATACTTGACTTAAAATTTCAAAAGACAAAAGAACTAACACTCATTCAAACCATTTTAGGCCCTTGTGCCTTTTAAACTTTAAATTTTTTTAAAAGCAATGCACTTACTTTAAAATTGATACCACGAACTACGAGGCTTTGATCCCTTATTTTTATGTTGGTACGTAGGCACAAGTCCGAAGGTCTTGTCAAACACAAAAATATAATTAATGAATTCTCTTCTCATCCCTCCATTCTATTTATTGCAAACATCATTTGTACAAAAACACATATGCACACAAAAAAGGACTCCCTAGGAGTACCTAGTACACATTGGGTGCTAACACCTTCCCTCTGTGCAACCAACCCCCTTACCTGAAATCTCTGACATTTTATTAGTTTTGATTTGAAAACTTCTTATCTTTTTAGGTTTTGTTCGTGCTTTTCCCTTTTCCCTTGGAAATAATAAAAGCTCGGTGGCGACTCTGGTTTTATTGACGTCTAGCTTATCCATAGCTTGATGGTCATGAATTTACCACTACAGAAATTAAGTGGCGACTCTGCTGAGGAGTAGTCTCCAGTCGGTTTAGCCTCCTTTCTGCTGAGGAGTAGTCTACAGAAATTTACCACTTCTTAGTTTTGATGTATGTATATTTGTTTGTATGATATAACCTGCTTGCGGTGCTTGGTGATCTCTGAGTGGTGAGATAAGTTCTAACCCGAACTTGAGTGCAATTAAGATAGGAGGATAGTATAGTCATGTTCGACTTGTGTGGAGTAGTCCTTAACAAGTTGGCTTGAGATCGATCTACTCAGTGGAGACCCTTTTGGAGTTTGGAATGTCAGACAATTTATTTATGGTTAGGCATTACTATCTCTGATTATGGGTCCGAGAAGTTGAGGACCATAGAACATTTAACCCCTCTTGACCTATTTAAGATGTAGTGCAGAGACTGTTCAAGTGTAGACTTGGTAACAATTGTCACGCGATACTAAACTTAGACGAGTTTCTCTTGAGAATATTATGGGTTGCTGAGTCAGTCATCCTAATCTGTAATATCCGATAGATGGAATTAAGACTCTGGGAACTTTTTAGAACATGATCTACAGGTTTTATCCGTAGTTCACTCCTTTGGGATGGTTCTTACCCAGACTCCATGCTCGTGACTCACAACAAACCCTTGATTCTTGGTTGATCCAATAAAGTCTTGTCAATATCAATGGAACTTGGGTGTTGATAAGGTGAAAACCATAATCCACCAAAATGGATGATTGATCTTGACAATGAATTGATTCATCCCTTGACCTTTGTTTGTTTGCCTTGTGTGTGATCCCTTCTTTGTGATTGTTGCATTCATGCATTCATGTGCATCATAACATTCATCACACAAAAATTTCAAGGAACTGAGGTCTTATTTGCAAATATTTTCAGACCATGGATTCTGAACGAAGGAACACTAAGAAGTACGGTTTCAGATGTCTCGACTTGAAAGAGCTAAGGAAGCTAGCATCTTTTGTATTAGATTCCTTGGATTTCAAACAACACCATAGGAAGCTTCTGCCTATCTTGCCTATTGATATGGTTGAAGGGCTCTGGAGCGTGTTGGTTCAGTTCTATGACCCTCTCTACCGTTGCTTCACTTTTCCAGATTATCAGCTTATGCATACGTTAGAGGAGTATGCCCATCTCTTGGGAATACCTGTTTCTAACAAAATTCCTTTTAGTGGATTGGAAGAGATTCCTAGATCTCATCTTATTACTGAAGCTCTTCACTTGAAGAAGCCTGAGATAGTAGCTCATTGGGTAAAGAAAGGAGGGTTGTTTAGATTGACTTCTGATTTCCTCATCAAGGAAGTTACTGCCTTTGCTCAAGCCAGTAGTGTGGATGCTTTCAAAGATATCTTTGTGCTGCTCGACTATGGTTTGGCTTTGTTCCCTAACATTGACAATTTTGTTGATGTTAACGCCATTAGAATTTTCTTGATTGGGAATCTTGTGCCTACTCTGTTAGGAGATATGTACTTTTCTTTACATCTAAGAAATTCTAAGGGTGGTGGAATGATCGTCTGTTGTGTTCCTCTTCTGTAGAAGTGGTTTATTTCGCACTTGCCTCAGACGCCTGCTTTTATGGAGAACAAACAATGTCTACGGTGGTCTCAGAGACTTATGTCTCTCACTAATGATGATATAGTTTGGTAAGATCCTTCTTTGAGCAGTGTGGATATTATTGATTGTTGTGGTGAATTCTCTAATGTTCCTCTCATTAGTACACAAGGAGGAATTAACTACAACCCTGCTTTGGCTCATCGTCAACTTGGGTTCCCCTTGAGAGACAAACCTAATAACACTTTGTTACAAGGTCTTTTCTATCAAGAGGGTAAAGATCCCCAAGATTTGAAGCAGAAGATTGTGCATGCTTGGCATAATGTGCATAAGAAAGGAAGATCCAAGCTTGGTCCGTGCAATTGTGTAGCTTTGGAAGCTTACACTCTTTGGGTGAAGAAGAGAGCTTTGGAGTTGAAGAGGATTTGGAAGACGCGCTCGCTAAGATGAAACAAGAGAAATACATGTGGGAAGAGCGATTCCATTCCTTGAGCAGAAAACATGAGGAGTTGCAGCTTGAGTCTAAGGACAAAGATGCACTTATTGAGCTTCTTGAAGATCGAGTGACGAAGAGACAGAGAGAGCCAGAGGTTTCATCTTCCTTTAGTATGCCTCAGTCTTCCGTTGCTTGGAAGAAGATTGTTGATCAGCTTGTCTTCGAGAAGACTCAGATGAAGGCTTCTTTCGAGACCGAGATTAGACGCATTCGAAGGAAGTACGCGCCTACAACCATATCTTCTTATGTTGTTGTTAGGGATCCTTAGGATGACTAGTCTCCTTTCCTCTTGTATTTTTCATGTTTGGTTTCTGAAATTGTACTCAGTGCAATCCTTCCAGTTATATAAATAAAAGAGATTTTTATGGTCATATCAAATTGTTGCAATTTATATATATATATATATATATATATATATATATATATATATATATATATATATATATATATATATATATATATATATATATATATATATATATATATATATATATATATATATATATATATATATATATATATATATATATATATATATATATATATATATATATATATATATATATATATGCAAATAACATAGTAAGTTCCTTGAAAATAAAAATAAATAAGCATCACATTTCATGCATCATTCGCATAAACGGGTTTCTCTTTCGCCAGATGTCTGATTGGTGTTTCTTCTGTGCTTCAGCCAAGCTGACTCCTCGATACTATACCCGTGTCAATCATCTAAAGATTATGGAACATCTTGAGTAAGAGAATAGAGACCTGAAGGACGAGATTGCTCGTCTGACTGCCATGATGGAGTCAGTCCTGGCTGCTCAGAGCCAGTCTTCTCACACGCCTGCAACTCCTCCTCCTCAGAGGTTTGTCATTTCCGAGGTGGCCACCTCTACCATTCCTGCGACTGCTGCTCACTTTGCACCCAACATGCCTATCGGATTCCCGTGGGGAATGACTCCGAATTTCGCGCCTGAAGGCTTTGCGCCTACCTTTGCTTCCATTCCGGCATCTAGCCCGATCATGTCTATTCCGCCACCTGTTGTGCATACTTTATCTCGTGTAGAAGACACCATCTATCATTCTAAGCCGTCTGAGGGCCCTGATGTGTATGAAAAGATGTATGAGATGAAGGACCAATTTCTTGAGCTGCGCAAGGAATTGAAAACTTTGAGGGGTAAGGATCTATTTGGGAAGAGTGCTGCGGAACTTTGTTTGGTTCCAAATGTGAAGATTCCGGTGAAATTCAAAGTACCTGACTTTGAAAAATACAAAGGGAATACCTGTCCACTCAACCATTTGGTTATGTATGCCAGAAAGATGTCTACACAAACTGAGAACGATGAGCTTTTGATCCATTACTTTCGAGACATCTTGACCGGTGCCGCTTTGAGGTGGTACATGGGATTGGATAGTGCGAGCATACTCACATTCAACTATTTGGGCGAAGAATTCGTAAAGCAGTACAAGTACAATGTTGATATGGCTCCAGATGGAGACCAGTTGAGGTCATGGTCTCAGAAAGATAAAGAGACATTCAAGGAGTATGATCAGAGATGGAGAGAGCTTGCTACTCAGATTACCCCTCCTTTAGAGGAAAAGGAGATGACTAAGATATTTCTCAAGACCCTGAGCTCATTTTACTATGAGCAGGTGATTGCTAGTGCCCCTAGTGACTTTACCGAGATGGTAAACATGGGGATGAGGCTCGAAGAAGGTGTCCGAGAGGGACGGTTATCTAGAGAGGAGGTGTCATCCGACAAGAGGTATGGGAAAAATTTCAGTAAGAAGAAAATGAGTGAAGCTAATGCAGTTTCGGTTGGGAGGCAAAGAAGGCCTCGGGTAAGAAGAATTCAACCATCTCGTCAACATCATCATCAAGTATCATCACTAATCCCAGTATTTTCAGCAAATCAGTCAACACCAATTCAACAACAACAACGTCAACAACAACAACCACAACAACAAACAAACACCTACAATAACAGCAATACCAACAATCATCAGCAATCCAATTTTGAGAGGGAGAAGGTCTCTTTTGACGCAATCCCGATGACATATGCAGAGCTATAACCGCCTTTGGTTCTCAAGAACCTGTTACAACCAAGAAATCCTCCGCAAATCCCTGAACCACTTCCATGGTGGTATAAACTAGAACTCTGATGTGCTTTTAATCAAGGAGCCCCCGGAAATGATATAGAGAATTGCTACCCCCTCAAGTATGAAGTTGAGAAGTGGGTAAAGAGTGGAATGGTGTCCTTTGAGGACCGTGCACCAAATGTCAAGGTATTCGAGGTACGCTTCATTAGAAGGTCCTTGGTGATGATGCACAAGGATATTTTCTTTGTTAGCAATTGTGAGCATGACCATGATGGTTGTGCTATCTGTAGTGTCAATCCTAGAGGTTGTATGGTTGTGAAGAGGGACATCCAGCGGTTGATGGATGAAGGCTTGGTTCAGATTGTTCAATCCCGTCATGTAGATGACGATGTCAATGTGATAGTCTCCGTCTTCAGAACTCCTGAGAGAGTGGTAATTCAGTATGGCAGCAGCAGCAGTAACATCGTCAGCAATCGATCGATATCATCATTGGTAATACAGTTAGCGGGTCCAGTCCCGTATGCATCCGATAAAGCTGTTCCGTATCAGTACAATGCAACCATTTTGGAGAAGGGTCAAGAGGTTCCTTTGCCTACGACCAGTTTTGTTGTGAGCATTGCTGATGTTACTAAGGTCACCCGCAATGGTCGTGTGTTTGGGCTGGTGTTCCCAAATAATATGGAGGATATATCTGTTAATAAGAGGGTGGAAGTGCCTGCGGTAGATCCTACTAGCGCTCCAAAGTGTCAATCTGGTGAGTCGAGCAGTTTGAAGCCTAGTGATGATGATGAGGTGCTTAGACTGATCAAGAAAGGTGAATTCAACATAGTGGAGTAGTTGCTCCAAACCCGCTCAAAGGTCTCAGTACTGTCTCTGTTAATGAACTCAGAAGCCCATAGAGAAGCACTACAAAAAGTTCTTGAGCAAGCGTATGTGGAACATGTTGTTACAGTGGATCAATTTGATCATATTATGGCTAACATCACTTCTTGCAATAATCTCAGTTTCTGTGATGTAGAACTCCCTGAGGAGGGTAGGAACCATAATTTGGCTCTACATATCTCGATGAATTGCAAAGATGATGCTCTGTTAAATGTGTTGGTAGACACCGGGTCTTCAATGAATGTACTTCGAAAGTCGACTTTGTCCAAGTTGTCAACCCAAGGAGCGCCAATGAGATATAGTGGCGTGATCGTCAAGGCTTTTGACGGTTCATGCAAGACTGTGATTGGAGAGGTGGACCTTCCAGTGAAGATAGGTCCGAGTGACTTCCCAATTACTTTTCAAGTAATGGATATCCACCCGGCCTACAGTTGTCTATTGGGAAGGCCATTCAGCCATTCGAAGAGCAGATCGAGTTAGTCAACTTCCGAGGTTGATGTGAAGGAAGTCAAGATTGGATCTCGATTGTGTCCTGATGTTAAGAAGGGGTTGATTGATCTTCTCCGAGAGTATTCAGATGTGTTTGAGTGGTCCTATCAAGACATGCCTGGTTTAGATTCTATGATTGTGGAGACTAGATTTCCATTGAAGCTAGAATGCCCGCCGGTCAAGCAGAAGTTTAAGAGAACTCATCCTGATATGGAAGTGAAGATCAAAGAAGAAGTGCAAAAGCAGATTGATGTTGGTTTCCTTGTAACTGCTGAGTATCCGTAGTGGGTGGCCAATATTGTGTTTGTTCCGAAGAAGGATGGAAAAGTCTGTATGTGCGTCGATTATAGAGATTTGAATAAAGCCAGTCCATAAGATGATTTCCCTATGCCACACCTTGATATGTTGGTAGACAATACAGCTAAATTCAAAGTCTTTTCATTTATGGACGGATTTTTCGGATATAATTAGATTAAGATGGCACCTGAAGATATCGAGAAGATCACATTCATTACACCTTGGGGAACATTCTGTTACAGAGTGATGCCTTTCGGTTTGAAGAATGCTGGTGCAACTTACCAAAGAGCAATAACTACTCTTTTTAAAGATATGATGCATAAAGAGATCGAAGTCTATGTTGATGATATGATTGCTAAATCTATTGATGAAGAGGAACATGTTGAGCATTTGTTGAAGCTATTCCATAATAAGTTTATTTTTTGTGTTTGTTCTGGTAAGTTGCTGGGATTTATCGTCAGTGAGAAAAGTATTGAAGTTGATCCTTCCAAGGTCAAAGCAATACAAGAGATGTCGGTGCCCAAGACTGAGAAGCAAGTCAGAGGTTTTCTCGGCCGCTTGAATTATATCTCAAGATTTATTTCACACATGACTGCCACATGTGCGCTTATATTTAAGCTTCTTCAGAAAGATCAGTCGTGTGATTGGATCGAAGATTACCAGAAAGCTTTTGATAGTATCAAAGAGTATCTGCATGAGCCTCTGATTTTGTCTCCGCCTATTGAAGGAAGACTGTTGATCATGTATTTGACTATGCTTAATAAGAGTATGGGTTGTGTTCTAGGTCAGCAAGATGAGACTAGAAAGAAAGAGTTTTCTATTTACTACCTTTGTAAGAAGTTTACCGACTATGAGACTCGGTATTCTACGCTAGAGAAAACTTGTTGCACATTGGCTTGGGCTGCTAAGCGTCTGCGTCAGTATATGTTGAATCATACCACTTGGTTGATATCCAAAATGGATCTAATCAAGTATATATTTGAGAAGTCTGCTTTAAATGGGAGGATTGCCCGTTAGTAGATGTTGTTATCAGAGTATGATATTGAATACTGATCTTAGAAAGCAATCAAAGGTAGTGTCTTGGCTGACCATTTGTCTCACCAACCGATTGAAGATCACCAGTCAGTGCAGTATGATTTTCCTGATTATAGCACCTCAAATTTGCACCCCCCGTTCATGCATTCATTTCATTTTTTAGGTCATTGACATTACACTAACATTACATCAACATTGCATAGTGTATTGCATCTTATCAGTCAAGACTGGCATCAAGAGGATTCCTCAGTGCAAAGGAGCAAGGTTTTTTTTTGAGATAAAATCCCCATGGTTATTCTAGAGAGCTTACATGAATCAAGGTTCATTTTGAAGCCATTGGACCAAGTGCTAGAAGCTCAAAGTCCACAGTGCAGTTTCAGGTCATCTGGGGCCCATGAAAGTCAACTGTAAGTCAACTGAGGGCTAGGAGATGGAGAAATGGTTTGAGACACTTCATTCATGTCTAAAAGAGGTTTATTCATCATGTCAAACTCATACCTTGAAGGATTTGAAGCCAGATCAAAAGTTTCCCAAAATGGAAAGTGACCTGTAATTTCAAGTTTCCAAAAATGGCAAGTTTTAGACCAACTTCAACTTGACTTTCCAAAATCAAATAAGCTTCAAATGAATTTTTATCCAACATTAAAGTTGAAGATCTTTCTCTCCCATTTCCAAAAAGTCCAAGATCATGAACATCTGATGAATGGTTGGGGAGATATGATTAAATCATTGCCAAGTGTGCATGGAACTTCAAAATGCCATAACTTTTGATCTAAAACTCCAAAACGAGTGCCTCTTTTTGCATATTTCTTCTCATGACATGTATTTTCCAAATCATTCATCACATTGTATGAAATTTCATCACATGACCATTTGATCATTCATGCTCATTTTGGAGGGAAAATCATGAATTTGAATTTGGTGCATTATATGAGCTTTTTTAACCATTCCAACATATTCATAAGATGATTTTAAGTGAAATTGCATGGCCATGTGGTACTGTTCACGTTCATGTTGCATGCATGGGGTGAAAAATAAATTTTTGCAATACACCTCTTTTCTCACTAAAATTTCATTAACCATGCTTAATGGTCATTAGCAAATGGATTAACACATGGTATAAATAGTAAATCCTAACAGATTTTTGGGATCTTCACCATTTCTAGATCTAAATTCAAGTTCCCTCCCAAATTTCTCCAATTTGAAACTTCAATTTCTTCCACATAAGCCTTTGATTTTCTTCCATATTCTTGTTCTCTGATCTTCATTTAGTATAGATCAAGCTTTGGTTTGGAAGATTCGAGCAAAAATCAAGCATAGCAAGCTCATGAAGGTGAAGATGGAAACTGTTATTTGAGCTAGATCTAAGCCTCTCCAAGCCTCAATTTCTTCATAAAGCTTCATAACAATGATAGAGGAGTGGATTTGAATCGTGCCAGGCCTTGAAACTGCTGATTCCCGAAACTGTTCTTCAAGAGGTAGGTTTTTCGAAGCTCTTAATTCTCCAATCTTTTGCCATGATAGTGTAGATCTCCTCTTGCTGGTTAATCTGATGAAAATTTCATGTGATTTGGTGGATTATTGGCTGAGATATGTGAGATTGAAAGTTTGAATACAAAAATGTTTGTCTTCGATTCTCTTGATTTAGGAAGAATTAGCCTTAGTTGATGCTTGATTTATAATGTACGTGGAAGGAGCTTTCTATTGATGTAATTTTTAGTGAACTCTGCAAAAAAAATCATGAGCTTGTTACTGTTCACCACCGTCTCAAGGTAGGAGACGGTGGTTTCCACCGTGCGCGCCGCCTTGGTACTGTAGCACTGCCTTCTGGTTTTAGCGCTAGGGCTTTGCCTAGTCATGTCCATGCAAGCGCATCGTTGGCGTATCCGTTGGCCTACAATCCTTTGACCGCGTCCACGCATGGCGTTTGACCTTGACATGGCATGCCAACGCATTAATAATACTCTGCGTTTTGATACGCTCATGCTTCAATTCCCAGCGGTTCCGTTTTGGATTTTTGTTTACTTCAGCGCCTCATTTGAATTGCTACACGGTTCGATACTCTGTTCCAGCGCCTTTTTCAAATTGATTCAGCATTCTCCTTTCCCTCCAATTTCCATATGTGTTTTGTTCATTATTTCAAATATTTTTACCAAACTTCAAAAATCATATAAAATTGAAAACACATCCAATTAATTCCCAATTTTTTGCAAAATGTTCATGTGTTTGTCTATTATTTTTTGGTGGTGGTTTCATGATTTTACCATTTCTGGATTTTGAATTGTGATTGGTTAATTGATCATATATGCTTTTGTGACATTGCTTCATTCTTTCTAGTGTGAAATGCTCAATAATGATCCAATTGCCATGAAATTTTACACACTGATTCCCAACATGTTGATTGACCTTTGAGGCTTAGTTGTGCATTTTTCCCATTTTTCATCTCTGTTTTAGACACATGGACATTGTTGTGCAACATTTGGTGTCATATTCTTGGTCTCATACTTGTGCATTTTCATTTCTAGGTCAATTGAACTCTTCTGATTATAATTTTTGGCATGATGATTGTATTTGACATGTTGTATGCACATAAAAATCTCCAGAATTGTTTGAGTCATTTCTGTTTTAATATGGAATTTTGATTCTTAATGATCAATTGTGTGCTTTGAATTTGTCTTTGCCATAGCTTGCTCACTACATGACTTTGCTTGATGCTTTTGACTTGGTCCTTTTTAGGACATGTTCTTACTTGATTAAATGTGATTCATGTTGAATTTTAGCTTTTGTTTTGACTTTTTTCCTCACCTTTGACCCTAGGCTTTGCCCTAGGGGTTTGAACTCACAGTTTGAGCTTTGCCTTTCAGGTTCATGCAATAAGTCCTAATGGATGATATGATCTCTTTGCTTGAGATATAATTTGCTTTGTTTAACTAATGTTGATTGTGTTGTAGGTCCTTGGATGGCTAACTCACTTGAGTTGTTGACTTACATTGTGTATATTGGTTGTCTGACTGTTGATTGTCTGTTTAGTTTGTCTGAATGTGAATATTGACTTGTTTGATTTTCTTACAGGTACTTTAGTAGCTTTAACTCATTACTTGAGTTGATTTGCTTTGCTTGTGGTTGGCATACCACTTAGGTAATCTGTTTAACTCCATGTAGTCTGGAAGACCTGCTATCTTTGGCAGGCACCTGTCTGAAGCCCTCCTTAAGAGGCCATGTTCTTGATTGTTTAATTTTTTGTGCTAAAGACCTCAATGAGGCATGGTTACATGTAAAGACCTCCTAAGTGAAGAGGCATTGGCAGATAGAAGGGATGCGCAATCCATCCCCTGCTATTCAGTTGAGTCTTTCATCTTGCTCGCACTACGTGCTGATGCATTTGAATAAACACCCAAGATCCTTTGTATATAGAGTCAGTCAAGTGGAGTAGAGTCCCACATTCTGGACTCCCACGTTTTCATTGATGGAAGCTCACCCAGGACGGGTTAAGAGCCATGAGGTCTTACCCTCATCACCTTTCATCTTCTCACCCTGACGGTCAATGTCAGTGGTTAAGAGCCTCAGATACCCTTCTAGTTGGCTTGTTTGTCGAGGTTGATATGACCCCTTGACTAAAGCCTTACCCTTGATGTTTGAGCCCCTTGTTGGTGTGTTTACTTCGTGCTAAATGTGTTTGTGTGGTGTGATTGTATCCCTATAGGATTGCTAGACTTCGCATAGTCTCGTTTGCATGTCAATTAAGGTAGCACGGTTCCTTCGTCTAGGACTTCCTTTCTTGCGTGAGCTTTCTTAAAACACAAACAAACTCGATCCCCTCTTAAGGACACGTTAAATCCTTCTACTACAGGTGAGTAAGTCTCCAAAGGTCGAGCATCCGGTAGATTGCGTAGTAACGTCGTTCACTTAAAAAACAAAAACAAATAGAAATGGTTTGGCTGAACTAAGGCAACTCTGATTCTCATGTGCAGATGAGATACGTAGGCACGAGATGCGATGTCTTGTCGAGTTTGACTAACAACTAACTTTGATCCTTTTCTCTCGCCCCGGTTGCGATTGAGACCTTCCCTTTCTCTTGCCCTAGTTGCAATCGAGACACTTCTCCCTCTTGTTTGTTCGGAGTCTGACGTAAGTCCAGCGATTGGCAGTCGGTTTCCCGTGTGAGTTTGTTTGCTTGGAGTCTGACGTAAGTCCAGCGATTGACAGTCGGTTTCCCGTTTGTGGTTGTTTTGTCTGGAGTTGGATGTAAGACCAGCGATTGGCATTCCGTTTCCAATGGTGTGTTTGCTTTGACGTCTTAGCGTCTCCGTTTAGTGTTTGTGTGGCGTGCGTTAGCCGAGCTACGAGTGCTCTGATTCTTACTCTGGTTAGAGAAGATACGTATGCATAGGATGCGACATCCTAGCGAGCACGTTCCCATTCCCCCCGAACTACGTCGACTCTGATGTTTGTGTCTGACAAACTACGTAGGCCCAGGATGCGACATCCTGCCGAGTCCTCTTCTTTCGTCTTTCATCTGTGTTTCATTCCAGCTTGTGCAGTGTTTTGAGCAGTTATTTAGCAACCTCTCTTCTATTCTTTTGAGCGTGGATCCCGTCGAGTACGACGGATGCGTATGGGTGATAATACCTTCCCTTCGCATAACCGACTCCCGCTCCTATCAATCTCTGGTCGTGAGACCATGTCCTTTCCAGGTTTACTTCGAGCGTTTCCTTTCCCTCCTTTGGGATAAATAACGCACGGTGGCGGCTCTGTGTCTTTTCCCGCCGGTTTTTCGCGTAATGCGACACTGATGAAGAGATCTTGTACTTGAAAATGAAAGATTGTGATGAACCATTGCTTGAAGAAGGGCCAGAACCTGGTTCCCGTTGGGGCATGGTATTTGATGGAGTTGTTAATCAATACGATAATGGCATTGGGGTAGTGATTATTACTCCTCAAGGCACGCATTTTCCATTTACAGCTAGATTGACTTTCAAGTGTACAAATAATATGGCTGAGTATGAAGCTTGCATTATGGGGCTTGAAGAGGCCATTAATCTCAAAATCAAATATCTTGACGTCTATGGAGATTCACCTTTGGTTGTGAATCAGATCAAAGGTGAATGGGAGACGAATCAACCCGGTTTGATACCATATAGAGATTATGCGAGAAGGATTTCGACTATCTTTACAAAGGTTGAGTTTCATCATATCCCTCGAGATGAGAACCGGATGGAAGATGCTCTTGCAACGTTGGCTTCAATGATTTGGGTGAAATATTGGAATGAAGTTCCCAGCTTGATTATAATGCATCTTGATAGGCCAGCTCATGTGTTCGTTGTTGAAGAGATCAAAGATGAGAAGCCGTGGTGTTACGATATCAAGTGTTTCCTCCAAAGTAAAGTTTACTTGTCTAGGGAATCTTTGAAAGATAAGAGGACTTTGAGAAGATTAGCTTGCAATTTCTACCTGAATGGTGATGTGTTATATAAGAGAAACTTAGATATGGTTTTTCTCAGATGCGTGGATAGACACGAAGCAGACTTATTGATGACTGAAGTCCATGAAGGTTCCTTTGATGGACATGCTATGGCAAAGAAGATGTTGTGAGCAGGTTACTATTGGCTGACAATGGAATCTTATTGTTGCAAGTTTGTGAAGAAATGCCACAAGTGTCAAATATATGCAGATAAGATTCATGTTCCTCCGACACTATTGAACGTCATTTCCTTCCCATGGCCCTTCTCCATGTGGGGAATCGATATGATTGGCATGATCGAGCCCAAAGTTTCGAATGGACCTCATTTCATTTTGGTGGCTATTGACTACTTCACAAAGTGGGTTGAAGCGGAATCGTATGCAAGTGTAACCAAGCCAGTTGTTGTAAGTTTTATCAAGAATCAGATCATATGCCGATATGGTGTGCCAAGTAAGATCATTACTGATAATGGTTCAAACTTAAATAATAACATGGTAGAAGCTCTTTGCAAAGATTTCAAGATTGCACATCATAATTCTTCTCCTTACAGACCTAAGATGAATGGGTCTGTTGAAGCTGCAAACAAGAACATCAAGAAAATTATTCAAAAAATGGTTGTAACATATAAGGATTGGCATGAGATGCTCCCAGTTGCTTTGCACGAGTATCGTACATCCATCCGCACTTCAAGTGGGGTAACCCCTTTCTCACTTGTTTATGGCATGGAAGTTATGCTCTCAATAGAAGTTAAGATCCCATCACTGCGTGTTCTGATGGAAGCCAAGTTGATTGAGTCTGAAAGGTGTCAAACCAGATATGATCAACTGAATTTGATTGAAGAGAAGAGATTAACTACCATGTGTCATGGTCAGTTATACCAGCAGAGAATGAAGAAAGCTTTTCACAAGAAGGTTAGACCTCGTGTTCAGAGAAGGTGACCTTATGCTCAAGAAGATTTTATCTTTCAAGCCATATTCTAGGGGCAAATGGACTCCTAATTATGAAGGCCCATATGTTGTTAAGAAATCCTTTTCAAGCGGTGCTTTGATTCTTACAACTATGGATGGTGAAGAGTTCACTTGTCTTGTGAATGCAGATGCAGTCAAGAAATACTTCGCCTAAAAAGGAAAAGAACAACTCGCTAAGTTGAAAACCCGAAAGGGCGGCTTAGGCAAAAATGAGCATCTCGGTGGATTGAAAACCTGAAAGGGATGTCTAAGAAAAAATTAGAGAAATAAAACAGAAAGATTTATTCCGATAAATTAGGTACCCCACCTTGGGGAAATTTATGCAAAAATTAGGGATTATGGCAAATAACTGCATCCTGCTGATCTTCAGTTTTGAAGGCGTTCTTGAGCACAACCGTCGGTTTTGATTCATCGTCCCTAGTAGAGCGGCCAAGAGCATAGTGGATATCAAGAATTGGTAGAAGGATTAGTGATCATTATATTCAATGTAACCCTTTCCCATGTAAATTACCGTTTTCAACTTTGTAAAGATCTATGGAGTCTTGTCATTTACAGACTACCATTCTATTAAATAAAGTTGAGCTTTTATCCAATTGTTTCTACTCTTATTTAATTCAGCCAAATAGTTTTAAATCTTATTATGATCATTTTGAAAATTAAAGTTTTAAATCAAATTTTTTTTTCAACATATAAAAGCATTAATTTTGAGCAATCGATTTCATTTAAAAGGAATATCAACAATGGTTCAAAAGCAGTAAGCCATAAGTGTAGAGCATTATTGGTTTCCCCAAGCAGTAGGCGCAATTTCTCTTTCATCCTCGGCAGCATCATTCAGCATCCGATGTTTGTTGATTTCCTCAGGAAGTTAATTCTCCGTTATCCTCAGCTGAGTTGGTGTTTACTCCCCAGTCGAGTTTATATTTGTTCTCCAGCAGAGTGCAAACTCTCTGTTGCGGCAGTTCGCATGATTCCGGCAGAACTTTGGTTCCTCGCAAGTCGTCGTCAAATTCTCTCCCAGCCAGAGTTTCCTTCTAGTTTCTGAGCTGTTATTTGCGTTTGTTCCCCTGCAGGGTTGTCCCCCATTTGATATGGTATTGACCTGAAATTCCCCGTAGAGTTGGTAGTAGTTTCCTCATCAAAACTCCTCTTTTCTTCCCAGCTAGGGTTGAGCCTTTGGGATGTTGATCTCTCTTTTCTCCAGCAGTTGTTTCCCTCTTTTGAGGATTGGCCAAGAATTGTATCGATGATTAAAATCTGCAACATCCGTATATCCTTTGAGATCGTATTGTCAGCATAATCATCATATTCACATATTCATTATTGCATCATGGCACCTGTTGACTTATACTTGTGATTCTTATTCTCTGTTATGGTGGTACTTTATCCCCATACAGGTTTGATGAGTTTGTCCTCTTTTCAATTGTAGAGTGTCAACCCCATAAGCAGAAAGACTTTAACCTTTCTCCTTTCCCCACTGAGTTATTTCCTCGTGGATGATGATTATTTCATCTTCCTCCCCAGTTGATTATCTGGATTGAACCGTTCCCTTTGAGTTATATCCTCATTGGGTTGAGTCTTGATTGACCGTTTCTTTCTAGATCTTACCTAGTTAGATATTTTGGTCCCCTAAGAGTCTATTACCCAATAACCGGTAGTATTCTTCTTAGTTGGCAGTTTGTTACTTCTTTCTCAATACCCGACAAAAGTAGCCTTTTTCTCCCCAGCGAATTCGTTTTCACGTTTCCCCGGGAAGTATATCTTTGATATGTTCATCCTAACCGGTGACGGATATTTTCTTCCACTACTTTAAGTACATCCTTAGTATGTTCATCCTAACCGGTGACGGATATTCTCATCTTTGGTATTCTACCCAGGAAAAAGGTATTTGTAATCCCTATTTTGTTTCCTAGAGAGTTAATCCTTGATATGTTCATCCTAACCGATGACGGGTTTTCTTCTCATTGCGGTCTTCTGCCCAGTAACCGGTAGTTGTAAATACTACTTTTTTCTCCCCTTTGCAGTGTTTATCCTTGATATGTTCACTTTAACCGGTGACGAATATCCTCTTTGTGGTATTCTATCCAGTAACTAATAGATGTAATCCCTATTCTTCCCCTCAGAGTCTATCCTTGATATGTTCATCTTAACCGGTGACGGATATTCTCTTTGATGGTGGTTTATCCTTGATTTGATCATCTTAACCGATGACAGATATCCTCGTTGACTTCCCCAAACGAGTCTATCCTTGATAGGTTCATCTTAACCGGTGACGGATTTTCTTTCCTCTGAGTCTATCCTTGATATGTTCACTCTAACCAGTGATGAATATTCTCTCCTTTTAGTCTTCTACCCAGTAACCGGTAGTTATAAATCCTATTTTCATCTTTTCCCTAGCAAGTCTATTCTTACTCAGTACCGGTAATGAATACACCTCCTGGCGGCCCGCAGCGAGTCATCCTTGATATGTTTACCCTAACCGATAACGGATGTCCTCCCTGTCAGATTTTGTTATCTCCTTACCCAGTAACTAGTAGTGGATAATAGATTTCTGCTCCTCCTGTGTTGAAGATCTTTTCTTCCCCAGTTGAGTTGAATGTGTTTTTTCCTTAGTGAAATCGCTTTTCCTGCATGGTTCGAGTATTTCAGTTTTATTCTGATTTACCTGTTCCCCTGCAGACCTTCCTTTGTTTCCCCGACTGAGTCTTTCCATTTTTCATGGAATCCCTCTAATCCCCCAGCAATTTTTAAGTCGTACCCTGGCCTACGCATAACCCTTTTATCCCACAGAGTCTCTGTCTCCCTAATGAGTTTTCCTTATGGAATGCATTACCCTCCTGTAGACTTTCGGTCTCTCTGATTTCTTTTTCTTTGTGGCAATATTTCCCCACAAAGAGTTTATTTTAGCAATCATATCATATGCATCATGAGGTCTCTTAGGGACCAAAATTTATTTCTATATGTTGTGATTTAAGCTCATTCTACGGAGTCGATATGAAGATTTTAACCTTCATCTCCTCACCTAGAACGTCCTTAATATAGGGGCATCTGTAAGACCCCAATTTTGACCCTAAGATCCCTCATGCTATTCTTATCATATGCATTGGCATTGGGATCATACCTTGGCATCCTCCTTACCTCTTTTATTCATTGGGTTTGTATTGGGAGAGATCACAAAGCACCGTGTGATTGTATCATACTTGTTATTTTATTATCTTTACTAACTAAAATACCAAAAATATGTCTTTGTATTTGTCTAACTCTTCTGTAGGGAGGGCACATGATCACCTTTGATCCATTAAGTTGACATCTAGGGTTTAAGACCCTCATTGCTAAGAGCTCAACCAAAGAATGATCCACAATGGCTATAGGCATCATATATTAGTCCCCATGATCTTTAAATGTTATTTTGATCAAGCATTCTTCAAGTTTTTGGAATTGGTTTGCCTTGGAAACCCTAGTTTATCTGGGTATCTTGAGTAACTTCTTCAACAAGATTATTCACCAATTGATCAAATACTTCAAGGGACACTTAAAATTTCATCATCTTATGTATATATGATCTCCCATGAGTCTAAAAATTCAAGATAATTGCAAGTTAGCAAGGTGGTTGACGGTGGTTGACCAGAGGAATTCATCTTATCAAAACTGGGTTCCCCTAGAACCTATCTCCTATGATTTTCATCATATGAAAATGATTCCAAGAGAAACGTTACTCTAAAGGACATTACAAACAAATTTCATGTTGAGGTCTAGAGCTATTTTTTCTTGAAAGTCATTTTTTATGTTGAAAGATTATAGGTCATTTTGTCTAAACCCTAATTTGAAAGTCAACTTCCCAAGGCCATAACTTACTCAATTTTTATACGATGAAAGATTTCCAAGTTGCACAATCAAATTAAAGGTGTCTAATTAAACTTTGATGTTTGGAGGAAGAGCTAAATCAACTTTTATGAGCATGTGATATGAGGATACATTATAGGCCATTATGGACCAATACCATTGAACAAGTGATTTTCCTCATCTTCAAAAATGCATAACTCATTCATCCCAAATCCAACTGAGGTCAAATTTGTGACCATTTTGATTTTTTTTGAAAGAGATACAACATTTATGAAGGCACTGTTCTCATTTGAAGCTCACATAAAAATTATCCAAGGTGGAATAATTGAACATATGGCTTGACACTTAGAAAATATTTTGACATGTTGAAATTTCCAAACTTCCGTCTAAAAATTCATCATGATACAAGCTCCAAATGTAAAAGTGTTAAACATAAGAGTTGTTCCTCTTGTAATAACCTTTCCAAAGAGTCAAAATTCATCCATTTTGGACAAAGTTTGAGGGGTCTACGCATGGCCTGAACATGGCTGTATCAGTTGGCAAGAATCATTCTTCAAACATCAATACATTTTTGCCCTGCATCACAATTCTCATTCAGACTCAATCTCACTTGCATTTGGACCTAATTGAGTTGCTTCATGGGCCTGTACATGCCCATGCAAGCGTGCACTTCACATTTCCAAATTTGGAAGGTTTTTCAAAGGTGAAAATATCACTTGAATTTGCTATAAATAGAGGCCCATTGCATCAGTTTTGAAAGACCTTGCGCGCCAGCTTTGCCTCCCACATTTGAAACCCTTACAATTGAAAGGAAAACCTGAGAAATTTCACTTGAAATTTGAGTTTGAATCTCACTCTTTCGAGATTCGAAAACTCCAGGATCGAAAACTTTGTACCATTCCTAATCTACTTCTGCAAGCTCCATAAGCAAGATCAAACACGAACTAAAGCAAGAGAGATCAAGTTCTGCCCAACATTGAAGGTATTTTTCTAGATTTTTCTTCTCTTCGATTCTCTCTCAATTCTCATCAATTCTCTTGGATCCTTGGTTGTCTAAAGTCCTACCAATGTAGGCAAGAAGATTGAGTTGCTTTGAGGTCAAATCGAAGCAACTCAGTTCATACACCTCAAAATTCAACTCCATGTATCTCTCAATATACTTGGAGTTAGGTTGAATTGAGGTCAGATTCGTGATCTACACCATTTTTTATTTAAGATCATGTCCTCCTTTTTCATTTATATGATGGTGATGAGAGAACCAATCTTGTTAGGGTCATCGAAGAAGATGGCCGGTGGTTTGCTCCGGTGATGCGCTGGATGAGTTCTGAGCCACATGATCAAGCCAATGCGTTTTAATCTTTAGCGTTCCTTTTAATTACCGGTTGTGTGGCGCGCTGACTAGTGTGCACCATGGAACATGTGTTTTCATCCACTTGATCTGCCACCTCAATTAATGAGGGAGATCAAGTGGTCCATGTTTTTCAGATTATATGAATTTCATTTTATTTCTCTTATTTTCATTAATTCATATTAAATTTAATATTGATCCAAAAAATATGAGAGTTTCACCAAAAAAATTTAAATAAAATCTTCTTTTATTTTCTGAACTAAAATTATTTTTTGGATCATTATCAATATTTTTCATGATTTAATTGATTTTGTGAATATTTTTAATTTTTTAAAAATAGTTTTAAGTTTCCAAAAGTTCTGATAATATTTCTCCAAGGTCCTTTGACCTTGTTAGACCTATGACAAATCTCATGGCCATTTCATTCGTGTTTTGATGAGGTTTTAGGAAATTGACCAACCATAATTTAATTTAATACATTATTTTAATATTTTTAATTGATTAAATGCCAAATTAATTGTGTAGAGCCATTTTAATTGTCTTTGTGAGTTTGACTTGTGTAGTTGGTCCTTGGTCAAGGTTAATTTGACTTTGTTAGGTTAAGATCATTGGATTTAGGGGATTGATGGAATGTACATTCCATCTCCCAAAATAAATGAATGATCTTAACTTGGTAAAAGTCCTCCTTTGTCCAATTTGTGTTTGATCCATTCCCCTTCCCTCTTTATCTCATTCTCCTTCTTTATGCATTCATGTCATGGACCTATGACATCTCTATATCCTAAGGCTAGTTGATTGCAAAATCAACATAAGTGTGGATTAGATTAGGTCCCCCACTTTGCATATTCTTTTTGTGTGTGGTATATTTCATGAGCATAGTTAATCATACTATGTCTCTAACATGTATTAACACCAAAATTCTATTGTTCAATCTCAAATAGTTGTAACTTGTACATAAGTCCAATTACGATTGCTTAACATAGCGCTAAATTTTAACATAAAAGGCATATCATTCTAGTTAGTGAGATTGTAAGTCTCCCCTCTTTCATGGTATTATGTGGAAACTTTGGCTTTTTTTTTTCCTCTGGAAGATGTCTTGGTTCAAGGATCCATGCTTGTGATAAGTGAGTTGAGTGTTCTCCAAAGAATGACTTAAATAAAAGAAAAGCAAAAGCAATACTAACTTCTAATCAACTAACAACTAACATTTAATTTCTAGTCATTTATTTTTATTGCACTTTAGTTTTTAAGCTTCTATTCATTTTCCTTTATTCATACCATTCAAGTTGCTTACTTTAATGTCATTTTTACTTTGTCCATTTGGACCATATTTTGGTGATATCTTGTGTTTGTATATATTTGTTTGTTTGTGTGGTCTATTGACTTTAATGTACATAATAAGAACAAAAACCCTAAAAAACATCTTGTGTGGACTGTTGGTTCGATTTGAGACTATTGGACTTAGAATTTTGGCAACACTCCATAAGCAAAGGACTTGGTCAATGTCAATTTTTATGAAACCAAGTGCTTGTGAAGTGAACATTCATCTGATACAATATTGAAGATCCATTTGAGTTCATCTGCAACATGATCATTATGGAGTTGTTATTTTGAACCTGTGACTTATGTCATCTTTGAAGTCATCTGATACATGGGCAAATTTTGAAGGAGATCATGGAGTTGCTAAGCTTGGATGTGGCTATCTTTATTTGATTCCTTGATATTAAACTTGCTATTGGTGTATTGATTGTTTCTTGATTCTAAAGTCCAAGGGAAATTTGGGTTTCTATATGACATTCTTGTCTATTGGATTGCAGCTCATTGGTCAGGTCTTTTCAACTCCAAACTTAATTTGTGCTTAGGATTAGTCTCTTCATATCCTCCCCATTTCTTAAATTTCAAAATCTCTCCCTCTTTTTTAAAAAACCTTCTTTGCTTGTGTTTGTTTTCTAAACATAGACCATGTTACAAATTAGAAACTTTGGCCTTATGCCATTTCATTTTTAAACTTCTTTTCTTAATCAAACTTGTAAATAAATTTAACTATACTTGACTTAAAATTTCAAAAGTCAAAATAACTAACACTCATTCAAACCATTTTAGTCCCTTGTCCCTTTTAAACTTGTAATTTTGTTAAAAGCAATGCACTCACTTTGAAATTGATACCACGAACTACGAGGTTTTGATCCCTCATTTTTATGTTGGTACGTAGGCACAATTCTGAAGGTCTTGTCAAACACAAAAATATAATTAATGAATTCTCTTCTCATCCCTCCATTCTATTTATTGCAAACATCACTTGTACAAAAACACATATGCACATAAAAAAGGGCTCCCTAGGAGTACCTAGGACACTTTGGGTGCTAACACCTTCCCTCTGTGTAACCAATCGCCTTACCTGAAATCTCTGACATTTTATTAGTTTTGATTTGAAAACTTCTTATCTTTTTGGGTTTTGTTCGTACTTTTCCCTTTTCCCTTGGAAACAATAAAAGCGCGGTGGCTACTATGGTTCTATTGATGTCTAGCTTATCCATAGATTTATGGTCATCAATTTACCACTACAATTACCATACGAATTAACAACTCCATCAAACACCATGCCCCAACGGTGTAGCACCTCAAATTTTCCCTCCTTATTCATGCATTCATTTTAGGTCATTTAACACTTCATCTTGCATCTCATCATGTCAATCAGAATTAGCTCCAAGAGTTTATCAGGCTCAGTACAGTTCAAAATTCAACTGCGAAATTGAAAGTCAACTGTTGGTCAACTGAGAGTCAAACGGCTAGAGGATGATTTGAGTTACTTACAACATGTTCAAATGAGGCCTATTCATCATTCGACATACTACTCTTGAAGGAACAAAGGTCCAGCGCACAGGTTACAAATTTGGAAAGATGACCTGAACTGTCATGCTCGCTAGGCGAGCAGATTCTTCGCTAGGCGAAGCCTACGCATTTTGAAAATATAAAAAATATAACAGAAAGGATATTGGACTTGGACTCTCTCATTTGAGCCCACAAAGCCACGAAAATCAGAGTATAAATTCTGAAGATTTCATTGAGCCAAACCCTATTCTATTCCTGTTACCCTATAAGAAAAAAGGAGAGAGATTCTAACTAATTCAGAGCAGCCTCCAGAGACTGAAGGGATCACCTCTACCAATTCCATCTCATATAAACCCTAAGACTGTTCTGCAAACCCAACGGTGCAATTCAATTTCATTCGATCTCTCGAATCAGCTTGAGAGATCACCGGGTTTCTTGCCTCTTTAGTTGTTGTTACTACGGATTTTTATCCGTGTGGTAGATCTCTTGATCCCTTTATCTTCCCCGCATTTTACCGCTTTCTTAGCTGGAAGACCTCGATGGGAGGCGATGTTTTTTTGTGTGTTTACTTTTGTTCCCAAAGACCTCCAAGAAGAGGCACCAGTGCTAAAGACCTCCACGAAGAGGCAATTGACGGATAAAAGGGATTAGTAATCAATCCCCCGTTATTCAGTGCGTCGTTCTTTAAGCTCGCACTACGTGTTGATGCTTCAGAACAAAATCCCAAGATCTTTTGTCCGGTCAGTTAGTGGAGAGGATTCTGTAACACCCCAAAATTTTCCCTCCTTATTCACGCATTCATTTTTAGGTCATTTAACATTAGATACATTGCATTTCAACATGTCAATCGGAATTAGCTCCAAGAAGCTTGAACATCATCCAAGACACTTTGTGGGTCCTATCTGGGTGATCAGTCAACACAAGGGAATGGGTTGAGATACTTCCAACATGTTCAAATGGGGTCTATTCATCAGTCAAAACGCTAATCATAAAGGAGTAAAGGTTTGTTCATGAGCTTTCCTGCTCGCTAGGCGAAGCCCATGTGTTATGCAAAAAAAAAACGAAAAAAAAAAAACGAAATAAATAAATAAAATAAAATAAAAAATTAATTAATTAATAAATAAATAAATAAATAAAATATAATAGAAAAATCTTGGACTTGGACCTCTCTCATTTTAGCCAACAAAGCCATGAAAATCAGGTTATAAAAGAGGGAGAACAGACAGAAAAAGGAAAGAGAAAAGCTAACAGGATTCAGAGCAGCCTCCGGAGACTGAA
The DNA here is from genome assembly GCF_024323335.1 of Lathyrus oleraceus. Lineage (NCBI taxonomy): Eukaryota > Viridiplantae > Streptophyta > Magnoliopsida > Fabales > Fabaceae > Lathyrus > Lathyrus oleraceus. Next base: position 503,030,603 of record NC_066585.1, read on the forward strand.
GGGAACTCAACTGCACAGAATCACCTCTGCCTCACATAAACCCTAAAGATTGTTTTGTAAACCTCACGGGTGCAACTCAATTTCAATGAAGCTCTCCAATCAGGTTTGCCCTTATTCCCATTACCTTTGTGCTTTGAAGTTGAATACTATGAATGTTTGAGGTATGATGGATGAATTTCATTAGGTTTTTGCCCACGGGTTCATAATTATGTATGAATGTATAAATAATGCCTTGAATGCCTTGAATGCTTATCGTGTTTCACTAACCCTTTTGTCGAGTTTTTGTGAAGGCTCACATGACTTTTGCAGGGATAGCTCGCTGGACATTCCACTTTGCTTGTGGGATACCATTTGGAAGATTTATTCTGATTACCTTGTTGGCACATTTACTTTATACATGTTTGTTTTGTATGTGTTCGTATCCCCACAGGTAGCGCGGTTCCTTCGTCAAGGACTGCCTTTTTGCATGAGCATCCCTAACCCTACCAACTCATTGATTTTTCATCTCCTAAGAACACGTTAATTCCTTCTACTACAGGCGAGTAAGTCTCCAAAGGTCGAGCATCTGGTAGATTGCGTAGTAACGTCGTTCGTCCAAAACCCAATCCATAACCCCGTAGTTAGCCGAACTACGGCTTGCTCTGATTCTCATTCCAGATGAGATACGTAGGCATAAGACGCGATGTCTTAGCGAGCACAATTACCCTTAACCCCTAGGTAGCCGAGCTACGAAGACTCTGATTCACATATTCATATGAGATACGTATGCAGTGGATGCGACATCCGTGCGAGTCATTTTCTTTTGACCCCTTTTTTTTAGTAAATAACACATTAGATAAACCCACACCCTTTAGACAAGAACTACAAAAGTGGATCCCGTAGAGTACTACGGATGCGTAGGGGTGCTAATACATTCCCTTCGCATAATCGACTCCCGAACCCAAGATTTGGTTGCGAGACCCTGTCTTGTCCTTTCCTTTTTCCAGGTTTACTTCGAGCGTTTCCTTTCCCTCCTTTGGGATAAATAACGCACGGTGGCTACTCTTGAAATTCTGGTATAGTCAGAGTTCAGATGTTCTACACGAAGTCATGACATCTGATCCAACAATATTACTAATACAACAAGGTATTTATACAAATTAAATTCCTGTACTGATATGCACACATTCACAGATGTCACGACATCTGCTACTATATCACCATAGTATGGAAGAACACCCAGTTATGTCCATCTGGTACAAAGACACAACAGAGATCAACCACAACACTTACTTCTGTTGAGCCTGCACAGTTATCAGCATGATGTCTCAACATTGATTTGAACATCACCTGTTACAGCATTACAGGTTTACCTTATTTTATAGCAGACATAATTATAACATGCAGAAGGTAAAAACACAGGTAATTGTTAACCCAGTTCGGTGCAACATCACCTACTCTGGGGGCATACCAAGCCAGGAAGAAGATCCACTATCAGCAGTATTAATTCAGAGTTAAACTCCCCCGTTTACAACTCTTCACTTAATCCCTACCCAATGCAATCTATACCTAGGAACTCCTAGATAGAAACCTCCAGTTTCCATTCCTATCACTAAAATTTCCATGTAATGCTTAGACAACTTGAACATGCTTCACAGCTTCGTTCAAAAACATAACAACTCTTGCCTACAGGCTTTGAGTTACAAATACTCTCAGCTTTGAACACTGAGAAACACATGGTAACCTTCCCAAAGGTTGGGAGGTTTACCTCACACACACCCCTAAATTTTCATTCTATGAGGCTTACAAAAACTAGGTTACATTGTGCTATTTATAACCTAATCACCCAACTGGATTTGGGCCTTCAAAAATCGCAGCAACCTTCTTCTTTGCTGTTACAAATCCAGCAGAAAGTTTCTGCTACAATCAAGGTCTTCAATCTTTTAGTTCCTAAAATATCTCCATATTTAGTTCCTAAAATGTCTCCATATTTAGAAACTGTTTATTCTGATTGAGTCTTCAAGACCTCCACAAATAACGCCACATAGGATTCTAACTAATTTCCACATATTAGGGTGCTAACAAATAGGCTATTTGTTAGGTTCATTAATTGTAGCTTAGTTGTTAGTTTCCTGGATTTTAGATCAGGTGTTGGATTCCTGAAGAATAGCCTGAGAAAAATCCTGAAACAGAAAAACTAACCATCCTACAATTTAGCATATGCTGTCAGGAATGAATGTCACAACATTCAGTTTGACGTCCAGAACATAGACCATATGCTAAGTCTTTTATTTTCCTGAAAACAGACTATGCTAAATGTTGTACTGTAAAAGACCAACCAGTCTATACTTCAATATCAGCTTATAGTAATAAATGTCAAGACATCCAGTTTGACATTTTCACAATGGGCCTTATTCCAGGTCTGTTATCCTCCTGAAGAACAGACTGAGTTAAATACTGAACTGAAGCAGAAAAACCAACCTGCCTATTATTCAGTATATGTTGTCACTGATGAATGTCACAACATCCAGTTTGACATTCAGACAATAGGCCTTATGCCAGATCTGTTATTCCCTTGATAAACAGACTGAACTACATACTAAGTTATAACAGAACACAAACTGTTCTATTCCTCAGTATCTGCTGACAGGGATGAATGTCATAACATCCAGTTTGACATTCAATAAATCCTGTATTAGCTAATCCTGCAGTATACTACTCAAGTATGTCATGACATCAGCCAAGACATCAGAGTACAGCTAGATATTCTAACATACAATGCAGTTAAACAAACATCTCCACAGCATGTCATGACGACATTAGAATCCAGCTAGTGTTTTACCATACAATGCAGCCAATTAAACATCTACAAACTCCCCCTTTGGCAAATTTTTGGCTAAAACACTTTGGTCTCACAACAGAGTCCATAGCAGCGAAAATCACACATCTAGCAGGAAATTAACCTAGATAATACACTTAGAGTAGCAGCACACTCACACACATACAAAAGTTAAATAAAAATGTCTAACAGCAGCACAACCTCTGGATTAGAGGATCTTCAATATCTGTTCAAGCACATAGCAAATAATCTGTTGTCCTGGGGTACAGGTGTTACTCCCCCTTTTTGTCAAAAATGTTGCCAAAGCAACACTTTAACTTACAGACCAACATAAACAGAATTACACAAATGACAGAAACACACTCTTGATTTTACTTCATAGTTTCAATCAAGAATACCCCCTCTTGATCTTGCTTTACAGCTTTGATCAAGACACCACCCACTTGATCTTGCTTCACAGCTTTGATCAAGTAGTCACACACTCTTGCTTCACAGCAGGTACACCCATATCAGATGCCATGACGTTGAGTCTGACATCTTGACATACTCCTGCATGAACACTTTCTTGAAGTCCAGCAGGCACATAGGTTGTCTCATGTTAGGATATCCCCTTAACATCTTGTTACCACACTTGCAGCAAGTAACATAGAGGCTCATCATAATGAGATACACCACATCCATATTTCCTTATGACTGTAAGTTTCAGAAGGAAATAACAATATTGTCCTAGGCAATGTCATGACATCCGGTCAGACATTCTTCTGCTCACTCAGCCTTGACACACACCACATCATCCCAATAACTAACAAGGTGCCATACCTTGTTATCTGAGACCTCATAGACCACAAGCTTGATGATTACTTGCAGCACAAAGACAGAACTCCCCCTGTCATGAACAACCAACTCTCCTCTTGAAACTTGGAGATCACACATGAACATATCCAACACCCCAAAGTTGGACCTGCACATACTTCCTGATTCAAAGAGAACCCAGACCACTTGATGAATGGAAAACATAAGACGCATCTTCATGTCTTCAAGAGCACACCCTCTGTTCAACCCTCTTAGCTGAACACATCCACACACTGTGTCAATCTCTCTTCTAACCAGAACAGAAAACCACTTCACAAAATGTTCTAACATAAGTTAGGACATCCTTCACAACATACCACCATCTGATAATCTTCAGATACTAGCTTGATCCACAAGAAACCAGACACAAATTGGGACATATACATTCTCATCCCATTACAAGAGATAATCTTCCATAGATAGCTCAGAACTCCTACCACAAGCTCCAAGAGATGAATAGACAACACCTCATTCTGTCTTCAACTTACTACGTTTCTCCTCAAAAGTAATTTGTCTCAGACTTTCCTCAAGAGTAATCAGCTGCCATATGTTGATTATCTTGATTCTTCGAACTCACTTCTAAGATAGACCAATTGCCACTGGTAGATTACCTCCTTCATGAATCCTCATATGAAAAAGTCAAATGCCACTTTTTGACCTCTCCACGTTTATCAGACTTCTCCCGAAGATATTTTGACCTTCCAAGTGAGACTTGAACTTCAAGCTACATGTTAAACCAAACTTAGATTCTCTAAGACATGAACATGTAACATCCTCTCCATCCAGCAACTCCAAAGAACTGCAACAAGAACGATCTTTTTGAAGTATCCAATCTACAACCCTGTAGACCCTTCTATCTCAAGTTGATGTGCCACTTCACCCACTAAGATTCTGATGTTGAACCAAATGTCACAACATTGTGTTTTGACATCTAGCTGTTGAATTCAGCTCCTTCTTTTGCCACTTGAAAGAACTTCCTCCCTTCACAAAACAAGAGTTCAATGTTCTCATAGACTTGATTGTGGAACCAAGTTTGAGTAAACATCCTTCATCCTGTAGGTTTGCAGTTAAGTCATCCAAGCTCACACCTTGATGAATCCCTGCTTCTTCTCCAAATACATCAGACACTCTGATGCATGAGTCTTCAGAAGGACCAGTTAGAAACTATCCCTTCAGCTATACCAAGGATTCCACTTCCTAAAGCAAAGTTGTTTCCATGATGTCAAGACTGCTGCCACTTGTTCTTGACTCCATAGTGTGCATTAGCTAATGCACTACCTTACCTAGATCAGAAGTAAATTGATCCAAGTAACCGCCATCAGGACTATGATGTTTTCTTCTTCTTGTATACACCAAGGCTGAACATGTTTCTTGCCAGGAAACCTTTTCAGAGATCATATACTTTTGCTGCCACCAAAGTGATAGATCATAAACCAATGTACTATCCTTCCTGTGATTCTGCACAGGATCTTGAAGATGAGATGTTCCAACATCTTTTAAAAACATCATTTATCTTGAGCTCCAAGGATAATCAATTAAATACTTGTACTTGGAACAAGTAGACATTGATCTTAAATCCTTTCCCAATATTCCTTTCAGATACTTCTACCATAAGAGTACTTTGAAAATACTCTTCTAGTGTCACCATCTTCTACTTGCAAGCACCTCAACAGTTTTGAAAACTCTTCCCCAGATTCAATTCACCCTTAGGAATGAGAGAGATGAATTCTTTCTTGCAAATGTGTCACACAACCACCAGAACCCATGTGACACAGGTCAACAGCCAACCAGACCCTAGGCTGACCAAACGTGAAGAGATTAACCAAAACTCCCCCTCAAACTAACAATCATGGAAACTCCACACCAATATCCATGCATTGTACACAAATGTCTCAACATGACATACAACATCCCTACCAGTGTCAACTAACTCTATGAGTTATACCTATCCTTACTCCAATCACACCAATCAGACTCCAGCTGACCATAAGTACTAGGAAAAAACAGTCAATAGTAGATATGCATTGCCAGAGCAAACTACCTCAACCAACTTCTGAATCTTCATATTCTCACTCCTTGAAGGAACTGTCACTTCTGAGCGTGGTGTTTGAATAACAAGATTCATGGTCCCAATCCTCTTAAATGAAATAGCAATCAGGTTACCCCATCATTGACTTCTAACATCCAGGGGACTTGTCTTCCAACACAACATAGTACTTCAGGGAACAACTATCCAACCCTGATCAATCTACAGGAATAAGACAAGCAGCAGGATGTTGCACAATGTCACATCTCAACCAGCTCCACTTCTAGAAAAGGTGACCTTCTTGAGCACACACACAGTTGATCCTACCCTTGTCAACTTAGCACACACAGATGTCTCCTCTTCCAGGTCAGGAGTAGGTTCCAAACAAAAGTATCCCTTTGTTTGACACCTAAAACATCTGCTCTTCAACCAGTAGGTGCATACTTGTTGAACAACATGTTCTGACATCACATAGAACATTAGTTCCACCTCCTTGGAACAAACCCTCCTTGAACGTCTTCAAGGTCTTCATATACACTACCCAAGACTGTAAAAGAATCAGTGATCAGGTGATTCTTACCATGATGAATGGACTTGGGGAGACTCAAGTATCCTTGACATCTTCAGTAGATTATGATGAAATCATGAATACAGCAGCCTTTCATCCACATGAGGGGAAACTACATCAAAGTTTGAGTTTTGATAAGTATTATGCAGCGGAAATCATAATACAACTCAACCTATGAACACACACTTCACATGATCAGCCTCCAAGAACATACCAAGTTTGAATATGATTCAATACTAGCACAGGTGTCCCACACAAAGGCCAATTGCCAACCTCCAGAGACAGGTACACACAGTTCCTGTCATGAATAGTCCATCCACCTACTTCAAGGGACCATTCAGGTAAATCACAGAACCTTCCACAGGTTCCAACATCAGTACTAGCATAACTCCTTGCAAGATACCAGAAAGTATCACCCATGGATCTCATCCAAAAACAGAACATGATGCCTTCTCTGATACCATTTGAAATTCTGGTATAGTCAGAGTTCAGATGTTCTACACGAAGTCATGACATCTGATCCAACAATATTACTAATACAACAAGGTATTTATACAAATTAAATTCCTGTACTGATATGCACACATTCACAGATGTCACGACATCTGTTACTATATCACCATAGTATGGAAGAACACCCAGTTCTGTCCATCTGGTACAATGACACAATAGAGATCAACCACAGCACTTACTTCTGTTGAGCCTGCACATTTATCAGCATGATTTCTCAACATTGATTTGAACATCACCTGTTACAGCATTACAGGTTTACCTGGATTTTAGTTCCTAAAATATCTCCATATTTAGTTCCTAAAAATCTCCATATTTAGTTCCTAAAATGTCTCCATATTTAGAAACTATTTATTCTGATTGAGTCTTCAAGACCTCCACAAATAACGCCACATAGGATTCTAACTAATTTCCATATATTAGGGTGTTAACAAATAGGCTATTTGTTAGGTTCATTAATTGTAGCTTAGTTGTTAGTTTCCTGGATTTTAGATCAGCTGTTGGATTCCTGAAGAATAGCCTGAGAAAAATCCTGAAACAGAAAAACTAATCATCCTACAATTTAGCATATGCTGTCAGGAATGAATGTCACAACATTCAGTTTGACGTCCAGAACATAGACCATATGCTAAGTCTGTTATTTTCTTGAAAACAGACTGTGCTAAATGTTGTACTATAAAAGTCCAACCAGTCTATACTTCAGTATCAGCTTACAGTAATAAATGTCAAGACATCCAGTTTGACATTTTCATAATGGGCCTTATGCCAGGTCTGTTATCCTCCTGAAGAACAGACTGAGTTAAATACTGAACTGAAGCAGAAAAACCAACCTGCCTATTATTCAGTATATGCTGTCACTGATGAATGTCACAACATCCAGTTTGACATTCAGACAGTAGGCCTTATGCCAGATCTGTTATTCCCGTGATAAACAGACTGAACTACATACTGAGTTATAACAGAACACAAACTGTTCTATTCCTCAGTATCTGCTGATAGGGATGAATGTCATAACATCCAGTTTGACATTCAATAAATCCTGTATTAGCTAATCCTGCAGTATACTACTCAAGTATGTCATGACATCAGCCAAGACATCAGAGTACAGCTAGATATTCTAACATACAATGCAGTCAAACAAACATCTCCAGAGCATGTCATGACGACATTAGAATCCAGCTAGTGTTTTACCATAAAATGCAGCCAATTAAACATCTACAACTCTCCTGTCTTTCTTCGCCGGTTGTTTTTTTCGCATTCCATTTTTCAGGTTGCGACAACTGGTTCTGTTTGTGAGATGAGTTCTATACCCGGACTCGAGTGCAATTAAGATAGGAGAATGGCATAGTCTTGTTGACTTGTGTGGAGTTATTCCTTAGCAAGTTGACTTGCAAGCCCATTCACTTGGTGGAGGTCATGTTGAGATCAATAATGTCACACAAGTAAGTTGTGGTTAGACATTACTTTTTCCAATATAGACCTTAGAAGCCAAGGACCTTAGTTTAGCAAACCCATCTTGGCCTATTTGTAGGATGTAGTGCGAAAGTCGTTCAAGTGTAAGATTTGATATGATTGTTACGCGATACTACACTCATAAGAGTCTCTCTTGAGAATATTTTTGGAATATGAGTAGTCGTTCCTCCGATAATATCCGAATGATGGGATTATGACTATGGGAACCTTTTGTAGAACATGTTTGGCAGGTTTACACTTTAGTACACTCCCTTTGGGTGGTTCTTAACCTAAACTCCATGCTCGTGAATTGCAACAAACCCTTGATTCATGGTTGATCCGTTTAGGTATCCTTAATATCAATGAAACTTGGGTGTTGATAAGGTGTAAACCATAATCCACCAAAATGGATGGTTGATATTAAGGATAACATGATCCATCCCATGACCTTTGTTTGGTGTGCTTTGCTTGATCCTCTTAATTTCTCTCCAAGCAATGAAACCTGACAGATGTTCAAGCGGATCCAGCAATTCTGATTGCATTGCATAACATCATTCGCATATTTGCATCCAACATCTCATGCTTATTCATTTGCAGGGTATTCCCTTTTTAAGGGGGGCCTTAAAATCGAATAAGCAGTGCATCGCATACCATGCATACTAACCCTTGTTTGTTTTGCAGGTGTCACCGCAGTGTCTAATGTTTGTTCCCTGTTTCAGGTACCCGACAAAGGAAAACCGTCCACGACTAGCAATGGACCAGATACAGAAAGAACTAGATGATATGCGTGAAAGGATGGATCAGTTCATGACATTGAGGCCCGATCCAGAGGTGGAAATACCAAGTGCTGAGGGGAACCCTGGTAACCCTGGGACCGCTGATAACCCTGTGAACACTGGAAACACGGGTAACGCAAATGTTGATGGAAACCCGGGTAATGTTGGCAACACGGGGTATGTTGGGAATGGTATTGGCGGAAGGTACAATGTGAATCAACGGATTCAGATTAACGGGCGCCCCGTTACTGAAGATTGTCAGTATGATCAATTTTCTTTGCACGACGAGGCCCTCGAGACCACTCGCTGTATGGATGAGCTTGTTGAGAAGCTCAAATCTTTGGAGTCTCAAAATTCCTTAGGTTTTGATGTCACCAATCTTGGTCTGGTTCAGGGAGTAAGGATCCCTCACAAGTTCAAACCCCCCACTTTTGAGAAATACAACGGGGCTTCTTCCCCACGCACTCATCTCCAATCTTATTTGGGAAGGTTGGGAGCTCACACGGAAGATGAAAAGTTGTGGATGTACTATTTTGCAGACAGTTTAACTGGAGCTTCTCGTGAATGGTATTCTCATTTGTCTCGTACTACTATCAAGAGCTGGAAAGACTTGGCAGAGGCTTTTATCAAGCAATATGACTACAACTTGGACAGGGCTCCAAATCGGACCTTGTTGCAAGGAATGTCCCAGACTGCCAAGGAAACCTTTAGAGAATATGCTCAGCGTTGGAGACATATTGCTGCATCCGTCCAACCCCCTATGTCTGAAAGGGAGATGGCGGACATGTTTATGAACACTCTTCAAGGCAATTATATCGAGAGATTGGCTGCTTGCCCGTCAATCAGCTTTGCAGAGATAGTGATTGCTGGAGAAAGGATCGAGAGTCTGTTGAAGATGGGCCGAATTCAAGACAACAGTGCTTCCAACTCATCAGTTCCCAAGAAACCGTTTGCTGGTAACGGTCAGCGAAGAAGAGAAGGTGAGACGAGCGTTGTATATGCCGGCAGAAGTAGGGGCAGAGGACGCCCTAATTATTATCAAGATCAAGTGGCCGCAGTCACTATTCCAACACCTGTTCCTCAACCGCAGTATCATCCGCAACAGCAACCTAGGTACAACAATCAACAACAAGGAGGTAATCCGGATCAGCAGAGACCCTATCAACAACGTCCAAGGCAGGCGGACCGGGTCATCGAGCCAATCCCAATGCCGTATTCTGTATTACTTCCCAAGCTGATTAACATGAATCTGGTTACGTTGAGAACTCTGGCCCCACCGGTCGATCCCAACAATCTGCCTAGAGGTTATGATGTCAACGCTTGATGTAATTTTCACTCCAACGCACCTGGCCATACTACAAATAATTGCAAGGCTCTCCAGCTAAAGGTACAAGATTTGAGAGATGCCCAGGCCATCAATTTTTCTCCGGTGCCTAATGTTATCCAAAACCCGATGCCAACTCACGGCGCGCAGAGGATTAATGTTGTTGATAGTGGGGAAACTTTGAATTTGGTTTCTGATGTGACTAAAGTGAAGACTTCGCTATCAGTGGTCAAAGACCGACTCTTGAAAGGAAGGATTTTCCTGGGCTGTGGGGAAGAGTGCAGAAATTGTCAAGACGCCGAGAACGGATGTGATAGTTTGAGAAGGGGTATTCAGCAACTGATAGATGAAGGTTGTCTTCAGTTCGATCAGACTCGTCCAGTGAAGAATGATGTGTCGACAGTAACGTTTTATTTCACTCCTGAAGAAATATATGTTCCCGAGAGACCAGCTCCGACAACAATATATTTCCCAGAAAGTCCAGCACCAATTTACTCTGACAACCCTCAACCGACTTTGATTGGTCTGGTCACCATCACGGTACCAGGACCTGTCCCGTGTGAGAAAGACAGTGCTATCCCGTAGCATTATGAGGCTGATATCTACTGCCAGGGGCAGAAAGTTAACGAAGAAGACATTGACATTGGTAGCTCCGCTGTAGACAATGTTGGAGGAATTGGTGGCTTCACTCGCAATGGACGCCTATTTGCACCATCAACATTACGCACGAATGCTGAAGCTGAAGCAGCTGCCAAGGCTAAAGGAAAACAGGTATCCACCGAAGAGGTTACTACCGAGGAAGCTCCTCCTAAGACCGCATTCGAGAAGGAAGTGGATGAGTTTATGAGGATTATCAAGAAAAGTGACTACAAGGTAGTCGACCAGCTAAATCAGACACCCTCAAAGATCTCCATTCTCTCATTATTGATGTGCTATGAGGCGCACTGAGCAGCCTTGTTGAAAGTACTGAATATGGCCTATGTTCCACCAGAGATAACTGTTAACCAGCTGGAGTTGGTAGTTTCGAATGCACACTAGCCATGCGCTAGGTTTCACCGATTATGACCTGACGTCTGAGGGCAGGAATCACAACAAAGCCTTGGATATCACAATGGAATGCAAAGGGGTGGTGCTTTCCCATGTGTTGGTTGATACAGGCTCTTCTCTGAATGTTCTTCCAAAGAAAGCCTTGATGAAGTTGGATTGCGATGACGCCACCCTGAGGCCGAGTAATTTGGTTGTGAGGGCTTTTGATGGCTCTAAGCGAGCTGTCTGTGGCGAAGTTGAGTTGCCAGTTAAGATTGGACCGCAGGTGTTCAAGAGCACCTTCTATGTGATGGATATCCAGCCTGCCTACAGTTGTCTGCTAGGTCGGCCCTGGATTCATGCCGCCGGTGTTGTTACTTCTACCCTCCACCAGAAGCTCAAATATGAATTAGAAGGTCAGATCGTCATTGTCTGTGGTGAAGGGGATATTTTTGTTAGCCACCTGTCTACGTTTAAGTATGTGGAGATGGATGGCGAGATGCATGAGATGCTGTGTCAGGGCTTCGAAGCCATAAACATCAGTGAGGTCGCGCCCGAAGCTGTCTTTTCACCTGAGTCTGAGAAGGTCGGGACTTCTATCTCTTCATACAAGCAAGCTGTTGAAGTGGTTAAGGCTGGTAATGCCCAAGGCTGGAGCAAATTTATGGTGCCAATCATGAAAGAAGACAAGTTTGGATTGGGGTATACTCCGGGGTCTCAGAAGAATGAAGTCGGTACTTTCTCCAGCGGGGATTTGGTTTCTCCCCAGGTCGTCAATGCTGCAGATGAAGACAAGGCTGACAGTGACTGTGACTTAGATAGCTGGATTCGCCTGTGTGTCCCGGGAGAAAAGCTCAACAATTGGTCGTCCGAAAAAGTCGTCCGGGTTACTCTACTGAAAGAGTAATTTTTATTGTTTTCCTTTTATTACATGCATAATAAAGTCTTACACTTTGCCCAAGGTGTAATGACTCATCTGTAGGGCCATCCATTTAGTCGCATTTCGCAATTATTTTCATCATCAATAAAGGACAGCTTTTGCAAACAATTTTGTGTTCTCTTTCTTTCAATTACTTTTTACTTTTACGATAAAAATGGCAATGTTTCTTTCCCGTTTTTCTTCCCAAAAAAAAATATCTCTCTAAGGTAAAGCATGATCCTCCATCATGCATAGACGATCACCCAGATCTCACTGCTAACGACACTACTATGGCCAAGTATGACTTCGACAATCCTATCTATCAAGCCGAAGAAAGGGTTGAGGAAGATTGTGAATTGCCTGAGGAGTTAGCCAGGTTGTTGAAACAGGATGACCGAGCTTTTACACCTTATCAGGAGGTGATTGAGACTATCAACATTGGTACCGAAAACGACAAAAAGAGAGGTTCGTGGCTTCAGGGGCAGATTGAACTACATTTCAAGGTTCATATCTTATCTTACAGCCACATGCGAGCCATTGTTCAAAATGCGGAGAAAAAAGCAAGAGGTCAGTTGGAATGATGATCGTCAGAAGGCCTTTGAAAGAATAAAAGAGTATTTTGCAGGAGCCTCCGATTCTAATGCCTCCAGTAGAGGGAAGACCGTTGATCATGTACTTAACTATGTTAGAAAGGTCAATGGGTTGTGTGCTCGGTCAGCATGACGAGTTAGGTCGAAAAGAACATGCAATATACTACCTTAGCAATAAGTTTACCGACTGTGAACAAAGATACTCACTGCTCGAGAAAACTTATTGCGCTTTGGCGTGGGCTGCTCGCCGACTAAGACAGTATATGTTGACTCACACGACTCTATTGATATCAAAAATGGATCCAGTCAAGTATATTTTTGAAAAGCCAGTGCTTACCGGAAGGGTTGCTAGGTGGCAAATGATACTGACAGAGTATGACATCCAATACACTTCACAAAAAGCCATCAAAGGAAGTGTCTTGTCAGACTATCTTGCAGAGCAACCGATTGATGATTACCAACCTATGAGGTTCGACTTTCCTGATGAGGACATCATGTTTCTCAAATCGAAAGATTGCGAGGAACCACTCCCGGAGGAGGGGCCTGACCCTGAATCCAAATGGATTATGATGTTTGATGGGGCGGTCAACGTCAATGGTCGCGGAGTTGGTGCAGTGTTGATCACACCGGAGGGGGTTCATATGCCATTTTGTGCCAGAATAACTTTTCCCTGCACCAACAATGAAGCCGGACGAAGTAGAATGGGTTCGTTCTCGATACAATCAGCTAAGCCTAGTTGAGGAAAAGAGACTAGCAGCTATATGCCATGGCCAGCTATATCAGAGACGGACAAAGAGAGCGTTTGATCAGAAAGTGCGCCCTCAGGAGTATCGAGTCGGTGAATTGGTACTCAAAAGAATTCTTCCTCCCAACACAGATCACAGGGGCAAATGGACACCGAACAACGAGGGTCCATACGTGGTTAAAAGAGTTTTCTCTGGCGGAGCTCTGATGCTAACAACCATGAATGGCGAAGACTTCCCGTCCCCTGTCAACTCAAACGCAGTTAAAAAATACTTCGCATAAAATAGACCCGCTGGACAGTAAAAAGAATAGTCCAGGCAAAAAAGGGGCATCCCGACGAACCAAAAAAAAGAATGAAGAGGTTCGGGCAAAAATTAGGGATATAAAAATAAAAAAAAATGTACACCCGGTGAGTCGAAAACCCGAAAGGGCGGCTCAGGCAAAAAAGGGTATCCCGGTGGATTGAAAACCCAAAAGGGCGGTCCACGCAAAAGTTAGGGAATAAGCGAATAACTGCGATCTGAGTTCATCCGTGTTATATCACCGTTTCATTCAATCCGGCAATCTTCGAAGGTAAAAGATCGACTAATCATCCACTTCAGAAAGCAAGATGAGCAGAGCGACTTGAGGACATACGAGCCATAGCAGAGTCGAAACTCGGTGGGACCCCGTTTCCACATTGCCATTAGGATAGTTTCTCTTGTTCAATTTATAGAGATCGCCTCTTTCCAGGTATCAGCTTCCTGATGTACTCGCCTATTCCTGGCACAAATTTTTCAACCAACAAAAGTCGAATAATTCAGTTAAAAAGCCTCTTTACTTTTCATTTATCAGTTTGTTTGCAAAAGATGTCTGAATTCTTGAGGAAACATATTGCATCTGAATATAATGGTGGCTTTTGCAGATGATTTGCACAGGAAAACATTTAAAATTGCTTTGAATGTGCTTAATACCGGACGGTGAATTCAAACCGAGTAATTCCCCCGGGGCATACATGTATTTTTGGTTGCAGGTCACAGGAATCGGATGCCAAGTCATGAATCCCCATCCCTAAGCGGTTGACAAAGCCTCTCCTCTGCAGAGCAGGTTCCCCAGTAGAGTTGACAGTATCCAGACTATATATCCCCAACGGAGTTGACAGTGTCAGACTGTATCTTCCCAGCAACAGCGGAGTGGTTGCATACCCAACAGATGAGAGGGTGGTGTTCCCAGTGTTCATCTCGTCGCCAGCAGATTATTTTTTTTAACAAATTTGTTTTAATCCCCAGCCTGAGGATGATTAGCAAGTTCATATCCCCAACAAAGGTCGATTCCTACGACATTTCCCCAGGAAGTGCTTTCCTCACAGACTCTCCTCGCAGAGCCTCGCCAAGCAAAGTTTCCATAGTTGATACTTCCCCAGCAAGGTCAACTTTTCAAAAAAGGCCGATTTATTTTCGGTGGCTCCCCGGTCCCGGCAGTCGGATCGTTCCCCACAGAGCATTCAAGGATTGATACAGCGATCCGCTCCCTACCAGAGTTGCTTCCCCAAGCAGATTTCTTTTTTCTTTTGCACCATGCATAACATTTGCATTTGCATTTGCATGCATATCAAACATACACATAAGCTGATAAACAGGTTCTTCAAAGCAGACTGAAAAATTACTTTACAACCAAAGTCATGAGATTCGGCTAGAGGATCAAGTGTGTGTGTGACCCAGCATGAGGGTCATTTCGAAGATTCAGCCTGAGAATCGTTTTCCAGAGATCCATCCTGAGGGTCATTTCGAAGATTCAGCCAGAGAGTCGACTACGAGCGTTATTTCCCCAGCAAGCCAGCTGGAGGAATAAATTGACAGCTCAACAGAAAATCAACCTACAAGAGGATCCAGCCCGCGGATCGCATTTAAAAAACAAAGTCTAATCGAAGAGTCGTTATAACATGTTCTAGCCTGAAGAATATGTACGAAGCCCAAAAGTGGGATATTCTCGAAGCTGCATATCTAACATGAAGACTGTAGATTTCGAATGAGGGTCAACCAGCGCATGCCCCAGATGCGAGATCCTGATGATGGGAATTTATCATCAAAACAATCCAGATTTAGCCAGAAGATCGAAGTCAGGTCTAGCCCGAAGACCGAAAATAGATTCAGCTAGAGAATCGAAACAATTCAGATCTAGCCAGAAGATCGAAATAGATTCAGCCAGAGAATCGAAACAATTCAGATCTAGCATGAAGATCGAAGAAGATCTAGCCAGAAGATCGAAGTCAGGTCTAGCCCGAAGACCGGAAATAGATTCAGCCAGAGAATCAAAACAATTCAGATCTAGCCAGAAGATCGAAGTAGATTCAGCTAGAGAATCTAAGAAAATAGATTCAGCCAGAGAATCGAAACAAAGGAGATCTAGCCAGAAGATCGAAGAAGATCTAGCCAGAAGATCGAAGAAGATCTAGCCAGAAGATTGAAACTGTATCCAGCCCGAGGTTCAAAATTAACATCCAACCAGAGGACTAAATTGAGTATAGATTCAGCCAGAGGATCGAAACTCCAGATTAAGTCAGAAGACTGATTCAGATTCAGCCAGAGGATCGGAAGAGAAATAAACAGCGCGGTATATTTCAACATTTTTGTGGTGTTCTCGGAGCGCAAATTTTCGGTCTGTCTTTGGTATTCAATTACAGCTCACCCTGTTTGTCTGATAAGCTGTTCGCTTTCATCCTGCTCGGGTTAGCTGATGACTGAATAAGGGCAGCTGTAACACCCCAAAATTTGCCCTCCTTATTCACGCATTCATTTTTAGGTCATTTAACATTAGATACATTGCATTTCATCATGTCAATCAGAATTAGCTCCAAGAAGCTTGAACATCATCTAAGACACTTTGTGGGTCCTATCTAGGTGATCAGTCAACACAAGGGAATGGCTTGAGATACTTCCAACATGTTCAAATGGGGTCTATTCATCAGTCAAAATGCTAATCTTGAAGGAGTAAAGATTTGTTCATGAGCTATCCTGCTCGCTAGGCGAAGCCCACGTGTTATGCAAAAAAAAGAAAAAGAAAAAAAAACGAAAATAAATAAATAAATAAATAAATGAATTAATAAAATATAATAGAAAAATCTTGGACTTGGACCTCTCTCATTTTAGCCCACAAAGTCATAAAAATCAGGTTATAAAAGAGGGAGAACAGACAGAAAAAGGAAAGAGAAAATCTAACAGGATTCAGAGCAGCCTCCGGAGACTGAAGGGAACTCAACTGCACAGAATCACCTCTGTCTCACGTAAACCCTAAAGATTGTTTTGTAAACCTCACGGGTGCAACTCAATTTCAATCAAGCTCTCCAATCAGGTTTGCCCTTATTCCCATTACCTTTGTGCTTTGAAGTTGAATACTCTGAATGTTTGAGGTATGATGGATGAATTTCATTAGGTTTTTGCCCACAGGTTCATAATTATGTATGAATGTATAAATAATGCCTTGAATGCCTTGAATGCTTATCGTGTTTCACTAACCCTTTTGTCGAGTTTTTGTGAAGGCTCACATGACTTTTGCAGGGATAGCTCGCTGGACATTCCATTTTGCTTGTGGGATACCATTTGGGAGATTTATTCTGATTGCCTTGTTGGCACGTTTACTTTATACATGTTTGTTTTGTATGTGTTCGTATCCCCACAGGTAGCGCGGTTCCTTCGTGAAGGACTGCCTTTTTGCATGAGCATCCCTAACCCTACCAACTCATTGATTTTTCTTCTCCTAAGAACACGTTAACTCCTTCTACTACAGGCGAGTAAGTCTCCAAAGGTCGAGCATCCGGTAGATTGCGTAGTAACGTCGTTCGTCCAAAACCCAATCCATAACCCTGTAGTTAGCCGAACTACGGCTTGCTCTGATTCTCATTCCAGATGAGATACGTAGGCATAAGACGCGATGTCTTAGCGAGCATAATTACCCTTAACCCCTAGGTAGCCGAGCTATGAAGACTCTGATTCTCATATTCAGATGAGATACGTATGAAGTGGATGCGACATCCGTGTGAGTCATTTTCTTTTGACCCCTTTTTTTTTAGTAAATAACACATTAGATAAACCCACACCCTTTAGACAAGAACTACAAAAGTGGATCCCGTAGAGTACTTCGGATGCGTAGGGGTGCTAATACCTTCCCTTCGCATAATCGACTCCCGAACCCAAGATTTGGTTGCGAGACTCTGTCTTGTCCTTTCCTTTTTCCAGGTTTACTTCGAGCGTTTCCTTTCCCTCCTTTGGGATAAATAACGCACGGTGGCGACTCTCTTGTCTTTCTTCGCCGGTTGTTTTTTTTCGCATTCCATTTTTCAGGTTGCGACAGGTTCCACCTTCCTGAATCCCCACTTTTTGTCATGAGCTCACCCTGTCCAGGGTTAAGAGCTATGAGGTCTTATCCTCATTACCCTTTTGATCTGTTCACCCTGACGTTCAGTGTCAGTGGTTAAGAGCCCATTTGACTACCTTTTCATGGCTTGTTTGTCGAGGTTGATATGACCCCTCTTGACTAAAGCCCTACCCATGTATGTTTGAGTCCCCTTGTTGGCATGTTTACTTTATGCATGTTTGTTTTGTATGATGTGATCGTCTCCCCATAGGTCTGCTAGGCTTAGTATAGTCTCTCGCTTGCATGTCAATTAAGGTAGCACGGTTCCTTCGTCTAGGACTTCCTTTTTTGGATGAGCATTCCTAAAACACAAACAAACCCATTGATTTTTCTTCTCCTAAGAACACGTTAGCTCCTTCTACCACAGGTGAGTAAGTCTCCAAAGGTCGAGCATCCGGTATATTGCGTAGTAACGTCGTTCATCTACAAAACACAAAAAAAACAAACAAATATAGGTTAGCCGAACTACGGCTTGCTCTGATTCTCATTCCAAATGAGATACATAGGCATAAGATGCGATGTCTTAGCGAGCACACTCCTCTTTAACCCATAGGTAGCCGAGCTACGAAGACTCTGATTCTCATATTCAGATGAGATACGTATGCAGTGGATGCGACATCCGTGCGAGTCACTTTCTTTTGACCCCTCTTCTAGTAAATAGTACATTAGATAAACCCACACCCTTTAGACAAGAACAACAAGAGTGGATCCCGTAGAGTACTACGGATGCGTAGGGGTGCTAATACCTTCCCTTTGCATAATTGACTCCCGAACCCAAGATTTGGTTGCGAGACCTTGTCTTTTCCTTTCCTTTTTCCAGGTTTACTTCGAGCGTTTCCTTTCCCTACTTTGGGATAAATAACGCACGGTGGCGACTCTTCTGTCATTGCTTTTTTCGCCGGTTGTTTTCTTCGCATTCCTTTTTTAGGTTGCGACAGCCGGCGACTCTGCTGGGGATATGACTTTCCTAAGCGAGTCCCTCCTAGCTTTTGTAGTGTTCTTGTTTGTTGGGTGCTTATTCTTTTGTACAGTTATTTATTTACCTGCTTTACCTTATTGCATTCATGTACATATGTCTGCTGTATCTGTGGGTTCTGTTGGGTTGTTTGTTTGTTGGGGTGGGATGTTCTATGAGATAATCCCACTACCCAGGCTTGAGCGTACACATAGGTTTTAGAGTGGATAGTCATGAGGCTTGCATGGCATGTTGCTACGTTAAGTCGTTCATGAAGACCCACATTCCAAACGAGGTTTCTTTTGGATATATTTTGTCCTATGGGTGTTCCATAATGACAGATGTTCCTTTAGAAATCGTCGACTCTGGTGACCATTTTCCGAGAACTCAATCGAGGCCTCTCCTCCGAGACGCGTTTATGTTGGCTCTAGTGGGCGCATTCTCGCTGCTCAATCCGAGGACCCCGAGGTTGGAACTTTCTATTAGGATGTCCTGTTGAGGGGAGTCAGTGGAGGTTCTTTGTCTCGTAATAATGCCAAACCTTCAGTGGTAAACGTATTATTCGACTGAAGAGCAAGAAACTGACAAACTTCTGTTCTTAGAACATACCAGTGAGGGGCGGGCTAAATTCAGGAAACCTTAACCTTCAACCAACCCGGTTTTATGGAGCAGAGCATTGATCTCGTATTATATTACTCAGTGGGTTTCTCTTCAGACAATGCAACCCAACAATTTTTCAAACAAATACAGCAATCCTGATTTCCATGTCACTGCATTGCATCACATCATTTTGCATTCATATCATTTAACACATGTTTATCTATTTTTAGGGGTTTACATCTTCTTTTTGATTCCGGTCGGGGTTCTCTGGTTCTCTTAAGATGGATATCGCCAGAAAGAGACATGTCGCCTACAAGTTTCCTGTGATTTGTTTGGAGCCTATTCAACAACTGATGAAGTCAATGGATCACGGTTCTCTAGAAGGATTCCGGAAGGATTATGGTTTGATTCTAAGTTTCGTTACGGTTCTCTCCAAAGATCAACATGATGCTGTCTTTACATTGTTGCAGTTCTATGACCCTCCATTGAGGTGTTTCACGTTCCCAGATTATATTTTGGTCCCTACTTTGGAGGAGGTTGCCAATTTTCTCAGAGTTCCTATCAAGCCGCAGTTGCTATTCTACAGTTCCGAGTTTCTGCCCGATCTCAGCATGGTTGCTTCAGC
Source organism: Lathyrus oleraceus (assembly GCF_024323335.1). Classification (NCBI taxonomy): domain Eukaryota; kingdom Viridiplantae; phylum Streptophyta; class Magnoliopsida; order Fabales; family Fabaceae; genus Lathyrus; species Lathyrus oleraceus. The sequence goes on from NC_066585.1 coordinate 503,050,780, forward strand.
CACATATTTGGGGAAATCAGTCTTGAAGTCTAATATGTGTCAGAAGGGAGGAGTCAGTGGTTTTCATTTAAGTTTCTTACTGGGAGAAGCAAAGAAGAACCGTGAAGATGATGACCAGAAGGGTTTCAATGTTGTGTTGGCTCTTTGTGTGTATGGGATAGTCCTGTTCCCTAATGTTGCCAAATTTGTGGACGTAGACGCAATACGCCTCTTCGTGTTGGGAAGTCCGGTGCCGACCTTGTTGGGAGATTTCATTCATTCAGTGCATCACAGGAATGAGAATAGAAGGGGAGGATTGGTGAATTGTTGTGCTCCCTTGTTTTATAAATGGTTTAGTTCCCACCTACCCAAGTCAGGAGCGTCCGTTGATGTCAAAAACTCGTTGAGTTGGTCAAAAAGACTGATGGGGATAAGAGCTAAAGATATTTCTTGGTGGTCAAACCGGAGCTTGCTTCGGGCAGATATTATTCATAGTTGTGGGGACTTCCCGAATGTACCATTGGTAGGAAGAAGAGGAAGTATCAACTACAATCCTTCTCTGGCAGTCAGACAGTTTGGATATGCTTTAAGAACTCCGCCTTTGGAAAAAGATGTGGAAGAATCTCTGTTTTTCCATTCTTCATCTGATTTGACTGTATCCCATAAGGCAGTTGAGGCTTGGCTCAAGGTGATCAAGAGAGGAAGAACTGTGCTTGGAAAAGGAGATTGTAGAACTTACCCTCAGTATGAAGAGTGGCTTCAAGGAAGAGTCGAAGAGTTTGGTCTGCCGTTTCCTATTGAAGAACCTTTGTATCCACCTACTCCTGAGCAGTCAACCATGGTGAGCCGAGAAGAGTATTACAAATTGAAGAATGCCATGGAGGAGCTTCAAACTGAAAACTCAGAGTTAAGTGTGAAGCTGCAAGACTGTATGCATCAGTTCCATAAGGCGGAATATCAGAAGGGGGAAGCCGTCAGATTGCAAGGGGAAGCAGAGAGGAAATTAGTTGTGGAGGTGGACTTCTTCAGGAAGACAGACGAAGCCCTGGGATCATCCAGTTCTGAGTTGAGGCGAGTCAAACAGCAGTTAATAGATGCTATAGGTAAGTTAGCTGGATGGCAAAAGCAATGGGATATATTTTCAGCTTCTAGGAAGGTAAAGGAGGAGGAGATGGGGGCCGAATTGACTGGTCAGATGGAGAAGTTGAAGATTTTGCTGAACGAGAAGAACAACCAGCTTCTATGCGCCCGTTCAACCAATGGTTATATCAAAGATCAACTCAATAAAGCTCAAGGACAGATTAAGGAACTCAAAGTGCTGGCAGGTTTGAAGAAATCCAGACTTGAAGAGGTATTCGGAGAAGATGATGGGAATTACTACAGAGAGCACATCAACGAGTTGGATGGAGTTATTCACAAGAGGAATCTGCTTATCAGGCGTTTGACAGAATCTCCGGATCATCTTGACACAATGGTACTACTGGCTGAAGTGAGGAGCAGTCCTTATGGGTTGTATACAGGAGGCTGATTCCCGATTTTCATTCCTCTCTTTACTTATTGTATTGTAGTGATGATCCACAAGCTTGTTATGGAGATCCTTTTTTGATGAACTATTGGCTAAGGCCTTTCCCTTCTTGAACCCATTTATATGATGGTTTTCCTTATTGCATCTTGGTCTCAGAAGTTTATCCACAACTCGGTCTTCTTGCGCTTTCTGTCGGATGTGAGACTGGAATCAAGGGGGTAGAATACACGTTGGAATTGATAAACATGTCATTGCATTTACATATTCATTTGCATATCTTGCATAACAGGTACACGCTGCGGTGTTCTTATATTATTTGGTGTTCCACTAGCAGGATAGCTGATTCAGGAATTCACCGGTACGGTACCCGCAGAAACCAGCAGAGAGTAATGCAAAGCTTTCAAGCAGATCTAGCAGAGATGAGGACCAACATGGCCCAGTTCATGAGTATGATGCAAGGGGTAGTGTAAGGGCAAGAGGAACTCCGAGCCTTGGTCCAGAGACAAGAAACTGCGATTCCCCCTGTCGGTCAGAATCCGCCAGAAGGGACCCCTGTCGATGACACTGCTGTTACCAACCCTGTCAACAACCATGCTAATGGTGACGAATTGCGTGGTATTAGAATCAATGGATAACCCATCATTATCGAGGCTGCTAATGCTCGAGCGGCACGTGCTCCAGTTCACCATCCTTCTCATTTGGTTGACAAGCAAGAAGATATGTTCATTATTCCCAGTGATGATGATGAATTTGGAAAGGCGGAAGAGAGAGATAGAAAGGTCGACGCCTTTGCTGAAAAGATTCGCGCCATGGAGTGCCAGAATTCTTTGGGTTTTGATGTTTCCAATATGGGTTTAGTTGATGGGTTAAGGATCCCGTACAAGATCAAAGCGCCATCTTTCGACAAGTACAATGGCATTTCTTGTCCCCGAACTCATGTGCAAGGTTACTACTGGAAGATATCTGCTTATACTGATGATGAAAAAATGTGGATGTACTTTTTCCAAGACAGCTTGTCTGGAGCCTCTTTGGATTAGTACATGGACTTGAAAAGAGAATCTGTCAGAAGTTGGAGAGAGTTAGGTGAAGCTTTTCTGAGGCAGTACAAGCATAACATGGACATGGCTCCGAGCAGAACCCAGTTGCAGAGTTTGTTTCAAAAGACCGGTGAGAGTTTCAAGGAATACGCCCAGAGGTGGTGTGAACTAGCTGCGAGAGTACAACCTCCGATGTTGGAGAGAGAATTGACAGATATGTTCATTGGAACCCTGCAAGGTGTATTCATGGATCGTATGGGAAGTTGCCCGTTTGGTAGTTTTTCGGATGTTGTGATTTGCGGAGAAAGGACTGAAAGTCTTATCAAAGCGGGAAAAATCCAAGACCCTGGTTCTTCAAGTTCTTCAAGTGCTAAGAAACCATTTTCAGGGGCACCCAGAAGGAGAGAGGGTGAGACAAATGCTATACAGAGAAATGGAAACAGAGGACAACAATACCGTCAAGTTGCTGCTGTGACTATTCCGGTAACCCCACCTCAACAACAACAAAGAGGACAACCACAACAAGAACGGCAACGCCAATTCCAGCCAAGACAAAGAATGCCAGATCGTCATTTTGATCCGTTGCCAATGACTTATGCTGAATTACTCCCTGAACTGCTCAGGTTAAAGTTTGTTGAACTTCATACTATGGCTCTATTAACAAGGATTCCCGCTGGTTATGATGCTAATGTCCGTTGTGATTTTCATTCTGGTGCGCCAGGGCACCACATCGAGAATTGTCGGGCTTTTCACCATAAAGTCCAAGACTTGATCGATGCCAAGACGATTAACTTCGCTCCTACTCCGAATGTGATGAATAATCCTATGCCTCAGCATGGAGGGCCCAAAGTAAACAGTGTGGAAGATGGGGAAAATTTGAACTTGGTAGTCGATGTTAATGATGTCCAGACTTCGTTGTTTGTAGTGAAAGAACGTCTACTTAGAGGGGGAGCATTCCCGGGATGTGACAAGAATTGTTCAGATTGTGGTAATCATGAAAACGGTTGTGTGAAATTGAAAGAAGGTATCCAGGAATTGATGAACGAAGGTTGTTTACAGTTTGATCGAGTAGTGAAAGACCGTGAAGAGGTATCGACTGTTACCATTTACTTCACACCGTCAGAAGGTCTTGTATGTGCTCCAAGAACTATTAGTGCGCCTGTGATTATTGGTACTCCTGTGACCGTAGCTGCCCGTGACCATATCTGCTCCGGTGACTGTTGGTGTTCCCGTGATTATTAATGCTCCAGTAACTATCAGTACTCCTACCACCATTGCTGCTTCTAGTGGAAAACTTTATGAGAATAGTAGAGCAATTCCGTGGCAGTATGACAATGCTTCTTGCAGAAATAAAAGACCTGAGAATCAGACCAGATAAGTAAATCAGACTCTAGTAACAGTTGGTTCGGCTGTAGGTAATGTGGGAGGACTCGGAGGATTTACAAAAAGTGGTCGTTTGTTTGCACCACAGGTTCCGAAGGATAACAATGCTGAGGCTCTTGCTAGAACAAAAGGAAAACAGGTTGTAGGTGAAGACGAACCAGTGCGAAAGGAAGTGCCCGAGGGTTCTTTTGAGAAGGACGTGGAGGAATTTATGAGAATTATCAAGAAGAGTGATTACAAGATTGTGGATCATTTGAACCAGACACCGTCAAAGATCTCTATTCTCTCTCTATTAATGTGTTCCGAGGCACCTCGTAACGCCCTGTTGAAAATGTTGAATATGGCTTATGTGCCCCAAGAGATTTATGTTAACCAGCTCGAAGGTGTTATTGCAAATGTTAACACGAGACATGGTTTGGGATTCACGGATCTAGACTTGACACCTGAGGGTCGCAATCACAATAGAGCTCTGCATATCACGATGGAATGCAAAGGCGCCGTTTTGTCGCATGTTTTGGTTGATACTGGTTCTTCTTTAAATGTGTTGCCCAAAAAGGCTCTGAGTAAGCTTGATGCCGAAGGGGTTGTTCTCACACCAAGTGATCTTGTTGTCCGTGCTTTTGATGGATCCAAGCGATCAGTTTTTGGTGAAGTCACGTTGCCTGTGAAGATCGGCCCGGAAGTGTTTAACATTGTCTTCTATGTGATGGATATCCAACCAGCATATAGTTGTCTGTTGGGCCGTCCCTGGATACATGAAGCCGGAGCAGTTTCTTCGACTCTCCACTAAAAGCTAAAATATGTGTGGGATGGTCAGGTTGTGACCGTGTGTGGCAAAGAGGACATCTTTGTGAGCCATTTATCCTCCTTCAAATATGTGGAGATGGATGGCGGAATTCATGAAACTCTATGTCAAGCTCTTGAAACTGTCAGTATTGAGAAGGTGGCTTTTGTTGAACAGAAGAAACCAGGTACGTCGATTGCATCCTATAAACAAGCTCTGGAGGTCATTCATTCAGGTAACGCGGAAGGCTGGGGCAAGATGATTGATGTGCCCGTAAAATAAGACATGTTTGGCATTGGTTATCAGCCTTTTCAATTATCAGAGCAGGGTGTCCAGGATCAGAAAGGGCCATGTACTTTCACTAGTGCTGGATTGATGAATCATGGGGATGTCTTTGCAACAGACAATGAAGATGGTGACAGTGATTGTGATATGGATAATTGGGTGCGCCCGTGTGCTCCAGGGGAGAAGGTCAACAACTGGACTGCTGAAGATATAGTCCAAGTTACTCTTCAGACAGAGTAATTTTCTTTTGTTTTTTCATTTTGCATGAAAACCCTACGCTCTTCCCAAGGCGTAGTGGTTCATTGTAGGGCCACATCATGTTTTGAATTTTCAATGATTATCATCAATAAAGGACGTTTTGCAATCAAATTTGTGTTCACTGTCTTTCTGTTTTTACTTTCATTTTCAAAACAATAAAAATGGCAATGTTTTTTCCTTTTTGTGACTTCCTTGAACTCTTTTCTAAAATAAAGCATGAAACATCGTTCGTGCAGAATTGATCTTGCGGATTCCATTAAAAACAGTTCTATTATGGCTCAGTATGACTTCGATAATCCCATTTACCAAGCCGAAGAGGAGAGTGAAGAAGATTGTGAACTCCCCAAAGAATTGGCCAGACTATTGAAACAGGAGGAAAGGGTCATTCAACCTCATCAGGAAGAGTTGGAAGTCATTAACCTTGGTACTGAGGACGCAAAGAAAGATATCAAGATAGGGCCTGCTTTAGAGGAAAAGGTCAAGAGAGGGCTGATCGAAATGCTGCAAGAATATGTGGATGTATTCGCATGGTCGTACCAAGATATGCCTGGTTTGGATACAGATATTGTGGTGCACAGGCTACCTCTTAGAGAAGATTGTCCTTCGGTAAAGCAGAAGCTTCGCAGAACTAGTCATGATATGGCTGTCAAGATCAAAGAGGAGGTTCAGAAACAGTTGGATGCAGGTTTTCTAGCAGTTACCAATTATCCCCCTTGGGTGGCCAACATCGTACCCGTGCCGAAGAAGGATGGTAAAGTCAGGATGTGTGTCGATTACCGAGATTTAAATAGAGTCAGTCCGAAAGATGACTTCCCATTACCTCACATTAATGTATTGGTCGATAACACTACTTAGTCCTCGGTTTTCTCTTTCATGGATGGATTTTCTGGCTATAATCATATCAAGATGGCGCCAGAAGACATGGAGAAGACGACATTCATTACACCTTGGGGCACGTTCTGTTATAAGGTAATGCCATTTGGGTTGAAGAACGCCGGTGCTACCTACCAAAGAGATATGACGACTCTCTTTCATGACATGATGCACAAAGAAATTGAAGTGTACGTGGATGATATGATTGTGAAGTCTCAGAGAGAAGAGGAGCACTTGGTAAACTTGCAAAAGTTGTTTGAAATATTGAGAAAGTTCAAATTGAGGCTGAATCCAAACAAGTGTACATTTGGAGTGAGATCTGGAAAGCTGTTAGGTTTCATTGTCAGTGAGAAAGGGATTGAGGTTGATCCAGCGAAAGTAAAAGCTATTCAAGAAATGCCTGAACCAAGAACGGAAAAGCAGGTTCGTGGGTTTTTAGGGAGGCTGAACTACATTGCACGGTTCATATCTCACCTAACAGCTACGTGCGGACCGATATTTAAATTGCTAAGAAAAGATCAAGCAGTCAGGTGGAACAATGATTATCAAAAAGCTTTTGATAAGATAAAAGAATATTTGCATAAACCTCTAATTCTTATACCTCCAGTTCCTGGGAGGCATCTGATAATGTACCTTTCAGTAACAGAGAATTCGATGGGGTGTGTATTGGGACAGCATGACGAGTCTGGTCGAAAAGAGCATGCAATATACTACCTTAGCAAAAAGTTTACCGACTGTGAAACAAGATATTCGCTGCTCGAGAAAACTTGATGCGCTTTGGCATAGGCTGCTCGCCGACTAAGACAGTATATGTTGAACCATACTACCTTGTTGATTTCTAAGATGGACCCAGTAAAGTATATCTTTGAAAAGCCGGCTCTTACCGGACGAGTGGCTCGTTCGCAGATGATTTTGACAGAGTATGATATCTAGTACACGTCGCAAAAGGCCATAAAGGGTAGTATTCTGTCTGATTACCTTGTCGAGCAACCAATTGATGACTATCAGCCGATGATGTTTGAATTCCCCGATGAAGATATCATGTACTTAAAAATGAAAGACTATGAAGAGCCTCTTGTCGAGGAAGGACCGGATCCCGAAGACAAGTGGACATTGATGTTTGATGGGGCGATAAATGTGAATGGAAATGGTGTTGGGGCAGTACTCATTAATCCTAAAGGTGCACACATACCTTTTTTCGCCAGATTGACTTTTGAAGTAACCAACAACGAAGTTGAGTACGAGGCCTGTATCATGGGGATTGAGGAAGCCATCGATCTAAGGATCAAAACTATGGACATTTATGGAGATTCTGCTCTAGTGATTAACCAAGTCAATGGAGACTGGAATACTCATCAGCCGCATTTGATTCCTTATAGAGATTACACCAGAAGGATCCTGCCTTTCTTCAAGACAGTAAAGTTGTATCATGTACCTCGAGATGAAAATCAAATGGATGATGCCTTAGCCACATTGTCTTCCATGATCAAAGTTCATTGGCAGAATCATGTGCCACACGTTGCTGTGAATCGACTCGAGAAGCCTGTGTATGTGTTTGTTGCCGAGTCTGTTATTGATGAGAAGCTGTGGTTTTATGATATTAAGAATTTCCTCAAAAGCCAAGAGTATCCTGAAGGAGCGTCAAAGAATGACAAGAAGACACTGAGAAGGCTAGCTGGAAGCTTTTACTTGAACAAGGATGATGTGTTGTACAAGAGGAACTTTGACATGGTTCTGCTCAGATGCGTGATTAGACACGAAGCAGACATGTTAATGCAGGAAGTACACGAGGGATCTTTCGGTATCCATGCTGGTGGTCATGCAATGGACAAGAAGTTGTTAAGAGCCGGTTATTACTGGATAACCATGGAATCTGATTGTTTCAAATACGCTCGGAAGTGCCACAAATGTCAGATCTATGCAGATAAAGTGCATGTACCACCAAACCCTCTGAATATTATGAATTCTCCTTGGCCATTCGCGATGTGGGGCATCGATATGATTGGAAAGATTGAAAAGACTTTAATGGTTCGAATCTCAATAACAAGATGATGAAGGAGCTTTGCAAAGACTTTAAGATCGAACACCACAATTCTTCTCCTTACAGACCAAAGATGAATGGTGCTATAGAGGCGGCAAACAAGAACATTAAGAAGATTGTGCAAAAGATGGTTGTGACGTACAAGGATTGGCATGAGTGTAACACCCCAAAATTTGCCCTCCTCATTCATGCATTCATTTTTAGGTCATTTAACATTTCACATTGCATTTCATCATTATCAATCATAATTAGATACATTGCATTTCATCATGTCAATCGGGATTAGCTCCAAGAAGCTTGAACATCATCCAGGACACTTTGTGGGTTCTATTTAGATGATCAGTCAACACAATGGAATGGCTTGAGATACTTCCAACAGGTTCAAATGAGGTCTATTCGTCAGTCAAAACGTTAATCTTGACGGAGCAAAAGTTTGTTCATGAGCTGTCATGCTCGCTAGGCGAGCAGAATGGGTCGCCTAGCGAGTCCCAAGAAAAGCCACCAGAATCACCTACGCTCAGAGGAATTTCTTGAACTGTCATGCTCGCTAGGCGAAGCCCACATGTTTAAAAAAACAAAAAAAACAAAAAAAAACAAAAAAAAAAACGAAAAAAAATAATAATAAATAAATAAATAAAATATAACAGAAATTTTTTGGACTTGGGCCTATCTCATCTGAGCCCACAGGTCCACAAAAATCAGGTTATAAATTCAGAGTTTCAGTGAAACAAAAGGCCATTCTATTCCTATTATCCTGGCTGGGAAAAAGATAGTGAGAGAAGAGCTAACAGAGTTCAGAGCAACCTCCAGAGACTGAAGGGAACTCATCTGCAAAGAACCAATTCCCTCTCATATAAACCCTAAGAGTGCTTTACAAACCCAACCATGGCATTCAATTTCAATCGATCCTCCCCAATCAGGTATGCCCTATTTCCACTACTTTATACTTTCAACCTGAAATTTTTGATACCCTTTTAATGCATTTGTTTGACAAGAGGTTTATGCCTCCTACCCTTGGTTGCTTTTTGTGAGCTTTTTACGATATTTAATGGCATGATTCATGTGGTTACATTTTGATTTGGGGGCAACTCTTGATTACCCTATCTTGTTTCTCTAACCTGTTTGTTGAGTTTTGTTTTGTGAGGGCGCATATGACTCTTGCAGAGATGGCTTGCCTGGTGTTCCACTTTATTTGTGGGATACCACCTGGAGGTTTATTCCGATTACCTGTACTGACTCGCTTTCTTTGATGGTGCTAGCTTGAGAGAGATCTGGGTTTCTTATCTCTTTATTTGTTGTTGCTTCGGATCTTTATCCGTGTGGTAGATATCTTAACCCCCTTTATCTTTCCCGCATTTTACTACTTTTTGCCTAAAGACCTCCATGAAGAGGCAATTGACGGATAAAAGGGATCAATAATCAATCCCCCGTTATTCAGTGCATCGTTCTTTAAGATCACACTACGTGTCAATGCTTTAGAACAAAAACCCTAGATCTTTTGTCCGGTCAGTCGGTGGAGAGGGTTCCACCTTTCTGAACCCCCACTTTTTGTCATGAGCTCACCCTGTCCAGGGTTAAGAGCTATGAGGTCTTATCCTCATTACCCCTTTTGCATGAGCGTTCCTAAACACCAACAACTCATTGATTTTTCTTCTCCTAAGAACATGTTATCTCCTTCTACTACAGGCGAGTAAGTCTCCAAAGGTCGAGCATCCGGTATATTGCATAGTAACGTCGTTCACCCCAAAACACAACCCTTAACCCGTAGTTAGCCGAACTACGGCTTGCTCTGATTCTCATTCTAGATGAGATACGTAGGCATAAGACGCGACGTCTTAGCGAGCACACACTCCCCCCTAACCCTTAGGCAGCCGAGCTACGAAGACTCTGATTCTCATATTCAGATGGGATACGTATGCAGTGGATGCGACATCCGTGCGAGTCATTTCCTTTTGACCCTTTTTTTTAGTAAATAGTACATTAGATAAACCCACACCCTTTAGACAAGAATTACAAGAGTGGATCCCGTAGAGTACTACGGATGCGTAGGGGTGCTAATACCTTCCCTTCGCTTAATCGACTCTCGAACCCAAGATTTGGTTGCGAGACCTTGTCTTTTCCTTTCCTTTTTCCAGGTTTACTTCGAGCGTTTCCTTTCCCTCCGTTGGGATAAATAATGCACGGTGGTGACTCTTCTGTCTTTTCTTTTTCGCCGGTTGTTTTTTTTCGCAGGTAGGTTGCGACAGCTGGCGACTCTGCTGGGGACCCGGTTTCCCTAAGTGAGTCCCTCCTAGCTTTTGTAGGTTGCTTGTTTATTGGGTGTTCATGCTTTTGTACAGTTACTAATTTTTCAGCATTTACTTGCCTTATTGCATTGTGTACGTATGATTGCTATATCTGTTGGTTCTGTTTGTTAGGATGGGATGTTCTATGAGAGGTAAAAGGCCCAATACCCAGGCTACGAGCGAAATTTAGGACACCTAGGAATAGAGTGATTCATGGGAAGCGGGTGGTATGGCGCCACTTAGCGGAACATGGCATCACGAGCAGTTCAGATTCTGATAGGGTATTATCGTTGCATACACCTGGTTTGCATATGATGGTATTCTTGAAAGGATTGTTTATCCTGCGTTTCTCTTGACCTTACCCTGGCCTAGATTACACCCGTGAGTGGGCGGGAATGAATCATTTACAGGTACTCATGGTGACTTGTTCTGTTGGTGACTATTGTTCGGTTCTTGTTGGTGACCGTTGGTTCTGAAGTATGGGTTCTGAGTTGATGACTGTGTGCTATGGTTCCTGGTTCTGAGTTCATGCCGAAGTGTTGATCTTGTATTATATTACTCAGTGGGTTTCTCTCCAGGCAGTGCAACCTGACAGATGTTCAAGCGGATCCAGCAATCCTGATTGACATACCTTTGCATTGCATAACATCATCTGCATATTTGCATCCAACATCTCATGCTTATTCATTTGCAGGGTATTCCCTTTCAAAAGGGGTTGGTGCCTTAAAATTGAATAAGCAACGCATCGCATACCATGCATATTAACCCTTGTTTGTTTTGCAGGTGTCACGGCAGTGTCTACAGTTTGTTCCCTGTTTCAGGCATTATTGGTCCTTGTAGCGGGGTATTCGTTACCATTAGAGATATTGACTAAATCCAAGGTAAATCATACAAGTCGAGTCACCACCGCACTTCTATTTATCCAAAGCAATGGTTAGAAAGCGAACAAAAACCTAAAAGTTTTATCAAATCAAAAACTAGTAAAAATGTCAGAGATCTGGGTAAGGGGGTTGGTTATGCAATGGGAAGGTGTTAGGCACCTAAAACATCCTAGGTACTCCTAGGGAGCCCTTTTCACATTTGTTGCAAAGGTTGTTGTTTTTTTTTTGAAAATTTATTTGTGCAAACATGATTGAAGGGATGAGAAAAGCGTGTATGTTTATCTAATGTACTACTTACTAAAAGAAGGGTCAAAAGAAAATGACTCGCACGAACGTCGCATCCACTGCATACGTATCTCATCTGAATTTGAGAATCAGAGTCTTCGTAGCTCGGCTACCTATGGGTTAAAGAGGAGTGTGCTCGCTAAGACATCACGTCTTATGCCTACGTATCTCATCTGGGATGAAAATCAGAGCAAAACGTAGTTCGGCTAACTACGGGTTAAGGGTTGTGTTTTGGGGTGAACGACGTTACTACGTAATCTACCGGATGCTCGACCTTTGGAGACTTACTCTCCTGTAGTAGAAGGAGTAAACGTGTTCTTAGGAGAAGAAAAATCAATGAGTTTGGGGTGTTTATGGATGCTCATGCAAAAAGGCAGTCCTAGGTGAAGGAACCGCGCTACCTTAAATGACATGCCACGAGAGGCTATATGAAACCTAAGAAATCGGTAACATGCGGGAAAAGTAAAGGGATCGAGAGATCTACCGTACGGATAAAGATCCGAAGTAACAACAATTAAAGAGATAAGAAACCCAGAGATCTCTCAAGCTAGCACCATCAAAGAAAGTGAGTCAGTACAGGTAATCGGAATAAACCTCCAGGTGGTATCCCACAAATAAAGTGGAACACCAGGCAAGCCATCTCTGCAAGAGTCATATGAGCCCTCACAAAACAAAACTCAACAAACAGGTTAGAGAAACAAGATAGGGTAATCAAGAGTTGCCCCCAAATCAAAATGTAACCACATGAATCATGCCATTAAAATTCACAAAAAGCTCACAAAAAGTAACCAAGGGTAAGAGGCCTAAACCTCTTGTCAAACACATGCATCAAAAGGGTATCAAATTCACCCATAATACCTCATACATTCAGAGCATTCAAATTAAAAACATAAACTAATGGGAATAAGTCAAACCTGATTGGAGAGACCGATGAAACTCGAAACGCACGGCTGGGTTTGCAAAGCAATGTTAGGGTTTGCGTGAGGTGGAGGCGAAAGTGTGTGAGTCCGAGTGAACCTTTCAGAGTTGCCTGGAGGTTGCTCTGAACTCTGTTAGCTCTTCTCTCACTATCTTTTTCCCTACCAGGGTAATAGGAATAAAATTGAATTTTGTTTCACTGAAACTCTGAATTTATAACCTGATTTTTGTGGACCTGTGGGCTCAAATGAGAGAGGCCCAAGTCCAAAAATTTTTTGTTATATTTTATTTATTTATTTATTTATTTATTTCGTTCTTTTTTTTTTAAACACATAGGCTTCGCGTAGCGAGCATGACAGTTCAAGAAATTCCTATGAGCGTAGGTGATTCTGGTGGCTTTTCTTGGGATTCGCTGGGCGACCCATTCTGCTCGCCTAGCGAGCATGACAGCTCATGAACAAACTTTTGCTCCTTCAAGATTAACGTTTTGACTGACGAATAGACCCCATTTGAACCTGTTGGAAGTATCTCAAGCCATTCCCTTGTGTTGACTGATCATGTAAATAGAACCCACAAAGTGTCTTGGATGATACTCAAGCTTCAAACAAAAGATGTTAGTGACACATTTTTGTGCTTTTTGTTAGTAAACAAAAGTAAGAGAAACAATGATGTATAATTCAAGCATGCTTGGTGATCTCAAACCAATCACAAGGAGTCCCACCCAAAGGCAAAGGGAACCAAGATGCTAAAGATCCTTGAGGCAATGCAAATGCAATGTTATGATGCCATGAGGGATCTTAGGGTCAAAATTGGGGTCTTACAGATGCCCCTATTTAAGGTCATTCTAGCCGGAGAAGTGAAGGTTAAAATCTTCGTCTCGACGAGGTAGAATGGGCTTAAATAATAACAAAGAGACGAATTTTGGTCCCTAAGAGACCTCATGATGCAAATGTAGGTATGAAAAAATGGTAACACTCTGTGGAGATATGTGTCCACAAAAGCAAAGAAATCAGAAGCCACTGATAATCCATATGAGCAATTCACTCCATGGGACCAAGACCCTGGGGACTCTCCTGGGGATAGAAAAGGGATAAAAATGCGCGAGCAGGTCACGACTCAAACCGTGGGGAACAAAATTCCAAAGGGAAAAGATCCAATGGAAAGACTCGAGCTGACTCGAAGATGCATGTTTTGGGGAATATGCCAATACAGGAAAAAACTATCCACAGTGGATACTTCGGATAAAATCCGGATGAAAACAATCCACTAAGGGACTTCGCTGGGGATGTCCATAAGGACACTCCGGAGGAAGCAGCGGGACGAGGTATTACCGGTTACTGGGTAATAAGCTCAAGGAGACATGTGATCTGAACGCCAGGTATGGGGGTGAGAGATACAACATGCTCAGGAAGAGATGAATATCCAAGACCGGTATAAGGGTGAGAGATATCAAAACTTCAAAACGTCTGAGGAAAACCTAAAAGGTATACTTCAACTCAGGGATTCTGACTCCACAGGGGACAAAAAGTCATAATAGGGAGCAGAGAGGAAGGAACACCAGGGATACCGGTTACTGGGCATATAATAGGTGACCAACCAAGGCGTGAATTGGGAAATATTTCCAAAACACTCATCATCCAAAAGAGGGCTAAAAGAAAACTTGATTACAGGATGGATATTCGACTCCACAAAGGGGATACAAATCTTACTCAACTGGGGAAGAACAAAAGGCTTCAGACCCAAGAGTGCATGAGATATACTATCTATTACCGTAAGAACATAGATAATATACTCGCATGGACGATTATCCACAACCGGTTACTGGGTTAATAAAGGATAAATCGAACGAAAAGAAAAGGCATCGGGATACCGAAACTAGGTATATAATGATGACCAATTCAGGGGAGAAACAATCGTCACCAACAACAACAAGGTAGACGAGAGATGACCCGCTAGGGATAAATTGCGTAATCAGGGCAATTATCCAAGCAGATGAGGGGATATCATCACTGAATATTGGATGAAGATAACTATCACCAATTAAAGATGAGCAAAAATAGTTACTCTGCAAAAAGGGAAGAAATAGGGTTTACAACTACTGGTATGAGGGTAGAGAACCGCAGACTCCGTCGGGGATAATAATTACTAATTATTGAGCAATTATTCATTTACCACGGGGAAACAGGAAAAGAGTCTCAAGAGACCGATCTAGGATCAAACTAGATAGGCACACCAAATCAAGACTTGTCCCGGTGGGGATATAACTCAATGGGGAAAACCATCCCAGTATATGTGTTGGGAAGGAACAAAAACAATCAACATCCACGAGGATATAACCCGGTGGGGAATATGGAAGAAAGGATAGACGCTTTCTGCTTATGGAGCTGACTCTATATGGAGAGATCAGACACACACATCTGCTCGGGGAAGTATATCACCAAATAGCAGGAGATAGCAAACAACGATATATGGCAAAGAATGCAACATGAATATCTGAATGTTATAATTATGCATGAATATGCGTGGTTTATGTATGATGTATGCTGACAGACAGACATATCTAACACAACCAGGTCCAAGAATCAACCACCCGGTACTACATCTCAAGAGAGAAAGCCAAGTTCACCGGGGAGTATCCAATCTGCTGGGGATCAGAGATACCAGGAAGCAAAGAACTCTGCAAGGGATGAATCATCAATCATTCAAGCTGGGGACGAGAGTTATCACAGGCAAGGTCCACCACACCAACAACTCTACTGGGGAATCTATCCGAGGAGATAAAGGATTTATCGGGATCAACCACCATATACCGCTCTTGCCCAAAGAGATCCAAGCTGCTGAGGAAGAAAGATTGCTACTCTGCTGAAGGGAAGAGAGGTGACTCTCAACAAGCAATCCACTTGGTAGGATAAACCACAAGGGGTTCCAGAGGGAGGAGATACAGTCATGCCAGGAATATGGACAAAAATCTTACCCTGTTGGGGATCGTACCACCCTTGGGAGAGCACTGAGGATCTCCTAAGTATCCTTTCGTCATTGTGAATGTTCATTTTGTTTAAAATCAAATTATAAAAAATTTGATCGTTTAAAACAATGGCATTTTCTTAATCAAAACATGCAAAACATTTGTTGAATAGAAATAGATAAGAGTGCCAATAATTGGATAAAAGGCTCAAATTTATTTGATAGAATGGTAGTCTGCGAATGGAAAGACTCCATAGATCTTTACAAATTTGAAATTGGTGATATATATTGGAAAAGGGCTACATTGAACATAATGACCATTTCTCCACCAATTCTGAATCCGATGTATTTGAAGCTTTGGCTGATAATGAGTAAGGATCTCTGACGGACGACAGTTGTAGAACAAGGTCTTGTCAGGATGCAGTTACTTGCCAAATCCCTAATTTTGCCTAGATTTCCCCAGGGTGAGTGATCGGAAAAATAGCAAGTGTACTATTTTTACCGATGTAGTAATAAGGAGTTTTATTTCCAAGTATCGATCTCAAGGATTGCGTAGGAAATACTTATTTTAATTTGATTCTATCAGAACCAAAAGATAATGGTTAGGTTGTTTTGGAATTTATAATAGTAAACATAAAAATAGTAAAAATAATTGCTTAAGATAAAAGATGCTAGGGTGAGTGGTTGGGTTAACCGGTTATGAATTCAGTCACGATTTCCTTGATACATATGAAACATTCAATCACCTAACCTCAGAATGTTCTTACTTAAGTCCTTAAGGAAGAAACTATTAAACTACCAATTCTTACTCAAATGTCCATTCAATTAATCATTGGTTTTAATCATACAAAATATCAAGGTTTACGGTGATTTACGAAAGTTACTAGTCCTAGATGATGCATTCATAAACCCAATTGTGTGCAAACCCTACCAATCACAATCCTGTTATTGGAAGTCATAGATCAAGTTGTATTTGTCCGATACAAAAGCATAATAACATCACACAATTGAATTGAAATACGTAACATAGTAATCAAGAAATCATTGGTTCAAATTCATAACATGCGATAACATCAGGACCACCCCCCTAGCATCCGGGGGTTTAGCCTCTCATAGTACTCAAAGAACTCATAATGTAAAGATTAGACATTACAAAGAATCAGGAGAGTTTGATCTTCAATGGTTGATGCCCTTGAATCTCGCCGTCTTCAAATCCTTCGTATTAGCTATCTTCTCCAATGTAATGTTTTCTTTCGTGTGTCAAAAGGTGCCTCCTTCTTTCTCTTCCAAGCCTTCTTATAGCTTCAGATGAATCTCCTCCAAGCAAAAGGTCCAAACTACCCTTAATGAGCAGAATCGGTTCACAAAGCAAAAATTAGGTTTTCCAAGCTGCGTCCAATCAACACAGCCGTGTGGTGGCACACGGGTGGCCATGTTGTTCTTCATAATTAATTATTTTCAGCACAAGCTACAGTGGCAACAACACGGTCCGTGTTCCTCCACACGGGTGCCCGTGTTAATGCACTGTTTTAATCAACACGGCCGTGTGGTGGCACACTGGTGCCCGTGTTGATCTCTGTTTTTCTGCTCCCATTCTGCTCTGACTGATCAACAACACGGGCAGTGTTGTGGCACACAGGTGCCCGTGTTGACCTGTTGTTTCTTCATATTTTTGCCTTTCAGAGTGTCCATAACTTCACCATTCTTGCTTTCAAACCTGTGCAATGGCCTGTAACAATGACACTACCAAACGAAGCATAAACGAGATCTTTTTGACATAAACTTGTAATCAAATGCAATGCGATACCAAACCAACAAAACATGATAAATGACTCCAAAGCAACTGAAAACAAACATAAATCTTACCAAAGTGATGAAAATATGTCGGATTAACGGCGGGAATTCAATGGAAATGGTGACCGATCACAACCCCAAACTTGTCTCATTGCTTGTCCTCAAGTGATGTATTGAGTCCAAACAAAGGTCACCCCCGACTTCATTTTCCACAATGCAACCTAGT
The DNA here is from genome assembly GCF_024323335.1 of Lathyrus oleraceus. NCBI lineage: Eukaryota > Viridiplantae > Streptophyta > Magnoliopsida > Fabales > Fabaceae > Lathyrus > Lathyrus oleraceus. The sequence goes on from NC_066585.1 coordinate 503,068,298, forward strand.
CTTTCACCATTTGTGTTCTTCCTTTCCAATCGAGTTTCAGGTCTCTCCGATTCAGGCAGTTTACCATATTTCCACATCAGAAACCTCTTCACCTGCAAGCTTTTCACACACTCACAATATCTCTCAGGGTTAGGTGTGTACACTCACAACACAGTATGCAATACCAAACTCTTAACTTTGAATACATTCTAATGTCACTACCACAACAGATTCCACACACTTTTTGAGGTCTTTTTAGGTTGTAACGGGGCTTGGGTACGGTGGGATAAACAAAAAAAATTGGATAACAAAGGGTTTTGAACTCGGTAGTCATGTTGTGTGATTTTTCTTTCTCTTTTTCCCGTGCATCACGTATACTCTGGGGGTTAATTTCACTCTTTTGACTCTTTTTCTACTCAAATTTTCCGAGCATTTTATATCTGTTAGAGTCTTAGGTCTCGGCAAGTGCATTTTTCTCTTTTGTTTTTCTTTTCTTTTTTTTTTCTTTTTTTTTCTTTTTTTTTCTTTTAAAGAAAATACATACTATTTTTCCTTTTTGTATGATCTCATATTATGCACTTGCCTTCTCTTTCAAGATTTCCACCCCAAACTTAGTTTTATTGCACATCTTGCAATTCACACAATCATACCGAGTTATGATAAAAAAGGAAATGAATGATTAAAAGTTAACCGGGGGTTTATGATGAATAATGCTTAAAAGTTAACATGGGGTTTACGATGAATAAAATGGCTAAGGCTCAACGGGGTTTACGAAGGGAAACATACATATAGGGATGGTTAGAAAGGCCCTGGCTAAACAAACAACTTGCCTCAGTGTGTGTTGTCATGATGTGACGTGTCAACAGGATATACGCAAAATCAGAGTGATAAAGTCATACCTGGCTGAACTCTCATGTTGATATTTCGTGTTTGGCTTTTTGTGATCTCACCATGTTGGTTAGCTTGCAAGCTCTGAAGTCTCCTCGTGTTATGTGGTTCTTTTCTGACTTGGTCTTTCCATACCGCTTTCTTGGTGCGGTGTCCCCAAATCGTGTCCAACTTCTTTTCTCAAGGTTGCATCAACTTCCGGGGTGCCTTATCAGCCTAAGTTTGAGGGGTGTCATTCATCCACTACCATTGATCCCGGGCTCATCCAACCGTTTTTCATCACTCTGTACACACAGTAGGTCCAAAAAAACAGAAAACAAACAAAACAAACAAACATATTAATATAATGATAACATAACAAAAACAAAACAAATTGAAAGAAAATAAAAACATGAAAGGAGAAACCCCCCCCCCCCCCACACTTGAACTAAACATTGACCTCAATGTTTAAATTCAAACACGAAGGGGACTTACAGTGATCACTGTTGAGGAGGAGGCGGGGGATCGTGCGGGAAATGCAACATCAGACGTTGCATCATGGCCTGCATGTCATCCATGATTGTCCCTTGCCGGAACAGTTCCACACTCTGTCTATCTAATTCCGCACCTTGTCTGGTTTGCTCGGTGCGGAGAGTTCCCATCTCCGTCTGGATCCAACCCCACTGGTCCTGAGACATAAAAGCGGAGCCTTCACCATGTAGGCTCGAATCATGTGGGGGTGGCATACCGTGGTTAGCTTGCCTCTCATCTTCTTCCATGTCCTCACCTGAAAGGTTATGGTCAAACTGCTCATCTTCCCCTACCGCTTGGGCTGAACCTGTGTACAACCAGTTGGCAGCATTGACAATGCTAATGGACCCAGGTGCAGGTAGTGCGAGCACTTCCGCATTGTGAATCATCAGAGCGTAATGAGTCGGCCTGATGGCAATCATCTGTTGATTGACTAGCGTGTGCATGTCAATCTTAGTCTTGCCCATTACTGCAGTCTCTTCCATCAGGAGTTGATCATACCCGAAGTGGCCCGCAATCTGCGTGATCATACCACCTACAGAAATATCCCCAGTAGTTGCATGGCCAACCTGTTTCAGATAATTGGCGGCGAAAGCCGCTGCATTGATTCGCTCGTTGTGTGCCGTGCAATACAGAAAAAACAACTCTCTCTTAGCAGCAACCCCTGTACTATCACCCCGTCCGAACAAGGTGTATGCTAACCCTTTTTGTGCATACCTGAAGCACGGGTTATGAATTCCAGAAGCTTTTCCCGAGGTAGGGTTATATCCAGTTTTACCTGTAATAGCTTGCCAGAAATCAATAGCAGAAAAAGTGTCCGGAGGGGTTCCGGGTCCAGATACCGGGAGTCTCAGAATACTCCCAAGTTCCTCAACCGATAATTCATGATCTTCATCAAATAAGCGGAAGGTAATTTGCCCATAAAATTCCATCTCCGAACCTGTCCACCTTCTCCTCATCTTGAACTCAACCGTATTCAAGAATTCAAGGGTGATCCGAGCGAAGGTCGGTGCTTCGAGTTGCATGTATTCCAACTTACCGATGTTGTGGAACATGCGGTGCACCTCTTCTTTCAAACCTAACTCATCCAGGGTAGCATCACACATATATCGGGTCGGAATAAGCTTACGTTTTACTAGAATCACATACCTCTCTTGATGATCCGGTAGGTCAAACAAAATGCCATGAGGGTTTGTAGAGCGTCTAACCCGTTGCTTTGGTCGAGAAGACGTGGCTACCTCCTTCTCCTTGCTTGCACGTTTTGGGGGCATAATGGTACCTGACAAAAATTTCTCAAAATCCAAAGAATAGGTTAGTGAAAACTGCAACCGTCACTGTGTAGAGGACGGCGAGAGGAACAATTTTTGTGAAGGTGAGATGAGGTTAAAGTGAGTGGAGCTATGAGAAAATTGAAGCTTAATTGGATGGAGGCTAGGTTAACAATGGAGGAAGAGGGAGAGAGAGGTTTCCAAAATCAGAAAAAGTGAGAATGATTGGTGTGGAAGAGATATAATAGCAAGTGGGGCCCAATATTGAAAATACCCAAAATCACAAAATTTGAAAAATTTACCCGTTACAAACAACACGGTCGTGTTCCTGCACACGGGCGCCCGTGTTAATTCACTGTTTAGATTAGCACGGCCGTGTGTCACCACACGGGCGCCCGTGTTAATCCACTGTTTAGATTAACACTGCCGTGTGTTACCACACGGGCGCCCGTGTGAATTCACTGTCTATATTAACACGACCGTGTGTCAGCACACGGGTGGCCGTGTGGATGCCCTGTTTTCCTCAATTTCTGAATTCGGCAATGCTTCTTTGGTCTGGCATCCTCTCGTTGAGAAGTGATTATGACTATACTCTCCAAGTCTACTCCTTACCTGCAACAACGTTTCATACCCATACAGAAAATAAAAGAAAGAAACAAAAACAAAATAAGTTAACAATCGAACACGTGGGTTGCCTCCCACGTAGCGCTTCGTTTAACGTCGCATGGCTCGACGGTTGGCCCCCCTCATTAGGCGAGGCGCATATGGTAAATCAATCCGGGTTGTTGGCCTCTGTAATAGGGCTTCAGCCGCTGGCCATTCACCTTGAATATATCTCCATTGTTTTGGTTCTTAATCTCGATTGCTCTATGAGGAAAAACCTTATGCACGACAAATGGCCCGGACCATCTTGACTTTAATTTCCCAGGAAACAACTTGAGCCTCGAATTGAACAACAATACCAGTTGTCCTTCCCAGAAATCTTTCCTGATGATTCTCTGATCATGCCACTTCCGTGTTTGCTCCTTGTACATCTTTGCATTCTCATATGCCTGACTACGAAATTCTTCTAACTCGTGAAGTTGAAGAATTCGGGATTCTCCGGCTTTTGCAAGATCACAATTTAAGAACTTGGATGCCCAAAAGGCTTTGTGCTCTAATTCCAGAGGAAGATGACAAGCCTTACCATAAATCAGCTGATACGGAGACATGCCAATTGGTGTTTTGAAAGCGGTTCGGTATGCCCATAACGCGTCATCTAATTTGATTGCCTAATCTTTTCGTGAAGCACTCACTGTCTTTTCCAAAATCTTTTTAATTTGCCGATTAGACACTTCAACTTGCCCACTCGTTTGGGGATGATATGGTGTGGCAATCTTGTGTTTCACATTATATTTCTTTAATAAGTTCTCCATGAGCTTATTCAAGAAATGTGTTCCTTCATCACTGATAAGTGCTCTAGGAACACCAAATCTTGAGAAGATGTTTTGTTTAAGGAAGTTTACCACTGCTCTAGCGTCATTAGAAGGTAGGGCTACGACTTCCACCCATTTGGAGACATAGTCCACATCCACCAGAATATAATTTTTTCCAAATGAGGGTGGAAATGGCCCCATAAAGTCTATCACCCAAACATCAAATAATTCCACTTCAAGCATGCCCTTTTGAGGCATCTGATTCCTCCTAGAAATATTTCCTGTCCGTTGACATCTGTCACATTCCTTCACAATCACTTGGGCATCCTTAAACAACGTGGGCCAGTACATCCCTGATTGGAGGACTTTTGCGGCTGTCCTGTCTCCACTAAAGTGTCCCCCATAATCTGAGTCATGACATGCCTTTAAGACTTCATTTTGTTCTTCCTCAGGGACACATCGACGAATTAGTCCATCTACTCCTTTCTTGTACAAGAATTGTTCGTCCCACAAATAAAACCTGCAATCATGAAGAAACTTTTTCTTTTTGTTATAATCAAAGTCATCAGGAATTATACCACCCACCAGGTAGTTTGTGTAGTCAGCAAACCAAGGAACACCCACCACCGTGAGGATTCTTTCATCTATAAACTCGTCCTTTATGGGATGTTTCTCTTCTGTTTCTTCAATCGGAGACATTCGAGATAGGTGGTCAACAACGGTGTTTTCACACCCCTTTTTGTCTCGAATTTCAATGTCAAATTCTTGCAACAGCAAGATCCATCTGAGCAACCTTGGTTTCGAGTCCTGTATAGAAAAAAGATATTTTAATGCAGCATGGTCAGTATAAACAATTACCTTTGTTCCCAACAAGTATTGCCGAAATTTGTCAAAGGCATAAACCACAGCCAGTAACTCCTTCTCTGTGGTTGCATAATTCATCTGGGTTGGATTCAACACATGGCTAGCATAGTAGATAACGTGGAGGCGTTTGTCTTTTCTTTGCCCCAAGACTGCCCCTACTGCTATATCGCTCGCATCGCACATTATCTCAAAGGGTAGAGACCAGTCAGGCGAGATCACTACAGGAGCAGACACCAATTTATTTTTCAGAGTCTCAAAGGCTTCGTTGCACTTTTTGTCAAACAGAAACGGAGTATCTTTCACAAGCAGGCTAGTCAAAGGTTTTGCGATCTTGGAGAAATCTTTTATGAACCTACGATAGAATCATGCATGTCCCAAGAAACTCCGTATCCCTTTCTCATTCACAGGATGAGGGAGATTGGCGATTACTTCCACTTTTGCCTTGTCAACTTCTATCCTTCAATGGGAAATTTTATGACCTAGTACTATCCCTTCTCTCACCATGAAGTGACACTTTTCCCAATTCACAATTAGATTGGTTTGTTGACATCTTTCCAGCACAAGTGAAAGATTATACAAATAATTTTCGAAAGAAGATCCAAAAACCGAAAAATCATCGATAAACACCTCCATATGCTTCTCAAGCATATCGGAAAATATGGATGTCATGCACCTCTGAAATGTCGCAGGTGGGTTGCATAAACCAAATGGCATTCTTCTATAAGCAAAGATTCCATACGGGCATGTGAACGCTGTTTTTTCTTGATCCTCAGGTGCCACAGCAATTTGGTTGTACCCTGAGTACCCATCCAGAAAAAAGTAGAAATCATGACCGACCAATCTTTCCAACATCTGATCGATAAAAGGTAAAGGAAAATGATCCTTCCTTGTAGCAGTGTTCAGTCTTCTATAGTCTATGCAAACTCTCCAACCTGTAACAGTACGGGTGGGGATCAACTCATTTTTCTCATTTTTTATCACAGTTGTCCCTCCCTTCTTTGGTACCACATGAACTAGGCTTACCCACGAACTATCAGATATTGGGTAAATTAACCCCGCATCTAAAAGTTTCACAACCTCCTTGCGAACAACTTCTTTCATAGCTGGACTCAGTCTTCTTTGAGGTTGAACGACCGGTTTCTGATTATCCTCCATCAAAATCTTGTGCATACACATCGTCGGGCTGATTCCTTTCAAATCGTCCATCGCCCACTGTAACACCCCAAAATTTGCCCTCCTCATTCATGCATTCACTTTTTGGGTCATTTAGCATTTCATGCCATATTGCATCGCGTCAATCAGGATTAGCTCCAAGAAGCTCGAACATCATCTAAGATACTTTGTGGGTTCTACTTAGACGGTCAGTCAACGTAAGGAATAGACTTGAGGTACTACCAACAGGTCTAATTGGGGCCTATTCACCGTGCAAATTTCCAGACTTGAAGAAGCAAGAATCGGCTGGTGAGCTGTCATGCTCGCTAGGCGAGCAGATGCTTCGCCTGGCGAAGAACACTGTCATGTTCGCTAGGCGAGCAGATCCTTCGCTAGGCGAAGGGCGCGCATTTCAGAAAAAATCAGAAAGCTTTGGGCCTCAGTTGACCTCATTCCAAGCCCATTACCCACGAAATCAGTCTATAAATACTGAAGTTTCAGTAGAGGAAAACACACTTGGACACTTGGAGTTACACTAGGAGAACCACGGGAGAAAGATCTTGAGAGAAGGAGACCTAGGAATTACTCTGCAGCAACCTTCAGGCAGCTCTGAGGAGTTCACTCCGATTCACACGCTCTTTTTCCTCCGCCCCACGCAAACCTAACAGAGCTTTACAAATCCAGCCGCGGCCGTTCGATCGATCTCTCTCATCAGGTATGCCTTTGTTCCTATTACCTTACGCCTTGAATTTGAATATTATGAATGTATGAGGTAACATCTGGTTTTGCCCACGGGTTTATGTTTGTGTATAAATATGTGAACAATGCATCAAATGTTTTAATAATTTCGTTTCTGAGATGAATTCCAAAGGGTTTGGAGTCCTTAACATCGTGCAGGTATCAACGAAAAATCCAAAACCCGCAGGTCTTCGCTAGCCGTTTCGCTAGGCGAGCCTGTAGCGAAGCTTCGCTAAGCCTTCGCTAGGCGAAGCAGTCGCGAACGTGACAGTATCCGTTTTTTTTGTTCTCTTTATTCTAACCTGTCTTGTGTTTCCATGGCATTGTTTTCTCTTGATTTCATCTTGCTGCTCTAACCCCTTTGTCGAGTTTTATGAGGGCTCATATGACTTTTGTAGAGACACTTGCGTGGTTTCCCACTTTATTTGTGGGATACCCCCTGGAGTTTTATTCTGATTATTCGTGTTGACTAATTTCCTTTGACGGTCCAGCTGGAGAGATTTCAGGGTTTCTTGCTCCTTTAACTGCTATAGCTTCGGATCTTTATCCGTGTGTTAATTTTTTCCCTTTCTCGTACTTTATCGCTTTCTTAGCTGGAAGACCTCGATAGGAGGCAATGTTTGAGCCCCTTGGTGGCATTTTACTTTGAGATACATGTTTTGTGCTTTGTATTCGTATCCCCACATATAGCACAGTTCCTTCGTCAAGGACTGCCTGTTTGCCCTCAAGCATCCCAAACCCTAAAACCCATAACACACGTTTACTCCTTCTACTACAGGCGAGTAAGTCTCCAAAGGTCGAGCATCCGGTAGATTGCGTAATAACGTTGTTCGTCCAAAACCCAATCCATAACCCCGTAGTTAGCCGAACTACGGCTTGCTCTGATTCTCATTCCAGATGAGATACGTAGGCATAAGACGCGATGTCTTAGCGAGCACAACTACCCCCAACCCATAGGTCAGCCGAGCTACGAAGACTCTGATTCTCATATTCAGATGAGATACGTATGCAGTGGATGCGACATCCGCGCGAGTCATTTCTCTTAACCTTTTTAGTAAATAAACACATTAGGTAAACCCACACCCTTTAGACAAAAACTACAAAAGTGGATCCCGTAGAGTACTATGGATGCGTAGGGGTGCTAATACCTTCCCTTCGCATAATCGACTCCCGAACCCGAGATTTGGTTGCGAGACCTTGTCTTGTCTTTCCCTTTTTCAGGTTTACTTCGAGCGTTTCCTTTCCCTCCTTTGGGATGAATAACGCACGGTGGCGACTCTTCTGTCTTTTTCTTTCGCCGGTTGTTTTTTTTGCGCACTGTATTTTTCAGGTTGCGACAGCTGGCGACTCTGCTGGGGAGCAAAGAAGTTGACCTCTTGCTGGTCCACCTTCCCTAAGCGAGTCCCTCCTAGCTTTTGTAGTTTGTTTGTTTATTGGGTGTTCATGCTTTTGTACAGTTATTTATTTACCTGCTTTACCTTATTGCATTGTGTACATATCATTGTTGTATCTGTTGGCCGGCTATGGCTGCTTGGTGATCTTTGTGAGATGAGTTCTATACCCGAACTCGAGTGCACTTAAGATAGGAGAATGGCATAGTCCTGTCAACTTGTATGGAGTTATTCCTTAGCGAGTTGACTTGCAAGCCCATTCACTTGGTGGAGGTCATGTTGAGATCAATAATGTCACATAAGTAAGTTGTGGTTAGACATTACTTGTTCCAATATAGACCTAAGAAGCCAAGGACCTTAGTTTACCAAACCCATCTTGGCCTATTTGTAGGACGTAGTGCGAAAGTCGTTCAAGTGTAAGATTTGATACGATTGTTACGCGATACTACACTCATAAGAGTCTCTCTTGAGAATATTGTTGGAATACGAGTAGTCGTTCCTCTGATAATATCCGAAAGATGGGATTATGACTATGGGAACCTTTTGTAGAACATGTTTGGCAGGTTTAAACCTTAGTACACTCCTTTTGGGTGGTTCTTAACCTAAACTCCATGCTCGTGACTTGCGACAAACCCTTGATTCATGGTTGATCCAATCAGACATCCTTAATATCAATGAAACTCGGGTGTTGATATGGTGTAAACCATAATCCACCAAAATGGGTGGTTGATATTAAGGATAACATGACCCATCCCATGACCTTTGTTTGGTGTGCTCTTGATTTCTCTCCAGACAGTGCAACCTGACAGATGTTCAAGCAGATACAGCAATCCTGATTGACATGCCACTGCATTGCATTCACATCATCACATCATTTGCATTCACATCACTTAACACATGTTTATCCTTTTCAAGGGGGTTTAAATCTTCTTCTTGATTCTAGTCGGGGTTTTCTTCTTACACTGTTTATCAAATGTGAGACTAGAATCAAGGGGGTAGAATACTTTTGGAATTGATAAACATGTCATTGCATTTGCATAGTCATCCGCATGTCTTTCATAACAGGTACCGCCACAGTGTTCTCAGTTTGTTTGGTGTCCCACTAGCAGGATAGCTGACTCAGGCATTCACCGATACGGTACCCGGAGGAATCAACAGAGAGTAATGGAAAGCCTACAGGCAGAGCTCCCCGAGATGAAGATTCGCATGAATGAATTCATGGATTTGGTTCAAGGGGTGGCTCAAGGACAGTAGGAGCTTAGATTGTTGGTGCAGAGGGATCCCCCTATTACTCAACCGGAGACGTTGGCTGATCCTCCGGCTGGAGAGGCTAATGGTCCCAATGGACCGGGGCCTATCCCAATCCTACATGTCACCTCCGGTCAACAACCCATTCAGGATGGTCAGGATGATCAGTTTCCCTTGCTTCAGGAAGACTTTGGCATGGACCCCATGTTTAGGAGATTGGAAGAAAGGTTGAAGGCAGTGGAAGGACAGAATCCTCTGGGAGTAGATGTTGCTGACTTGGGGTTGGTCCCAGGTGTGAGGGTGCCACCGAAATTCAAGGTCCCGATATTCGACAAATACAAGGGCAGTCTCTTCAACCCTACACCAGAAGATTAAGTTTCCGGTCAACAGACGAATTATCACCGTCTGTGGTGAGGAAGACATCCTGGTCAGTAAACTGTCTACATTCGAGTATGTAGAGGTAGAAGGTGAAATTCATGAGACTCTGTGTCAGGCTTTTGAATCAGTTCAAATCAAGGATGCGGCTCCGGTGGAAGAGGTTAAAGCGGGTGCCTCTATCTCATCCTTTAAGCAGGCACGGGCCGTGGTGGATTCAGGTGTTGCTCCCGGTTGGGGGCGTCTGTTGGAATTACCAGTGAAAGAAGATAAGTTCGGGATTGGATATCAGCCAGCTCTGACTTCTACAACACTTCAGGGGCCGATCACTTTCTCCAGTGCTGGCATCGTTCAGTATGGTCAAGTCTCTGCAGTCAACAAAGAAGATGGGGATAGTGATTGTGACATCGACAACTGGGTGCGTCCGAGGATCCCGGGTGAAGTCATCGACAATTGGTCTTCTGAAGAGATTATCCAAGTCACTCTTCTTGAAGAGTAATTTTCTTTGTTTATTCATGCATATCCAAGTCTTACGTTCCGCCCAGGGCGTAATGACTCATTGTAGGGCCCGTCTATGTGACACTTGCATTTTTATCATAAATAAAGGACGTCTGTTTGCATTCAAATATTTCGTTCACTGTCTTTCTATTTTTGCAGTTTTTCAAAATAAAAAAATGGCAATGTTTTGTTTTGTTTTCACTTCTTGTTCACACTCATAAGCACATACCATCACTCATGCAGATGCACGTTACCGGATCCTATTGATAACGGTTCTGCTACGGCTCGCTTCGACTTTGAAAATCCAATCTTTCAAGCTGAAGAAGAGGATGATGAAGACTGTGAACTCCCTGAAGAGCTTACCAGGTTATTAAAACAAGAGGAAAGGGTTATTCAACCGCATCGAGAGTCTGTTGAAGTGATTAATCTCGGCACCGAGGACGCCAAGAGAGAAATCAAGATAGGGGCTGTTTTGAGAGATGATGTGAAGAAAGGGTTGATTGAATTGCTGCAAGAATATGTTGACATCTTCGCCTGGTCTTATCAGGACATGGTTGGGCTGGACACAGACATCGTGGTACACCGCTTGCCCCTCAAAGAAGGTTGTCCTCCGGTCAAGCAGAAGCTCATAAGAACAAGACCCGAGATGGATGTCAAGATAAAGGAAGAAGTGCAAAAGCAGTTGGATGCAGGGTTTCTAGCAGTCACCAATTATCTGCCATGGGTTGCGAACATCGTCCCAGTACCTAAGAAGGATGGAAAGGTACGGATGTGTGTCGACTACCGGGATCTGAACAGAGCTAGCCCTAAAGATGATTTCCCATTACCTCACATCGACGTTTTGGTGGATAATACAGCTCAGTTCTCGGTATTCTCTTTCATGGATGGCTTTTCTGGCTATAACCAAATCAAGATGGCACTAGAGGACATGGAAAAGACAACTTTCATAACCCCATGGGGCACCTTCTGCTACAAGGTGATGCCGTTTGGTCTGAAAAATGCCGGAGCAACATATCAACGAGCTATGGTAACTCTGTTCCATGATATGATTCATCATGAAATCGAGGTTTATGTGGATGATATGATTGCCAAATCTCAGACAAAAGAAGAACATTTGGTGAATCTGCAAAAATTGTTTGAACGGTTAAGGAAATTCAAACTAAGACTTAACCCGAACAAGTGCACTTTCGGGGTGAGATCTGGAAAACTATTGGGTTTTATTGTTAGTGAAAAAGGGATTGAGGTGGATCCTGACAAAGTGAAAGCAATACAGGAAATGCCTGAGCCAAGAACCGAGAAGCAAGTCCGTAGTTTCTTAGGGAGGTTGAACTACATTGCAAGGTTCATCTCTCACCTAACAACCACGTGTGAGCCAATTTTCAAATTGCTGAGGAAAGATCAGGCTATCAGGTGGAATGAAGGTTGTCAAAGGGCTTTCGAGAAGATAAAAGAGTATCTACAGAAACCTCCGATCCTTATACCTCCAGTTCCTGGGAGACCTCTGATAATGTACCTATCAGTGACTGAGAACTCGATGGGGTGTGTATTGGGACAGCATGACGAGTCTGGTCAAAAAGAGCATGCCATATACTACCTTAGCAAAAAGTTTACCGACTATGAAGTCAAATATTCGCAGCTTGAGAAAACTTGTTGTGCTTTGGCCTGGGCTGCTCGCCGACTGAGGCAGTATATGTTGAACCATACTACCTTGCTGATTTCTAAGATGGATCCAGTGAAATACATATTCGAGAAGCCAGCTCTCACCGGACGTGTTGTTCGTTGGCAGATGATTTTAACAGAGTATGATATCCATTATACATCCCAGAAAGCCATCAAAGGGAGTATTCTGTCAGACTATCTTGCTCAGCAGCCGATTGATGATTATGAGCCGATGAAGTTTGATTTTCCTGATGAAGACATCATGTTCCTCAAGATGAAAGACTGTGAAGAGCCAGTTGTTGAGGAGGGACCTGATCCAAACGAAAAGTGGACTTTGTTGTTTGATGGGGCTGTCAATGCTAGAGGAAGTGGAATTGGTGCTGTCATTACAACTCCGAAAGGTGCCCACATACCTTTCACCGCTCGTTTGACTTTTGAGTGCACAAATAATGAAGCTGAGTACGAGGCCTGTATCTTGGGTATTGAGCAAGCAATTGATATGAGAATCAAGACTCTGGACATCTTCGGAGATTCGGCTCTGGTGATCAATCAAGTAAATGGTGATTGGAATACTCTCCAGCCTACTTTGATCCCCTACAGAGACTACACGAGAAGACTGTTGACTTTCTTCACAACAGTAAAATTGTATCATATACCTCGTGAAGAGAACCAGATGGCAGACGCACTTGCTACTCTATCCTCCATGATCAAGGTAATTCGTTGGAACCATGCTCCCAGGATCGATGTGATGCGCCTTGACAAGGCCGCGTATGTGTTTGCTGCTGAACTGGTTGTCGATGACAAGCCCTGGTATCACGATATCAAGTGCTTTCTGAAGAACCAAGAGTACCTTGCAGGGGCATCCAACAATGACAGAAAGACTTTGAGAAGATTGGCAGGCAGTTTCTTCTTGAACAAAGACAATGTGCTGTATAAGAGGAACTTCGACATGGTTTTGCTCAGATGCGTGGACAGACACGAGGCGGACATGTTAATGTAGGAAGTTCATGAAGGTTCCTTCGGTACTCATGCCGGCGGACATGCAATGGCTAAGAAATTGTTGAGAGCGGGTTATTATTGGATAACCATGGGGTCAGATTGCTTCAAATATGCTCGGAAGTGTCATAAATGCCAGATTTATGCTGATAAGGTGCATGTACCGCCGAATCCTCTGAATGTGATGACTTCTTCGTGGCCGTTTTCTATGTGGGGCATTGACATGATTGGAAAGATTGAGCCGACTGCTTCCAATGGGCATCGCTTCATCCTTGTTGCCGTCGACTATTTCACCAAGTGGGTCGAGGCAGTGTCGTTCGCAAATGTCACCAGACATGTGGTTGCCCGTTTCATCAAGAAAGAAATCATTTGTCGCTATGGGATTCCTGAAAGAATCATTACTGATAATGGTTCTAATCTCAACAACAAAATGATGAAGGAGTTGTGTCAGAACTTCAACATTCAGCATCACAATTCTTCCCCTTACCGCCCTAAGATGAACGGTGTTGTTGAAGCGGCAAATAAGAATATAAAGAAGATTGTGCAGAAGATGGTCGTGACGTACAGAGATTGGCATGAGATGCTACCCTTCGCCTTGCATGGGTACCGCACTTCAGTACGTACATCGACAGGGGCAACCCCTTACTCCCTTGTGTATGGTATGGAAGCAGTCCTACCTGTTGAAGTGGAGATTCCTTCTCTGAGAGTCCTGTTGGATGTCAAGCTAGACGAAGCTGAATGGATTCAGACGAGGTTCAACGAGTTGAGTCTCATCGAAGAGAAGCGAATGGCAGCCATTTGTCATGGGCAGTTGTACCAGAGTCGGATGAAGAGAGCCTTTGATCAGAAAGTGCATCCTCGTAGTTTCCAAGTCGGAGATTTAGTGTTGAAAAGGATCCTTCCTCCTCAGACAGATCATAGGGGCAAGTGGACTCCTAACTATGATGGACCGTATATCATCACCAAGGTTTTTGATGGTGGGGCCTTAATGCTTGCAACTATGGATGGTGAAAACTTCACTTCCCCTGTGAACTCAGACGCAGTTAAAAAATACTTCGCCTAAAATAGACCCGCTGGACAGTAAAAAGAGTAGTCCAAGCAAAAAAATGGGCATCCCGACGAACCAAGAAAATGAAAAGGTTCGGGCAAAAATTAGGGACAAAAAAAAAAAAAAAAGATTGTACACCCGGTAAGTTGAAAACCTGAATAGGCAGCTTAGGCAAAAATGGGTATCCCGGTGGATTGAAAACCCGAAAAGGGCGATCCAGGCAAAAGTTAGGGATTAAGCGAATGACTGCGTTCTGAGTAGTTCTGAATCTCATCTCATGTCGATGACTGGAAATTTTCGAAAGGTAGGAAACAGTCCAATCACCTTTTCAGAAGGCTGATCATCTGGAGGATCTTGAAGACGAGCAAGTCATAGTAGAATTGGAACCCAATAGAAATCCATTTCACATCGCCATTAGATTAATTTCTGTTCTTATCTTTTGTGCGATTACCTCTTTCCAGGGATTGCTTCCTGATGTAAATGCCTATTCAGAGGCCATTCAATCAATAAAATCATGTTATTCAGTATATCTCTGTTTTCATTTTCATTTTACTGTTTTGTTTGCAAAAATGACGTCCGAATTTTTGATAAACATTGCATCATGACACATAAGGGCTTTACAGGTACATGCTTAATAAACATTTAAAATTGCTGTAAATTTTAAAGTGCTTTGGATCGTCTATTCAGAACAGATTCCCTCGGGGCATTTCCTTAAAATCCCCTGCAGATGCTCGTGAATATCTTCCCCAGTGAAGTCGCCAACAGACGAATCCGGTGCCTTATCCCTGCAGAGCTGATCAGAGTGTTAGATTCTTCAATCCCCGACAGGTTCTCACCACTGTACTTCCCCAAGCGTTTGTTTCAGGACATACACTCCCTAGTAGAGTTGACAGTGCCAGACTATATATCCCCAGCAGAGTTGATAGTGCCAGACTGTATCTTCCCAGCAGAAGTGGCTGCTCCTTAGAGTTCGATGCCAGATCGATAATCCCAATGCCAGATCCATGGTTTCTTTCCTTGAAGCAGAACCTCGGTACCGTATCAGTGTTTGCTCCCCCTGCTGAGTCATCTCTTACAAATCGTGGTTGCCAGAATCATTGTAGCTTTCCTCAGCAGCAGGCTTCCAATGCCATTCTTTCCCCGATCAGAGTCTCGACATGGCTAGTCATCTCCCCAAAGAGTTCATTATGGTGTGTATCTCCAGCGACCTGGCCAGAGCCCAGAGGATGGTAATCGTTTTCCCAGCAGATCCCCTTGCCTCGGCTTGGCATTCTACCCAGCATTTCGCATCCCTGCATGTAGAATCATATTGCATTGCATCCCTCCAAATCGCGTAGCATTTCCATTTTCATGGAGCATTACGCCATTGAAAAATTCAAACATACGCATTGTAAGCATAAAACATTCTCGGTATCCCAGGTGATAAGCTAGAAGTTGTTTCCAGTACTCAGACTGAAGATTGTTCATGACTCACCTTGGTTATCCCCAGCAAGTGTCATTGGCCCATGCGCCGCCTCTATTATCATTCCCTATTTCTGCCAATGCTGACAGGCATGAAGAATTTCCGATATTCAGATCGAAGTGGCGTTCAGGCCAATTTCTGGTATTCAGACCGAAGTGGCATTCAGGCCAGTTTTCCCGGTATTCAGATCGAAGTGGCATTCAGGCCAGTTTTCCCGGTATTCAGACCGAAGTGGCATTCAGGCCAGTTTTCCCGGTATTCAGACCGAAGTGGCATTCAGGCCAGTCTTCCGGTATCCAGACCGAAGTGGCGTTCAGGCCCGTTGTCCGATGTTCAGATCGAAGAAGTTTCCGACGATCAAGTCGATGCAACTTGTGGTGTTCAAGCCAGTTTTCTGATATTCAGATCGAAGTGGCATTCAGGCCAGTTTTCCGGTATCCAGACCGAAGGGGCGTTCAAGCCAGTTGTCCGATGTTCAGATCGAAGAAGTTTCCGACGATCAGGTCGATGCAACTTGTGGCATTCAGGCCAGTTTTCCCGACATTCAGACCGAAGTGGCATTCAGGCCAGTTTTCCCGATGTTCAGATCGAAGTCATCTCCAGTATTCAGACTGATGAGCGGCATTCAGGCCATGGTTATTTCTGTGTTACCATTTATTTTGGTATCCAAGTTAACATTCTTTTTCGGTATTCAGACTGACTTTCACCTTACCGGACGGATTCTTCCTTCAAGACCACCTCTTTGCCGATTCTGACAGGCATTGTTACTTCACTTCACTTCAGTGCAAATTTTCGGGCTTATTGTATTCAATCCCTTGATACCTCGAAAGTACGAAAGCCGCCGCTATCTTCTTTTCGGGTCCCCAGTTGATTGAATAGGGGCAGCTGTAACACCCCAAAATTTGCCCTCCTCATTCATGCATTCACTTTTTGGGTCATTTAGCATTTCATGCCATATTGCATCGCGTCAATCAGGATTAGCTCCAAGAAGCTCGAACATCATCCAAGATACTTTGTGGGTTCTACTTAGACGGTCAGTCAACGTAAGGAATAGACTTGAGGTACTACCAACAGGTCTAATTGGGGCCTATTCACCGTGCAAATTTCCAGACTTGAAGAAGCAAGAATCGGCTGGTGAGCTGTCATGCTCGCTAGGCGAGCAGATGCTTCGCCTGGCGAAGAACACTGTCATGCTCGCTAGGCGAGCAGATCCTTCGCTAGGCGAAGGGCGCACATTTCAGAAAAAATCAGAAAGCTTTAGGCCTCAGTTGACCTCATTCCAAGCCCATTACCCACGAAATCAGTCTATAAATACTGAAGTTTCAGTAGAGGAAAACACACTTGGACACTTGGAGTTACACTAGGAGAACCACGGGAGAAAGATCTTGAGAGAAAGAGACCTAGGAATTACTCTGCAGCAACCTTCAGGCAGCTCTGAGGAGTTCACTCCGATTCACACGCTCTTTTGCCTCCGCCCCATGCAAACCTAACAGGGCTTTACAAATCCAGCCGCGCCGTTCGATCGATCTCTCTCATCAGGTATGCCTTTGTTCCTATTACCTTACGCCTTGAATTTGAATATTATGAATGTATGAGGTAACATCTGGTTTTGCCCACGGGTTTATGTTTGTGTATAAATATGTGAACAATGCATCAAATGTTTTAATAATTTTGTTTCTGAGATGAATTCCAAAGGGTTTGGAGTCCTTAACATCGTGCAAGTATCAACGAAAAATCCAAAACCCGCAGGCCTTCGCTAGCCGCTTCGCTAGGCGAGCCTGTAGCGAAGCTTCGCTAAGCCTTCGCTAGGCGAAGCAGTCGCGAACGTGACAGTATCCATTTTTTTTGTTCTCTTTATTCTAACCTGTCTTGTGTTTCCATGGCATTGTTTTCTCTTGATTTCATCTTGCTGCTCTAACCCCTTTGTCGAGTTTTGTGAGGGCTCATATGGCTTTTGCAGAGACACTCGCGTGGTTTCCCACTTTATTTGTGGGATACCCCCTGGAGTTTTATTCTGATTATTCGTGTTGACTGATTTCCTTTGACGGTCCAGCTGGAGAGATTTCAGGGTTTCTTGCTCCTTTAACTGCTATAGCTTCGGATCTTTATCCGTGCTGTAATTTTTTCCCTTTCTCGTACTTTATCGCTTTCTTAGCTGGAAGACCTCGATAGAAGGCAATGTTTGAGCCCCTTGGTGGCATTTTACTTTGAGATACATGTTTTGTGCTTTGTATTCGTATCCCCACATATAGCGCGGTTCCTTCGTCAAGGACTGCCTGTTTGCCCTCGAGCATCCCAAACCCTAAAACCCATAACACACGTTTACTCCTTCTACTACAGGCGAGTAAGTCTCCAAAGGTCGAGCATCCGGTAGATTGCGTAGTAACGTTGTTCGTCCAAAACCCAATCCATAACCCCGTAGTTAGCCGAACTACGGCTTGCTCTGATTCTCATTCCAGATGAGATACGTAGGCATAAGACGCGATGTCTTAGCGAGCATAACTACCCCCAACCCATAGGTCACCTGAGCTACGAAGACTCTGATTCTCATATTCAGATGAGATACGTATGCAGTGGATGCGACATCCGCGCGAGTCATTTCTCTTAACCTTTTTAATAAATAAACACATTAGGTAAACCCACACCCTTTAGACAAAAACTACAAAAGTGGATCCCGTAGAGTACTATGGATGCGTAGGGGTGCTAATACCTTCCCTTCGCATAATCGACTCCCGAACCCGAGATTTGGTTGCGAGACCTTGTCTTGTCTTTCCCTTTTTCAGGTTTACTTCGAGCGTTTCCTTTCCCTCCTTTGGGATGAATAACGCACGGTGGCGACTCTTCTGTCTTTTTCTTTCGCCGGTTGTTTTTTTTGCGCACTGTATTTTTCAGGTTGCGACACCCACCCAATAGCACCCTTGCATTTCTTTAGGACTTTGATTAGCTCTCCTTCTTGGGTCTCTCTCAAACCCGAATTGATGATTGCTGGACATTTTTCCTCATTGTCAAGAAAGATATATTTGAGATGTTCTGGTAGTTGTTTCAACTCTATCCCCTTTTTTATATCCTGTTTTGATTCTGAAGATGTTTTAGGTCGAAGCTCCTCCCACCGATGTGGTCGGGAACAAACCCAAGGCGGTTGCTCCTTTAACATCGCTACCACTTCGGATTTTTTCTCATCAATTCCTTTAGTATCCTCAACAATAGATAAACTTAAAACTCTCTCCAAAGGAAGCTTGGGTGTTGTAATCTGTATAGATTGAGCAAAAACTGTATCTAACACTTCAAGACTTTTACTCGCCCCTTCGTCATCCTTGAATTTCATAGTATCCCTCACATCAATTTTGAGCTTTTCATCATAAACTTTGAGGGTCATGGTTCCTTCCTCAATATCTATCATGCATCTTCTAGTTTCCAGGAACGGTCTTCCCAATATGAGAGGAATCTCCTCATCTTCCGGCATCTCTAGTATCACAAAATCCACCGGGAATACAAATTTATCAATCTTCACCAGAACATCTGTTGCTATACCATAGGGTCTCTTCATAGAATGATCCGCAAACTGCAGTGTCATGCGAGTATCCTGCACCTCCCCTAACTCAAGTTTTTTGTAAATTGAGAGGGGCATTAGACTCACACTTGCTCCCAAATCGATCAGTGCCTTTTTGAATGATCTATCTCCAATGGTACAAGGAATAGTGACTGCACCTCTATCTTTTTTCTTCATTGGAATTTTTAGGCCCTGCAAAATAGCACTACAAGTTTCAGTTAGCATGACTGGCTCGCTGCCGATCGACCTTTTCTTTGATATGATGTCTTTCATGAATTTGGCATAGATCGGCATCTGTTCTAGAGCTTCAGCAAAAGGTATGCTGATCTCGAGCTTCTTGAATAATTCTAAGAATTTCTCAAAAAAAAAAATCATGGAGATCTTTCTTCTTTGTTCTTGTCAGAAAAGGAAGAATGATCTTTGGTTTTTGTTTCTCTTGCTGGCTTGTCGGCTTGACCACTACCTCTTCAGTTTGTTTCGGCTCTTCTCTAATCTCCAAGTCAACTTCCAACAATCCATCTTCTTCCACCTGTTCGTCAACTTGTGGTTCCTTAGCTTTTCCTTTTCTGGTGACCACAACATTAATGTGACTTTGATCACGGGGATTAACAACTGTCCCACTAGGAAGCGTGCCAGGTGCATGGGAGTTTGAGGCTAACTGTTGGGCGATTTGACCCATCTGAATTTCAAGATTTTTTATGGATGCTGTAGTGTTCTTCTGATTATTTCGAGTTTCCTCTTGGAATTGGATGTTGTGAGCTGCCATCTTTTCAATTGCGATCTCCCAATCTACCTTCTTAGGTACCTGTTGTTGCTTCTGCTGATATTGATTTAGATATTGACCCTGTGCCTGCTGTTGCACGTTCCCTCTTTGATCTTTCCATGCAAAATTGGGATGATTTTTCCACCCCGGATTGTATGTGTTGGAGTAGGGATTGTTCTGCTTTAAAAAATTTATATCTTCGATCTGTTGCGGTGTTGCAAAACAATGAACCGTATTGTGTGGTCCATTGCAAATGTCACACACTTCACTCGGTGCCTGTTGCACTTGAGCCACTTTCTGAGCACCTATGTTTAGTGCTCTCAACCTTTTCTCTACCTCCGCAGCAACAGCTTCTTCAATTTTCACCTGTTTATTTGTTTCCAGCTTTAAGTCAATAACTGCAGATTTGCTTGATACCCTGTCATATAAATCTAAATGCTCGTTCGAGGCAATCACTTCAATTATCTTCTTCATACCGGTGGTTGTTGCAAAGTTGGCTGAGCCACCAGCTGCTGAATCAAGGATTTGTCTTGTTTGAATTCGAAGACCATTGACAAACATTTACATTTGTTCAGTTTCATCCGTGTTGTGAGTAGGACAAACCACTAGGATTCTCTTGAATCATTTGTAGGCATCTCCTAGTGACTCACCCTCCTTCTGTTTGAAGTTTAGGATCTCATATCTTTTCCGCAATGAAACAGATGCGGGAAAATACTCCTGCAAGAATGCTGTTTCCATGTGCTCCCATGTAGTGATACTACCAGCAAGTAAGGAATAGAACCACTCTTCAGCCTCATCTGCTAAAATGAATGGGAACATCCGAAGTCGGACTGCTTCTTCGCTATGTCCAGGCATTTTCAGTGTTGTGCTCATGGTTAAAAATCTTTGCAGATGCCTATTGGCATCTTCATTCACTCTTCCAGAGAAAGACCGTCTTTCGAGTTGATTAATGGTGCTAGGATGCAGCTGAAATTGTTCCACATTAACCGGTTGGTTGACAATTTTCATACGACCACCCGGGGTGTTGGTTCCACCATAGTCACCGAGGAGTCTCTCTCGTGGTGGTGGATTAGCAGCCATGATTTTAGGAACTGTTTCCGCGTCTGAATCTGAATTCTCTGAGTGCACTGAAACAACTTCTTCCTCCGCTTTCTCTGCTAATTCCAGTTTCTTTCTCTTAGCTTGTCTGAGTCTAGCGCGAAGAGTTCTTTCTGGATATGCTTCAAAAGGAAAATCCGTTGAGGCCTTACCTCGCATAAACAAGTTAGACAAAGATTAGAATTGAATAAAAAAATTGTCACAGATAAAATTTTAGTTGGCGAGCAACAAAATTTCGATAGAATACAAATTAAAATATGTAGTTTGGCAATCCCCGGCAACGGCGCCAAAAACTTGATCGGAAAAATAGCAAGTGTACTATTTTTACCGATGTAGTAATAAGGAGCTTTATTTCCATGTATCGATCTCAAGGATTGCGTAGGAAATACTTATTTTAATTTGATTCTATCAGAACAAAAAGATAATGGTTAGGTTGTTTTGGAATTTATAATAGTAAACACAAAAATAGTAAAAATAATTGCTTAAGATAAAAGATGCTAGGGTGAGTGGTTGGGTTAACCGGTTATGAATTCAGTCACGATTTCCTTGATACATATGAAACATTCAATCACCTAACCTCAGAATGTTCTTACTTAAGTCCTTAAGGAAGAAACTATTAAACTACCAATTCTTACTCAAATGTCCATTCAATTAATCATTGGTTTTAATCATACAAAATATCAAGGTTTACGGTGATTTACGAAAGTTACTAGTCCTAGATGATGCATTCATAAACCCAATTGTGTGTAAACCCTACCAATCACAATCCTGTTATTGGAAGTCATAGATCAAGTTGTATTTGTCCGATACAAAAGCATAATAACATCACACAATTGAATTGAAATACGTATCATAGTAATCAAGAAATCATTGGTTCAAATTCATAACATGCGATAACATCAGGACCACCCCCTAGCATCCGGGGGTTTAGCCTCTCATAGTACTTAAAGAACTCATAATGTAAAGATTAGACATTACAAAGAATCAGGAGAGTTTGATCTTCAATGGTTGATGCCCTTGAATCTCGCCGTCTTCAAATCCTTTGTATTCGCTATCTTCTCCAATGTAATGTTTTCTTTCGTCTGTCAAAAGGTGCCTCCTTCTTTCTCTTCCAAGCCTTCTTATAGCTTCAGATGAATCTCCTTCAAGCAAAAGGTCCAAACTACCCTTAATGAGCAGAATCGCTTCACAAAGCAAAAATTAGGTTTTCCAAGCTGCGTCCAATCAACACGGCCGTGTGGTGGCACACGGGTGGCCGTGTTGTTCTTCATAATTAATTATTTTCAGCACAAGCTACAGTGGCAACAACATGGTCCGTGTTCCTCCACACGGGTGCCCGTGTTAATGCACTGTTTTAATCAACACGGCCGTGTGGTGGCACACGGGTCCCCGTGTTGATCTCTGTTTTTCTGCTCCTATTCTGCTCTGACTGATCAACAACACGGGCAGTGTTGTGGCACACGGGTGCCCGTGTTGACCTGCTGTTTCTTCATATTTTTGCCTTTCAGAGTGTCCATAACTTCACCATTCTTTCTTTCAAACCTGTGCAATGGCCTGTAACAATGACACTACCAAATAAAGCATAAACGAGATCTTTTTGACATAAACTTGTAATCGAATGCAATGCGATACCAAACCAACAAAACATGATAAATGACTCCAACGCAACTGAAAACAAATATAAATCTTACCAAAGTGATGAAAATATGTCGGATTAACGGCGGGAATTCAATGGAAATGGTGACCGATCAGTGAGGTACTCAATCTAGCGCGATACATATATCATTATTATATATTTTTTGTGTCTCTAACTTTTGCCTGGATCGCCCTTTCGGGTTTTCAATCCACCGAGACGCTCATTTTTTCCTAAGCCGCCCTTTCGGGTTTTCAACTTAGCGAGCTATTCAATTTTTATTTTTTTTAGGCGAAGTATTTCTTGACTGCATCTGAATTCACAGAACGAGTGAAATCCTCCCCATCCAAAGTTGTAAGTATCAAAGCACCGCCTGAAAAGGCTCTCTTAACAACATACGGACCCTCATAATTTGGAGTCCACTTGCCCCTGGAATCGGGCGCGAAAGACAAGACTTTCTTGAGCACAAGGTCACCTTCTCGGAACACACGAGGCTTGACCTTCTTATCAAAAGCTTTCTTCATCCTTTGCTGATATAACTGACCGTGGCACATGGCGGTCAATCTCTTCTCTTCAATCAAATTCAGCTGGTCATAACGACTCTGAACCCATTCACCATCAGTCAACTTGGCTTCCATCAAGACTCTCATTGATGGGATCTCCACCTCTATAGGGAATACAGCCTTCAATCTTGACTTAGCGATCATATTGTCAACGTACACCTCAATCTCCTTGTGCATCATGTCATGAAACAAGGTGGTCGTAGCTCGTTGATACGTGGCTCCGACGTTCTTCAAATCGAAGGGCATCACTCGATAACAGAATATTCCCTAAGGTGTGATGAATGTTGTCTTCTCCATATCCTCGGGTGCCATTTTAATCTGATTATATCCGGAAAATCCATCCATAAACGAGAAGACTGTGAATTTAGCTGTATTGTCTACCAACATATCAATATATGGTAGAGGGAAGTCATCTATAGTCCACACACATCTGGACTTTTCCATCTTTCTTAGGCACGGGCACAATATTGGCCACCCATTGAGGATACGTAGAATTCACCAGAAACCCCGCATCAATTTGCTTCTGAACCTCTTCTTTGATCTTCACTGCCATATCAGGATGAGTTCTTCTGAGCTTCTGCTTCACAGGCACGCACTCAGGCTTTAAAGGTAGGAAATGTTGCACAATATCAGTATCTAGACCAGGCATTTCTTCATATGACCAGGCAAAGACGTCAACATATTCTCGTAGCAATTCAATCAACCCCTTCTTAACAGATTCTTCCAGAAGTGCCCCAATCTTTACCTCTCGCACACAATCTTCAGACCCCAAGTTGATTGTTTCCAGATTCTCAAGATGCGGCTGAATGATTTTCTCTTCATGCTCAAGTAGTCGGGTGATCTCATCAGGAATCTCTTCAACATCATCTTCCTCTGCCTCAAATACAGGGAATTCAAAATTGGGAGATGGTGTTGGGTTATTATGTTCAATGGGTTTAGAAATCAACCTGCACAATGATTTTGGATATGAAAAGATTTAGAATTCAAACAAGGCAAATCATGATGCAGATGAAAAGATTGATTTTATTCCATTTTGAGGTTTTATGTGATCACCAATTTCATGCAAAAGCGAAAAGGGAAAATAAATGGAAAAACAAACATTTAACATGATTTATTGAATGAAAATATCATTGTATTTATGCGCCATCAATGTCATCATTCCTCCTTTTGGCATGGGAGAAGGGTTTTTAAACAAAGTGATCATTACGTTGACTTATGGCCAACTGTTGGAATATCCACAGCGACCCAATTGTTGCAGACCCCTCCAAGGATGATGAAATTGCCAGAATCCTTTGTATCTTCTTCTAAAACGGAAGCAGCCTCCTCATCTAGACCAGTGTGGATGAAACCTCCACTCTTGAATAACCCTTGCTTGTTGAAAGTACCAGAAGAAAAACCTATGCCATCCAGGGATTCGTTGTCTTCTAACTCAATCATTTTTCCTAAACCAGTGGTTGCACCACGCTCAATGGCCAACTTTGCATCTTTGTAGGAAGCAAATGAAGGAGTTCTCTTCTCAATAGGCTCAGCTATAGATAAAGCTTGGAAAGGAGTTCCAATTTCAACCTCAGCATCTATATAAGAGAAGGAAGACAAATGGCTAAGCAGGAGAGCCCTTTCTCACCCTACCACCACCAGCTTCTTGTTTTTCACGAATTTCAATTTCTGGTGTAGGGTGGACGTCACGGCGCCTGCCTCGTGAATCCATGGTCTGCCTAAGAGACAACTATACGATGGGTGAATGTCCATAACCTGGAAGGTAATCTGGAAATCACTTGGTCCGATCTTGATTGGGAGATCAACTTCCCCAATCACAGTTTTGCGAGACCCATCGAAAGCCTTCACAACTACTCCACTCTGCCTCATGGGAGGCCCTTGATATGATAGTTTTGAGAGAGTGGACTTTGGCAATACGTTCAATGATGACCCAGTTTCCACCAGTACATTGGTCATGGCGTCGTCTCTACAACCCATAGATATATGTAATGCCAAGTTGTGGTTTCTTCCCTCCGCAGGGAGATCAGAGTCACAAAAGCTCAGGTTGTTACAAGCAGTAATGTTTGCAACAATGCTATCGAATTGCTCCAAAGTGACATCGTGATCCACATATGCCACATCCAACACCTTCTGCAGAGCCTCTCGGTGTGGTTCTGAATTTAAGAGTAAGGATAACACAGATATTTTGGATGGCGTTTGTAGAAGGTGGTCTACAACATTGTACTCGCTCCTTTTGATGAGTCTCAGCATCTCATCACAGTCTTCTTTCACATTGCCACTCGGGCCAACAGAAGTAGGAGTTTTCAGTATGGAGGGGGGCTTAACAACAAGTGTCGGATTCGGAGAATTCACAACGTTCCCAATCGGGCGTTCAACAAAATCAACATTAATTTGAGGCTTCAGCGGTGCTGAAAATACACGGCCACTACGGATCAAACCGCTAACATCGGCAATATTCGCAACAGAAGAAGAGGGCAAGGACACCTCTTTCCCATTCTCTACTGCTACGACGTTGTAGCGATAGGGAACTGCCTTTTCAGAGGAGTAAGGCACAGGACCAGCAGGCTTAATGATCAGAGCGGGAGAAGCCTTCTGCTTGCTACCATTGTACTTGATGATAACAGGCTCGGGTATCCGGAACACTGGGGAAATCACGTTGACCTCGGGATCATTTTCATCAACATTCCTGTTTTGAAGGATCTCAATGACTCCTTCGTCCAGCATTTCCTGAACATCCTTACGCACCTGGCAACAACCCAATCGTTTAATAGAGCAGACTCGGCATCTATTATGGTCATGCTCATAATGACTGTAGTCACACAACAAACGATGCATCTGGACCAGAGACTGTTGAATACGACTGACATATTTGACCTTGTATTTTCCAGGGCAACCCTGGACCATGTTGACAGATTTCCCATGTTCGGGCAATGGGTTCTTCTTCACATTAGGGCCTACGTCCTCAAAACATAAAATACCACACCTCACAAGGTCTTGAACCTTGGTCTTCAAAGGGTAAATATTCTCCACGTCGTGGCCGGGAGCACCAGAATGGTAAACACAATGTAACTCAGGCTTATACCACCACCGGGGTTAGCAGGTATAGCCGGTGGGTCTCTCGGAGTAATCAGCTTCCTTTCTATCAAAGAGGGATATAACTCTGCGTACGTCATAGGAATAGGATCGAAGGTGACCCTTTTCCTCTCGTGACTTGTAC
Source organism: Lathyrus oleraceus (assembly GCF_024323335.1). Classification (NCBI taxonomy): domain Eukaryota; kingdom Viridiplantae; phylum Streptophyta; class Magnoliopsida; order Fabales; family Fabaceae; genus Lathyrus; species Lathyrus oleraceus. The sequence goes on from NC_066585.1 coordinate 503,094,610, forward strand.
TGGTCTGATTACTGTTGCGAGGCTGGTAGGCTTGCAGTTGTGGATGGAGCTGTTGTGGCTGATATTGCTGAGGTGGTTGCTGATTGTTACTATGTTGCCGATACTGTTGATTGTCTCTAAAGACAGGTGCTATATGAGCCACCTGGTGCTGGTTACTGGCGGGACGCACAGTCTTCCTCCTCACAGAGGGTCTTCTTGGTTTCTCATGGGAGATCACAGCATGTGCCTCTCCATCTTTCTTCTTTGCAAACGCCCCATAACGTTTGGCAGAAGAGCCTTCTTCTCTGATTAACCGTCCTTCACGGACCCCTTATTCTAGACGCATCCCCATATTCACCATCTCGGTGAAGTCAGAAGGAGCGCTAGCAATCATCCGCTCATAATAAAAAAAACTTAAAGTCTTCAAAAAGATCTTATTCATCTCTTTCTCTTCTAGCGGAGGCACGATCTGTGCTGCCACCTCTCGCCACCTCTGGGCGTACTCCTTAAATTTTTATCCTTCTGGGACATGGCTCTCATTTGATCTCTATCGGGATCCATATCCACGTTGTACTTGTATTGCTTGACGAAGGCTTCGCCGAGCTCATTGAAGGATCGGATGTTCGCGCTGTCTAAACCCATGTACCAACGCAAAGCGGCACCGGACAGATTGTCCTGAAAGTAGTGGATGAGTAGTTGGTCATTATCGGTTTGAGTCGACATCTTCCTGGCATACATGACCAGGTGGCTGAGAGGACAAGTATTTCCTTTGTATTTTTCAAAATCAGGGACCTTGAATTTCACAGGGATCTTCACATTTGGAACCAAGCAGAGTTCGGCAGCAGACTTGCCGAAAAGATCTTTCCCTCTGAGAGTTTTCAATTCCTTGTGAAGCTCAAGAAATTGATCGTTCATAGCATCCATCTTCTCATAAACATCTGGACCCTCAGACGGCTCAGAATGATTGATGGTGTCGTCTACCCTGGGCAAAGTATGCATGATAGGAGGAGGAACGACAAGGACCGGGCTAGATGTCGGTAGAGAAGCGAAGGTGGGAACAGGACCCTCAGGCATGAAATTGGGAGGCATCCCCCACGGGAACCCTGTTGGCATGGCTGTTGGAACAAAGTGTGCACTGGCATCGGGCACAGTAGAGGAGACAATCTCAGAGGTAACTGTCCTCTGGGGAGGAGTTGAAGGTATCGGAGAAGACTGGCTCTGGGCAGCCATGAGTGACTCCATTGGGGCAGTCAATCTGGCCACTTCCTCTTTCAGCTCACGGTTCTCTTGTTCTAGGTGATCCATCAGTCTCGAAATGTTGGCTCTAGTGTAGTACCGGTGAGTCAGCTTGCCTTCAAAATAAATGAAGGACACAGAGTTAGACCACAGGGCAAAGGACCGGAAACAAAACCTGCTTATGCATATGATGCATGCAATGCTTGTGCATATGATTTGTTTTTTATTTCAAAGGAACTTTAGAGTTTTATTTGCAAATTTTGGAAATATTAAGCATTTTATCACATATGGAAATATCTCATCAAATAATATCAGGGAAAAGAAGTGCAGCATCGTCAATCATATACAAGAGAAAAGGAAAATAATCGTCTTATGGATCCCTAGAAATAATCCTCTAAAGCTCGGGACACAGGAAGATAAGATGCGCGAAGCCTCTTCACCTCCCTCTCGTAGGCTGCCTCCATATCGACCTTCTCTTTGGCGAGTCGATCATACCTCGTCTTCCAGAACTTAGAAGACTGAGGAAGTAGAGAAGTCCATACATCATCAGGGTCATCAATAACCTGATGCTCAAGAAACTCAATCAGCGCATCCTTCTCCTTAATCTGCTGAAGCAACTCTTCACGTTCACGAATCCAGGCACGTGAACGGTCTTCGTCTCTCAACTCCTCTACTCCTTGATTAGGGAGGGTTGAAGGCCCAGCCATAATCATAGGTGTAGGTCTCGGATACTCGTAAGGCATGAGATACTCAGATGCCCTCTTCCTAACCCAAACAGTGTAAGCCTCCAAAGCGATGCAATTCTTAGGACCCAACTCTTTCCTTCCTTTCTTATGAATCTTGTGCCAAGCGCGGACCATCCTAGATTTCAAGCCTTGGGGATCTTTACCATCCTGAAAGAATACACCCTCTAACAGAATGTTATTGCGTTTATCCTTTAAGGGGAACCCAAGCTGCCGACGTGCCAAAACAGGATTGTAGTTAATCCCACCACATGTACCAAGAAGAGGTACATTGGAGAATTCGCCACAAGAGTCAATAATCCGCACACCATCATACACATGGTTATACCAAGAGATATCATCATTAGTGAGAGACATAAGTCTCGTGGACCACCGTAGACATTCCTTGTTCTCCTTGAAAGCGACCGTCTGAGGTAAGTGAGAAATAAACCACTTATACAACAGAGGCAAACAACACACAATGGAGCCACCACCCTTTGCATTCCTCATATGCAAAGAGAAGTAGGTATCGCCCAACAGAGTCGGAACGGGATTAAGAGTAGAGAAAATCCTAATAGCGTTCACATCCACACTTGTCGATGTTGGGGAATAACACTAGCCCATAGATGAGAAGTACAAATTTGGCCTCAAAGGCATCCTCACTCATGGCCTTCCCATATATAATAGCTTGAGCAATGAGGAACTCAGAAGGGAGACCTTGAATTCCACCTTTGGTAGTCATATGGGCATCAAGCAGAGCTTCATCTATGTGTAACATGTCTGCTATCTCTTGAGAAGTGGGAATACTCTCCAAGCCACTGAACGGCAACTGGTCTAGAATAGGTATACCCACAAGATAAGCATACTCCTCAAGTGTAGGCAAAAGCTGAAAATCCGGAAGAAGCAACGGTACAAGGGATCGTAAAACTGCACCAATACACTCACAATCCTTCATCCACCTGAGTAGTCAGAAGAGGAAGAAGCTTCCCAAAACGAGCCTTGAAACCCAAAGGATCTAATACATAGGATGTCAGATTCCTTAACTCTTTCAAATCTGGTTGCCTAAAGTTGTACTTCTTTGTATTCCTTCTTTGTCTTTCCATGTCTGAAATTTTTGCAAATAGACCTCTTAAGTTCCTTGAAAATTTTCTTATTATTTTGATGATATGAATGCAAATGGGCGCATGAATGCAACAATCACACTCAAGGATCAAGCAAAGCACACCAAACAAAGGTCATGGGATGGATCATGTTATCCTAAATATCAACCATCCATTTTGGTGGATTATGGTTTACACCTTATCAACACCCAAGTTCCATTGATATTAAGGATACCTGAACGGATCAACCATGAATCAAGGGTTTGTTACTGTAAGACCCCAATTTTGGGCCCTAAGATCCCTCATGGCCCACATCATTCATATCATAACCTCAGGGATCAATGCATGCCTTTGCTTTTTCTCCTAGTGGATAGATTGCCTTGTGGGTTGTTTTCTTGATCACCAAGCATACTTTGCATTTGTATATCTTTGCTTTCATATGTTTATCATTCAAAAAGTACAAAAATATTGTCAGTCTAACCTTGTTGCTTGCAGTTGAAGCAATCATCAGAAGTTAGGTCAAAGTCAATCATCAGTCAGTCAAAGCAATGGATGGTGGCCATTCTTGCAGAATTTGGGCACCATGATCATTAATCAAAGGTTCATACATCTTGAGACATCATTTGAAGTCAAGTTCTCAAGGAATTAGGGTTTGGAATTCATCAGAAGTGCATTAGTCATCCAAAACCCTAGAAAAGTCAAACTTGGTCAACAGTTGATTTAATCAGAGATTTGATGGATAGAATTGATTTGAAGGAGCTCATGCATGCTTGTATAAGCCTCATCTATCATGTTCAACCCCATCATGGAAGAAAATCAAGCCAAATCAGAAAATTTTCCAGAAATAGCAAGTGGACCTGTAATTTCAACCGCCAAAAATGGAAACTTCTTGATCTTAAACTTACATCATGATACAAGCTTCAAATGAATTTTTGCCCAACATGAAAGTTGAAGATCTTGTCTTCCCATTTTCAAAAAGTCCAAGAACATCAAAATCCCATGTGTGGTTGTCAAGATATGATCCAATCATTTTCACCAAATTTTGAACTTCACAGAGCCATATCTCTCAAACCATAAGGCCAAATTTGGTGGGGTTTTTTCCTACAAGCCACATTTTTCATCCTCTTTCCAAAAATATAAATTTCATGACCTAAAACCTTACCATTCAAAATGGCATTTTTGGGACCTTTTTCATTTAAAATCAGGTTTGACTCAAGTTTGACTTTTTGAGTTTTTGACTTTTTCTTGATTTGACCAATTGGGAAATGTTCCATATATTATTTGTGACTTGCTCAAAGCCATAAACCATGGTCATACCACCATCCTACCTCTATTTTGGCCAAAATGCAAACATGGTATTTCTTAGCAAATGGAAGCATGAAAGCAAGGCATGATTAGCAATTCAAGTACAGACATAAAACAGCAAATTGGATGTCTTTTTTCTGCTGTTTTTCAGGCCCAGCTCGTACAGCATTGCACCCTCCAATTCCACATTCTTCCACTTAGCAAAAATGCAAATCACTCCACCAAGACTAAACCAGTTTAGCATTTGATTAGTAAAGATAAAACAGACAATATAAGGACATTTTCTGACATTTTGTAAACCCTAGACACAGCAGCCACAGAGCAAAAACATCCATTCTCCTCTCATCTTGCATTTTTGCACAAAGAGAATTCTGAGCAAAACATCAAAAACCCTTGAATCACCTTCATTGTTTCTTCATCTGGACTCCATTTGGAAGTGATTTGCTGCATCAAACATCCTCTGCATAGCCATCTTCATGTCCTGTTTTCTCAAAGCTCAACAAATGGCAAATCGAGCTGTGAGATTTTCCAAGCATTCTTGAGCTTGTCTACACCAAGTATCTTTCATTGCCAAGCACAAGGAAGGACTGTTCGAGCACAACAACTTCAAAACACCACTGTTTCACGTTTTCTTCCAAAATAAGTAAGTGAATCGACCTCCTCCTTTTACCATGCCATGATATGCTTTAGATAGTTCATTTGATGCTGATTCTAATGGATGTTAGTTTGCTTGAAATGGTTGACTATATCGTGTTAAATCTGAACTTTCATTTTCATGTGTAAAATGCTTTTTTCTTCGATTTGGCTTGGACATGATGAGTTAATGAAATATGATACCACATTCTTGTTGTTTGATGCTTGATGAAGCTATTGGCATGCTTGGTTTCATTTTCTGGGCATGTTGATTCATGATGATGTTGCATGAACTTGATGAATACTGTTGCATTAAAACCTTAATTCTGTCCAGATTTCCACAGGGTTAAATGTTGTTTTGTGGTTGGTTGATGTTAAATGATGATAGTTGTCGCATGGCTTGTTGGATTATTGTTGCTGGATGTGTTTGTTTGAGCATGACTGTCGCTTGTATGTTGAAGCTCATGTTGCTGTTGGTTAAACCCTAGGGTTTATTGCATGAGAACCTAGAATTTATGCATATGCTTGATCATTGTTGCTTCTGTTATGTTTGTTTGTTCATGACTGGTTTTATGATGATGAAATTGATAATACCCTGTAGCTGTTAACTACCTGTCTGTCCAGAAATTTTTTCACGCTCGTGTTTTGTTTGCTTATGTTGATGCTACATGTGTACCAATGCCATGTCATTTGTGTGTTGTTGGAATTTCAATTGCCATGACCTCAATGTTGATTACATGAACCATGCTAGTTAAACCCTGCTGTTATGATGCTTTGCTGTTGTTTAAATATGACCATGACCAGAAGTTCCTATGGTTAATGATTGTTTTGTTGTGGTTATTGTTGCATGAGGATAGTTTGGCATGACTATTGTGTGATTGTTTATTATGGATGCTGTTGTTCATGATGAGCACTGATAATGAATGCTTGCTGCTGTTCAAACCTGACCATTGCCCAAAAAACCATTTGATTTATGCTGAATGCTGTTGTTTGTTGGCTGTGTGAGCATCACCATGAAAACCATGCTGCATTTTTTAAAACCCTCATTGATTTGTCAAAGCCATGCTGTTGGGTGGTGTGGTCGAATCATGTTGTTTAATGTTTGTTGATACCATGAAGATAATACCATGCTGTTGTTTATTTGGTTTGGTTGATAAATAATGATGAATGTGTGATTGGTGATGAACCATGTTGCTGTTGCTGCTATACCATGCTGTTGAACCCAGAAATTTGCTTGGTCTTACTGTTGTCTGTTTGCAGTGTGAATATCACAATCATTTTTCATGCTGTTTGTCTTTTGGTGTTTGAATGTGTTTTAATGATGATAATAAAACAATGCATATGCTGCTATTTTGAAACTTTAAGCTGTCCAGGATTTCCCATGAGCATGCTTGTTCTAGTATTGTTTGATGATTGTTGATGCTTGCTCGAAGTTACCAATACCATTGCTGCATTTGCCTTGCTGTTTGAAAACCTTTAAACTTGCTTGTAAAATCCACATGTTGGTGTTTGTTATGATTGATCGAGTTTGGGTGCTGTTTGTTGATTGCTGTTAATGAACATGAGAAGAATGCCTTTGCCATGCTGTTTGTGAGTTTTTGTTGGGTTTCAGTTTGAATTGATTGCATGAAGTCACACGATACCATGCTGCTAAAGTCCTGCTGCAGTTTTGAAATATGAATGTATGCTTTTGTTTGGCTGCAGTAGGAACATTCTCATTGCCATGTTGTTGTTGGTCGAATTTTGGTGCTGCTGTTATTGCTTGAACCATAAGCTTGCAAGAATTCCTCATGAACTGATGGCATTGTTTTGTTGTTGTGTTATGGTTGTATTAAAGAATCCTGTTAATGCTATGATGTTGTATGTTGGTCGAGTATTTGTTTGGATGTTTGAAAATACCATGAGCCATACTGTAGAACCATGCTGCTACAACCAAACTATGCCCATAACTTTTCCTGCTTGTGTTTGCCTTGTTGTTCATGTCATGAATAACCTTGTTACCACCTTAATGTTTGCATGATGGTTGCATAATAATGTATGGACCTACTGCAATGCCAATGCTGCTGTTATTGAACCCTGCTGCTGTCCTGTCCAGACTTTGGTTGTAATGTTGGTTGTTGGTGTTGGCTTCCATTGCCTTGCTGTTTCTAAAACCCTAGTGGCTGCCCAGATTTTTGAATGCTATGCTGCTATGTGCTTTTGTTCATGTGTTGGGTGATTTAAATAATGAACATGATGCTGCTAGTTAAATCCTGCTGTTGTTATTTAAACCAGACATCATGACCAGGAAATCTCATGAATATGCCATGCTGTTGTTTGTTTGGTTTGATGATAATGAAGTTGAATGCTGAATACCATTGCATTGCTGTTTAAACCCTGTCCAGAACCCTCATGATTATATTTAGTCTGTTGTTCTCAGATGTGGTATGAGGATAGTGTTCCATGGCTATGCTTGTTTATTGTTGCTGTTTTACCTAGTGATGTTTTGGTCGATAACATGATGCCATTGCTAAAACCTTGCTGCAGCTTTGAAGTCCCACGAGCATTGTCTTGTTTCCATGAGCTGAACATGTTAGCCATGCTGTTGTTTGTTTGCTTGTTGGTTGGAACTTCAATTGATGATTGATTTTGATGAACACATTATGCTATTGCTGAACCATGCTGCATTTTTGAAACTCCATGAATTTTGCCCTGAAAATCCATTCGATTATGTTGTATACTGTTGACCTGCTTGCTACATGAACCATTTAGGCCATGCTTTTGAATGGTGTTTGTTTCGAATGTTATTTATTAAAGATGATGAACATGCTTGAAATTCCATGATGCTGTTGTTTTCAAACTTATGCCATGAGAAATAGGTTGTATGCTGTTGTTGGTTAATGACACATGAGTTTGAATGCTGTTGTGGCTGGTCGATTTTTGTGTTGCTGTTGAGTACCACTGCTATGCTGTTATGTGCTGCTGTTTTGATTACATGATGATGAATTCATACTGCTGTTGTTCAAACTCATACTCTGCCCAGAAATCCACTTGGACTATGGTGTGTTGGTTGTTTGATTGATGATTGAATATGATAGACTTGAATACCATGCTGTTGTCAGTTTGTTCGGTCGAATGATGTTGATGTTCATGATGCCCAGCTGCATAAACCCTTAAGAAACCCTAGCAGCATTTTTCCAGAAAGAAAACAAATGTGATTGGCTGTTGTTGTTGTTTGGCTGCGTGCTACACTGTTCCATTGGCTAGTGGCCAATCAAAATATTTCGTTGCATTTTGCCAAAACACACCGTTTTGATTAATGAGGGGTTAATTACACATTTGCCATGCTGACTTCCTATGTTTGACCAATTACCATGCTATCTTGTGCATATTCATCCAATTGTTTCATCCAACTTCACAAATTAATTTCTCATTCACATTTCATCCAAAAATCTTGAAATTTTTTCCTCATGATCATGAATGTGTCCTTCATTTAATTGTGATTTTTAATTAATTTTCCATGTTCTGGATTTTTAATGATAATTATTTTCTTGACATGTATGCCAAAATGATACTTTGTGCCAAATCTTTTGTGAAATTGTCATGTTGCATCCATTGCCTTTGAAATTTTTTGTGGTGAAACTAGACACATTGACCTTTGTTTCCATATAGACTTTGTGCATTTCCCATTGGTAGTTTGTGAGCTTTGAATTTTTGAAGTTATGTGTTACATTGGGTGTCATACCATGATCATGTATTTTCACAAATTTTGTTCACACACTTCCCCACATCCAAATGACTCCAAGTTTTGCATGAATGATCCCTTGCATGTCTAGTTGGTGTATGAATTTTCTTGGAATTAATCTTGCTGTTTTCCATTTGATTGAGAATTTTCTTCCATACTTGGTCACTTGTTGACTTTTTGTGCTATGCATTGCCAAATCTTTTGTGAAATTCTCAAATCATATTGTATGTCCATGAAATTTCATATGTGATAACTAGACACCTCAAGCTTTGCATTGGTGTTAATATCATTCATTTCTCTTCTGTTTTCAAATTGATATGATTTTTTGAAGTTGACCCATGCTTGTTGACTTTCCCCATGCTTACTTGAATTTGGTTTGACTTCATGATTTTACTTGACTGCCTTCCTCTCATCCAAATGCCTTGAAATTTTACATGTATACCATGTTAGATGTTAGGATTGAGTGTGATTTATTTCATGATTTTTGAAAATGTTTGAGTTGACTTTTGAATGAAGTCTTTGCTGTTGACTTTTGTATGCTTCTCTTGCCATGCTTTGCATCCTTTTGCATTTGAAATGACCATGATGCATGATTTTATTATGAATCCAATTGAGAATGCTTCTTGAATGTTTAAACTTGGTTTGGGTTGACTTTTTCTTGCTGCCTTGACTTTTTTCTTTCATCTTTGACCCTAGGCTAGTCCTAGTGGTCTTCTAAGCTTATGTTGAGTTCATCTGTTTCAGGTTAAGCACCAATGCCTTGAGGATCATTCTAATGTGATTAAATTTGATTGTTTGCCACATGCTAACTCTTGTTTTGTAGGTGACTCATATGCTTGAGTCTTTGTGCCTTGCACAATTGGTCCCTCTGTGGTTGACTATTGGTTATTTCCTTTTGATTTTGACTGTTGACTTGTTTACTAATGAGTTTGACTTTTTCAGGTACTTTAGTTGCTTAAGTTCTTTGAACTTACTTGCTTGCTTTGCTTTTTTAGCATTTGCTTTGAGGTATAAACCTTTCTTCTTCATGTAGTCTGGAGACCCGGTCTGTTATTTGACCGGGCAAACTGTCTGAAGTCCTCCTTAAGAGGCAATGCCTGTGTTTGTTTATATTTGTCCTAAGCAGGAAAAGTCCTCATTTGAGGCAATTGGTGGAAGGTAGGGATAAGTAATCTATCCCCCACTATTCAGTGTGTCCTCTCTTTGCTCCCATTACATGGTTGAAGCATTGAGACAAAAACCCAAGATCTAATCGAGTCAATAACGTGGAGAGAGTTCCTACTTTCTGAACTCCCACACTTTCTTTAATGCTCTCTCTGATATGAGATTGAAGCAATGAGGCACACCCCTCATCTCCTATTCATCTGCTTCACCTGAGCCCCTCAATGGCCAGGTTAAGAGCGACCTTCACCTATTACAATGGACTTTCAAAGTCAAACCCTCTTGTGTGAGCCCCCCATTGTTTGGTTATAGAGTGTGCTGTTTGATATTCATTGATTGATTGATTGCTTCATGTGCACTTGCTTGCTTATATGTTATGCATCATCATCATCAATTGCCATTAGTGCATGATTATACCATTTGTCTGTGTGACTTTTGTTATTGTTGTTTGCCCATTGAGGACAATTGTAAGTCCATTGCTTTGGCATTTGCTCCTGTGATATGGAAGGATAGAGTGTAAGACCTCATTGGTCACTCATATCTTCTGATTATCTGTTTGTATGTGAGGATACAGTTATAAGTCCCTGTAAGTTGGCATCTGTTGTCCTGTGATCATAATTTGATCTGTTTGATTTGTATGTGAGGTTGCAGTTATAAGTCCCTGTAAGTTGGCATCTGCTTTCCTGTGATCATAGTTTGTTTTATCTGTTTGTATGTGAGGTTGCAGTTATAAGTCCCTGTAAGTTGGCATCTGCTTTCCTGTGATCATAGTTTGTTCATCTGTTTGTGTGAGAGGTTGCAACTGTAAGTCCCAGCAAGTTGGCATTTGCATTCCTGTGATCATATTGTTGCTTTTGTTTTTGTATGTGAGGATCCATTGTAAGCCCCTGTGATGTGGCATTGGATTTCCTGTGAGCATACTGTGAAGTTAACCTAAGTCCAGATAGATTGGCAGTTGACTTCCATATTTCATCCTTGTTTTCTTCTGAGGAGATTGGTGTAAGTCCATTGAGTGGCATCTGATATCCGTTTCTGTTTTAGGAGACTGGTGTAAATCCATTTATTGGTATCCGGTATCCGCTTTTATTTCTTTGCCTGTGGAGATTAGTGTAAGTCCATTGAGTGGCATCTGATATCCCGTTTTGTTTTAGGAGATTGGTATAAGACCAGTGATTGGCGTCCGATATCCGCTTTTGCTTGCTTTGTTTGTTTGTTATCATTAATTGCTATTCCAAAGGACACACTTGAATCATCTGCTATATGATTTCAAGAAGTGAACCTTCTAAGAAGTTTTACAATCCATCCTCATCCATTCATCATTCATTATGTCCTAAACCTTTTCACACTCTTGACTTTCAAATTTGGCATAAGTGTTGTGCAAACATCTTCATGTTTTCTAATTAAAAAACCTGGACTCAAGTCCTTGACTTTTTTTCAAAACTCCATTTCATAATACTTCTCAAATCAATCTTAATCATACTTTGACTTCACTTTCATAATCACAATCAATTAACTTCACTCATTCACTTGTTTTGGCTTTGTCCATTAATCTTTTCCTGCATTAGCCATAGGTTTCAATTATCTTTGTGGTTGATGTAAATCTTGCCTATCCTTAGTGAGTCGACAGTAAGACTTCCGTACTTCAAACAGGGCTAACCCCTCTAGTACGTCGAAGCTATCCTCGCATGGTGGATGTTGTTTTTGGTCGAGTGTTCTCCCATTGATAATGAAAAGCCTCAGTGCTTGTGTTTAAAACTGAATCCACCAACTTTTGGAAATCTTTTAGCCGAACTACGGCGTTCTGATCCTTACCTTTGATGGAAGGTACGTAGGCAACGGGTTCATCCGTTCGAACCCAATAACCCAATAATAATAAAAATGTATATTCTTTTCTCATCATCCCAATCATGTTTGCACAATGTTTATGTCATTACAAATAACAATATTTTACAACAAGTGTGAAAAGGGCTCCCTAGGAGTACCTAGGACGTAGTGGGTGCCTAACACCTTCCCATTGCGTAATTTACCCCTTACCCAGAATCTCTGATCTTTTTATTAGTTTTCTACGTGTAAAACTTCTTAGGCTTTTGTTCGCTTTTTAGCCAGTCCTTTGGATAAATAAAAGTGCGGTGGCGACTCGAAATTTTCACGTATCTCTTAGCTTATGATTTAATCGATAGATCATATAGCGACGAATACACCGTCACAGAAAAGTGGCGACTCTGCTGGGGAAACAGAACTATTCATCCCTGGTTGTATTGCCTACTTTTCACCCTTGTTGTGCTATATTATTATTGTTTACCTGACATATTTTTGTACAATTTGGGATCACTGTATTGATTGTAATGTGTGAATTGCTTGATATACATTTGCTGTTTGCTTTGGTGATCTGTGAGATGAGTTCTATACCCGAACTCGAGTGCTCTCTAGGATAGGAGAATGGCATAGTCTTGTCGACTGGTGTGGAGTAGTCCTTAGCCAGTTGACTTGCGAGTCCATTCACTTGGTGGAGGTCATGTTGAACTAATAATGTCACACAAGTTATTTGTGGTTAGGCATTATTCTTTCAATCATGTGCCGCAGAAGCCAAGGACCTTAGTTTACCAAACCCATCTTGGCCTATTTTTAGGACCGTAGTGCGGAGGTCGTTCAGATGTCAGTTCTGACACGATTGTTACGCGATACTACACTCATAAGAGTTTCTCTTGAGAATATTCTTGGAATACGAGTATTCGTTCCTCCGATAATATTCGAAAGATGGAACGATGATTATGGGAACCTCTGATAGAACATGTCTGGCAGGTTTAAACCCTAGTACACTCCCTTTGGGTGGTTCTTAACCGAGACTCCATGCTCGTGACTCTCAACAAACCCTTGATTCGTGGTTGAGTCGTTCAAACATTGTTAATATCAATGGATCCCGGATCAGGTGTAAAAACCTAAAATCCATCAAAGCGGCTGGTTGATATTAAGAATGTCTGAACCGGTTCACGTACCGTTAATATCAATGGAACTTGGGTGTCGATAAGGTGAAAACCTAAATCCACCAAAATGGATGATTGATATTAGGGATACATAGAGCTTTCCCACGACCTTTGTTTGGCGTGCATTGCTTGATCCTTGAGTGTGATTGTTGCATTCATACATTCACGCATTCATCCGCATTCATATCATCAAAAAAAAAAAAAAAGAAAATTTTCAAGGAACTCAAAGGAGTTTATTTGCAAAAAATTTCGAAACATGAAAAAACCGGGAAAATTTTTTCACCTGATATATCTGATGAGATATTCTCATGTATGATCAAAATGCTTAAACATTTCAAAGTTTGCAAATAAAACCCTCGAGTTCCTTTGATATAAAAACAAGCATATGCATAAACACTTCATGCATCATTTGCATCAGCAGGTGTTTTGTTCCGGTCTCCCGTCCTGTGGTCTGACCCTGCGATCTTCATTTATTTTGAAGACGCACTTCGCCGGTATTATACCAGAGCCATCTCTGCCAGATTGGTGGATCATCCTAAGCAAGAGGATTGTGAACTCCGAAGAGATTTTGCCAGCCTAAGTGCTTTTGATGGATTTATTCCTGTTGATGGATTTATTCCTGGTTAACCGTTCCCGGGCTGGCATTGGCTATAGTTCTGGGGCATGCAATGAGCAAGGTTTGTTCAACAGTGGAGGATTCATCCATAATGATCAACCTGAAGAAGAAGTTCCTGCTATCTTTGAAGTAGATGCAGAAGACCTGAACAATTTCATCATTCCTGGTGGTGTCTGCCACAATTGGGTCGCTGTGGATGTTCCTGCGGTCATTCATAAGTTAACATGATTTGTTCACCTTGTTTAAAACCCTTCTCCCATGCCAAAAGGAGAAGTGATGACATTGTTGGCAACATTTAAAACAATGATGTTTTCATTCAATTAATGCATTGTCAAACATTTGTTTTTCCTTTGTTTTCACTTTTTGCTTTTTGCATGAAATCAGTGATCACAAAAAACCCTGAAAAACAAATAAAACAGCTTTTTCATCTGCATAATTGATTTGCTTGTTTAAAATTCAAAAGCTTTTCATTATCCAGAATCATTATGCAGGGATTTCTAAACCCATTGAACATAATGATCCAACGCCATCTCCCAATCTTGAAGTCCTTATATCTGAGGCAGAGGAAGATGATGTTGAAGGGGATTCCTGATGAGATTTCTTATCCTTCTTGAGCACGAAAGAGAGCTCATTCAGCTGTATCATGAGAATCAGCAAACCAGTCAAACCGGGGCATTGTAAAAAAAAAAAAAAAAAAAAAAAAAAAAAAAAAAAAGGAAAAAAAATAAGAAAAAAATCAAAAAACCAGGAAAATTTTTTCAAAATTTTTCCAAGGAAAAAAGAAAAAAAGTATACCCTCAAGTCCCTAGTTGACTGATGCTGAATGGATTCAGAGTCGTTATGACCAGTTGAATCTGATTGAAGAGAAACGATTAACTGCCATGTGCCATGGTCAGTTATATCAGCAAAGAATGAAGAAAGCATTCGATAAGAAGGTCAAGCCTCGTGTGTTCCGAGAAGGTGACCTTGTGCTCAAGAAAGTTTTGTCTTTCGCGCCCGATTCCAGGGGCAAGTGGACTCCAAACTACGAGGGTCCATATGTTGTTAAGAGAGCCTTTTCAGGCGGAGCTTTAATGCTTACAACAATGGATGGGGAGGATTTCACTCGTCCTGTGAATTCAGATGCAGTTAAGAGATACTTTGCCTAGAAAAAAAATATATATGCAAAAAAAAAAAAAAAAAAAAAAGAATGAAAAAACAGAATTGCTCGCTAAGTTGAAAACCCGAAAGGGCGGCTTAGGCAAAAATGAGCGTCTCGGTGGAGAACCCGCAAGGGTAATTCAGGCAAAAATTAGAGACTTGAAAAAAAAGATATATTTGCATCCCGCTAGATTGAGTACCTCACTCTGGGGCAATCTAGGCAAAAATTAGGGATTTGGCAAGTAACTGCATCCTGACAAGACTTTCTGGTTCATCAGTCGTCATTTCATCAGAAGATTCTCGATTCGTCGTCAACTGAAGCTTCGGATACATCGAGATTCAAATTGGTAGAGAAAGGATCATTATGTTCAATGTAGCCCTCTTCCAATATATATCACTGATTTCAAATTTGTACAGATCTATGGAGTCTTGCCATTTGCAGACTACCATTCTATCAAATCAATTTGAGCTTTTTATCCAATTATTTGCACTCTTATTTGTTTCAATTCAACAAATGTTTTGCATGTTTTAAATTGATAAAAATGTCATTGTTTTAAACAAATCATTTTTTTCAAAATTTTTGTTTTAAACAAAGTGAACATTCACAAGATTGAAAAGATACTCAAGAATATCTCAGTGCTCTCCCAAGGGTGGCATGATTCCCAACAGGTAAGACATTGGTTCATATTCCTGGTTTGGTGGTATCTTCTTTCTTCAGATCTTTGTTGAGGTTGTTCCTCAAACAGAGTAGTTGTTGGGGTTGTTCCCCGATACAGTCGCAAGTAAGTGTTGTTGAAGACTTCGTTCTCTCCGGCAGCAGTTTTTCCCCCAGCATGGGTGTTTTCTTGCAGAAGTTTCGGCGGTTGATGGTTTGTTATCCTAGTGCCCCGTTACTTTCTCCAGTGGGTTGTATTCCCCGGACTTTATTTGTCTCTTCAGCACAGTCATGAGTAACTGATTGATTGATACTCCCCTCGGAGTCGCGAGTAGAGCTGTTATTAATATCCCCACCAGGGTTGCAAGTGGAGTTGTTACCGCTTCTCCCCATGCAGTGTGCCAGCAGGATTTGTCTGTTTCCTCAGCACGGTTGTTTTCTTTTGAAGATGCGGTAAGTCAGTGGTTTGATACCCGGTACTTTACCCTTTCCCCGGCGAAGTCGTCTGCGGAATTGGTGCTATCTCTCCATCAGAGTTATTCTCTCCAGCAGAGCAGGATTTATTTTCCTACTCAGTGGTTGTTTGGGTTGACATCCCAGTATTTTCAACCATCTTTTCCTCAGCATAGTCTGCAGAATATTTGTTGTGGCAGTTTTTGCCTGTTGAATACTCCTTCAACCCCCGATATGGTCGGATGATGGCTCTAGCCTCCAGTGAACGGATTGATTTCCTGACTGTCTGTGATCCCCAGTAGAGTGGCTTATATTGCAGAATCTACTTGTTGTGATCAGTTTGCTTTGTGTATTCTCCCCAAGTGGAGTGGTTCGTTGCAGAATCTATTTGTTTGATCTGTCCTCCCTCAGTGGTTCATTCCCAAGAGAGTAGCCGACAGTTTTCCCCAGTAGGGTTGCTTATGCAGTTAGATTCTATTTGGATGATATCATTCTCCCTCAGTGGATTGTTTCCCAGTGGAGTTGTGTGGATTTGCTTCTACAGCACTTCGTGCTTGTGCATCTTTTGTTTCTCAGTTGACACTGGGATCCCCTGCAGATATACTTTGGGACTTCTCTTGTTCCCCTACAGACTTGTCTTGGTGGCTGTCTTGCCCGTTGTGACTTTCTGTACCCTGATTGGGTTGTCTACTGATATCTCTGATTCTCTGCTTCTTCAGCAGTGCCCGCAGATCTTTGTTTTACAGCATATAGATCTCCGCAGATTGGCTTTCCAGCTGGTTTTTCCCCTGGAAGTATAATACCGGACGTTTGTTCCTGAACCTGTTTGTGTTAGAATTGTCTGTTTTGTCAGCATTCATCAAACATAAATTACGCATATTCATGCATAATCATAAACATTCAGATATTCATGTTGCATTTCTTGCCATATATCTTTTGTTTGTCGTGTATCCTGCTATGGTGATATAGATCTCTTTACAGATCTCCCCAAGCAGATGTCGGGTGTTATAAATCTCTCCATATAGAGTCAACCCCATAAGCAGAAAATGTTGTCCTTCCTTCTGCAGTTCCCCACTGAGATATATCCTCGTGGATGACGGTTTCTTCCGTTTCCTCCCAACACATATATTGGGATGGATTTTCCTATTTGAGTTACATCCTCATTAGGACGTGTCTTTATTCAGTCTGTCTCTTCGGATCATTCCCGAATTGGCTATTTGTCAGATATCTTGTGCTTCCCAGTGGGTTGTTCCCCAGCGGAATATTTTTGGGCCTCTACCCTCATAATTGGTAGTTATAAGTCCTATCTTTCCTGGCTTTCTTGACAGAATTTGTGGTTAGACACCTTTTATTCTCCAGCCAGAGTTTTGGTCTTCTACCCGTATACCGGTAGTTGTAAATCCTATTTTCCTGCTCTTCAGCAGTTTGTGGTTTGTTATAACCCTATTTTGGTTTCCCGTGCGGATTTGTGATTTGTTCTATCCCCACGCGGAGTTGTTGGTCTTCTACCCCGTTTTCGGTAGATGTAAACCCTAATTTTGTGGTTATCTTCATCTAGTCTTTGATGTTGATTTTCCTTTGCTTGTATAAGTTGCTCAGATCAGCACTTATATCCTCAGCAAGTCTTTTGTGGATAATTGCCGTATGCTAGCAATTTTATCCCCAGTGGGTCTTTTCACCGTATGCTAGTGATTTGTTCCCCGGATCATTGGTTGTTTACCAATGCATCCCCAGCTAGTCTTCTGCCGATAATTGCCGGATGCTTGCAATTTATCCTCAGCAGATCGCCTTTCATTTACCCTTTTGTTGGTAATGTCTGTTGCTCCTTTTGATTGGTTATCATTATATACCTAATTTGGTATCCCGATACCTTTCTTTTCGGTTGATTTATCCTTTATTAACCCAGTAACCGGTTGTGGATAGTCTTCCATGCGAGTATATTGTTCACGGTCTGCCGGTAATGAATAATATATCTCATGCACTCTTCAGTCGAAGCCTTTTGTGTTTCCCCGGTCGAGTAAGATTCGTTATTTCCCTTTGTGGAGTCGAATATTCTTGTTGTTGGATAATTGCCGGATGCTTGCAATTTATCCTTTGAGTTGTCTTTCGTTTACCCGTATGCTTGGTATCGATTGTCTCTCTTTTTGGTTAGTCACCTATTATATACCCAGTAACCGGTATCTCTGGTGTCTTTTCCTTGCGAGTGTATTATTCACGGTCTGCCGGTAATGAATAATATATCTCATGCGCTCTTTAGTTGGAATCCTTTGTTGATTTTCCCAACTGAGCAAGATTCGTATTCTTTGTAGAATCGAATAGCCATCCTTTAACCAGTTTGCGTTTTGGATGATGAGTGTTTTGGAAGTGAAAACCAATTCACGTTTTCGGTAGATCACCTATTATATACCCAGTAACCGGTATCTCTGGTGTTTCTTACCATGCGAGTTTATTATCTACGTTCTGACGGTAATAGATAATATATCTCATGCGAGTATCTTATCCACGGTCTGCCGGTAATGGATATTATATCTCATGCACTCTTTGGGTTTGTGTCCCCATTTGAGTAAGATTCGTTTTCCCGTTGTGGATTCGAATGCCCATCCTGTAAGTCGATTTGCTTTTTCAAGCCCTCCTTTCGGATGATGAGTGTTTTGGAAGTGAAAACCAATTCACGTTTCGGTAGATCACCTATTATATACCCAGTAACCGGTATCCCTGGTGTTTCTCACCATGCGAGTGTATTATTCACGGTCTGCCGGTAATGAATAATATGTCTCATGCGCTCTTCGGTCGGAGTCCCTTGTTGATCTTCCCCAGTCGAGTAAGATTCATATTCCTTGTGGAATTGAATGTCCATCCTTTAACCAGTTTGTGTTTTGGATGATGAGTGTTTTGGAAGTGAAAACCAATTCACGTCTTCGGATCTTATCCTGTAAACAACCCAGTAACCGGTTCAGGATATTTTTCCTTTCGAGTATATTATTCACGGTCTGCCGGTAATGAATAATATATCTCATCTGAGTATTCTATCCACGGTCTGCCGGTAATGGATATTATATCTCGTGCGCTCTTGAGTCAATCTTTTGATTGTTTTCCCCTCAGAGTAAGATTCATTTTCCTTGTGGAATTGAATGTCCATCCTATAAACAAGTTTGCTTTTCTAGTTCTCTTCAGGATGATGAGTGTTTTGGAAGTGAAATCCAATTCACGCTTTGGTCGGTCACCTGTTACATACCTACAACCGGTATCCTCGGTGTTCCCTCCTTTCTGCTCCCTATTATGACCTCGGTCCCCCTGTGGAGTCAGATTTTCCTGAGTTTGTTACCCGTATGCCTGGTAACATCTCATTTGCTTTGTTACTTCCCCAGTGAAGTTTTTCTTTTGCTTCTCCCCCAGGAGTCAGCTTGTGTCTCGCCAATGGATTTATTTTCCATTTGGAATTCTTTCCCCAGTGTGAGTCCTTCACTTCCCGGTGAGTTCTCCAGTCTGTTTTCTGTTCCTTAATCAGAGTCGTGTTTTGATCACGTTGTGTCAGTTTTGTTTTTCCCCAGTTTAGAGTCGTGTATTGTTCACGCATTTCATTTCTTTTATTATCCCCAATTAGGGTCTTGTTTGAGTCTCTGTTCCTGGTGAGTGTATTACTCCGATGGATCGTCTTTTCTTCTGTGTGAATCATATTCCCCACAGAATTTGTGTCTTTTGCATGCATACATTTGCATCATGAGGTCTCTTAGGGACCAAAATTCGTCTCATTACTGTTATTTAAGTCCATTCTACCGCGTCGAGATGAAGATTTCTAAACTTCACTTCTCCGGCTAGAATGACCTTAAATAGGGGCATCTGTAAGACCCCAATTTTGGGCCCTAAGATCCCTCATGGCCCACATCATTCATATCATAACCTCAGGGATCAATGCATGCCTTTGCTTTTTCTCCTAGTGGATAGATTGCCTTGTGGGTTGTTTTCTTGATCACCAAGCATACTTTGCATTTGTATATCTTTGCTTTCATATGTTTATCATTCAAAAAGTACAAAAATATTGTCAGTCTAACCTTGTTGCTTGCAGTTGAAGCAATCATCAGAAGTTAGGTCAAAGTCAATCATCAGTCAGTCAAAGCAATGGATGGTGGCCATTCTTGCAGAATTTGGGCACCATGATCATTAATCAAAGGTTCATACATCTTGAGACATCATTTGAAGTCAAGTTCTCAAGGAATTAGGGTTTGGCATTCATCAGAAGTGCATTAGTCATCCAAAACCCTAGAAAAGTCAAACTTGGTCAACAGTTGATTTAATCAGAGATTTGATGGATAGAATTGATTTGAAGGAGCTCATGCATGCTTGTATAAGCCTCATCTATCATGTTCAACCCCATCATGGAAGAAAATCAAGCCAAATCAGAAAATTTTCCAGAAATAGCAAGTGGACCTGTAATTTCAACCGCCAAAAATGGAAACTTCTTGATCTTAAACTTACATCATGATACAAGCTTCAAATGAATTTTTGCCCAACATGAAAGTTGAAGATCTTGTCTTCCCATTTTCAAAAAGTCCAAGAACATCAAAATCCCATGTGTGGTTGTCAAGATATGATCCAATCATTTTCACCAAATTTTGAACTTCACAGAGCCATATCTCTCAAACCATAAGGCCAAATTTGGTGGGGTTTTTTCCTACAAGCCACATTTTTCATCCTCTTTCCAAAAATATAAATTTCATGACCTAAAACCTTACCATTCAAAATGGCATTTTTGGGACCTTTTTCATTTAAAATCAGGTTTGACTCAAGTTTGACTTTTTGAGTTTTTGACTTTTTCTTGATTTGACCAATTGGGAAATGTTCCATATATTATTTGTGACTTGCTCAAAGCCATAAACCATGGTCATACCACCATCCTACCTCTATTTTGGCCAAAATGCAAACATGGTATTTCTTAGCAAATGGAAGCATGAAAGCAAGGCATGATTAGCAATTCAAGTACAGACATAAAACAGCAAATTGGATGTCTTTTTTCTGCTGTTTTTCAGGCATAGCTCGTACAGCATTGCACCCTCCAATTCCACATTCTTCCACTTAGCAAAAATGCAAATCACTCCACCAAGACTAAACCAGTTTAGCATTTGATTAGTAAAGATAAAACAGACAATATAAGGACATTTTCTGACATTTTGTAAACCCTAGACACAGCAGCCACAGAGCAAAAACATCCATTCTCCTCTCATCTTGCATTTTTGCACAAAGAGAATTCTGAGCAAAACATCAAAAACCCTTGAATCACCTTCATTGTTTCTTCATCTGGACTCCATTTGGAAGTGATTTGCTGCATCAAACATCCTCTGCATAGCCATCTTCATGTCCTGTTTTCTCAAAGCTCAACAAATGGCAAATCGAGCTGTGAGATTTTCCAAGCATTCTTGAGCTTGTCTACACCAAGTATCTTTCATTGCCAAGCACAAGGAAGGACTGTTCGAGCACAACAACTTCAAAACACCACTGTTTCACGTTTTCTTCCAAAATAAGTAAGTGAATCGACCTCCTCCTTTTACCATGCCATGATATGCTTTAGATAGTTCATTTGATGCTGATTCTAATGGATGTTAGTTTGCTTGAAATGGTTGACTATATCGTGTTAAATCTGAACTTTCATTTTCATGTGTAAAATGCTTTTTTCTTCGATTTGGCTTGGACATGATGAGTTAATGAAATATGATACCACATTCTTGTTGTTTGATGCTTGATGAAGCTATTGGCATGCTTGGTTTCATTTTCTGGGCATGTTGATTCATGATGATGTTGCATGAACTTGATGAATACTGTTGCATTAAAACCTTAATTCTGTCCAGATTTCCACAGGGTTAAATGTTGTTTTGTGGTTGGTTGATGTTAAATGATGATAGTTGTCGCATGGCTTGTTGGATTATTGTTGCTGGATGTGTTTGTTTGAGCATGACTGTCGCTTGTATGTTGAAGCTCATGTTGCTGTTGGTTAAACCCTAGGGTTTATTGCATGAGAACCTAGAATTTATGCATATGCTTGATCATTGTTGCTTCTGTTATGTTTGTTTGTTCATGACTGGTTTTATGATGATGAAATTGATAATACCCTGTAGCTGTTAACTACCTGTCTGTCCAGAAATTTTTTCACGCTCGTGTTTTGTTTGCTTATGTTGATGCTACATGTGTACCAATGCCATGTCATTTGTGTGTTGTTGGAATTTCAATTGCCATGACCTCAATGTTGATTACATGAACCATGCTAGTTAAACCCTGCTGTTATGATGCTTTGCTGTTGTTTAAATATGACCATGACCAGAAGTTCCTATGGTTAATGATTGTTTTGTTGTGGTTATTGTTGCATGAGGATAGTTTGGCATGACTATTGTGTGATTGTTTATTATGGATGCTGTTGTTCATGATGAGCACTGATAATGAATGCTTGCTGCTGTTCAAACCTGACCATTGCCCAAAAAACCATTTGATTTATGCTGAATGCTGTTGTTTGTTGGCTGTGTGAGCATCACCATGAAAACCATGCTGCATTTTTTAAAACCCTCATTGATTTGTCAAAGCCATGCTGTTGGGTGGTGTGGTCGAATCATGTTGTTTAATGTTTGTTGATACCATGAAGATAATACCATGCTGTTGTTTATTTGGTTTGGTTGATAAATAATGATGAATGTGTGATTGGTGATGAACCATGTTGCTGTTGCTGCTATACCATGCTGTTGAACCCAGAAATTTGCTTGGTCTTACTGTTGTCTGTTTGCAGTGTGAATATCACAATCATTTTTCATGCTGTTTGTCTTTTGGTGTTTGAATGTGTTTTAATGATGATAATAAAACAATGCATATGCTGCTATTTTGAAACTTTAAGCTGTCCAGGATTTCCCATGAGCATGCTTGTTCTAGTATTGTTTGATGATTGTTGATGCTTGCTCGAAGTTACCAATACCATTGCTGCATTTGCCTTGCTGTTTGAAAACCTTTAAACTTGCTTGTAAAATCCACATGTTGGTGTTTGTTATGATTGATCGAGTTTGGGTGCTGTTTGTTGATTGCTG
Organism: Lathyrus oleraceus; assembly: GCF_024323335.1. Classification (NCBI taxonomy): domain Eukaryota; kingdom Viridiplantae; phylum Streptophyta; class Magnoliopsida; order Fabales; family Fabaceae; genus Lathyrus; species Lathyrus oleraceus. The sequence continues at coordinate 503,117,379 of NC_066585.1, forward strand.
TTAATGAACATGAGAAGAATGCCTTTGCCATGCTGTTTGTGAGTTTTTGTTGGGTTTCAGTTTGAATTGATTGCATGAAGTCACACGATACCATGCTGCTAAAGTCCTGCTGCAGTTTTGAAATATGAATGTATGCTTTTGTTTGGCTGCAGTAGGAACATTCTCATTGCCATGTTGTTGTTGGTCGAATTTTGGTGCTGCTGTTATTGCTTGAACCATAAGCTTGCAAGAATTCCTCATGAACTGATGGCATTGTTTTGTTGTTGTGTTATGGTTGTATTAAAGAATCCTGTTAATGCTATGATGTTGTATGTTGGTCGAGTATTTGTTTGGATGTTTGAAAATACCATGAGCCATACTGTAGAACCATGCTGCTACAACCAAACTATGCCCATAACTTTTCCTGCTTGTGTTTGCCTTGTTGTTCATGTCATGAATAACCTTGTTACCACCTTAATGTTTGCATGATGGTTGCATAATAATGTATGGACCTACTGCAATGCCAATGCTGCTGTTATTGAACCCTGCTGCTGTCCTGTCCAGACTTTGGTTGTAATGTTGGTTGTTGGTGTTGGCTTCCATTGCCTTGCTGTTTCTAAAACCCTAGTGGCTGCCCAGATTTTTGAATGCTATGCTGCTATGTGCTTTTGTTCATGTGTTGGGTGATTTAAATAATGAACATGATGCTGCTAGTTAAATCCTGCTGTTGTTATTTAAACCAGACATCATGACCAGGAAATCTCATGAATATGCCATGCTGTTGTTTGTTTGGTTTGATGATAATGAAGTTGAATGCTGAATACCATTGCATTGCTGTTTAAACCCTGTCCAGAACCCTCATGATTATATTTAGTCTGTTGTTCTCAGATGTGGTATGAGGATAGTGTTCCATGGCTATGCTTGTTTATTGTTGCTGTTTTACCTAGTGATGTTTTGGTCGATAACATGATGCCATTGCTAAAACCTTGCTGCAGCTTTGAAGTCCCACGAGCATTGTCTTGTTTCCATGAGCTGAACATGTTAGCCATGCTGTTGTTTGTTTGCTTGTTGGTTGGAACTTCAATTGATGATTGATTTTGATGAACACATTATGCTATTGCTGAACCATGCTGCATTTTTGAAACTCCATGAATTTTGCCCTGAAAATCCATTCGATTATGTTGTATACTGTTGACCTGCTTGCTACATGAACCATTTAGGCCATGCTTTTGAATGGTGTTTGTTTCGAATGTTATTTATTAAAGATGATGAACATGCTTGAAATTCCATGATGCTGTTGTTTTCAAACTTATGCCATGAGAAATAGGTTGTATGCTGTTGTTGGTTAATGACACATGAGTTTGAATGCTGTTGTGGCTGGTCGATTTTTGTGTTGCTGTTGAGTACCACTGCTATGCTGTTATGTGCTGCTGTTTTGATTACATGATGATGAATTCATACTGCTGTTGTTCAAACTCATACTCTGCCCAGAAATCCACTTGGACTATGGTGTGTTGGTTGTTTGATTGATGATTGAATATGATAGACTTGAATACCATGCTGTTGTCAGTTTGTTCGGTCGAATGATGTTGATGTTCATGATGCCCAGCTGCATAAACCCTTAAGAAACCCTAGCAGCATTTTTCCAGAAAGAAAACAAATGTGATTGGCTGTTGTTGTTGTTTGGCTGCGTGCTACACTGTTCCATTGGCTAGTGGCCAATCAAAATATTTCGTTGCATTTTGCCAAAACACACCGTTTTGATTAATGAGGGGTTAATTACACATTTGCCATGCTGACTTCCTATGTTTGACCAATTACCATGCTATCTTGTGCATATTCATCCAATTGTTTCATCCAACTTCACAAATTAATTTCTCATTCACATTTCATCCAAAAATCTTGAAATTTTTTCCTCATGATCATGAATGTGTCCTTCATTTAATTGTGATTTTTAATTAATTTTCCATGTTCTGGATTTTTAATGATAATTATTTTCTTGACATGTATGCCAAAATGATACTTTGTGCCAAATCTTTTGTGAAATTGTCATGTTGCATCCATTGCCTTTGAAATTTTTTGTGGTGAAACTAGACACATTGACCTTTGTTTCCATATAGACTTTGTGCATTTCCCATTGGTAGTTTGTGAGCTTTGAATTTTTGAAGTTATGTGTTACATTGGGTGTCATACCATGATCATGTATTTTCACAAATTTTGTTCACACACTTCCCCACATCCAAATGACTCCAAGTTTTGCATGAATGATCCCTTGCATGTCTAGTTGGTGTATGAATTTTCTTGGAATTAATCTTGCTGTTTTCCATTTGATTGATAATTTTCTTCCATACTTGGTCACTTGTTGACTTTTTGTGCTATGCATTGCCAAATCTTTTGTGAAATTCTCAAATCATATTGTATGTCCATGAAATTTCATATGTGATAACTAGACACCTCAAGCTTTGCATTGGTGTTAATATCATTCATTTCTCTTCTGTTTTCAAATTGATATGATTTTTTGAAGTTGACCCATGCTTGTTGACTTTCCCCATGCTTACTTGAATTTGGTTTGACTTCATGATTTTACTTGACTGCCTTCCTCTCATCCAAATGCCTTGAAATTTTACATGTATACCATGTTAGATGTTAGGATTGAGTGTGATTTATTTCATGATTTTTGAAAATGTTTGAGTTGACTTTTGAATGAAGTCTTTGCTGTTGACTTTTGTATGCTTCTCTTGCCATGCTTTGCATCCTTTTGCATTTGAAATGACCATGATGCATGATTTTATTATGAATCCAATTGAGAATGCTTCTTGAATGTTTAAACTTGGTTTGGGTTGACTTTTCTTGCTGCCTTGACTTTTTTCTTTCATCTTTGACCCTAGGCTAGTCCTAGTGGTCTTCTAAGCTTATGTTGAGTTCATCTGTTTCAGGTTAAGCACCAATGCCTTGAGGATCATTCTAATGTGATTAAATTTGATTGTTTGCCACATGCTAACTCTTGTTTTGTAGGTGACTCATATGCTTGAGTCTTTGTGCCTTGCACAATTGGTCCCTCTGTGGTTGACTATTGGTTATTTCCTTTTGATTTTGACTGTTGACTTGTTTACTAATGAGTTTGACTTTTTCAGGTACTTTAGTTGCTTAAGTTCTTTGAACTTACTTGCTTGCTTTGCTTTTTTAGCATTTGCTTTGAGGTATAAACCTTTCTTCTTCATGTAGTCTGGAGACCCGGTCTGTTATTTGACCGGGCAAACTGTCTGAAGTCCTCCTTAAGAGGCAATGCCTGTGTTTGTTTATATTTGTCCTAAGCAGGAAAAGTCCTCATTTGAGGCAATTGGTGGAAGGTAGGGATAAGTAATCTATCCCCCACTATTCAGTGTGTCCTCTCTTTGCTCCCATTACATGGTTGAAGCATTGAGACAAAAACCCAAGATCTAATCGAGTCAATAGCGTGGAGAGAGTTCCTACTTTCTGAACTCCCACACTTTCTTTAATGCTCTCTCTGATATGAGATTGAAGCAATGAGGCACACCCCTCATCTCCTATTCATCTGCTTCACCTGAGCCCCTCAATGGCCAGGTTAAGAGCGACCTTCACCTATTACAATGGACTTTCAAAGTCAAACCCTCTTGTGTGAGCCCCCCATTGTTTGGTTATAGAGTGTGCTGTTTGATATTCATTGATTGATTGATTGCTTCATGTGCACTTGCTTGCTTATATGTTATGCATCATCATCATCAATTGCCATTAGTGCATGATTATACCATTTGTCTGTGTGACTTTTGTTATTGTTGTTTGCCCATTGAGGACAATTGTAAGTCCATTGCTTTGGCATTTGCTCCTGTGATATGGAAGGATAAAGTGTAAGACCTCATTGGTCACTCATATCTTCTGATTATCTATTTGTATGTGAGGATACAGTTATAAGTCCCTGTAAGTTGGCATCTGTTGTCCTGTGATCATAATTTGATCTGTTTGATTTGTATGTGAGGTTGCAGTTATAAGTCCCTGTAAGTTGGCATCTGCTTTCCTGTGATCATAGTTTGTTTTATCTGTTTGTATGTGAGGTTGCAGTTATAAGTCCCTGTAAGTTGGCATCTGCTTTCCTGTGATCATAGTTTGTTCATCTGTTTGTGTGAGAGGTTGCAACTGTAAGTCCCAGCAAGTTGGCATTTGCATTCCTGTGATCATATTGTTGCTTTTGTTTTTGTATGTGAGGATCCATTGTAAGCCCCTGTGATGTGGCATTGGATTTCCTGTGAGCATACTGTGAAGTTAACCTAAGTCCAGATAGATTGGCAGTTGACTTCCATATTTCATCCTTGTTTTCTTCTGAGGAGATTGGTGTAAGTCCATTGAGTGGCATCTGATATCCGTTTCTGTTTTAGGAGACTGGTGTAAATCCATTTATTGGTATCCGGTATCCGCTTTTATTTCTTTGCCTGTGGAGATTAGTGTAAGTCCATTGAGTGGCATCTGATATCCCGTTTTGTTTTAGGAGATTGGTATAAGACCAGTGATTGGCGTCCGATATCCGCTTTTGCTTGCTTTGTTTGTTTGTTATCATTAATTGCTATTCCAAAGGACACACTTGAATCATCTGCTATATGATTTCAAGAAGTGAACCTTCTAAGAAGTTTTACAATCCATCCTCATCCATTCATCATTCATTATGTCCTAAACCTTTTCACACTCTTGACTTTCAAATTTGGCATAAGTGTTGTGCAAACATCTTCATGTTTTCTAATTAAAAAACCTGGACTCAAGTCCTTGACTTTTTTTCAAAACTCCATTTCATAATACTTCTCAAATTAATCTTAATCATACTTTGACTTCACTTTCATAATCACAATCAATTAACTTCACTCATTCACTTGTTTTGGCTTTGTCCATTAATCTTTTCCTGCATTAGCCATAGGTTTCAATTATCTTTGTGGTTGATGTAAATCTTGCCTATCCTTAGTGAGTCGACAGTAAGACTTCCGTACTTCAAACAGGGCTAACCCCTCTAGTACGTCGAAGCTATCCTCGCATGGTGGATGTTGTTTTTGGTCGAGTGTTCTCCCATTGATAATGAAAAGCCTCAGTGCTTGTGTTTAAAACTGAATCCACCAACTTTTGGAAATCTTTTAGCCGAACTACGGCGTTCTGATCCTTACCTTTGATGGAAGGTACGTAGGCAACGGGTTCATCCGTTCGAACCCAATAACCCAATAATAATAAAAATGTATATTCTTTTCTCATCATCCCAATCATGTTTGCACAATGTTTATGTCATTACAAATAACAATATTTTACAACAAGTGTGAAAAGGGCTCCCTAGGAGTACCTAGGACGTAGTGGGTGCCTAACACCTTCCCATTGCGTAATTTACCCCTTACCCAGAATCTCTGATCTTTTTATTAGTTTTCTACGTGTAAAACTTCTTAGGCTTTTGTTCGCTTTTTAGCCAGTCCTTTGGATAAATAAAAGTGCGGTGGCGACTCGAAATTTTCACGTATCTCTTAGCTTATGATTTAATCGATAGATCATATAGCGACGAATACACCGTCACAGTTACAAGTCACGAGCATGGAGTTAGGTTAAGAACCACCCAAAAGGGAGTGTACTAGGGTTTAAACCTGCCAAACATGTTCTACAAAAGGTTCCCATAGTCATCATCCCATCTTTTGGATATTATCGGAGAAACGACTACTCGTATTCCAAAAATATTCTCAAGAGAGACTCTTATGAGTGTAGTATCGCGTAACAATCGTATCAAATCTTATACTTGAACGACTTTCGCACTACATCCTACGAATAGGCCAAGATGGGTTTGGTAAACTAAGGTCCTTGGCTTCTAAGGTCTATATTGGAAAAAGTAATGTCTAACCACAACTACTCGTGGGACATTATTCATCCCAACATGACCTCCACCAAGTGAATGGGCTTGCAAGTCAACTTGCTAAGGAATAACTCCACACAAGTCGACAAGACTACGCCATTCTCCTATCCTAAGTGCACTCGAGTCCGGGTATAGAACTCATCTCACAAAGATCACCAAGCATACAAGGAATTTATATCAAGCAATTCAATCATTACATACAATACAGTAATCCCAAATTGCACAAAAATATGTCACAAAACAATACAATACAACAAATATGAAAAGTCGGCAAAAGCCATTAGGCAAATATTTGTCCCCAGCAGAGTCGCCACTTTTCTGTAGCGGGGTATTCGTTACCATTAGAGATATTGACTAAATCCAAGGTAAATCATACAAGTCGAGTCGCCACCGCACTTCTATTTATCCAAAGGAATGGTTAGAAAGCGAACAAAAACCTAAAAGTTTTATCGAATCAAAAACTAAAAAAAAGTGAGAGATCTGGGTAAGGGGGTTGGTTATGCAATGGGAAGGTGTGAGGCACCCAAAACATCCTAGGTACTCCTAGGGAGCCCTTTTCACATTTGTTGCAAAGGTTGTTTTTTTTTTTTGAAAATTTATTTGTGCAAACATGATTAAAGGGATGAGAAAAGCGTGTATGTTTATCTAATGTACTACTTACTAAAAGAAGGGTCAAAAGAAAATGACTCGCACGAACGTCGCATCCACTGCATACGTATCTCATATGAATCTGAGAATCAGAGTCTTCGTAGCTCGGCTACCTATGGGTTAAAGAGGAGTGTGCTCGCTAAGACATCGCGTCTTATGCCTACGTATCTCATCTGGGATGAAAATCAGAGCAAAACGTAGTTCAACCACCTATGGGGTAAGGGTTGTGTTTTGGGGTGAACGACGTTACTACGCAATCTACCGGATGCTCGACCTTTGGAGACTTACTCTCATGTAGTAGAAGGAGTAAACGTGTTCTTAGGAGAAGAAAAATCAATGAGTTTGGGGTGTTTAGGGATGCTCATGCAAAAAGGTAGTCCTAGATGAAGGAACCGCGCTACCTTAAATGACATGCCACGAGAGGCTATACGAAACCTAAGAAATCGGTAACATGCGGGAAAAGTAAAGGGATCGAGAGATCTACCGTACGGATAAAGATCCGAAGTAACAACAATTAAAGAGATAAGAAACCCAGAGATCTCTCAAGCTAGCACCATCAAAGAAAGTGAGTCAGTACAGGTAATCGGAATAAACCTCGAGGTGGTATCCCACAAATAAAGTGGAACACCAGGCAAGCCATCTCTGCAAGAGTCATATGAGCCCTCACAAAACAAAACTCAACAAACAGGTTAGAGAAACAAGATAGGGTAATCAAGAGTTGCCCCCAAATCAAAATGTAACCACATGAATCATGCCATTAAAATTCACAAAAAGCTCACAAAAAGAAACCAAGGGTAGGAGGCCTAAACCTCTTGTCAAACACATGCATCAAAAGGGTATCAAATTCACCCATAATACCTCATACATTCAGAGCATTCAAATTAAAAACATAAAGTAATGGGAATAAGGCAAACCTGATTGGAGAGACCGATGAAACTCGAAAGGCACGGCTGGGTTTGCAAAGCAATGTTAGGGTTTGCGTGAGGCGGAGGAGAAAGTGTGTGAGTCCGAGTGAACCTTTCAGAGTTGCCTGGAGGTTGCTCTGAACTCTGTTAGCTCTTCTCTCACTATCTTTTTCCCTGCCATGGTAATAGGAATAGAATTGAATTTTGTTTCACTGAAACTCTGAATTTATAACCTGATTTTTGTGGACCTGTGGGCTCAAATGAGAGAGGCCCAAGTCCCAAAAATTTTTGTTATATTTTATTTATTTATTTATTTATTTCGTTTTTTTTTCGTTTTTCGTTCTTTCATTTTTTTTCGTTCTTTCTTTTTTTCGTTCTTTTTTTTTTAAACACGTAGGCTTCACGTAGCGAGCATGACAGTTCAAGAAATTCCTCTGAGCGTAGGTGATTCTGGTGGCTTTTCTTGGGATTTGTTAGGTGACCCATTCTGCTCGCCTAGCGAGCATGACAGCTCATGAACAAACTTTTGCTCCTTCAAGATTAACGTTTTAACTGACGAATAGACCCCATTTGAACTTGTTGGAAGTATCTCAAGCCATTCCCTTGTGTTGACTGATCATCTAAATAGAACCCATAAAGTGTCTTGGATGATACTCAAGCTTCAAACAAAAGATGTTAGTGACACATTTTTGTGCTTTTGGTTAGTAAACAAAAGTAAGAGAAACAATGATGTATAATTCAAGCATGCTTGGTGATCTCAAACCAATCACAAGGAGTCTCACCCAAAGGCAAAGGGAATCAAGATGCTAAAGATCCTTGAGGCAATGCAAATGCAATGTTATGATGCCATGAGGGATCTTAGGGTCAAAATTGGGGTCTTACAGTCCCAAGCGAGTCCACAGGTACCCGACAAAGGAAAATCGTCCGCAACTAGCGATGGACCAGGTATAGAAAGAGCTGGCTGATATGCGTGAAAGGATGGATAGGTTTATGACATTGATGACTGGTATGGCAGAAGGCCAGGAAAAGCTGAGGGAATTGGTTGAGCAACCGAGGCCCGATCCAGAGGTGGAGATACCAAATGCTGAGGGGAACCCTGGTAACCCTGGGAATGCTGATAACCCTGTGAACACTGGTAACGCGGGTAACGTAAATGCTGATGGAAACCCGGGTGATGTTGGCAACACGAGGAATGTCGAAAATGGTATTGGCGGAAGGTACAATGTGAATCAAGGGATTCGGATTAACGGGCGCCCCGTTACTGAAGATTATCAGTATCATCAATTCTCTGTGCACGACGAAGCTCACGAGACCACTCGCCGTATGGATGAGCTTGCTGAGAAGCTCAAATCTTTGAAGTCTCAAAATTCCTTAGGCTTTGATGTCACAAATCTTGGTCTGGTTCAGGGAGTAAGGATCCCTCATAAGTTCAAACCCCCTACTTTTGAGAAATACAACGGGACTTCTTGCCCACGCACTCATCTCCAATCTTATTTGGGAAGGTTGGGAGCTCACACTGAAGATGAAAAGTTGTGGATGTACTATTTTGAAGACAGTCTAACTGGAGCTTCTCGTGAATGGTATTCTCATTTGTCTTGTACTACCATCAAGAGCTGGAAAGACTTGGCAGAGGCTTTTGTCAAGCAATACCAATACAACTTGGACTTGGCTCCGAATCGGACCTTGTTGCAAGGAATGTATCAGACTGCCAAGGAGACCTTTAGAGAATATGCTCAGCGTTGGAGACAAATTGTTGCGTCCGTCCAACCCCCTATGTGTGAAAGGGAGATGGCGGACATGTTCATGAACACTCTTCAAGGCAATTATATTGAGAGATTGGCTGCTTGCCCGTCAATCAGCTTTGCAGAGATAGTAATTGCTGGAGAAAGAATCGAGAATCTGTTGAAGATGGGCCGAATTCAAGACAATAGTGCTTCCAAGAAACTGTTTGTTGGTAACGGTCAGCGAAAAAGAGAAGGCGAGACAAGCGTTGTGTATGCCGGCAGAGGCAGGGGCAGAGGACGCCCCAATTATTATCAAGATCAAGTGGCCGCAGTCACTATTCCAACACCTGCTCCTCAACAGCAACAACAACCGCAGTATCAACTGCAACCCAGGTACAACAATCAACATCAAGGAGGTAACCCGGGTCAGCTGAGACACTATCAACAACGTCCAAGGCAAACGGACCGGGTCATTGAGCCAATCCCAATGCCTTATTCTGTGTTACTTCCCAGGCTGATTGACATGAATCTGGTTACGTTGAGAACTCTGGCTCCACCAATCGATCCCAATAATTTGCCTAGAGGTTATGATGTCAACGCCAGATGTGCTTTTCAGTCCAACGCACCTGACCATACTACAAATAATTGCAAGGCTCTCCAGCTAAAGGTGCAAGATTTGAGAGACGCCAAGGCTATCAATTTTTCTCCGGTGCCTAATGTTATCCAAAACCCGATGCCAGCTGTCGCAACCTGAAAAATACAGAGCGCGAGAAAACAACCGGCGAAAGAAAATAACAGAAGAGTCGCCACCGTGCATTATTCATCCCAAAGGAGGGAAAGGAAACGCTCGAAGTAAACCTGAAAAAGGAAAGGACAAGACGAGGTCTCGCAACCAAATCTCGGGTTCGGGAGTCGGTTATGCGAAGGGAAGGTATTAGCACCCCTACGCATCCGTAGTACTCTACGGGATCCACTTTTGTAGTTCTTGTCTAAAGGGTGTGGGTTTATCTAATGTGTTATTTACTAAAAAAAGGGGGTTAAATGAAAATGACTTGCGCGGATGTCGCATCCACTGCATACGTATCTCATCTGAATATGAGAATCAGAGTCTCCGTAGCTCGGCTGACCTATGGGTTAAGGGTAATTGTGCTCGCTAAGACATCGCGTCTTATGCCTACGTATCTCATCTGGAATGAGAATCAGAGCAAGCCGTAGTTCGGCTAACTATGGGGTTATGGATTGGGTTTTGGACGAACGACGTCACTACGCAATCTACCGGATGCTCAACCTTTGGAGACTTACTCGCCTGTAGTAGAAAGAGTTAACGTGTTGCTTTGGGTTTTAGGGTTTGGGATGCTCAAGGGCAAAAAGGCAGTCCTTGACGAAGGAACCGTGCTACCTGCAGGGATACGAACACATACAAAACAAACATGTATAAAGTAAATGAGCCAACAAGGGGCTCAAAAGTAAATAAACAAAAGAAAACAAATGCCTCCTATTGAGGTCTTCCAGCTAAGAAAGCGATAAAATGCGGAAAAGAGGTAAAAGTACCACACGGATAAAGATCCGAAGTAACAACAATTAAAGGAGTAAGAAACCCAGGGATCTCCCAAGCTGATGCCATCAAAGAAAGGTGAGTCAGTACAGGTAATCGGAATGAACCTCCTGGGGGTATCCCACAAATAAAGTGGAAAAACCACGCAAACCATCTCTGCAAGAGTCTTTGAGTCTTCACAAAACAAAATTCAACAAACAGGTTAGAGAAACAAGATAGGGTAACCAAGAGTTGCCCCCAAATGAAAATGTAACCACATGAATCATGCTCTTTCAATTCACAAAAAAAGCTCACAAAAAGCAACCAAGGGTAGGAGGCCTAAACCTCTTGTCAAACACATGCATCAAAAGGGTATCAAATTCACCCATAATACCTCATACATTCAGAGCAATAAAATTGAAGGCGTAAAATAATGGGAATAGGGCAAACCTGATTGGAGAACTTGATTGAAATTGAGTTGCACCCGTGAGGTTTACAAAACAACCTTTAGGATTTATGTGAGGCAAATGTGATTCTGTGCAGTTGAGTTCCCTTCAGGGTTTGGAGGATGCTCTGAACTTTGTTAGCTCTTCTCTCACTATCTTTTTCCTCAGAGTTTTGTTCCAAGGAAACCTCAGAGTATTTTTGCTTCTCTTCTTTTTCTCAAGTGAAGCCTTGGTATTTATAGACTGAATTTCATGGTTTTGTGGGCTCAAATGAGAGAGACCCAAGTCCAAAAATTTTTGTTATATTTTATTTATTTTTTTATTATTATTTTTATTTTTTTCTTTTTTTCTTTTTCTTTTTTTTTTTCTTTTTCCTTTTTTTTCTTTTTTTTTTCTTTTTTCGTTTTTTTTTTCTTTTTTTTTAAGTTTCTTGGATCTAATTCTGATTGACATGATGAAATGCAATATGAAATGCTAAATGAATGCATGAATGAGGAGGGTAAATTTTGGGGTGTTACACCAGCCCACGGCGGGCAGAGGATTAATGTTGTTGATAGTGGGGAAACTTTGAATTTGGTTTCTGATGTGACTAAAGTGAAGACTTCGCTATCGGTTGTTAAAGACCGACTTTTGAAAGGACAGATTTTCCCCGACTGTGGGGAAGAGTGCAGAAATTATCAAGCTGCCGAGAACGGATGTGACAGTCTGAGAAGGGGTATTCAGCAACTGATAGAGGAAGGTTGTCTTCAATTCAATCAGACCCGTCCAGTGAAGAATGATGTGTCGACAGTGACGATTTATTTCACTCCTGAAGAAATAAATGTTCCCGAGAGACCCCCTCCGACAACAATATATTTCCCAGAAAGTACAGAACCAGCGACGGTGAACATCGAAAGTCTAGCACCAGTTACATTTCCCTTGGACGGCCCTCAACCGGTTTTGGTTAGTCTGGTCACCATCACGGTACCAGGACCTGTTCCGTATGAGAAAGACAGTGCTATCCCGTGGCACTATGGGGTTGATATCTATTTCCAGGGGCAAAAGGTCAATGAAGAAGACATTGACATTGGTAGCTCCGCTGTAGACAATGTTGGAGGAGTTGGTGGCTTCACTCGCAGTGGACGCCTGTTTGCACCATCAACATTGCGTATGAATACTGAAGCTGAGGCAGCTTCCAAGGCTAAAGGAAAACAGGTAGCCACCGAAGAGGTTACTACTGAGGAAGCTCCTCCTAAGACCGCATTCGAGAAGGAAGTGGATGCGTTTATGAGGATTATCAAGAAAAGTGACTACAAGGTAGTCGACCAGCTAAATTAGACACCCTCAAAGATCTCCATTCTCTCATTATTGATGTGCTCTGAGGCTCACAGAGCAGCCTTGTTGAAAGTACTGAATATGGCCTATGTTCCACAAGAGATAACTATTAACCAGCTAGAGTCGGTAGTTTCAAATGTAAACGCTAGCCATGGGCTAGGTTTCACCGACTATGACCTGACATCTGAGGGCAGGAATCACAACAAAGCCTTGCATATCACAATGGAATAGAAAGGGGTGGTGATTTCCCATGTGTTGGTTGATACAGGCTCTTCTCTGAATGTTCTTCCAAAGAAAGCCTTAATGAAGTTGGATTGCGATGGCATCATCCTGAAGCCAAGTAACTTAGTTGTGAGGGATTTTGATGGCTCTAAGAGATCTGTCTTTGGCGAAGTTTAGTTGCCAGTTAAGATTGGACCGCAGGTGTTCAAGAGCGCCTTTTACGTGATGGATATCGAGCCTGCCTATAGCTGTCTGCTAGGTCGGCCCTGGATTCATGATGCCGGTGCTGTTACTTCTACTCTCCACCAGAAGCTCAAATATGAATTAGAAGGTCAAGTCGTCACTATCTGTGGTGAAGAGGATATTTTTGTTAGCCACCTGTCTACATTTAAGTATGTGGAGATGGATGGCGAGATGCATGAGATGCTATGTCAGGGCTTCGAAGCCATAAACATCAGTGAGGTCGCGCCCGAAGCTGTCTTTTCACCTAAGTCCGAGGAGGTCGGGACTTCTATCTCTTCATACAAGCAGGCTATCGAAGTGGTTAAAGCTGGTAATGCCCAAGGCTAGGGCAAATTTATGGAGCCAATCATCAAAGAAGACAAGTTTGGATTGGGGTTTACTCCGAGGTCTCAGAAGAATGAAGTCGGTACTTTCTCCAGCGGGGATTTGGTTTCTCCCCACGTCGTCAATGTTGCAGATGAAGACAAGGCTGACAGCGACTGTGACTTAGATAGCTGGATTCGCCTGTGTGTCCCGGGAGAAAAGCTCAACATTGGTCGTCCGAAAAAGTCGTCCGGGTTACTCTATTGAAAGAGTAATTTTTATTATTTTCCTTTTATTACATGCATAATAAAGTCTTACACTTTGCCCAAGGTGTAATGACTCATCTGTAGGGCCATTCATTTAGTCGTATTTCGCAATTATTTTCATCATCAATAAAGGACAGCTTTTGCAAACAATTTTGTGTTCTCTTTCTTTCAATTATTTTTTACTTTTACGATAAAAATGGCAATGTTTCTTTCCCAAAAAAAAATCTCGCTCTAAGGTAAAGCATGATCCTCCATCATGCATAGACGATCACCCGGATCTCACTGCTAACGACACTACTATGGCCAAGTATGACTTCGACAATCCTATCTATCAAGCCGAAGAAGGGGTTGAGGAAGATTGTGAATTGCCTGAGGAGTCATGGCCAACTATATCAGAGACGAATGAAGAGAGCATTTAATCAGAAAGTGCGCCCTCGGGAGTATCAAGTCGGTGAATTGGTACTCAAAAGAATTCTCCCTCCCAACACAGATCACAAGGGCAAATGGACACCGAACTATGAGGGTCCATACGTGGTTAAAAGAGTTTTCTCTGGCGGAGCTTTGATGCTAACAACCATGGATGGCGAAGACTTCTCATCCCCTGTCAACTCAGACGCAGTTAAAAAAATACTTCGCATAACTGACCCACTGGATAGTAAAAAGAATAGTCCAGGCAAAAAAGGGCATCCCGACGAACCAAAAAAAAAGAATAAAGAGGTTCGGGCAAAAATTAGGGATATAAAAATAAAAAATATACACCCGGTGAGTCGAAAACCCGAAAGGGCAGCTCAGGCAAAAAAGGGTATCCCGGTGGATTGAAAACCCAAAAGGGCGGTCCATGCAAAAGAGGGAATAAGCGAATGACTGCAGTCTGAGTTCATCCGTGTTATATCACCGTTTCATTCAATCCGGCAATCTTCGAAGGTTAAAGATCGACTAATCATCCACTTCAAAAAGCAAGATGAGCAGAGCATCTTGAGGTCATACGAGCCATAGCAAAGAACCAATTCCATCTCATATAAACCCTAAGAGCGCTTTGCAAACCCAACCGTGCCATTCAATTTCAATTGATCCTCCCCAATCAGGTATGCCCTATTTCCACTACTTTATACTTTCAACATGAAATTTTTGATACCCTTTTAATGCATTTGTTTGACAAGAGTTTTAGGCCTCCTACCCTTGGTTGCTTTTTGTGAGCTTTTTGCGAATTTTAATGGCATGATTCATTGTTCGATGTCGGTAAACATCGAATTCCAATCGTTGGCCATCAGTAAATGGCATTGTCTTTCATGGTGTCTACGAAAATCGTTCTGTCAACACCCGTGTGTGTCCTTTCCTTTTTTGGTGTCGGTAAACATCATTGTTCGATGTCGGTAAACATCAGCCGCTTGTTAACCATCGGTAAATGGTTTTGTCGTTTAAGATTCCCCAGCAGATTCGCTATCCGTAAATATCGAGTATTTCATTGTCGCCATCGGTAAATGGTTTCGTTTCATAAATACATTCTTTCCTTGGTGTCTGTAAACATCTTTGTTCGATGTCGGTAAACATCGAGTTCCTTCCCAGTCATCGGTAAATGCCTGGTCTTGTTTCACTTGTAAACTCCATTGTTCGATGTCGGTAAACATTGAGTTCCTTCCCAGTCATCGGTAAATGTCTGGTCGTGTAGCGCTTTCCTTGGTGTCGGTAAACATTATTATTCGATGTCGGTAAACATCGAGTTCCTTCCCAGTCATCGGTAAATGTCTGGTCTTGTTTCACTTGTTCCTCCCCAGTGAAGCTGCCATCGGTAAATGGCCTCGCTTTCTTTGATATCGGTAAATATCAAATCTATTCTGAAGCCGCCATCGGTAAATGGCCTCGCTTTCTTCGATATCGGTAAATATCAAATTTGTTCTGAAGCCGCCATCGGTAAATGGCTTCGCTTTCTTTGATATCGGTAAATATCAAATGTGTTCTGAAGCCGCCATCGGTAAATGGCCTCGCTTTCTTCGATATCGGTAAATATCAAATATGTTCTGAAGCCGCCATCGGTAAATGGTCTCGCTTTCTTTGATATCGGTAAATATCAAATTTGTTTTGAAGCCGCCATCGGTAAACAGCCTCGCTTTATTTGATATCGGTAAATATCAAATTTGTTTTGAAGCCGCCATCAGTAAATTTCCTCGCTTTCTTTGATATCGGTAAATATCAAATTTGTTTTGAAGCCGTCATCGGTAAATGGCCTCGCTTTCATTGATTCATCCCCTGCAGAGTGCAAATTCTCCGGTTCTTTTGGTATTCAATCCCTATTTACCTTGAAAGTCTGATAGTCGCTGCTTTCATCCGTTCAGGTTCACAGTTGATTGAATAGGGGCAGCTGTAGCACCTCAAATTTGCTCTCCTTATTCATGCATTCATTTTAGGTCATTTAACACTTCATATTGCATCTCATCATGTCAATCAGAATTAGCTCCAAGAGTTTATCTTCCAAGAAGCTTGGATATCATCCAAGTCAATTGGTTTCATTTTCAGAGGTTTTCTTCAAAAGAGCGAGCTTAACAGGCTCAGTACAGTTCAAAATTCAACTGCGAAATCGAAAGTCAACTGTTGGTCAACTGAGAGTAAAACGGCTAGAGGATGATTTGAGTTACTTCCAACATGTTCAAATGAGGCCTATTCATCATTCGACATACTACTCTTGAAGGAACAAAGGTCCAGCGCACAGGTTACAAATTTGGAAAGATGACCTGAACTGTCATGCTCGCTAGGCGAGCAGATTCTTCGCTAGGCGAAGCCTACGCATTTTGAAAATATAAAAAATATAACAGAAAGGATTTTGGACTTGGACTCTCTCATTTGAGCCCACAAAGCCACGAAAATCAGAGTATAAAATCTGAAGATTTCATTGAGCCAAACCCTATTCTATTCCTGTTACCCTAGAAGAAAAAAGGAGAGAGATTCTAACTAATTCAGAGCAGCCTCCAGAGACTGAAGTGATCACCTCTACCAATTCCATCTCATATAACCCTAAGATTGTTCTGCAAACGCAACGGTGCAATTCAATTTCATTCGATCTCTCCAATCAGCTTGAGAGATCACCGGGTTTCTTGCCTCTTTAGTTGTTGTTACTTCAGATTTTTATCCGTGTGGTAGATCTCTTGATCCCTTTATCTTCCCCACATTTTACCGCTTTCTTAGCTGGAAGACCTCGATGGGAGGCGACGTTTTTTTGTGTGTTTACTTTTGTGCCCAAAGACCTCCAAGAAGAGGCACCAGTGCTAAAGACCTCCACGAAGAGGCAATTGACGGATAAAAGGGATTAGTAATCAATCCCCCGTTATTCAGTGCGTCGTTCTTTAAGCTCGCACTACGTGTTGATGCTTCAGAACAAAAGCCCAAGATCTTTTGTCTGGTCAGTCAGTGGAGAGGGTTCCACCTTCCTGAATCCCCACTTTTTGTCATGAGCTCACCCTGTCCAGGGTTAAGAGCTATGAGGTCTTATCCTCATTACCCTTTTGATCTGTTCACCGTGACGTTCAGTGTCATGGGTTAAGAGCCCATTTGACTACCTTTCCATGGCTTGTTTGTCGAGGTTGATATGACCCCTCTTGACTAAAGCCCTACCCATGTATGTTTGAGCCCCCTTGTTAGCATGTTTACTTTATGCATGTTTTTTTTGTATGGTGTGATCGTCTCCCCATAGGTATGCTAGGCTTAGTATAGTCTCTCGCTTGCATGTCAATTAAGGTAGCACGGTTCCTTCATCTAGGACTTCCTTTTTTGCATGAGCATTCCTAAAACACAAACAAATCCATTGATTTTTCTTCTCCTAAGAACACGTTAGCTCCTTCTACCACAAGTGAGTAAGTCTCTAAAGGTCGAGCATCCGGTAGATTGCGTAGTAACGTCGTTCATCTAAAAAACACAAAAAAAACAAACAAAAATAGGTTAGCCGAACTACGGCTTGCTCTGATTCTCATTCCAGATGAGATACGTAGGCATAAGACACGATGTCTTAGAGACCACACTCCTCTTTAACCCATAGGTAGCCGAGCTACAAAGACTATGATTCTCATATTCAGATGAGATACGTATGCAGTGGATGCGACATCCGTGCGTGTCCCTTTCTTTTGACCCCTCTTCTAGTAAATAGTACATTAGATAAACCCACACCCTTTAGACAAGAACAACAAGAGTGGATCCCGTAGAGTACTACGGAAGCGTAGGGGTGCTAATACCTTCCCTTCGCATAATCGACTCCCGAACCCAAGATTTGGTTGCGAGACCTTGCCTTTTCCTTTCCTTTTTCCAGGTTTACTTCGAGCGTTTCCTTTCCCTCCTTTGGGATAAATAACGCACGGTGGCGACTCTTCTGTCATTGCTTTTTTCGCCGGTTGTTTTTTTCGCATTCCTTTTTTAGGTTGCGGCAAACGGGAACCAGGTTCAGGCCCTTCTTCAAGCAATGTTTCATCACAATTTTTCATCTTCAAGGACAAAATCTCTTCATCAAGAAAATCGTACTGCACCAATTGATAATGTTTGATAGGTTGGTGAGCCAAATGGTCAACCAAGACATTACCCTTGATAGCTTTTGGAGATCGGTATTTAATATCATACTCGGATAACAACATCTGCCAACGGGCAATTCTCCTAGTTAAAGTAGGCTTCTAAAAAATGTACTTGATTGGATCCATTTTGGATATCAACCAAGTAGTATGATTCAACATATACTAGCACAGACGCTTAGCAGCCCAAGCCAATGCGCAACATGTCTTCTCAAGGATAGAATACTGAGTCTCGCAATTGGTGAATTTCTTACTGAGGTAGTAAATTCCAATTCTTTCCTTCCATATTCATCTTGCTGACCAAGAACACAACCCATACTCTCATCAAGCACAGTCAAATACATGATCAATGGTCTTTCTTCAACAAGCGGAGACAGAATCAGATGCTCAAGCATATACTCTTTGATACTATCAAAAGCTTTATGGCAATCCTCGGTCCAATCACAAGAATATTCTTTCCGAAGAAGCTTGAATATGGGCGCACATGTGGCTGTCATATGCGATATAAATCTTCAGATATAATTCAAGTGGCCGAGAAATCCTCTAACTTGCTTCTTAGTTTTGGGCGCATGCATTTCTTGTATTTCTTTGACCTTGGCAGGATTAACTTCAATACCATTCTCACTGACAATAGAGGCCAACAACTTACCAGAGCGAACACCAAAAGTACACTTATTGGGATTCAAGCGGAGTTTATATTTCCTTAAACGCTGGAATAACTTCAACAAATGCTCAAAATATTCTTATTCATCACTTGATTTAGCAATCATATCATCAACATAAACTTCAATCTCTTTATGCATCATATCATGAAAAAGAGTGGTCATAGCTCTCTGGTATGTTGCACCAGCATTCTTTAGACCGAAAAGCATAATTCTATAACAGAATTTTCCCTAGGGTGTAATGAATATGGTCTTCTCGATATCTTCAGGTGCCATCTTGATCTGATTATAACCTGAAAATCGATCCATAAACGAAAAGACTTTGAATTTAGCTGTACTGTCTACCAACATATCAATGTGTGGCAGAGGAAAATCATCTTTCGGACTAGCTTTGTTCAAATCTCTATAATCAACAACCGTACGGACTTTTCCATCTTTCTTTGGAACATACACAATATTGGCCACCCACTGCGAATACTCGGAGGTAACAAGGAAACCAACATCAATTTGCTTCATCACTTATTCTTTGATCTTAACTGCCATATCAGGATGAGTCCTTCTCAACTTCTGCTCGACCGACGGACATTCTGGCTTCAATTGTAATATATGCTTCACAATCTCAGAATCCAACCCAGGCATGTCTTGATAAGACCAAGCAAACACATCAGAATAATCTCGAAGAAGATCAATCAACCCCTTCTTAGCTTCATGACACAGTTGAGACCCAATCTTGACTTCCTTCACATCATCCTCAGAACCCAAGTTGACTAGTTCAATCTGCTCTTCAACTGGCTGAATTGCTTTTTCCTCGTGCTCAAGTAAACGAGATAATTTGTCAGATACTTCTTCATCATCAGTCTCTTCCTCAACTTTGAACACAAGGAAATCAAAGTTTGGAGAGGGAGTAGGATTATTATATTCAATTGGTTTGAGAACCAACCTGCATAATGATTTGATATTTTGATTTTAGAGAAGTGGAGTGCGACCAAATATTATGCAGATGAAAGATTATTATTTATTTATGTTTTTTTTTTGTGATTACCATTTTCATAAAAATAAAAAAGTGAAAATAAAACATCATAGATGTGGATGAATAAAATTGTATTTTATTGATGATAATAAGAAAATGCCCAACAATGCTCCCTTTAAAAAAATGAAAACAAATTACTTAGAGCAATAAATAACAGTAGGAACATCAACAACAACCCAATTGTTGCAAGTCTGGCCATGCGTCACAAAGTTGGCGCAAGCTTCGTCTTCATTATCATTGTCTTTAATCACGACAGTTGAGTGTTGATCATTCCCATGAATGAACCCTCCACTGCGGAAAATTGGCGTTGAACTGCCCTGGTTGAAATCCTAATCCATCTCTATTCTTGTTCTGAGTAATCTCTATCATACGACCCCATTGATCAATGTTGCCAGCCTCAATAGCCTTTTGTGCATCTTTTAAAGAAGCCACAGCTGCCCCCGTTTTCTTCTCCTCAGCAATAGACAAGGCTTGGAACGGCGTTCCAACCTCCTCCTCAGCTTCAACATATGTAATGTGAAAGAATTCTTTAACTTGAATTAACTTTTAATGATAGCAAATTGTGTGATCATCATCCAAATTAGTTGTGCATTGCATTACATGATATATTTGTGCTCTTACTTTGTCCTTCATCCCACTCTATTGTTGCATAACCATACATATAAATCTACATTGAAAATTCCCTTAAAATAACAATTAAAATGCATTTTATATCAGTATGTATCAATACATGAGCCTTTGCATCGATACATGTAGCCTGTGATTAATCACAAAACAATTTCTGTTCAGTATGCATCGATGCATACGAGCCATGCATCAATACATAGAAGGCCAAAAACTCTATGCATCGATACACACGATTCCTGCATCGATACAGGACTACTTGAGACAGCCTGTGCATCAATACATGCGCATCAGGAATCGATACATATCAGTGTAAAAATCACATGCATCGATACATACGATTTATGCATCGATACCTGATTAATTGATTTCACCAAAAATTCACACAACTTACAGTATGCATCGATACACACTCCTATGCATCAATACATAAAGCGGTTTTTTGTTATAACAGCAACTGTTTTGCAGCATATAAAGACAGGTTGTGACAGCAGTGAAAGATGACGAATTCATTGAGGGAAAACAATTGAACACAGATCAAAAGCAGTGTTGGAGCAATTGTTTGAGAGCATTAGAAACCTGAAAGAGACTTCATCTTCTTCATCTTCTCAATCACTTTTCTTCGAGAACATTTACACATAACCATTCTTGTTCTTTGGATTAAAGAAGCATCGAGATAACGTTCAGTGGTACGATCAAGGATCTAGCTGTGGTTTGCAGTGGAACGATCGAGGATCTAGCTGAGTCGAAGATTGAAGGGGGTTTATAGGAAAAACCTACTGGTTTGTCCTTCAAGAACTGGAGTGTTCTTGAGGGTTTGGGAGTCACATTTGCAGAACATATTCAGCCGCAGCGTTGCGTTTGGAGATCGGGGGATTTCGCAAGCAGGTCGTGGAACCGGAGAATTGTTTGCAACTTTGTGCAGGAAAATCTTGATCGTGCTCAGATCAAGTCAAGGTTTATACAAGAAGAGGTTCTTAGAGTTTAGAATTCTGTCTTTGTACCATAACCTTGTATCAACGGATTCGGCAATAATTGATAATCAAAGTTCTCAATTTCATTTGAAATTGAGAGGGAGACGTACCCACACGCGAGGACGATGTGGGGAACTTCCTTACCAAATCTCTGCGTATCTTACTCTTACCTTAATCCTCTTTACGTTTTCCAAACTGTTTTCGCAAATTCAGTTAGCGTGTGGTGATTGTTTCTTTTTCAAGACAGCAGTGGCAAGAACACTTTAATCAAACTCCATTGCTGTTTATCATCGATCACATACACACCAACTGTTTGATAAAACGGTTAGCTAGATTTTATTCATTGGAAATAGACTTTAATGATAAGCGCATTCAATTAGTTAAAACTCTGGTGTGAACTGTTTCTGTCATTCTCATTAAAATCCAGCAATTACACTTGTGTGTCCGGCTTTCTAGTAGCGGTTCAGAATAGACGGAAGTCGATTCGGGACTGATTTTTCCGCCATTTTTGAAAACTCTGATAAAACGTTAAATCCGTTAATTTTAAAGAGGTGATCTATTCACCCCCCCTCTCGATCACTAGCCACACCGTCTAACAAGTGGTATCAGAGCGCCGGTTCGCTGGTGCTCTGTGGCTGCCTGTAACAGTATGGATTCTGAACCAAAGGGGGCGTATAATAGAGCGCCTATTTTCAACGGTGAAAATTATGTCTACTGGAAAGACTGTATGCGAGTTCATATAAATTCTGTGGATAGGTTAGTATGGGCTGCCATTGAAAACGGTCCGTTTCAAATCACTATGACAAATGCGGCTGGCGCCATAGTACCTAAACCAGAAGATGATTGGAATGAGAAAGATGAGAAAAAGTGGTCGTGTGATTGGAGAGCTCGAAACATGTTAATTTGAGCACTTGGTGTTGATGAGTATTATCGAGTATCCCATTGCACGACAGCTAAAGAAATGTGGGACGCTTTAGAAGTTGCCCACGAGGGTACTACTGAAGTAAAACAGTCCCGCATTAACACACTCAATCAAGAGTTTGAGCTCTTTCGCATGAAACAAGGAGAATCCATCTCCGACATGCAAAAGAGATTCACCCATCTAACTAACCGATTGAATGCTCTTGGAAAACCTATTTCCAATGAAATTGCTACTAATAAAATTCTCAGGTGTCTTAGCAGGGAGTGGCAACCTAAAGTTACAGCAATCAAGGAAGCCAACGATCTTACAAGACTTACGATTACAACACTGTTTGGAAAGCTGGAAGAACATCAGCAAGCTTTGGAAAGTCTTGAAAAATATGAGAATAAAAGTAAGAAGGAAAAGGAGAAGAAAAGAGACAAAGAGGGAGAGAAGAAGCCAATAGCTCTTGTGGCCTCTAGCTCTAAGTCCTCACGAAAAGAGCAAAGCGACAATGATTCAAGTAGTGACAAAGACTCGGATGATGAGGAAATGGGACTGTTTGTAAGGAGATACAATAGATTCATTCGAAAGAATGGAGTCAAGCATTCCGACAAAAATCTCATGAGGTTTCGAAAACAATCTACAAATTCGAAACAAGAAGAAAACAAGAAGAGTAGAGGAAGAGGATCCTGTTTTAATTGTGGTAAATCCGGACACTATAAAACGGACTGCCCTATGAAATATAAGGATCAAAGAAAAGATTCGCCAAAAGGGTACAGCAAACAAAGAAGAGCATATATTGCATGGGAAAGTGATAGTGATTCATCAAGCACACAAAGCTCAAGTGATGATGATGAAGCTGCAAATCTGTGCCTTATGGCTCACACAAAAAATCTGTCCTACCACAAGAAGAAAAACAATGACACAAAGGTAAAACAAGCGTATTACAATAATTTCTCCTCTATGTCTTTTTCGGAACTAAAAATAGCTTTTGAAAAACTGCATACCGAAGCTGTAGATGCTTTTAAAAGACTATCTTCCGACAAACATATTTTCTCTTTTTTGGAAGGTAAAGTAAACAAAGCTGAAATTGACTTAGAAGCATTGAAAACTAGTATTGCAGAAAATTCAAAAACTATTGACATTGACGGATGTAGTAGAGTTAGGTATTGTGACGCTTGTTATGTTTGGCAAAAAGAGGTAAACACTCTTAAGGTCAAATTAGAGAAAGCGCTACAACCTAAAATTACATATGCCGTTGACCCCAAGTTGTTTAAGAAGTCATTGAATCCTCCATATGCAAAATACTCTTTTATTCTAAAGGATTCAATGAACAAGAAACAACAAACACATCATCATGGTTTATGTCATTATTGTTGTCGTGCTGGCCATACCATTGAGAAATGCAAATTTAGGAGATTTCTAGTCCCTAAAGGTATTTATCAATGGAAGCCAAAAGGCAACCATGTTAACACTTACCCTCTTGGACCCAATGAAAATTGGGGACCAACTTCTCTCTTTTGATGTTGTAGGATGAGTGCCTTGCCTCCGTAGATAGAAGGTGGTTTCTTGACAGCGGCTGCTCAAGGCACATGACCGGTGACATATCGCTTTTTATAGACTTCAAGGCGAAGAAAAAGGGATATGTTACTTATGGAGACAACAACAAAGGAGCTATACTCGGCAAAGGTAGTGTAGGTAATCCCTCCACCACTACTATTTCAAATGTCCATTTAGTTGAGGGACTTAAACACAATTTGTTAAGCATAAGTCAACTATGCGACATGGGCTATAAAGTTTCGTTTACAAAAACTTGCTGCATAATTGAACATGCTGAACAAAACATTGTGTTTAAGGGTGTAAGAGTAAACAATATCTATATGCTTGACTTGTTTGATGTACCGTTAACAAATACTAAATGTCTAGTCACCTTGAATGATGATTCTTGGCTTTGGCATAGACGTTTAGCTCATGTTAACTTCGATTTGCTAAACAAGGTTCTATCTAAGGATCTAGTAGTCGGTCTACCAAAAATAAAATTTTCAAAAGACCACCTATGTGACGCGTGCCAAATGGGAAAGCAAACAAGGGTGTCTTTTAAATCTAAAAATGTAATTTCAACTTCACGACCCCTTGAGCTTCTCCATATGGACCTCTTTGGACCTTCTAGGACAAAGAGCCTAGGTGGAAATTACTATGGCTTTGTAATAGTTGATGACTACTCTAGATTCACTTGGACTATATTCCTTCATAGCAAAGATGAAACTTTTTCTGCTTTTAAAAATTTTGCAAATCTGTCCCAAAACAAAATGAATTCCAAAATAGTTACAATTCGTAGCGATCATGGTGGTGAGTTTCAAAATTATCACTTTGAGAAGTTTTGTGACAAGTATGGCATTGAGCATAACTTTTCAGCCCCTCGCACTCCACAACAAAATGGCGTTGTGGAGCGTAAAAATCGTGTTTTAGAGGAGTTGGCAAGAACAATGCTTAATGAGGGTGGATTACCAAAATACTTTTGGGCTGATGCTGTTAGCACAGCCTGTTATGTTCTAAACAGAATCTTAATTCGCCCTATTTTGAACAAAACTCCTTATGAACTTTTGAAAGGAAGAAAACCAAACTTGTCACATCTTCACGTATTCGGTTGTAAATGTTTTGTTTTGAATAACGGTAAGGAAAACATTGGGAAGTTTGATGCAAAAGCGGATGAAGGTATTTTTCTTGGTTACTCAATGTCAAGTAAAGCATATAGAGTGTATAATAAGCGTTTACTTACTGTTGAAGAGTCGGTTCATGTTTCTTTTGATGAGTCTTATCCAAAAAATGTCGGAAAAGGTATTTCTTTTGATGACGCAGGTGTATCTACAGAAGACATACTCAAGGAAGCTGTTGAGGAAACTGATCAGTCCAAAACAGCTGCCCATGAGAAGGAGGAAGATACAAGTCATGAAGAAATTGAGGAAGAAAAGACAGCTAAAGTGAATGATCTTCCAACAGCTTGGAGATCCTCAAAAGACCATCCCATCGACAACATTTTGGGAGACAATTCAAAGGGAGTAATGACCCGGTCTAAGATAAGTAACTTTTGTTCTCACTTCGCGTTTGTTTCACAAGTAGAACCTAAAAATGCCAAAGAGGCCTTGATTGATGAATTTTGGCTAATGGCCATGCAAGAAGAGCTTAATCAATTTAAAAGAAATGACGTTTGGGAACTTGTCCCTCGTCCGCGAGATCATCATATCATAGGCACTAAGTGGGTTTTTAGAAACAAGCTTGATGAAAACAGAGTGATTACTAGGAACAAGGCACGCTTAGTAGCACAAGGATATAACCAAGAGGAGGGCATAGACTATGAGGAAACTTATGCTCCAGTTGCTCGCCTCGAAGCTATACGTCTTTTGCTTGCCTATGCGTGTTCTAAGGATTTTAAGCTTTACCAAATGGACGTAAAGAGTGCCTTTCTTAATGGTGTCATAAATGAAGAAGTATATGTTTCACAACCTCCCGGTTTTGAAAATGCTGAAAATCCAGATCATGTTTACAAATTAAAAAGAGCTTTGTATGGTCTTAAACAAGCCCCTCGGGTTTGGTATGAAAGGCTTAGCAAATTCCTAATTGATCATGGATATTCAAGAGGTAAAGTGGACAATACTCTCTTTATTAAACACAAAGGGAAGCACATTCTTTTAGTTCAAGTTTATGTCGACGATATCATATTTGGTTCAACTAACATACACTTGGTCGAAGAATTTTCTAAGGTTATGCAGGGAGAATTTGAGATGAGTCTAATGGGGGAGCTGAACTACTTCCTAGGACTGCAAATAAAGCAACTTGATGAGGGTACAGCAGTATGTCAAACAAAATACTGCAGAGAACTACTCAAGCGCTTTGGAATGAATGACTCAAAATCGATTGACACCCCAATGCCTACCAACGGAAATCTAGACAAGGATGAGCATGGTAAGTGTGTAGATGTCAAAAGGTTCAGAGGTATGATTGGATCTCTCTTGTATCTTTCTGCTTCTAGGCCTGACATCATGTTTAGTGTTTGTATGTGTGCACGCTATCAATCAAATCCTAAGGAATCGCACCTTAAAGCGGTAAAGCGCATATTTAGATACCTTCACGGAACACCTAAATATGGGCTTTGGTATTCCAAAGGAAGTGATTGTAGCTTAGTAGGGTACTCCGATTCTGATTTTGCTGGCTGCAAATCAGATAGGAAGAGCACAAGTGGTACATGTCACCTGTTTTCAAACTCCTTGGTCAGTTGGCATAGCAAAAAGCAAGTTTCTGTGGCTTTGTCAACTGCAGAGGCAGAATACGTTGCAGCCGGTAGTTGTTGCGCTCAGATTTTATGGCTGAAGCAGCAACTACAAGACTTCAACATTCAACTCAAACGTATTCCTATCAAATGTGACAACACTAGTGCAATAAACCTTACTAAAAACCCTGTTTTACACTCACGCACTAAACACATAGAGATTAGACATCATTTCCTTCGTGACCATGTTGAAAAAGAAGACGTTGTCTTTGAGCACGTCGATTCCAAAAATCAGCTCGCTGATATTTTCACTAAACCATTGGCAACGGAACCTTTCTTCAACATTCGTCGCGAATTGGGAATCTTAGATCTTTCTCAATTGATGTCATAAGCATGTTATCTCTTAATTATATTATGCCTCACCATGGTTAATAAGAGCTGTTTTAGATGTCAATTATCCATCACACGGGTTCTCCAACAGAGGTAATATCAATCCTTACTACAATTTTCTTATTGCTAAGTGATTGTGTATGTTACATCAAATATTCTTACTCTAGTTGATACAAAATTTGACTGCATATACTCCTGTCCATATTGTGTGCACACTAACAATTTGACTTCTGAATCTCTGTTGAGCATAATCATCATGACAGTGCATAATGCATATTCATACTGCATTAAAATTTATTAAAAACTGGTTCAGCATCAGTATGCATCGACACAAACGAAGCCTGCATCGATCCATATATTCAAAAATTCAATTTTTTAAAAACTGCTTCAGGATGTATCGATGCATCCATCGCATGTATCGATACACAGGGCAATTGTAAACACTTGGCATCGACGCATCCATCGCATGTATCGACACACATGACATTTTTGAATACCAGGCATCGACGCATGACTATCTGCATCGATACATACTGATGCTATCTGCATTAAGTGCATTTCTTTCTCTCTCATGCATCGACACATAAGCCAATCATATCACTTCCTATCTCATTACTTCATCTCATCTGCCCTCAAAAACCCCAAAACCAGTGGCTAACCCTAATCCTTCTCATCTTCACTCTCTCTCACAAACGTGGTAAAACCCTAAATCTCAAATCACCATGCCTCCACGCACTATTCCAGCCAGAGCCAAAGGAAAAGGAAAGGGAAAGGAAGCAGCCGGTACTTCTCAGCAACCACCAGATGTTCCTTCAAATGCCTTAGACATTCTTCATCCTGCCGTTGTTGCTGAATTCGAGGAATCCTTCAAGGCCAGGTTGGTAATGAAACCTCATATCTTTGATAAAACAGATGTTGTTCATCTGCACTTAAATGAAGTAGTTGAACTCTTACATGCACAAAGACTTGGGTCCTTTCTATCTACAAAAGATGACTATCATGAGGATTTCATCCGGGCCTTTTATGTTGGTTTACAAACTGGTAGAGGCTATATGTTCCGGTGTTCTATCGGAGTCAGAACATATACCTTTGAAGCCTCTGATTGGGAAACGGTATTTCAAATGCCGTCTCCGTTAATGGTTTTCAAGTGCTGGCATGACCTGCATTTTGATCCTGAATTTGACCTGAAGGACTTTACAACTTCTATTCTAAAGATTGATAGACCGTTGAGTGAAGAAGAACACGTCACGTCAGGTATGATCAAGCAAACTCCGCGTATTCTTCACTGGATTATCACACACATTCTGCGTCCAACAAACAGTGGACACTCTCGGTTGGACAGGCCCAGCATACATCTTCTCTACATTATGCAAAACAAGGTTCTCCTAAATTGGGCGAACTACTTTGTTAAACGTCTATTTTTTGTGCGAGACAGCTCCAAGAATGTGGCTTTAGGTTATGCATCTCAAATAATGAAAATTCTTAAGTATTGGAAAGTTGCAATACCTATTGTTCCTCTCCTATCTCCATCGGCAGCTCAAGAGTTTGACTCTGCCACTCTATCGCATATGGGATATAGGTGGGACAAAGACCGCAAATGCTTCTATTTCTTCGAAAGAAAATCCAAAACCAGAATTTACAACTTTGACGTGCCTTCAGAACGCATCCATGTTGCTGAAGAACAGCCTGATGAAGAAATGCAGGATGCACCTGAAACAGATGTGCCTCAAGCTGAGGCCAATACTGGTTGGGGTGAGTGGGTGCCACGAAGGTGGTCTCCCACAAACTACGTACCTGACCCTACAGCCCCTCCATTCTCCGGTGGTACTTCAGCCTCAACACCGAATGCGGACATCACTCATATGCTTCAACAGATGGAAATTGTCAACAAAGAACGCCATGAAGAAGCACGGTACTGGCATGTTCAACAATCTGAATGGCACAACGAGCATCGGGACTGGCATGATGAGCATACACGGATGTATCACAATCAACACGCTTGGCACCAAGACTTGGTTAAATGGCATCAGGTTTTCTACAACGAAATGTCCGGCTTTATGGATGACTGCCGTGTTCGGCACTACTCCTTCATGGGCCAAAATCCAGACACAATGCCTCCTCCTCCGCCTCCGCCAAGCTACCGAGATCCTGACAGACATGATGAAGAGTCCTGTGGTGGCAACAATCCAAATTAACCCACCATCCTTGCATCTCACTACATTTCATTTCATATTGCTCAAGTTTCATTTTGTTACACAATATACGGTTTAGCTTATGTAACTCTTAAACTCGTCCGTACCTTTAAAATGCTTTTCAATTTCTGTTTATCTCTATTTGTTATTGCCCTTACCTTTTGAATGATTCTTTGTGAATGATTCTTTAACTTGCAGCTTCTTTCTTTGTGATTGATAGCCTATTATCCATTTTTGCCATGCCCTGCTACACTTTCTGCCTGATAACTATGTTTCTTCCTCTTTTTGATGTTGACAAAGGGGGAGAAAATGCAGATATGCACAAACTCAGGGGGGGTATCACACATCTTGCCAAGAATTTGCCATCATCAAAAAGGGGGAGTTTGTGAAAGAATTCTTTAACTTGAATTAACTTTTAATGATAGCAAATTGTGTGATCATCATCCAAATTAGTTGTGCATTGCATTACATGATATATTTGTGCTCTTACTTTGTCCTTCATCCCACTCTATTGTTGCATAACCATACATATAAATCTACATTGAAAATTCCCTTAAAATAACAATTAAAATGCATTTTATATCAGTATGTATCAATACATGAGCCTTTGCATCGATACATGTAGCCTGTGATTAATCACAAAACAATTTCTGTTCAGTATGCATCGATGCATACGAGCCATGCATCAATACATAGAAGGCCAAAAACTCTATGCATCGATACACACGATTCCTGCATCGATACAGGACTACTTGAGACAGCCTGTGCATCAATACATGCGCATCAGGCATCGATACATATCAGTGTAAAAATCACATGCATCGATACATACGATTTATGCATCGATACATGATTAATTGATTTCACCAAAAATTCACACAACTTACAGTATGCATCGATACACACTCCTATGCATCAATACATAAAGCGGTTTTTTGTTATAACAGCAACTGTTTTGCAGCATATAAAGACAGGTTGTGACAGCAGTGAAAGATGACGAATTCATTGAGGGAAAACAATTGAACACAGATCAAAAGCAGTGTTGGAACAATTGTTTGAGAGCATTAGAAACCTGAAAGAGACTTCATCTTCTTCATCTTCTCAATCACTTTTCTTCGAGAACATTTACACATAACCATTCTTGTTCTTTGGATTAAAGAAGCATCGAGATAACGTTCAGTGGTACGATCAAGGATCTAGCTGTGGTTTGCAGTTGAACGATCGAGGATCTAGCTGAGTCGAAGATTGAAGGGGGTTTCTAGGAAAAACCTACTGGTTTGTCCTTCAAGAACTGGAGTGTTCTTGAGGGTTTGGGAGTCACATTTGCAGAACATATTCAGCCGCAGCGTTGCGTTTGGAGATCGGGGGATTTCGCAAGCAGGTCGTGGAACCGGTGAATTGTTTGCAACTTTGTGCAGGAAAATCTTGATCGTGCTCAGATCAAGTCAAGGTTTATACAAGAAGAGGTTCTTAGAGTTTAGAATTCTGTCTTTGTACCATAACCTTGTATCAACGGATTCGGCAATAATTGATAATCAAAGTTCTCAATTTCATTTGAAATTGAGAGGGAGACGTACCCACACGCGAGGACGACGTGGGGAACTTCCTTACCAAATCTCTGCGTATCTTACTCTTACCTTAATCCTCTTTACGTTTTCCAAACTGTTTTCGCAAATTCAGTTAGTGTGTGGTGATTGTTTCTTTTTCAAGACAGCAGTGGCAAGAACAGTTTAATCAAACTCCATTGCTGTTTATCATCGATCACATACACACCAACTGTTTGATAAAACGGTTAGCTAGATTTTATTCATTGGAAATAGACTTTAATGATAAGCGCATTCAATTAGTTAAAACTCTGGTGTGAACTGTTTCTGTCATTCTCATTAAAATCCAGCAATTACACTTGTGTGTCCGGCTTTCTAGTAGCGGTTCAGAATAGACGGAAGTCGATTCGGGACTGATTTTTCCGCCATTTTTGAAAACTCTGATAAAACGTTAAATCCGTTAATTTTAAAGAGGTGATCTATTCACCCCCCCTCTCGATCACTAGCCACACCGTCTAACATGTAAAAGATGACAAATGGCTTACTAACAACACCTTCTCTCCACCAACAACGACAAGCTTGCCGTTCTTCACAAATTTCAGCTTTTGGTGTAGAATAGACGTCACTGCTCCAGCTTCATGAATCCATGGCCTTCCCAATAGACAACTGTAGGCCGGGTGGATATCCATTACCTAGAATGTAATATGGAAATCACTCAGACCTATCTTTACTGGATGGTCCACTTCACCAATGATAGTTTTTCGAGAACCATCAAACGCTTTAACAATCACGCCAATGTATCTCATCGGGGCACCTTGGTAGGAGAGTCTTGATAAAGTTGATTTTGGCAGCACGTTCAAAGACGAACTAGTGTCAACCAACACATTGGACATAGCATCCTCCTTACAGTTTATTGAAATGTGCAGTGCCAAATTGTGATTTCTGCCTTCCTCAGGAACCTATTCATCACAAAAGCTCAGATTATTACAAGAAGTAATGTTGGCAACTATGTGGTCAAACTAATATCATGCTCAACATAAGCCTGCTCTAGCACTTTCTGCAACACCTCCCTATGTGCTTCAGAATTCATCTGTAATGATAGCACGAAGATCTTTGATGGAGTCTGGAGCAGCTGCTCCACAATGTTGAATTCACTTCTTTTGATCAATTTCAAAACTTCATCATCATCGTTAGCCTTCAGTTTTCTAGATTCACCAGACTGACACACTGAAGTACTAACTGGATTCGCTACTGAAATCTCTGTCTTCTTACTTGCTGAAACATCTTCTACTTCTTTTGGAAATATCTGACCAAACACACGACCACTACGGGTCACCTTTGCAATATCAACAATATTCACCATGGAGCTTGCAGCTGGTAGAGGAACCTCTTGACCATTTTCTAGCATTGTGGCGTTGTAATGATATGGCATAGCTTTATTGGATGCATACAAAACAGGGCCCGTTAACCGTATAACCAACGGTGATACTGATCTGTTGTCATTGTTACTACTGCTGCTATCAAATTGGATAACTACCCGCTCAGGGGTCTTGAATACAGGAACGATTACATTGATATTATTTATATCTCTTGACTGGAAAATTTGAATAAGTCTTTCATCCATCAACTTTTGAATATCCCTCTTGAAAATAACACATCCACGAGGGTTCACATTGCAAATTACACAACCATCATGGTCATGCTCATATTCACTAACCAATTAGATGTCTTTATCAATTGCCACCAAAATTGTCTGATATGGAGAACATCAGAAACCTTGAACTCACCAGGACAACCATCTACCATATTGACAGAAGCGTTACCATGAGCAGGCAAAGGATTGGCTTTCACATTAGTCGTTATGTCCTCGAAGGACACCATTCCACTCTTTACAAGCTTTTAGACTTCATACTTCAATGGATATCAGTTTTCTATGTCATGGCCAAGGGCTCCATGGTGAAAAGCACACTGAAGTTCAGGTTTGAACCATCATGGAAGTGGCTCAGGAATCTACGAAGGATTTCTTGGTTTAATGAGGTTCTTGAGAACTAAGGACGGGTATAATTCTGCACATGACATAGGAATAGGGTCAAAGGAAAGCTTCTTCCTCTTGAAGTTTTGTTGGTTATGATTGTTGTGGTTGTTATAGTTGGTTCTTTGTTGCGGTTGTTGTTGACGTTGTTGTTGCTGAATCGAAACTAATTGATTGTTGGAATTGTTGGAAAATACATGAATTACTGATGAAACTGGATGTTGATGTCGACGAGGTTGAGAACTTTTTCTGACATAAGGCCTCCTTTGCCTCCCCACAGATACTGAATTAGTATCTCCCTCCTTCCTCTTGGAGAAACTCCCACCATATTTCTTGCTAGACGATGCTTCTTCTTTAGACAGACGTCCTTCACGGACTCCTTCTTCTAGCCTCATCCCCATGTTTACCATTTCGGTAAAGTCATTGGGGGAACTTGCAAACATATGTTCGTAGTAAAATGAACTCAACGTCTTCAAGAAGATCTTCATCATTTCTTTCTCTTCCAAGGGTGGACTAATCTGGGAAGCCAACTCTCTCCATCTCTAGGCATACTCTTTGAATGTCTCTTTATCCTTCTGAGACATAGACCTCAGCTTGTCTCTATCGTGTGCCATATACATGTTGTACTTGTACTGCTTGACAAAGGCCTCTCCCGAGTCGTTGAAAGTACGGACGCTCGCACTGTCCAAACCCATATACCACCTCAAAGCGGCTCCAGTCAAATTATCTTGGAATTAGTGAATCAACAACTGGTCATTATCAGTCTGAGTAGACATTTTTCTGGCATACAACACAAGATGACTTAGCGGACAAGTGTTCCCTTTATACTTTTCAAAGTTGGGGACCTTAAATTTCATTAGGATTTTAACATTGGGGAGTTGGCAGAGCTCATCAGCACTCTTCCCAAACAAATATTTTCCTCTTAAAGTTTTCAACTCTTTGCGCAGCTCGAGGAACTGATCTTTCATCTCGTCAATTTTCTCATACACGTCTGGACCCTCAGATTGCTCAGAATGGTAGATAGTGTCCTCAACACGAGGCAGAGTATGAACAATAGGAGACGGCACTGACATGACCAGGCTAGATGCCGGTAGAGAGACACAGGTGGGCACATACCCTTCTGGCACAAAATTGGGTGGCATTCCCCAAGGGAATCTAGCAGGCATACAAAGACCGGATTGACTAGCAGTAGAAACAGGAACAGCTGAGGTAGCAACCTCAGAAATAACAGTCCTCTGAGGAGGAGTTGTAGGAGTTGGTGAAGATTGGTTCTGCAGAGCAGTGATAGATTCCATCAGCGTCGTTAACCTTACAATCTCATCCTTCAACTCTGTGTTCTCTTCCTCTAGATGCTCCATGATCCTTGGTTGATTAGCACGAGTGTGGAAACGGTGAGTCAGCTTGGCTAAAGCACAGAAGAATAACTGATAAGACATCTGGCGGAAGAAAAACCTGCTATGCAAATGATGCATGAAATGCAATGTTTTTGATTCGTTTAATTTCAAGGAATATATGAAGTTTTATTTGCAAATATAATAACAATAGTAACAATTAGATTGACCATAAAGATCCCTTTTTATTCATAAAATTTTGGAAGGATTATACTGAGTATAATTTCAAAAACCAAAATACAAACACAATACAAAAGGAAACTATCATTCTAAGGATCCATTAGCAATGGTATCAGATGATATGGTTGCAGGTGCATACTTCCTTCGGAGGTGTCGAATCTCAGACTCAAAAGATGTCTTCATCTAAGCCTTCCCAAGGACAAGCTGATCAACAATCTTCTTCCAAGAACCAGAAGGCTGAGGCATAATAGAGGAAGGTAGACCCTCTGGCTGTCTATGCCTCTTCACTGCTCGGTCTTCAAGAATCTTAATAAGCGCATCCTTGTCTTTGGACTCAAGTTTCAACTCTTCATGCTTTCGGCTTAATATTGTTGATATCCAAAATGTATCCAATCAAGTATATATTTGAGAATCCTGCTTTAACTGGGAGGAATGTCCGTTGGCAGATGTTGTTATCAGAGTATGATATCGAATACCGATCTCAGAAAGCAATTAAAGGTAGTGTCTTGGCTGACCATTTGGCTCACCAACTGATTGAAGATTACCAGTCAATGCAATATGATTTTCTTGATGAAGAGATCGTGTACTTGAAAATGAAAGATTGTGATGAACCATCACTTGAAGAAGGGCCAGAACCTGGTTCCCGTTGGGGCATGGTATTTGATGGAGCTGTTAATCAGTATGGTAATGGAATTGGGGCAGTAATCATTACTCCTCAAGGCACGCATTTTCCATTTACAACTAGATTAACTTTCAAGTGTACAAACAATATGGCAGAATATGAAGCTTGCATTATGGGGCTTGAAGAGGCCATTAACCTCATAATCAAGTATTTGGATGTCTATGGAGATTCAGCTTTGGTTGTGCGTCAGATCAAAGGTGAACGGGAGACGAATCAACCCGGTTTGACACCATATAGAGATTATGCGAGGAGGATTTCGAATTTCTTTACAAAGGTTGAGTTTCATCATATCCCTCGAGATGAAAACCGGATGACAGATGCTCTTGCAACATTGGCTTC
The DNA here is from genome assembly GCF_024323335.1 of Lathyrus oleraceus. Lineage (NCBI taxonomy): Eukaryota > Viridiplantae > Streptophyta > Magnoliopsida > Fabales > Fabaceae > Lathyrus > Lathyrus oleraceus. The sequence goes on from NC_066585.1 coordinate 503,152,611, forward strand.
AATGATTATAGTGAAATATTGGTATGAGGTTCCCAATTTATGTGTGATGCGTCTTGATAGGCCCGCTCATGTGTTTGCTGTTGAAGAAGTCAAAGACAAAAAGCCATGGTATTACGATATCAAATGTTTTCTCCAAAGTCAGATTTACCCGTCTGGGGCATCTTTGAAAGATAAGAAGACTTTGAGAGGATTAGCCGGAAAATTCTATCTGAATGGTGATGTGTTGTACAAGAGAAAATTCGATATGGTTTTACTTAGATGCGTGGATAGACACGAAGCAGGCCTATTGATGGCTGAAGTCCATGAAGGTTCCTTTGGTACTCATTCCAATGGACATTCAATGGCAAAGAAGATGTTGCGAGTAGGTTACTATTGGCTGACAATGGAATCTGACTGTTGCAAGTTTGTGAAGAAATGCCATAAGTTTCAAATATATGCAGACAAGATTCATGTTCCTCCGACACTGTTGAACGTCATTTCCTCCCCATGGCCCTTCTCCATGTGGGGAATTGATATGATTGGCATGATTGAGCCTAAAGCTTCGAACGGACATCGTTTCATTTTGGTGGCTATTGATTACTTCACAAAATGGGTTGAAGCAACATCGTATGCGAATGTAACCAAGCAAGTTGTTGTGCGGTTTATTAAGAATCAGATTATATGCCGCTATGGTGTGCCAAGTAAGATCATTACTGATAATGGATCGAACTTGAATAACAATATGGTGGAAGCTCTTTAGAAAGACTTCAAGATTGCACATCATAATTCTTCTCCCTACAGACCTAAGATGAATGGGGTTGTTGAAGCTGCAAACAAGAACATCAAGAAGATCATTCAGAAGATGGTTGTAACATATACGGATTGGCATGAGATGCTCCCATTTTCTTTGCACGGGTATCGTACATCCATCCGCACTTCAACCGGAGCAACCCCTTTCTCCCTTGTATATGGTATGGAAGTTGTGCTCCCTGTAGAGGTCGTGATCCCTTCATTGCATGTGCTCATAGAAGCCAAGTTGACTGAGGCTGAATGGTGTCAGAATAGGTATGATCAGCTGAATTCAAATGAAGAGAGGAGGTTAATCACCTTGTGTCATGGTCAGTTATACCAGCAAAGAATGAAGAAAGCTATTGATAAGAAGGTTAGACCTCGTGTGTTCAGAGAAGGTGACCTTGTGCTCAAAAAGATTTTATCTTTCAAGCCAGATTGTAGGGGCAAATGGACTCCTAATTATGAAGGTCCATATGTTGTTAAGAGAGCCTTTTCAGGCGATGCTTTGATCCTTACAACTATGGATGGTAAAGATTTCACTCGTGCTGTGAACGCAAATGCAGTCAAGAAATACTTCGCCTAAAAAAGAAAAGAACGACTCGCTAAGTTGAAAAACCAAAAGGGAGGCTTAGGCAAAAATGAGCGTCTCGGTGGATTGAAAACCTGAAAGGGCGATCCAGGAAAAAATTAGAGACATAAAACAGAAAGAATTATCCCGATAAATTGAGTACCCCACCTTGGGGCAATTTCTGCAAAAATTAGAGATTAGAGCAAGTAACTGCATCCTGCTGATCTTCAGTTTTGAATACTTTCTTGAGCACAATGGTTGGTTTTGATTATTTCGTCCCTAGCCGTCAAGACCACAGTGGACATCAAGAGTTGGTAGAAGGATTAAGTGATCATTGTATTCAATTAACCCTTTTCCATGTAAATTAACATTTTCCAACTTTGTAAAGATCTATGGAGTCTTTTCATTTACAGACTACCATTCTATTAAATAAAGTTGAGCTTTTATCCAATTGTTTCTACTCTTATTTAATTCAGCCAAATAGTTTTAAATTTTACTATGATCATTTTTGAAATTAATTTTTTTAATCAAAATCATGTTTTCTTAAACATATAAAAGCATGAATCTTAAGCAATCATTTTCATTCAAGAAGAATATCAACAGTGGTTCGAAAGCGGTAAGCCCCAAGGGTGGAGCATTATTGGTTCTCCCCAGGCAGTAGGTGCAATTTCTCTTTCACCCCTGGCAGTATTGTTCAGCACTCGGTGTTCATTAATTTCTCCAAACCTTAATTTCTCCATCATCTCCAGCTGAGTGGGTTGATTATTCCCTAGCCAAATTTGGTCTCCAGCAGAGTTCGAACTCTTCGTTACAGCAGTTAGCATGGTTCTGGTAGGATTTTGATTTCTCCAGTGAAATCGCCATCAGATCTGCTCCCAGTTAGAGTTTTCTCCTGGTTTCTGAGTAGTTATTTGTGCTTATCTCCTGCAGGATTGTCTCCCATTTGATATAGTGTTGACCTAAATTTCCCTACAACCTTGATAAAACTTTTCCGCAGCAGATCTCCTCCTTCCCCAGCTAGGGTTGAGCTTTTGGGATGATGATCTCTGTTTTTCTCCAGCAGTTGTTTCCCTCTTTTGTGGATTGGCCGAGAATTGTATCGATGATTCAAATTTGCGACATCTTTGTATCCTTTTCGATTGTTTTGTCAGCATAATCATCATATATACATGTATATATACACTCATATAATTTCATTATTGCATCATCACACTTATGATTTTGAGTCTCTTTTATGGTGGTACTTTATCCCCATAAAATTTTGGTGTCTGTCCTCCTTCAATTCTAGAGTGTCAGCCCCTTAAGTAGAAAGACTTTAACCTTTCTCCTTTCCCCACTGAGTTATTCCCTCGTCGATGATGATTACTCCAGCTTCCTCCCTAGTTGATCATCTGGATGGAACCACTCCCCTTGAGTTATATCCTCATTGGGTTGAGTCTTGATTGATCGTTTCTTTTTTGATCTTACCTAGATAGATGCTTTGTGTCCCCTAAGAGTTTATTACCCAGTAACTTGTAATATTCTTCTTAGTTTATAGTTTGTTACTTCTTGCCCAATACATGAAAAAAGTACCCCCTTTTTTCTCGCTAGAGGATTCGTTTCTCACGTGTCCCTAGGAAGAATATCCTTGATATGTTCATCCTAACCGGTGACAGATATTTTCTTCCCTTGCTTTGAGCTTATCCTTGATATGTTCTCCTTAACCGCTGACGAATATCCTCTTTGTGCTCTTCTATCCAGTAATTGATAGATGTAATCCTTATTTCTTCCCCTCGGACTCTATCCTTGATATGTTCATCCTAACCGGTGATGGATATTCTCTTTGATGGTATTCTATCCAGCATTCGATAGATGTAATTCCTACCTTTTGTTCAGGTGGTTTATCCTTGATATGTTCATCTTAAGCGGTGACGGATATCCTCTTTAACATTCCCAGGCAAGATTATCCTTGATATGTTCATCTTAACCGGTGACAAATTCTCTTTCCTTTGAGTCTATCCTTGATATGTTCACTTTAACTAGTGACGAATATTCTCTCCTTTTGGTCTTCTACCCAGTAACTGGTAGTTGTATATCCTATTTTCAGTTTTTCCCCAGCAAGGTCTATTCTTACCCAGTAACCGGTAATGAATACATCTCCTGGCGGCCCTCAGTCAGTCATCCTTGATATATTTACCCTAACCGGTAACGGATGTCCTCCCTATCAAACTTTTATTTTCTCTTTACCCAGTAACAGGTAGTGGATAATAGATTTCTGCTCCTCCTGTGTTGGAGTTTAGTTCTTCCCCAATAGAGTTGAGTGCGTATTTCCGTAGTGAAATCGCTTTTTCCTGCATGATTCGAGTATTTCAGTTTTATTCTGATCTACCTGTTTCCCCTATAAATGCCTTTTGTTTATTTGGCTGAGTCTTTCCATTTTCATGGAATTCCTCTAGTCCCCCAGCAATTTTAAGTCGTAGCCTAGCCTACGCATAAACCTTTTTCCCCAAAGTCTCTGTTTCCCCAGTGAGTTTTCCTTATGGAATGCATTATACTCCTGCGGATTTTCGGTCGCTCTAATTTCTTTTCCTTTATCGAAATATTTCCCCACAGAGAGTTTATTTTTAGCATTCATATCATATGCATCATGAGGTCTCTTAGGGACCAAAATTGGTTTCTACATGTTGTTATTTAAGCCCATTCTACTGAGTCGATACGAAGATTTTAACCTTCATCTCCTCAGTTAGAATATCCTTAAATAGGGGAAGCTGTAAGACCCCAAATTTGCCCCTAAGATCCCTCATTCTACCTCATCATATGCATTAGCATTGGGATCATACCTTGGCATCCTCCTCAACCCTCATTAATTGGGTTTGTATTGGGAGAGGTCACCAAGCACCATGTGATTGTATCATACTTTGTATTTTATCATCTTTACTAACTAAAATACCAAAAATATGTCTTTGCATTTGTCTAATTCTTTTTGTAGGTAGGGCATGATCACCTTTGATCTATTACATTCACATCTAGGGTTTAAGACCCTCATTGCTAAAAGAGCTCAACCAAGGAATGATCCACAATGGCTAAGAATCATATATGAGTCCTCATGATCTCTCCATGTTATTTTTATCAAGATTCCTTCAAGATTTTGGAATTGGTTTGCATTGGAAACCCTAGTTCATCTAGGTATCTTGAGTAACTTCTTCAACAAGCTTCTTCACCAATTGATCAAATATATCAATGGACACTTCAAATTTCATCATCTTATGCATATATGATCTCCCATAAGTCCAAAAAGTCAAGATAATTGCAAGTTAGCAAGATGGTTGAAGGGGTTCGACCAGAGGAATTCGTCTGATCAAAACTAGGTTCCCCTAGACCCTATTTCCTACAATTTGCCTCATATGAAAATGATTCCAAGAGAAAAGTTACTCTAAATGAAATTTAAAATAACTTTAATATTGAGGTCTAGAGCCAATTTTGCTTGACAAGTCATTTTTTATGTTGAAACATTATAGGTTATTTTGCATAAACCCTAATTTGAAATTCAACTTCCCAAGGCCATAACTTGCTCAATTTTTATGATATGAAATACTTCCAAGTTGAAAAATCAAATTCAAAATGTCTAATTCAACTTTTATTTTTGGAGTGAGAGCTAATTAAACTTTTATGAGCATGTGATATGAGGATACATTATAGGTCATTTTGGACCAATACCATTGAACAAGTGATTTTCCTCAACTTCAAACATGCATAACTCATTCATTCCAAGTCCAAATGATTTCAAATTAGTTACCATTTTGAATGTTTTTTAAAGAGCTACAACTTTGATGAACACACGTTTCTCATTTGGAGCTCACATAAAAAGTTAGCCAAGGTAGAATAATTGAACATATGGCTTGACACTTGGAAAATATTTTGACATGTTAAAATTTCCAAACCTCCTCCTCAAAATTCATCATGATAAAAGTTCCAAATGTAAAAGTATTCAACATAAGAGTTGTTCCTCTAGATCTAACCTTTCCAAATAGTCCAAGTTCATGCATTTTGGACAAAGTTTAAGGGGTATGCTCATAGCTTGAACAAGATTGTTTCAGTTGGCAAGAATCATGCTTCAAACATCCAAATATCTTTGCCTTGCAATGCAATCTTCATTCGGACCTCATTTTAGTTGATCTTGGACCTAATTGGATTGCTTCATGGGCATGTGCATGCCCATGCAAGCGTGTACCTCACATTGCCGATTTTGGAAGTATTTTCAAGTGTGCAAATAACACTTACCATTTGCTATAAATAGAGGTCCAATGCTTCAGGTTGAAGGACCTTGCGCGCCCGTTTTGCCTCCAACCATTGAAACCCTATCAATTCAAAGGAAAACCTGATAAACTTCAATTGAAATTTGAGTTTGAATCTCACTGTTTGGAGATTCAAAAACTCCAAGATCTAAAGCTTTGCATCATTCTTAATCCACTTCTCCAAGCTCCACAAGTAAGATCAAGCATGGATTGAAACAAGAGAGATCCAATTCTACACAATATTGACGGTATTTTTCCAAATTTTTCTTCTCTTCGATTCTCTCTCAATTCTCATCAATTCTCTTGGATCCTTGGTTGTCTAGAGTCCTACCAATGTAGGGAAGAAGATTGAGTTGCTTTAAGGTCAAATCAAAGCAACTCAGTTCACACACCTCAAAATTCAACTCCACGTATCTCTCTATATATTTGGAGTTAGGTTAAATTGAGGTGATATTCGTGATCTACACCATTTTTTGATTAAGATCATGTCCTCCTTTTTCATTTATGTTATGGTCATGAAAGAACCAGTCCAACCTGGGTCATCGGAGAAGATGATCGGCCTTTCGCTCCGGCGATGAGCTAAAAGTATTCTGAGTCTTTGGATGGATTCAAAATGTTTTAATCAGGGACATTGCTTGTGATGACCAAGTGTGTAGCGCGCTGACTAGCGTGCACCATGGAACGCGTGTTTCTCACCACTTGATCTGCCACCTCAGTTAATGAGGGAGATCAAGTGGTCCACGTTTTTTTGATTATCTGAATTTTCATTTTAGTTCTCTTATTTTCATTAATTCATATTAATTTTAATATTGATCCAAAAAATGTGAGAGTTTCACCAAAAAAATTTAAATAAAATCCTCTTTCATTTTCTGAATTAAAATTATTTTTTGGATCATTATTAATATTTTTCATGATTTAATTGATTTTGTGAATCGCTTTAATTATTTAAAAATACTTTTAGGTTTCCAAAAATTCTGAAATTTTTTCTCGAAGAAATACTTTTACATTTCTATGGTGTTTTGATGAGGTTTTAGGAAATTGACCAAACATATTTAATTTAATGCATTATTTTTATTATATTTAATTTGTTAAATGCCAAATTAATTGTGTAGAGCCATTTTAATTGACTTTGTGAGTTTGACTTGTATTGTTGGGCCTTGGTCAAGATTGATTTGACTTTGCTAGGTTAAGATCATTGGATTCAGGGGATTAATGGAATGTACATTCCATCTCCCAAAATGAATGCATGATCTTAATTTGGTAAAATTCCACCTTTGACCAATTTGTGTTTGATCCATTCCCCCTCCCTCTTCATCTTATTCCCCTTCTTTATGCATTCATGTCATTGACCTATATTATCTCTATATCCTAAGGCTAGTTGATTGCAAAATCAACATAAGTATGGATGAGATTAGGGCCCCTACTTTGCATATTCTTTTTGTGTGTGGTATGTTTCATGAGCATAGTCCATTATACTATGTCTCTAACAAGCATTAACATCAAAATTCTATTGCCCGACCTCAAATAGTTGTGACTTCTACATAAGTACAATTACGATTGCTTAACATAACGCTAAATTTGGACACAAAAGGCATAATATTCTAGTTAGTGAGATTGTAAGTCTCCCCTCTTTCATGGTATTATGTGGAAACTTGGAATTTTTTCCTTCCTTTGGAAGATGTCTTGGTTCAAGGATCCATGTTTGTGATAAGTGTGTTGAGTATTCTCCAAAGAATGACTTAAAACAAGACAAAAGCAAAAAGAATACTAACTTCTAACTCATTAGCAACTAATATTTATTTCCAAGTCATTTACTTTTAATGCACTTTAATTTTTAAGCTTTATTCATTTTGCCATTATTCATATCATTCTAATTGTTTTATGTTAATGTCATTTTCAATTTGTCCACTTGGACCATATTTTGTGATTGTTTGTATGGTCTTTGACCATCAATGTACATAATAAGAACAAAAATCCTAAAAAATATCTTGTGTGGATTGTTGGTTTGATCTGAGACAATTGGACTTAGAATTTAGGATGCATTCCCTATGCAAAGGACTTGGCCAATGCCAACTTTCATGAAACCAAATGCTTGTGGATTGAAACTTCATATGATACATCACTGAAGACCCATTTGAGTTCATCTGCAACATGATCATTGTGAAGCTGTTATTTTGAACCTGTGACTTATGCCATCCTTTGAAGTCATCTGCTACATGGGAAATCTTTAAGAAGATCATGGAGTTGTTAAGCTTGGATGTGGCTATCTTTATTTGATGCCTCGCTCTTCAACTTGCTGTTTGTATATTGATTGTTGTGTGATTCTAAAGTCCAAGGGAAATTTAGGTTTCTATATGACATTTTTGTCTATGAGATTGCAGTCCACTGGTCAGATCTTTTCAACTCTCAACTTTTAAATTTTGTGCTTAGGATTAGTCTCTTCATCTCCTCCCCACTTATTTAATTTCAAAATCTCTCCCGCTTTTTAAAATCTTCTTTGCTTGTGTTTTGTTGATTTCTAAACTTTCACCATTTTTGCAAATTAGAAACTTTGGCCTTATGCCATTGCATTTTTTTAACTCATTTTTCTTAAATCAAACTTTGTAAATGAACTTAACCATACTTTACTTAAAATTTCAAAATCCAAAAAGTACTAACACCCATTCAAACCATTTTTAGGCCCTTATGCCTTTCAAACTTAAATTTTTGATAAAAGCAATGCATCCACTTTGAAATTGTTACCACGAACTACGAGGTTTTGATCCCTCATTTTTATGTTGGTACGTAGGCACAACTCCGAAGGTCTTGTCAAACACAAAAATATAATTAATGAATTCTTTTCTCATCCCCTCATTCCATTTGTTTGCAAACATCATTTGTACAAAAGCACATATACACACAAGAAAGGGCTCCCTAGGAGTACCTAGGACACTTTGGGTGTTAACACCTTCCCTCTGTGTAACCAACCCCCTTACTTGTAATCTATGGCATTTTATTAGTTTTGATTTTAAAACTTCTTATCTTTTTGGTTTTGTTCGTACTTTTCCCTTTTCCCTTGGAAATAATAAAAGCGCGGTGTCGACTCTTGTTTTATTGACGCTACAGGTCACCTTCGCAATATCTGCAATATTCACCATTGAGTCTGCAACTAGAAGAGTTACCTCTTGACCATTCTCTATCATAGTGGTATTATACTGATATGGCATAACTTTATCGGATGAATAGGGGACAGTGCATGTTAACCGTATAACCAACGGTGATACAGATCTGTTGACATTATTGTTGTTGCTGCTATCATATTGAATAACTACCCGCTCAGGGGTCTTGAATACTGGAACTATCACATTCACATCATTACCTAAATGTTGAGACTAGAATATTTGGATAAGACCTTCATCCATTAACCTCTGAATATCCTTATATATAACTACACCTCCATGAGGGTTCACACTACAAATCACACAACAGTCATGGTCATGTTCATAATCACTGACCAAGAAAATATCCTTATTCATTGCCAGCAAAGATCTTCTGATATAGCGTACACCAAATACTCTAAAATTCCCTGGACAACCGTCCACCATGTTTACAGAAGCGTTACCATGAGCAGGTAACGAGTTTGCTTTGACATTCGGCGCTCTATCCTCAAAGGACACCATACCACTTTTTACAAGCTTCTGAACTTCATACTTTAGTGGGTAACAATTCTCTATATCATGACCAGGGGCTCCCTGGTGAAAATCACAATGAAGATCAGGTTTGAACCACCATGGCAGTGGCTCAGGAATTTGAGGAGGGTTTCTCGGCTTGATAAGATTCTTGATCACCAAGGACGGATACAGATCCACATATGTCATAGGAATAGGGTCAAAATAGACCTTCTTCCTCTCGAAATTTTGCTGATGATTGTTGTTGTTGTTGTTGTTGTTGGTTATTTGTTGCAGTTGTTACTAATGTTATTGTTAAATTGGAACTAATTGATTGGTTGAATTGTTGGAAAAAACTGGAATCACTGAAGATTCTAGTGCTGATGCTGACGGGATTGGGAACTTTTCCTCACATGAGGCCTCCTCTTCCTCCCAACTGATACTGCATTAGTCTCTCCTTCCTTCTTCTTGGAGAAGTTACTACCATACTTCTTGCTTGTTGTCGCTTCATCTTTGGACAGACGCCCTTCCTGGACTCCTTTCTCTAATCTCATCCCCATGTTTACCATTTCAGTAAAATCATTGGGGTAACTTGCAATCATACGTTCATAATAAAATGAAATCAGCATCTTCAAGAAAATCTTGGTCATCTCTTTTTCTTCCAAAAGTGGACTGATATGGGCAGCTAACTCCCTCCATCTCTAGGCATATTATTTAAATGTCTTTTTGTCCTTCTAAGACATAAACCTCAACTGATCTATATCTTAAGCCATATCAAAGTTTTACTTATACTGCTTGACAAAGGCCTCACCCAAGTCGTTGAAAGTACGAATGCTAGTACTGTCCAGGCCCAGGTACCACCTGAGGGCAGCTCCAGTCAAACTATCCAGGAAGTAGTGAATAAGCAACTGATCATTATCAGTTTGAGTAGACATTCTCCTGGCATACATAACAAGATGGATCAATGGACGAGTATTCCCTTTGTATTTTTCAAAGTCTGGGACCTCGAACTTCATCAGAATTTTGACATTGGGAACCAAACATAGTTCATCAACACTCTTTCCAAACAAATCCTTTCGTCTCAGAGTCTTCAATTCCTTGCGCAAATCAAGAAACTGATCCTTCATTTCGTCCATCTTCTTATAAACATCTGGACCTTCATACAGTTCAAAGTGGTAAATAGTTTCCTCGACACGAGGAAGAGTATGAACAATAGGAGGTGGCACATATAAGATCGGGCTAGATGCCGACAGAGAAGAAAAAGTTGGTGCATATCCTTTAGGTACAAAGTTTGGTGGCATTCCCCAAGGGAACCCAGCGGGCATAGTAGGAACAGATTGGCTGGCAGCAGCAATAGGTACGGATGGCGAAGAAATCTCTGAAATGACAGTCCTCTGAGGAGGAGGAGTTGCAAGAGGCAGAGACGGTTGACTCTGAGCAGCTATCACAAATTCGATCAGTGTCGTAAGTCTGGAGATCTCATCCTTCAATTCTCTGTTTTCTTACTCTAAATGCTCTATTCTTCTTAATCAATTAGCTCGAGTGTTATAGTGATGAGTCATAAAATATGAAGTCTTATTTTAAAATAATAATAATCAATAATAATAATTCAATTGATCATAAAATATTGTTTTATTCAAAAATTTTGGAAGGATTACACTGAGTATAATTTCAGAAACCAAAAATACAAATACAAAACAAAAGGAAATTGCCATCCTAAGGATCCCTAGCAACTGCATCAGATGACCTAGCCAAAGGAGTATATTTCTTGCGGATGCGTCGAATCTCGGACTCAAAGGATGTCTTCATCTGAGCCTTCTCGAGGACAAGCTGATCACCAATCTTCTTCCAAGCACCGGAAGGCTGAGGCATGCTAGAGGACGATAAGTCCTCTAGCTCTCTTTGTCTCTTCATTGCACGCTCCTCAAGAATCTCGAAAAATGCATCTTTGTCTTTCAACTCCAACTGCAACTCTTCATGCTTTTAGTTCAAAGCATGGAACCGTTCTTCCCAAAAATCTCTATCTTGCTTCATCTTGGCAAGTGCGTCTTCCAACTCCTCTACATCTTGGTTACAGAGAGCTGATGGCTTAGCCACAACCAAAGACATAGTTCTATCACAAGCGTATGGCATCTTGAGCTCCAAACCTCTCTTCTTCACCCAAAGAGTGTAAGCTTCCAAAGCTACATAGTTGCATGGACCAAGCTCGGATATTCCCTTCCTATGCACATTATGCCAAGCATGCATCATCCTTTTCTTCAAATGTTGGGAATCTTTACCCTCCTAAAAGAATAGACCCTCTAACTGAATGTTATTGGGCTTATCTCTCAAGGCGAACGAAGTTGACGATGGGCAAATGTTGAGTTGTAGTTGATTTCTCCTTATGTACCAATGAGAGGCATATTGGAGAACTCACCACAACTATCAATAATGTCCAAGCTACCCAATGAAGAATCATACCAAACAATATCATCATTGGTGAGAGCATGAGTCTCTAAGACCACCGTAGACATTGCTTGTCCTCCAAGAAAGCAGGCATCTGAGGCAAGTGCAAAATAAACCACTTGTACAAAAGAGGAACACAACACACAATAGTCCCACCACCTTTAGAATTCCTTAAATGCAAAGAGAAATACAGGTTACCCAACAGAGTAGGAACAAGATTCCCAATCAAGAAGATTCTAATAGCGTTAACATCAATAAAATCATGAATGTTAGGGAACAATGCTAGACTATAGATGAGCAATACCAAGATAGCTTCAAAAGCATCCATGCTACCGGCATGAGCCAAAATAGTAGCTCTACCATTGAGAAAATCAAAAGTCAACACTAGAATCCCTCCTTTCTTCACCAAATGAGCATCAATCTTAGATTTCTTCAGATGAAGAGCTTCGCCTATGACATGAGATCTGGTAATCTCCTCTAATCTACTGAAAGGTACCTTGTTAGATACAGGCATACCTAAGAGATGGGCATACTCCAACATGGGCACAAGATGATAGTCGGGAAAAGTGAAGCACCGATAAAGAGGGCCATAGAACTAAACCAAAACACTCAGAAGTCCTTCTACCACATCAGCAGATAATACAAACAAAGCTTCCCATGACATTGGTTGAAGTCCAAGGGATATAATACAAAGGATGACAACTTCCTTAGCTCTTTCAAATTAGGACATCTGAAACCGTACTTCTTAGTGATCTTTCGTCCATAAGCCATGGTCTGAAAATATTTGCAAATAAGACCTTAGTTTCCTTGAAATTTATTTTTTCTGTGATGAATGTTATAATTCATATGTATGCATGAATGCAACAATCACACACAAGGCAAACACAAACAAAGGTCAACGGATGGATCAAGTCATCATCAAGATCAATCATCATTTTTGATGGATTATGGTTTTCACCTTATTAACACCCAAGTTCCATTGATATTGACGAGACTGATCGGATCAACCTGTAGAGCATGTTCTAAAAAGTTCCTAGAGTCTTGATTCCATCTATCAGATATTATAGGTTAGGATGACAAACTCATCAACCTATAATATTCTCAAGAGAAACCCGTCCGAGTGTTGTATCGCGTAACAACTGTTATCAAGTCTACACTTGAACGGTCTCCACACTACATCCTAAATAGGCCAAGTTGGGTTAAATTCTCTACGGTCCTCAGCTTCTCGGGCCCCCAAATTAGAGAAAGTAATTCCCATCCACAAATCACTTGTGTGACATCAGTAGCTCTAAAGAGGTCTCCACTGAGTAGATGGGTCTCAAGCCAACTTGTTAAGGACTACTCCACACGAGTTGATCATGACTATACCATCCTCCTATCTTAACTGGACTCAAGTTCTGGTTAGAACTTATCTCACCATACAGAGATCACCAAGCACAACAGACAGAATATATCACCCAACAATATATACAAACAGACATCAAATATACAAATATACACATAAGAAAAAAGTAGGCTAAACCCATTAAGGACTACTCCCCAACAGAGTCGACACTTCATTTCTCTAGCAGTAAATTCGTGACCATTAAGCTATAGTTAAGTTTATATAGTTACTATAGTTAAGTTTATTTACAAATTTGATTAGGAGTTCATTTACCATCTAGCAGTCAATATAGTTAAGTTTATTTACAAATTTGATTTAAGAAAAAGTTTGAAAAGTTCAATGGCATAAGGCCAAAGTTTCTAATCATTAAAACATGTATAAGTTTGAAATCACAAGCAAGGAAAGTTTTTGAAAAGAGGGAGAGATTTTGGAATTAAAGAAATGGGAGGAGATGAAGAGACTATCCTAAGCAAAAATTAAAAGTTTAAGAGTTAAAAAGATCTTACCAATGGGATGCAATCCAATAGACAAGAATGTCATATAGAAATCCATTTTCCTTTGAACTTTGACAAGAAATAAGCAATAAGCAATGAGTAATATCCAATCATCATATGAAGACCAAGGCATCAAATAAAGATAGCCATAATATCCAAGCTAGCATTATAATAGTTAGCAGTGTTCAATGTCTTCTAATGTATCAGATGAAATATTCCTTGATCAACTCAAAATAAAACATCAGACATAGACAATAATAAAAAAATAACCATTAAGCACAAAGACAGAGTAGCAGATGGATCAAAGGCACTCAAGGTCTTGCATCAAATGAAAGGCCCAAGCAGAGATAGCTCAGTCTTGAATGTTGGAATTGGCCAAATCCTTTAGCACATGGAATGTTGTCTAGTTCTAAATTCTGGAGTTCAGATCAAATCCAACAGTCCACCAAGATGTTTTTTAGAGTTTTTGTTGTTATTAGGTGTTTTAAGGTCCTAAGGCCACAGACAAAACAAAAGACAAATAAACTATAGATACAATCACAAGTTATGGCTCAAATGAGCAAAGTGACAAGGACTTGAAACATAAACAGGTTGCATGAAATGTAAATGACAGTGAATGATAAATGTACTTGAAACTTAAAGTGCATAAAGTAAATGACTTAAAAGTAAAGCAACATTAATTAAGAAGTTAGTCAATGGTTAGTCAAATGTTAGTGATGAGTTTTAATTGATTAAGTCATTCTTTGGAGAACACTCAACCATTCATTCACAAGTATGAATCCTTGAACCAAGACATCATCCATGAGAAGGGCCCCAACTTGGATAAATCAACAAGTATGCCACTAGCTCTCATGAATGGAAAAAAGGTCAAGTTCCCACACAATGCCATGAAGAATGGGAGACTTACAATCTCACCTACTAGAATGTTATGCTTTGAGGGACAAATTTAGCTCTATGTTAAGCAATCGTAATTGGAATTATGTAGAAGTCACAACTATCTGAGGTCGGACAATAAAAATATAGGTGTTAATGCATGTTAGAGATTTGGTACAAAGAACCAAACTTCTAAAACATACCACACACTAAAAGAAAAAAAGGGGGATGACCTATCTCATTCTGGCTCATGTTGATTCATTTGACACAAGGTCATTGATCAATCAACTAACATTAGACATAAAGTTATTTCACTGGTTAATAAGGGATTAGGGAAGAATAGGGATGAAGATGAAGAGGGAAGGGGAAAGAGAAACACAAATTGATCATGAGAGGAATTTCATTTGATCAATACCATCCATTCATTTTGGGAAATGAAATTTGGGATATGAAATGTACATTTCATCAATCCCCTAAATCCAATGGTATTGATTAAACAAAAGTCAAATCAACCATGACCAAGGCCCAAACAGAAATTCAAATATCACAAGACCATAAAAATGGGTCAACAATTTTTTTTAAACATTTAATCAATTAAAAATTCAATTAAAAAAGAATTAAAATGCATTTTAATATGGACAAAACCTCAAATCCCTTCAAAATACCAAATAAATGTCCAAGGGATTTATCCTAGGTCAAACAAGGTCAAAGGACCTTAGACAAAAAGTTTCATGATTTTTGGAATGTCAAAAGTATTTTTAAACAATTAAAAATATGCACAAAAGCATTTAATTCATGAAAAATATCAAAACTAACCCAAGAAATAATTTAATTCTAAATATGTAAGAGAAAAATATTTAAAGATTTTTAGCGAAAATCCCATATTTTTTGGATTAAAAATGAAATTTCTATGAATTAAATAAAATAGGAGGATTAAACATAAAATCAGAGAATAAAATAAAATTCAAAAAAACAAGGGCCATCAGATCTCCCTCATTAACTGAGGTGGCAGATCTGATGGCCACGAGCTAGAGTGCACCAAACACCTCAGTCAACGCGTGCACACTAATGGTAATCAGAAAGGAGGGTTGAGATTAAAACGTGGACATGAGATCAGAGGGTTGGAACCTTGCCAACACATCACCGGAGTCTTAGCTCCGGTTGTCTTCTCCGGTGGACCTCATCGGATTGATCCATCATCAACCACCACTAAAATAAAAAGTGAATACATTATTTTAAAGAGAAAATGTTCAGGAGCTCGAATTTGGCCTCAATTTCACCCAATTCCAAGTATATTGAAAGATACGTGGACTTGAAGTTTGAGGTGCATGATCTGAGTTGCTTTGATTTGACCTCAAAGTAACATAATCTTGTTGCCTACATTGGTAGGACTTCATCCAACCAAAAATTACTTAAAATAATGGAAAATTGAGAGAGAATCAAAGAAAATAAAAATGTGAAAATCCACCTTTTGTTTGCCAGTGATAAAGCTTGATCTGGATTGGCTTGGCTTGCTTCTGATTGCTTGCAGGAAGTGAAAGGGAAGCTCAATCGGCTTGGACTCTTGGAGTTTCAACTTCAAAACAGAAGTGAATTTGAAACTCGATATTCAATTGAAAACCTTCAAGGTTATCTTTTAATGGAGGTGAGGGTGATTTTAGTTGAAAGCTTGGGCCAAGGGTCCTTGATTCTGAGCAACAGGACATGTATATATAGGGTTTTGCATTGCTTTTCACACACTTGAAAATTTGGCCAAATTTAGAAATGTTAGTGCATGCTTTCATGGGCGTGTGATAGGCCCATGAAATGATTGGAAAAGGTCCACAATTGTGCATGAATGATGCTAAAAGCTTAACATGAGGCCATGCAATTGTAATTCAAAATTGGTCATGAAAATCATCCAAATGGGACCATGAAAAGTAACCATGTGCAAATGCTTATAAAATGCTACAAATGCCATGATATTGGACTTTTTAGAAAGGTGACATCAAGGGGAACAACTTTGATGTTGAACACTTTTCTATTTGGAGCATGGATCATGATGGATTTTGAGGTGGAAATTGGAGAAATCAAACATAGTTGAAAATTTTTTAAGTACAAAGTCAAATGACCACTTCTTCCAACTTGAATAAGTTTTTCTATGAGCTCCAAATGAAAATGGTTTCTTAACTAAAGTTGTATCTCTTTCATTTATATTCAATTAAGTCACAAATTTGACATCATTAGAATTTAGCATGAGAAAGTTATGCATTTTAGAAATTGAGAAAAATTGCTTGTTCAATGGTAATGGTCCAAAATGACCTATAATGTTTCCTTTTGGAACAATCCCTTGCAAGTTTAATTTGATATTTCCCAAATAATCAAAGTTGGATAAGACATCTTTAATTTGATAATGAAACTTTAATGGACTTAATATCATAAATATTGAGCAAGTTATGATCCTTCGAAGTTGACCTCCTAACTAAGGCACAAACAAAATGACCTATAATGTTTCACCATAAACAATAACTTTCCAAGCAAAACTAGATCTTGACGCCAACCTTTAAGTTGTTTGGAATGTCACAAAGAGTAACCTTTCTCTTGAAATCATTTTCATATGACAAAAATTATAGGAGATAGGGTCTAGGGAACCCCAATTTTGACTAGTTGACTTTCTTTGGTCAACCTCTTTGAACCAACTTGCAAACTTGAAGTTATCTTGATCTTTGGGACTCATGGAGGATCATACATGCATAAGATGATGTATAATTAACTATTACTTGATATATTTGACCAATCGTTGAAGAAACTTGTTGAGGAAGTCACACAAGATACCCAAATGAATTAGGGCTTCCAAGGTAAACAAGCTTCAAACTCTTGATGAATTCTTGATCAAAATGATAAATGAAGAACATGGGGATTCATATATGATGTTTAGAACCAATGGTGAACCATTCCATGATTGATCTCTTACTATTAGGGTCTCAAACCCTAGTTGTGAGCTTGATAGGGCATAGGTGGATGCACACAATATCTACAAAAGAAACAAAGCTATACATAGACATATTTTTGGTATTTTGGTTAGTAAACAAAATAAAATAAAGTATGATACAATCAAATGTGCTTGGTGATCTCTCCCAATTCAAACCCAATGAATGAGGGGTAAGGAGGATGCCATGGTATGATCCTAAAGTCAAAGCCAATGCAAATGATGAGATAGCATGAGTGCTCTTAGGGTCAAAATTGGGGTCTTACAATAAGGGAGGAGATATTTTTCACAAGAAATTTAACCTGATTCACCCCCTAATTCGGAGCTACGTTCAAACCTCTAACACATACAAGTTTTCATCATGATCCAATTGATTACAATATTATTAATATATCTTCTAGTACAACTGACATATATCTTAGATTTTTCAAACAAAATTCTTCCCAACTCTCTTTGTTGTCTCAAAGAATCTGGATATCACATAGCCTCTTGAGAAAATACAATTAAATAAACAGATAATTGATTTGGTGTTTATAAATATCATTTAACAGAGGATGCAAATAAATCTAAGCATAAACACAATTGTTTGAATCTTTCAACAAAAAGTGTATACAATAAAATCATTTGTATGCTTGTTTATTTCTTTCTTCTAGTAGAGCATATTCTATAGACATTACTTTTTTGAAAGTTATTTTCTTTTCTCAAGTTGGTTCATAAATGTTTATTAACATATTCAAATTGTTGTTCAGAGTGATGAATTAAACAATGAAAAGTTGAGCCTTTATATAGGTTATTTTTTACGACCATTGCTTGATCTTGATCTTTTATGAAAAACCCATTATAATCTTTGTACTATTTTCAACAAGCTATTTCATGTTCTTTATACTCATAACAGGTGTTCTCGCACAAGAAGTTGTGTCCTTTGTCACTTTAAGCTTATACCATTATACCTTGTGCATTATTGCTTAGTTATCTTTTGAGTTTGAAACAATAATGTTGAGAATAAACTTTATGGATGGTCACCGCAGGAACAAATCACAAAGGATATCAATTTGATCTTCTAATAGAGAATCAAACCGTTGAGTTTAATCTTTGTGTTGACCAGATGAATTTAATAATTGTTTGAGTACTTGTGACCAAATGATAGAGTTGATATCATGTTCCAACCAGAACCAGAGCAAAGTCATCATGACATCACCTAGAGGATGCTTCAACAAATATAGTACCAAGAAACTTAATAATCTATGTGCCAAATGATATTTTCTAAATTGATCTTAAGACCAGAAGATTATTCTGTTGAACTTTCTTAATTTTTTTAAAAGATGAATTTACTCGAATATATTGAAAAGCTTTATATATATATATATATATATATATATATATATATATATATATATATATATATATATATATATATATATATATATATATATATATATATATATATATATATATATTATTTTTCAAACCATTCAACGTGCCTCACCGTCACACAAAGTTCAAAGGCCGCTACTAAAGAAATGTTGACTTTGAAAAACCATCTTTGTATGTCACGTTTACATAGTATATGTCAAGTTTATCATTTTTATACCAAATTTCTTTGAAACTTTTAATGACTAACAAACACAAACCTATATTGTAACATTGCCAATTTGCCATCAAGTATTTTTGGATATATTGAGTGGGTATTTTTTGTAAAGCCCCTTAAAACTACATTAAAAGCCAGACTAGTAAATCTGTAGAGACTAATATAATATAGAGTGAATACATAGAGTGGTGATCTACAATAAGTGCAACGGATGTTCTCATTTCAATACAACAGTGAAAATTTCTACCTAGTGTGGGGATTGGATGTAGCTTAATATTTAGGGTGATTTCACAATACGTTTTGTGTAATTTCTCTCCTTAAGACAATATTTTTAATTTTGCACTGATATAAAAAAGTTGGAATCAAAGATATAACACAAATAGAATAACTAAGTCTCATATATTTAATCTAATACCTATTTATTACATATATGGACCACTTTACCTCTAAAATAAGCAACAGTTTTCTGTAATTTGGTCCCAAAAAAATTGAAAAATTAAGTGAAGTTTGGCAAGTTGCGCTTGCTTAAGACTTGGTGCCCAAAACAAGTGGCCACAATGGAAAATTGAAATGAAAGGGAACACTAGAGACAGAAAGACACATGGTAAAAACCAGAAAAGGAATGTTGCTTTCCTCTCTGCTTTGGTCTGCTCTCCCTTAGACAAAACCAGCTTTCACCATATGTATTAATTCACAACATTTTCTTTTGTTTTTCAAATTACATTATATATTTAAAACATGTAAAACAATTACTAATTTATTATTTTTCTATATTTTTGTATAATATTTAAAATTAATTAATATAAAAGTGTAAGTTGCACATCTAAGTTCACACATTTTTAAGTGTACAACAATGTATTTCTATTTTATCTGTATACATATTAAAGTGTTAGTTGCACATCTAAATTGACACATTTTTAGGTGTCCAACAATGTATTTCTATTCTATCTGCATAAATTTTTTTTATTTTCATCTCTTTTTTCATGTGACATTTGTGACAATAATATTTATAAATTATATATTTTTATATAGAATTAAATATTGTGACGGTTCGATTTCAGTTCAAAACTGTCCAAGTAAGAAGCACACTGTATAGTCATAAAGTTCAAAAGAAAAAGATATTTGTGATAAGAGTGATGTCAGAAGACAAAATATTTTGAAATTTTGTTTCTGAGAGGATAGATATCGGACACGATGCTGAGACAACTGAGGCAACTTCTTAAATCTGACTGACAACAATAAAACAATAATGCTGAAAGAGATAAAACCACAAGAGATTGGTAACCCAGTTCGATGAAACCACACGTACTTCTAGGGGAACACTCTACCCAAGAAAGGAATTTCACTACATCGAATTAAAAAAATTAGTCTAAAGAGAATCCAAATCCTATGAAGTTCTATGCCTCTCCCTAATCCTAGTGACTTTCTATTTAGGTCTCCCCCTAAATATGAGAACCCACTCACTTTCTTCAACCACTAACCCCTAGTGATCAACCGCAATAACAAGTTTATTGATTGTTGAATTTAAACTCAACTAAGACAAATAAAAAACTATGCCAAGTTATTGAAACATAGAGTGGTGTACAACAGTAGATTAAACATTAATCTTTACGAGGACATTAACGTGGAATACAAGAAAAAAATACTCACAAACCCTAGCCACAAAGAACTTAATATGGCGTACAAATCCTCAACTAAAATATCAGAATTGTGTCTCATTATATATCAATGTCTTCTGAGCTTTTTCTCCTTGGATAAAGATCTGATTTCGTCAAGAATTATAGAGAATCTTGTTGGAATTGATTGCTCCTTAAAAATATCCTAAAGGTATGGTTTGTTACTTTCAAATTCAATTTTAAATCTTCATTTAAATTTGATTTGATCTTCAATAGTCGTCCAACAAATCAACCATATATTACTAATAAATTTGCAACAAATCTGATTGAAATCCAATCAGAAAATTCGCACCAAACAACATCTCTCATGGCCTGCTGACAGAGCCAGATGTTGCACTGCACATCCTGGAATAAGGGGTGTTTAAGATCTAACCAACCCAATAGAAAATTGCAAACCAAACCAAACCAAAAACCATAAAAAATTGCATTTGGTTCAGATGTGCTTGGGTCATATTTTAACAAAACCGCACAGTTCGGTTCGGTTTGTGATTTGTATTATATTACAACCCAATTCACTTAATTCACATCCAATGCAAACCTAAATCTATTATACCTTAGCCTTACGATTACAAATAATTTTCTCTTTCTCACACTTAAGATTTCAGTTTCATCCTTCTCAAATTCTCCTACCAGTATCACGCCTTCTTCGCCAGATACATCTTCTCTCTTATCCTCTAATCTCTAATCTCTTATATTCTTTCTTTTTCACCTTCTCATTTTTATGCTACTATTCTCTCTTTTAATTTCGTTTTTATCACATATCCTCTTCTTTAATCTCTCCTCTCTTTTGTTCTTTATTTTTCATCTTCACTAATCTCCCATCTCCTCTATTTTTTGTTTAATTATGATCTTTTTGATATTATTTTATATTATTGATTTTACGTTTATTATTTCATTTTTTCTAAAATCAGTTTTACATATTAAATGGGAAGTTGTTGTCCAAATACGATGAGTTTTGTTGTTATTTGATAGTGTATAAATGACTAAATACAAAGTTATGTTGTCATCTTTATGTGTATGTATGACTCAATATTATTTTTAAAACCTAACCAAGTCATATTGGTTTGGTTCAATTTTATTTCTAAAATCCAATCAAACCACACGTTCTTTTCTCTTGCGGTTCAGATGACTTTTACCGTCAAAACCGCCCAAACCACACCGCAAACACCCCTTGCGGGAAAATCGTGTTCCACATGTTGCACCATTACATCCAAATTAACTCTTCTCCATGACTTTTAGATCTTCTTTGGAGAGAGAATCTTGGATAGAATAATTCTGAACCAAACTACAATACCATCTGTATGTTTTCAAAGGCTAGATGTTGTAACACACGTGTTGGAACCTCATGTTCAACATGTGTTCCTTCTGTGACAAAAAATGTTGGATAATGAGAAGAGAAAAATGTGAAGAGAAAAATGTTGGATCACGATGCTAGAACATCAGTCCTTGACATTCAACACTTAGTGACACTTTGTTCAAAGTTTTAAGTTACATCACCATTACAATAAAAAAAACCATGCAAGGGTCAAACACCAAAAGAAAAAATGACGTAGTTCACTTAGTAGCCAACTACATCAGGTACCACATGTCAGACTAGATGTGTGGCACATCCTAGGGAACAACTCTAGACAAATTACTCTTCAGAGCTGTCTGACTCCTCTTCACTCCCAAATTATCTGTCAGAATCTCCATCACTTTCAAATTGCTCTTCTTCTTCACTATCATCCTCTATTACATCCTCATTCTTATTAGCCTACTGTTCAACCTCATCAATGTCAGCTCCATTTTCTTCAGCGTTTTCTTTTTCATCAACCTCATCTTCAACAACTTCTTTAGTTACAACATTATTCCCTTTTTTCATTAAGCTGATCAGCTCATCTACTTTCTGCTTCCTGAGGGAGCTTGAGGTAACTGTGTCTTGTAGAGCCTTTGACATTTCCTTTAATAGAAGAAACACATTAGTCTTGGTGGATTTTGCTTTAGTAGAGGAACTCCCACCAGCAGTTTAACTTTTGTGCTTAGGCATCATAATGTCAAAACTCAAAGGCACAACCTTTTAACTCTTAATAACTCTTTTATTCACAATATCAGGGTGCTGCTTTAAGATGACCCCAAAGATCAAATAAGGAAATGCTATTGGTAGTTTTAGAGCAAATGATTCAACATGCTTTATTGTCAGTTCAAAAACAAATTCACCAAAGTTTATCTTGGCCTTTGTTCCCATTTGAAAAATTATCTTGGCCAATGCAGAGTTAATACTGGATTTGTGATTTGTCAGTGCCCAGTTTGTTTTACCAATTCTATAGAGAATCACATATTTCATAGAAAAGCTTACTATAGGGATACCAATTTTCTATGGCTATTTCTTTACTAGCCCACCAATAATCTCCATGGTAATCTGATCCAAAGAGGGAATATCATCAAAAGGTGCACACTTGCTTCTGCCTAGATATGCATTAATAACCTCTATAGATAAATTAACACATCTTCCTCTAACAAACACACTTATATACTCTTGACATTCTTCATTTTACACATTAGCAGAGAGATTCACAATGAATTCTGTGACCAATTTTGTATAACAAGGTCCAAGCTCAGAGACAGTCTTCATCAACCTAGTTTCCTTTAGAAAATATATTACCTCCTCGCACTTTAGAGCTTCAACATTAAACTCTCTCTCAAAATTAATTCTTCTTTGACACACAAACTTCCACTTCTGAACATTTGCTACATAATAGAATGAGACATTGTCCAGAGGAGCTCTAATACCAAGAACGTTTAAATGAACTTTCTTTCCATCAATCTTCCTTATAGAGGTGGTTACGATGTCCGAGACATCATCTTCAACATATGTCTTTGAGTAACTCGACAACCCAATTATCCTCTTCTGAAACTTCTTTTCAGCAGTTTTCTGCTCAATCCTTTTATTGATCTTTTCAACTATTGTCCTCTTACTCACAAGTGACATCTGAGGAGTATTCTTATTTACCAATGCAGTTTTGGAAGGACTATCTTTATTCCTTTTCAGAAGCTTGTCCTAGGATTTTTTTTCTTCACAATATTCTTAGTAGGCTTTGGAGTACCAACCTTCTGCTCTTTTCCTTTAGCTTTATCAGTAAGAGACCTAGATAGACCCTCCAACAAAGCAAGAGTTGGTTTTGGAGAAACCTTTTCATAAAAAATCTTGTTAAAAAGGTCGGCAAGGGGATTTTCATCATCCTCATTGTTTTCTTCATCCCTTTTACTATACATGCCAACCTCTTTGTTTTGAGGTATCTTACTCATCACTTCATTACTCTCTACCAATAAATCATTCATAGGAATGTTCATTGTTGCTTTAGTGGTTTCTGCCCAAGATTTACCAGAAGTTGGAGCAGAATCTTCAACATTTGGTTTGGAATTATGTTTTACAAAAGGTTCCATAGGTGTTTTAGCATTCCTACTAATATTCTTAATAAAGTGGAATTTAGCCTTCTTGTTCATATGAGCCAAAACTTGTTCACAGAGAGTGAGTTTAGGAGTTTATTAGCAGATGAGCTTACTTGATATTTATTCCTTTTGTACACATTATTTTTCTTCTTTTATTTATAAATTTCAACAAGAACAATCATCCGGAGGGGAATAACGTTGAGCGTACCATTATGATCAGATTGTTTGTTGCTAAAAGTAGAAACCCTAGTTTTCTTTGGAGAAGATTTCTCCCCCATTTTTACGTCTGACACCTTGACCCCATGAATATTTAAGATTGATTTGGGTCTTGAGAAATTTCATTAATTTTTTGTTTGACTCATCTTCAGTTGCGCTCGAGTAACTTGGGTATGTCGGGGATGAGTAATTGAGTTTGAACAATAGAGAGAGAGAGAGAGAGGGAGAGAGAGAGAGTTTGTGTGAGAACTGAGAATGAATTTGAAAAGTTTTCTCTTATTATATATGTTGCAATGGCCTCAGGAGAGAGAGAGAAATTGCATGCTCCTCTTGAGTTAAAGACCAACCAATTTCACACATGCATTTACTAACATAACCCTATAGCCTTACAACCTCATCAATAACTGAGGCTTTAAGAAAAATGTCTCTTAGTAGCTTTTCTTGTTATCTAATATTGAGCCATTTTATATGTTAAACTTGATGTTCCAACATCTTGTCTGACCTTCTATCCAATACAGATTCATGAACCCATTATTCTTGATCATTATTTATACCTGGAGTATGACTTACACATGAGCTTTCCGCTTGAACTGGCTCTAGGATGGCAAGATATTGAAGCATCTTGTAGATCATCTTGTACTTTTTTTCATAGACTTTTCTTTCTTTCATCTTTAGTTTAGATGTATCCCTGATGGCTTTTTCATGTATGATCTTCTTCTCATCAACCTTAGATATCACACATGGTAGTGCCTGAGGTACCCACATCTAGAAGTTTCCTATGGATCTTGATCCCTTTATTTACTCTTCTTGATATTTGCTGAAGAGAATACATTCACCCTTGTTAAAGCTTACAATCAGACCTTGATCACATAGTTGACTTATGTTGATCAAGTTTGTAGTTAATCCTTATACTAGCAGTACATTATCAAGGCTAGGGAGACCAAGACAAACAAGTTTTCATATGCCTTTGATTTTTCTTCTATATCCATCACCAAGAGTCACAAAATTGCTATAGTGTGTATTTAACACTTCAATATAGCCCATTTCACCATTCATCTTCTGAGAACATCCACTATCAAAATACCAATCCTCTCTTGAAGAGACACTAGTAAAATCATGTGCTAAGAGACACTTTACAATTTCCTTGGATTTCTACACTTTCTTTGCTTGAGTTTTGGTCCCTTTCCTTTTTCTTGGTCTAGGTTGACTATCTGATTAAGGTCTAGTTTTGCTTGGTCTAGTTTTGGTCCCTTTCCCTTTCCTTTTTGATTTACATTGGTGACAACTCCTAGATGAGTTCTTGTAGCCTTTATTACGAGGAAACACATGTTGAATAGGATGTTAGGACATGTGTCGCAGCGGGAAATGTTTTAGATTAAGCTATAAATTAATTTAAATCAAAAAAGCAAGAGTCACCACTGGACTTTATTGTTTCCAAAGGAAATGGGAAAAAGGTCAAACAAAACCCACAGAAAGGTAAAACAAAAGAGAAATCTGGATATAGGGTTGGTTATATAAGGGGAAGGTATTAGCCCCCCTCACATATATGGTACTCCATAGGAACCATTTATAAATCTATGTTTATAAAAAAGATATGGATTTTTATTGATTGATTTTAATTTAAAAGGACATTTTGTCGTATTAGAGTGGAAAACCTAGCTTACTACCCACAATTATGAGCAAATGAGCATTTGCATCATCTTGATATAGAGAACTTTTACTTGGACTTTCTCACAAACACGTCTCAACCTTCAAGTGGAAAATGTCAATCATTTCTCAATATATTGTAGAAGTATAATGGTTTGCATCACTAGAAGAATAAACTAATACCAAATCTTAAAAAAAGGCTCTTAAAGGAAAATGCACAAAGGCACAAAAAGAAGTTTGATGAGGTTTGTGTTTTTTAGAAGTTTGAAAAAAGGTTTAATTATGCTTAATTGTTTTTGCATTTATAGAGAAAAAAGATTTTCTGGATCACTTGACAAAGTCAAGGTTTGTTAAGAAAAGGTGTGAAGTTTAAAAACAAGAGGTTTTTGAAATAGGGAGAAGTTTTGAAAATTGAAGAAGTGGGAAAGAGATGAAGAGACTATCCCAAAGCATAAAGTAAATGACATAAAATAAAAGGTCTCATTGTAAGGTAGTCCAAGAGAAATCCTTTGTGTGTGCAAGTGTACTAACCACAAGATGGAGAAATCACTTGACATTGGTTAAAACAAGGGTTCCTTTCCCCTTGGATTGAGCCACAAGATGAAAAAAAAACATAAGTAGATGAGTGTCAAAAGATCCAGATGAACCACAAAGTCAAAGAGCCACAAAGAAGCATCCAAGTCTTGAATTGAAGATCAAAGGGTCCAAAGGGATTACAAGGTCTCAGATACCACTCCAAGTCAGGGAAAACACTAAGTCCTAAGTGTCATCGCTAATTTTTAACCCTAAGATCCCACATGTCATTTGCATCATTTCACACAAACAAGGTCACATCTTGGTCCTTCCCCCTATCTGTAGCAGTAAATTCGTGACCATCAAGCTATGGATAAGCTTAACATCAATAAAACCAGAGTCGCCACCGTGCTTTTATTGTTTCCAAAGTAAAAGGGAAAAGTACGAACAAAACCCAAAGATAAGAAGTTTTCAAATCAAAACTAATAAAATGCCAGATATTACAGGTAAGGGGGTTGGTTACACAGAGGGAAGGTGTTAGCACCCAAAGTGTCCTAGGTACTCCTAGGGAGCCCTTTTTTATGTGTGTATGTGTCTTTGGTATAAAAATGATGTTTGAGAAAAATAGAGTGTGGGGGTGAGAAAAGAATTCATTGATTATACATTTGTGTTTGACAAGACCTTCGGACTTGTGCCTACGTACCAACATAAAAATGAGGGATCAAAACCTCGTAGTTCGTGGTAACAATTTCAAAGTGAGTGAGTTGTTTTTAACAAAAGTTTAATTGAGAAGGGCACAAAGGGTCAAGAATTTGAATGAAGTTGTTAGTTCTTTTTGTCTTTTGAAATTTTAAGTCAATATGAATAAGTTTATTTACAAGTTTGATTTAAGAAAAAGGAGTTTGAAAACTCAATGGCATAAGGCCAAAGTTTCTACTTGAAATAAGGTCTAAGTTTAAAATCACAAGCAAAGAAAGTTTTTTGAAAGGGGGGAGAGATTTTGAAATTGAAGAAGTGGGAGGATATGAAGAGACTAGTCCTAAGCATAAAATTAAAAGTTAAGAGTTGAAAAGATCTGACCAATGGGATGCAATCCAACTGACAAGTATGTCATATAGAAAACCCACTTTCCCTTTGGACTTTGAATCATGCAATAATCAGCAAGCAATTAGCAATATCAGACATCTTGAAGATCAAGGCATCAAATAAAGATTTCCATATCCAAGCATGCAACTCCGTAGCTAGCAGTCTTCTTTGTCTTCTATTGTATCAGATGAAATGCTCCTTGGTCAACTCAGAATAAAGCATTAGACACCAGATCAAAACAACAATTTGTATCAAGACAATGTAGCAAATGAGTTCAAATGAATCCCAAGACTTGCATCAGATGAAGGCTTAGTTCACAATAACTTGATGTCCGAATGTTGGCATTGGCCAAGTCCTTTTTGCACAGGGAATGTTGCCTAGTTCTAAGTCCAAAAGTTCAGATCAAGATCAACACTCCACCAAATATTTTTTAGGGTTTTTGTTGTTTATTAAGTATTTTAAGGTCCTAAGACCACAAACAAAAGTCAAAATACACAAAAAAATATATACAATCACAATATATGGCTCAAATGAGCAAAGTGAAAATGGCATAAACATAAACAATTTAAATTAGATGTAAATGGCAATGAATGATAAATGACTGAAAATTAAATTGCGTAAAGTAAATGACTTGAAAGTAAAACAATATTAATAAGAGTTAGTCAAATGTTAGTTAAGGTTAATTAAATGTTAGTGGTGTTTTGCTTTTTATTTGAATAAGTCATTCTTTGGAGAACACTTAACCACCTATTCACAAGCATGCATCCTTGAACCAAGACATCCTCCATAGGAAGGAAAAAGGCCAAGTTTCCATACAATACCATGAAATATGGTAAACTTACAATCTCACTTACTAGAATGCTATGCCTTTAGGGTCAAATTTAGCTCTATGTTAAGCAATCGTAATTGGACTTATGTAGATGTCACAACTATCTGAGGTCGGGCAATAAAATTTAGTTGTTAATGCATGTTAGAGATTTGGTATGATGAACCAAACTCCTAAAACATGACACACACTAAAAGAAAAGATCAAAAGGGATGTACCTATCTCATCCATACTTGTATTGGTTCATATGACACAAGGTCATTGATGACCCAATTAGCCTTAGGATATTTGAGATTTCATTGGTCAATGAAAAGAATGGGCAAGAAAAGGGATGAAGATGAAGAGGGAGGGGAGGTAGAGAGACACAAATTGGTCATGGGAGGAATTTTATCAAATTAAAATCATCCATTCATTTTGGGAGATGAAATGTACATTTCATCAATCTCCTAAATCCAATAGTTTTAATCCAACAAAAGTCAAATCAACTTTGACCAAGGCCCAAATGAATAGTCAAACATCACAAGACCATAAAAATGGCTCAATATAATTTTACACAATTAATCAATTAAAAATCAAATTAAAAATGCATTAAAATTCAACTTAATTTGGTCAAAACCTAAAATCTCTTCAAAACACCAAATAAATGGCCAAGAAATTTATCCTAGGTCAACCAAGGTCAAAGGACCTTAGACAAAAAATTTCATTATTTTTGAAAAGTAAGAAGTATTTTTAAACAATTAAAAATACGCACAAAAACATTTAATTCATGAAAAATATCAAACTTAATCCAAAAATAATTTTAATTCAGAAAATGAAAGAGAAAAATATTTAAAGATTTTTGGTGAAAGTCCCATATTTTTTGGATTAAAAATGAAATTATTATGAATTAAACAAAATAAAGCAGTTAAATGAAAAATCAGAAAAAACAAGGGCCATCAAATCTCCCTCATTAATTGAGGTGGCAGATCTGATGGCCGCGCGCGTGCTATCCACCAAATACCTGAGTGAAAGCGCCACACG
Organism: Lathyrus oleraceus; assembly: GCF_024323335.1. Lineage (NCBI taxonomy): Eukaryota > Viridiplantae > Streptophyta > Magnoliopsida > Fabales > Fabaceae > Lathyrus > Lathyrus oleraceus. The sequence continues at coordinate 503,182,036 of NC_066585.1, forward strand.
TGTGGTAATCACAACCAAGGGCCAAGATTAAAACGTTTGGACCAGATCAGATGGCCTGGGATCTGCCAACGCACCACCAGAGCCCTATCTCTGGTCATTTTCTCCGGTGATCACCACCGGACTGGTCCAACCTCATCTTCATGAAAAATGAAAAACAATGACACTATTTCAAAGAGAAAATGCTCAGGATCTCGAATCTGACCTCAATTTTCTCCAATTCCAAGTATATAAAAATATAGAGGGATTTGAATTTTAAGGATCATGAACTGAGTTGCTTCGATTTGACCTCAAAACAACTCAATATTGTTGCCTACATTGATAGGACTTCAGCCAACCAAAAATCACAAAGAATAATAAAGAAATGAGAGAGAATTGAAGAAATGATGTTTCTGAAATTTCACCTTCAGGTAGCTTCAATTCAACTTGATCATGATCTGGATTTGCTTGATTCTTCTTCCTCTTGCTTGTAATGATCAATTGAGATGGAAAGGGCAATGAATTCTTGGAGTTTGAACTTCAAAACAGAAGGTGAAATTCAAACTCGATTTCAATGAAATCCTTAAGAAATTCTATAGTGTGAGGGTCTGTGTTCTCTTGGCAAAGCTTGGGCAAGGTGTTGATGTCATTTCTGAAGCCACGAGCTTGTTTAAATAGGCACGGGAATTAATTTTTGCACCACTTGAAATTTTGCCAAAATTGGAAACCAAGTTACATGGATGCATGGGCAATGATTTGGGCCTAAGTTATGATGCAATCCATCTCCAATTTGTGTGCAATTGATGCTGAAGTCATTACATGGAAGAACGGAAAGAGGAATGATCACTTGAATCCAAAACTTGCCAAAATAAATCCCATAATGGAGCCATGCGCAAGTCCCTCAATTTTGATCCAAATGAGATGATCTTGGACTTTTTTGGGAATGTGAGATTAAGGGGAACAACTTTCATGTTGAACACTTTTCCATTTGAAGCTTGGATTATGATTAATTTTGAGGTAGAAGTTTGGGAAATCAAACATATTTAAAAAATTTCTAAGTACCAAGCCAAATGTTCACTTCTCCCACCTTGAATAACTTTTTCTATGGACTTCAAATGGAAAAATTTCCTTCATAAAAGTTTTATCTCTTTCAAACCTCTTAAATTGGGTCAAAAATTTAAAGGAGTTATGCATTTTAGAAGTTGAGGAAAATCACTTGTTCAATGGTAATGACCCAAAATGACCTATAATGTTTCCTCGTGGAAAATGCATTTGCAAGTTGAATTTGATATTCTTCCAAACATAAAAGTTGAAAAGGACATCTTGAATTTGATTATGGAACTTGAATGGCTTTCATATCATAAAAATTGAACAAGTTATGATTCTTGGAATTTGACCTCCTAACTAGGGTTCAGACAAAATGACCTATAATCTTTCAAAATAAAAAATGACTTTCCAAGCTATAAGACCCCAATTTTGACCCTAAGATCCCTCATGCAATTTCATCATAAGCATTAGCATTGGGATCATGCCTTGGCATCCTCTTTACCCCTCCTTCATTGGGTTTGTTTGGAGAGAGATCACCAAGCACTTTGTGATTGTATCATACTTGTATTTTATCATTTCACTAACTAAAATACCAAAAATATGTCTTTGCATTTGTCTAACTCTTTTGTAGGAAGGGCATGATTCCATTGATTCATCAAGTTCACATCTAGGGTTTGAGACCCTCATGAACAATGAGCACAACCAAGAATGGATACAATAATGGTTATGAGCATCACATATGAGTCCCAATGATCTCTATATGTTATTTTGATCAAGTTTTCTTCAAGAGTTTGAGGGTGATTTCCCTTGGAAACCCTAGTTTGACTAGGTATCTTGAGTAACTTCTCCAACAAGCTATCTCACCAATTGATCAAATTTCTCAAGGGACACTTCAAAGTTCATCACCTTATGCATATATGATCTACCATTAGCCAATAAAGTCAAGAGAATTGGAAGTTAGCAAGTTGGTTGATGGTGGTTGGCTAGATGAATTCATCTGATCAAAACTGGGTCTCCCTAGACCCTATCTCCTATACTTTTCACCATATGAAAATTATTCCAAGAGCACACTTACTATAAATGACATTCCAAACAACTTTCATGTTGATACCTAGAGCTAGTTTTTCTTGGAAAATCATTTCTTATGTTGAAACTGTAACACCTCAAAATTTGCCCTCCTCTTCTTGAGACTAGTTTGACATATTGCATTTCATGCTTACAACATTAGGCATTGCATTTTGCATATCATATGAAAATAAGAAGATCATCCTCCAAAGTCTTTTCAAAAGATGGAGAAGTTACATGATTCAAGCCTGAGGGTCTCTATGAATAAATTATCAACCATCTGAGGGCATGGGTTTCAGTTAGGGTTTCTTGATTCTTCAAAGGTCTTGAGCATCATCTTGTTTGCAAGGATATATTACCATCACATGGTTCTATCATCATCAAGGGTTTCATAGTTCATTCTCAAGTTCCTTTGGATTAGGGTTGTGACCTCTGGTCAACCCTAATCAATGCCATTCTTCCAACTAGGGTTTCTCAAAGAGATGAGGTATTTTCTTAGGCTGAGGATCACATGGTTTTTATGAGGAGCTTACATGAGCTAGGGTTTCATTTTGAAGCAATTTCACCAAGTGGTAGGGGTTCAATTTGATCAGGGCATTTCAAGGTCATCTGAGGACCAAAAAGTCAACTGAGGGCTATGAGGTGGGGAAATGAGTTGAGACACCTCAATCATGTTCAAAAGAGGTCCATTCATCATTTTAAACATTCATCTTGAAGATTCAAAGGTCATGGCAAAAGTTACCAAAAATGGAAAGTGACCTATAATTCAAAGTTTCCTAATTTGGCAAGTTTTTGGTCCACTTTCAACTTGACTTTTCAATATCAAAGATGTTTCAAATGGATTTTTTATGATTATGAAAGTTGTAGATCTTTGTCTCCCCTTTTTAAAAAGCCCTAATTCATGTTCATATGAGGACTGGTTAAGGAGTTATGGTCATTTGATCACAAGGTGTGCATGGAAATGCAAAATGGCATAACTTTTGCTACAATGCTCCAAATTGGTTCATTCTTTTTGCAAAATGCTTCTCATGTTCAAGGCATCTCAATTTGACATCATTTGACTCAATTGTGTAAGAGGAATCATGGCCAAAATATTCATTATTTCACATTTGCCTTAAGGATGATACCATGCCACAAATCAAAATTCACAAAGAATCAAGGCAAGGCTTCAATTCAGCATGCTTCATGGACCATATTTGAGTGGAAATAAGCCTTTGCATGGAGAGGAGCACGTGTATTATGGCCACATGAGCTTAATGTTCATTTTTGCAAGATGTTTCATAAGTCACTAATCATGATTAGTACATGGAAAATATGATTAGCATTGTGATTAATATGGGATATAAATACCAAAACCCTAGCCATAACTACCATAACTAACATTTCAGATCTGAAAATCAAGAACTCTCTCAACTTTCTCTCTCTTCGATTCTTCATTTTCTCCACATAATTCTAAAAAATTCTTGCATATTCTTGATCATCATCCTTCACTGATCAAAAATCATCACTCGTTGGATGCAATTTATCAAGATTTTGAGCAGTTCATGTGCATTCTCATGAAGATGGAAGTTGGAAATTGAGGCGAATTCAGAAGGTTTCAGCCATTGATTCTTGCATAGAGCTTCAAAGGAAATGCAGTGGAGTTGATCTGGAGCATATAAGCTTGTGAGGACACGATTTCAGAAGCTTCCATTTCAAGGTGACCAAATTTTCGTCCTCTCATTTTGCTGATTTAAGGTTATAGAAATGTAGATCTTGATGCATGGATCATGTACATGTGTTTAGATTTGAATTTGGCTGAGTATTGAGGAAGTTAGGTTGAATGAAAGTTTGGATCTAGGAAATGTTTTCATTCGATCTGCAAAACCTAGAGTGAATTAGGATAAACCATTAGCATATCTGGATTCCTTGTTGAAGGACGCATCGTTTGGTATAGGCCTCGTGTGTTTTTGGGAATTTTCACGGCGGCGCCGCCGCGTGAGTCATCGGGGAATACGACCGTAGCTGTAGCCCCGGCGTCTATAAGTTGGCTAGGGTTTGCCTACGTGTAAGCCATGTGTGCTGTTGCATGGATGAACGATTGGTTGAGGTGCGTTTGACTAAGCCACGCGAGCGTTGAAAGGCTGAATGTGCATGCTGACGCGTTAAATGAAACGCAGCGTTTTGATGTTTAAACGTGAGCCTTTGATCTGATTGCGCGCCAAGATCTGATGGTTGTGGATTTTCTTCATTTTATTTGAATATTATCATTTCCCTCCATTTTTCATGTTATTTCAATTATTTTGCTCATTTCATTTAAATCATAAAAAATGCCAAAATGATCCAAATGAGTCCCAATTTTTTTCCATGGTTTTGTATTGATGTCTACTATTTCATAATGCTAGTCTCATGAATTTTGGATGTCTGGATTTTTATTTGTGAATTTTTTAATGAACATTGTGCCAAATTGATATATTGTGTTCAATGCATTGTGAAATCCTCATCTTTGAGCCATTTGATCCAATTTTTTGCATGCTTGACATTCACACGTCATATGAATCATTAGTCACTGGTTTGGATTTTTTCTCATATGTTATTATCACTTTTGACACATAGAGAAAAATGAGACAATTTGTGTCACATTTTTGACATTGGATTGATGCATTTTTGTTTACATAGCATTTGAATCATTTTGGGTTTGATCTTTTGTATGTTAATTGTTCATGGCATGAGGAACTTGTATAAAAAATCTCAAAGTCATTGCATACATTTCTGATTTGATATGAATTTTCTAAGATGGAAGTCCCTTTTGTGCACATTTTTGGTCCTTGCATTACATAGGCCATTTGAGACACTTGCTTATTGATTTGGTGCTGGTCCTTTTGAGGACATTTTGTGGAGTGTTTGAATGTGTGAGGTGTAGAAGATTGGGTTCTGTTTTGGTAATTTGGTTGGGTTTTGAATTTGGCCTTTGTACCATGTTTTGTTGTGTTTGACTGATTGTACATAGACTAACTTTGTCTGTGTTTCAGGTTTGGATACTCATTGATGATATTGTGGAATTCAAAATGCATTGAGTTCTGACCTATTTTTGTTTTGTAGGGTTTTAATTGATGTGGTGAACTTATGAGCTCATTTGAGTGCAATGGCACTTATGCACTAAATTGTAAAACTGTGGGAGAGTTTCACTGCTTGTTTTCTGGTTGTATGACTGAAGTACTGACTGTTTAGTCTTTGTACAGGTGCCTTAGTTGCTTGCTTGCTTTTGCTCTTGCTTGAGAATTGGATTATGGTTGACACACCACTCAGGTAGTTAGCTTCTTACTTCATGTAGTCTGGAAGTCCTATCACCTTTTTGGCAGGCATTTTGCTGGCAAGTCCTCCTTAAGAGGCTCTGTTTGTGTTTGTTTAAAATTGTGCCCAAAGACCTCCAAGGAGAGGCACGTGATATCTGATAAGACCTCCAAGAGAAGAGGCAATTGACGGATAAAAGGGATTAGCAGCCAATCCCCCGTTATTCAGTGTGTCGTTCTTTATGCTCGCACTACGTGCTGATGCTTCTGAACATGTACCCCAAATCTTTTGTCCAGAGTCTGTCAAGTGGAATAGGATCCCACTTTCTGGATCCCCACGCTTTCTTTGTCATGAGCTCACCATGGCTAGGGTTAAGAGCATGAGGTCTCATCCTCGTTACCATTTTGATCTGCTCACCCTGACGTTCAATGTCAGTGGTTAAGAGCCCAGTTGATTACCCTTACAGTTTGGCTTGTTTGTCGAGGTTGATATGATCCCTCTTGACTAAAGCCCACCCATTGTTTGAGCCTCTTGTATGGATATAGTGTGTGATGCTTGTTCACTTGTGCTGGTGTGCTTATCTTCTTTCCCCTTCTCATCTCTATTTCTGTAGAAGTTGTATGATTGATTTCTGAGGAAGTTGAATGCATGTTAGAGACCTCAACTTAGGGATATTGATTGCATGACATCTATTAGGCTCGAGTCTTAGTCTCCCTATTAGTATGTTGTCTCCCTGGTCTCTGGTTAGGAGAGTGTTATACCCCTGTTAAGGGGAACTACGTCGCCCTGATTCTCATACCAGATGAGATACGTAGGCAGGAGGTTGTGAGCAATCTCTCCGGGCACCCTTTTTATTTTTTGCTATGTTGTTTGGTGTGTGTTCACCCTCTTCTTTGTTTTGGTGTGAGTACTTGTTTGTCCCGCGTGGGCGTGTGTGGTATGTTCATACCTTGGGGATTTCTTCTGTCATCTTTGGGGTTCATTTGTGATGATGGTTATCATCTTAAGGTTCATTTGTGACGGTTGTCACTCACTTGGGGTTCATCTTGGGATTCATTTGTGACGATTGTCACTCACTTGGGATTCATTTGTGACGGTTGTCACTCACTTGGGGTTCATTTATGACGTTTGTGGTGATTATTCACTTGGGGTTCATCTTTGGGTTTCATCTTTGGATATTTGGTTACTTTGTTGGGGTTTGTTCTGATAACCTTTTCTTTGGTGTTCGCTGGTTAGCGTTTGTTGTTGTTAGGAGTCGGGTGTAAGTCCATGTATTGGCATTCTGTTTCCTGTTTTTTGTCGTTGTTAGGAGTCGGATGTAAGACCAGGTATTGGCATTCCGTTTCCTTTTGAGTGTTTCTTTTGACGTCTCAGCGTCCCTTTTTGGTGTCTTGTTTCGGCGTGCGTTAGCCGAGCTACGGGTGCTCTGATTCTCCTTTGGATAGAGAAGATACATAGGCATAGGATGCGATGTCCTAGTGAGCATGCCTCCTTTCCCCGAACTACGTCAACTCTGATGTTTGTTTCTGACAAACTACGTAGGCCCAGGATGCGACATCCTGCCGAGTCCACTTTTCCCCACCTGTTTATTGTCCAGTTTGTGCAGTTTCTTTGAGCAGTTTATTAGCAGCAACCCTTTCCTTTCCTTTGAGCTATCTTTTGAGCGTGGATTCCGTCGAGTACGACGGACGTGAGGGGTGCTAATACCTTCCCCTTGCGTAACCGACTCCCGTACCTTGTAATCTCTAGTCGTAAGACCGTTCCTTTCCCTTTCTTAGGTTAGTCCTGCGCTCCCTTGCCGTCATAGGATGAATAACGTCGGTGGAGGCTCTGTATTTTTCCGCCGGTTGTTTTTCGCGTTGCGACAGCCGACGACTCTGCTGGGGAATACTTTGGTTGACCTCTTGCTGGTCCATCTTCCCTAAGCGAGTTAATCCTAGCACTCTCTAGCGTAGTTTTTAGGGTAGTTTGGGTTGTTTTTACTGTCTTATTTATGGCATTTGTGATTATTATACTGTGATTGTATATATTGGCATATATGTTTGCATGCATCATATTATCACTGTGCTGGATTCTGGACAGGTTTGGTTCCTCTAATTTGGGGGTGGGTGTTCTGAGTGGGGCTAAAACCCAGGCCCGAGTATACACCTAGGATTAGCGTGGTCTCATGTCTCTGCTTATGTTGGATCAACATGATGTTGAGACGTGACATACCACAGCCGGACGAGGTTCTTCTGAGAGAGCTCTTCCTTGTGGAGTTTCCACTATGGTTGGGTTATCTCTTTTGAGCTGTTGACTTCGGTGACCGTTCTTTCCCGGATCTTTGGTTTAGATGATCTTATGAGAGCTGCACGGCACACCTGAAAGGGAAAACCCGTTGAGTATCTTATCCGATTATCGAGACCGATTATCCTCCTTAGGATGACCTTATTAGAATTCACCTGTGAGGGGAGGGTTTGGTTCCTACAGGTACAGGTTCTGTCGGTGATTCTGTGATGGTGACTTTGGTTCAGTTGGATTTATGGATGTTTATTTCTGATACGCCAGAGTTATGTCCGTGGTATTTATCAGCGGGTTCCGTTTATTTCGGATTCCCCGGGTTGAATTTGGGGTTGCTTGTCCAGATGATCTTGTTGTTATTTGGTCAGTGATTTACCTGCGATAATGGTGATGTATCCTCCGGTTCCGTTTATTTCGGAACTCCCAAGTTGAATTTGTGGTTACTCGGTCCCTCAGATGGTTGTGATCAGTTCTAAGACCGGAATCCAGTACAGTTGATGTTCAGATGACTTGGAGGATGGCACCATGAATTGCATACATGCATCTGCACCATTCCCATTTTGCATTTATCCGCATCTAACTCATGTTTATCCATATGCAGGGTACATTCTTGTTTGAGATTCTGGTTGAGAGGCATCCTTGTTCCAGAGATAAGGACCGACTTGAAAGCTGATGTTGTCTACAGTTTCTTTGATCCAGAGATTGGCGTGTTGAAAGATATGATAGCATTGATTACGCCTGACCATGTGGGGATGTTCCGTGAGGCTTATGGTGGTATTATGAAGATGGTTTTCAGGCTCACAGATGGGGATAGGAGTGCCATCCATACTCTTCTCCAGTTTTATGATCCGGGTTTGAGATGTTTTGTCTTCCCGGATTACTTGTTGGGACCTTTGATGGAGGACTATGCCGGTATCCTGGGTATTCAGGTCAGAAACCAGATTCCTTTCTATATCACTAAGGAAGAACTTGATGTTGGTGAGATCTCTCGTGCTCTTTATTTGAGCCCAGAGGTGACTAAGAGAGGTTTGAAGGAGAAAGGAAAGTTGCCCGGTTTTCATCTGAGTTTCTTGGAGGCTAAAGCAAAGGAGCATGTTGTTTTGGGTAATTGGAAGACCGTTTGTGCTTTACTTGCCGTAAGCATTTATGGAATTATTCTGTTCCCTACTCAGAAGAACTTTGTGGACATTGATGCCATCCGGGTGTTTGCTCAAAAGAATCCCATTCCTACCTTGATCGGGGATGTTTATTACTCGGTCCATAATCGGAACGAGAAGCGGCGTGGAGGATTGGTTAGATGTTGTGCTCAACTGTTATATAAATGGTTCATGGGATATTTTCCTTCCAGAGGTGCCTTTGGTTTTCTTGACCATACAGTTAATTGGGCAACCAAGTTGATGGGTTTGCGAGCCAAGGACATAGCTTGGACTCACATTGATGAGACTAGATGAGATTTCATTTGCAGTTGTGGGAGTTTTCCCAATGTGCCTCTTATAGGAGTTCAAGGTTGTATTAATTATAACCCGACGCTTCTTAAGAGGCAAATGGGGTTTGCTATGGAGGTTCCTCCTCTCGAGCGCGAGATTCAGGAGTCTTTCTACTTCCCGGTTGAGGGTAATCAGTCATCGTTGAGGCAAGTGTCTGAGGCGTGGCGTAACATTAAAAGGAAAGGCAAGATTCCTTTTGGTAGAGATAATAACAGGTCTTTTCCTCCGTTTGATGATTGGCTCAGAAAGAGGGTTGAGCTCACTCGTCTACCATTTCCTGTGGGTGATCTTTGGTACCCGTTGATTGAGGAGCCACGTTCTGCTGTTAGTATGGAAGAATTTCTTGAGATGAGGAGGGAGGGAGATCAATTACAAGCAGAGAAGACGGAGATAGAAATGAGTGTTGCTAGAATTCAAATGGCTAATCAGGAAATCAAGGGGAAAGCAGAAGACCAGGCTAGGATACATGCTCAGGAGGTGAAGCGTTTTGAGGAAGACACCGCTTATTACTGTAAGATCAGCCAAGCTTTAGAGTCATCTACGAAGGAGCACGACCTTACTAAAGAGCAGTTGGCTAGAGCTTTGAGGATTATTGAAGATGAAAAGAAGAGACAAGTCCTTGTGAAGACTCAGAGGGAAGCTAGAGCCAAAGCCCTTACCGCAGAGTGGGAAGCGAATCTAAGGATTAAGGAAGAAGAGGAAGCGAAGATTATGGCCGAGAGAGATCATTATCTTGCTGAGAGGGACCATTATTTCCGACAGATGAAGATTCATCAGAAAGGGGTGGGAAGACTTCGGCTGGACAACATTGAGCTCAGGTTCGCTATGAAGTTTACCAGGATGGTTGATGGTGCAAAGCCTTCTGTGAGACCTTCTTCAGTTTAGACTTTTATTGCAGTGTTATCATGTGTTGGATTACCGTCAGGCATGTTGACGGAATTCACTTGCTTGTATTTCTTTCCGATTCTGGAGGATTGTAAAGTTGATTTGTATCATACATGATGTATGATTCTCGCACGTGTTGCGCACTTTTGCTATACAGTGGTTATTATCAGTCAATGATTGATCTTCAAGCTTTATTTGCTTTTCTGTGTACACTCACATAACACACACATGGTCGGGTGATGTCTTTGCTAAATCATAACTCTCTGTTCCATATGGTAAAACCAGATGATTGATGTCAGAATGTTACTGTCGGATTATTACCCGTCTCGATGAAACCAGGATCGAAAGACAGAGTGTTCCTCATATGGATAGACATTGCATTCATGCATGAATCATAATAACTTGTCTTCTATTTTGCAGGTGTCGGTTTCTAACGTGTTTGATTGTTTCAGGAATCATTGCTCGCGCACACAGAATCATTCCTCTGCACGTAGCTCGTCCGCACAGATACTTTACCAGACGCAACAAACCCAGAATGATGGATCCACCCAACACTAACATTCTCGAGCTGAAGGAGAAGATGAGTGAGTTGATCAACGTCATGCAAGGGTTCGCCTTGGGGTAGAAAGCACTCGTTGAGAAGGTGGAGAAGCTTGAGCGGGCTTCGGTTGCCAATAGTGGCAATAATCAAGAGGGTACCTCCAACAATGGTCCTGGTGGTTCTAGGGATGGTGGCGATCCTAGAAGAAAGGCAGCTACTGCTGGTGTAGTCCTCAACAATGGTGGTGGTTTTGGTTTTGCTGCAGGCGGTGGACTAGGTCCTGTGGGCAACACTCTGAAGGACACTCAGTTTCCTCCTTTCTTTGGGGCTGTGGAGGATAAGGAAGAGGATCAGTTTTCTATGCTGAATGAGCAGTTCGGTCAATATGGTGTTCAACCGCCGAATAAAGAGATTCAGGTACTGGCAGAAAAGATCAGGGCTCTGGAAAGCCATACCTCTCCTGGGACTATTAATATGACAAACATGGGGCTGGTTGAGGGGATTGTGATTCCACAGAAGTTCAAAGTGCCCACGTTTGATAAGTACAATGGGAGTTCTTGTCCGGAAACTCATCTTCAGGCCTTTGTCCGAAAGATATCTGCCTACACCATGGATCGGAAGCTCTGGATGTATTTCTTCCAGGATAGCTTATCTGGTGGGTCTCTTGAATGGTACACCAAGTTGAGATCATCAGATATTAAGAGCTGGCAGGATTTGGGGGATGCTTTCTTCAAACAGTACCAATTTAATGCTGACATGGCACCAAGCCGTACCCAGTTGCAGGGTATGTCTCAGAAGCCGAATGAAGGGTTTAAAGAGTATGCACAAAGGTGGAGAGAGTTGGATGCCAGAGTTCAACCTCCGTTGGTAGATCGGGAGATGTCAGATTTGTTCATGGGTACCCTTCAGGGGACTTTTGCTGAAAGGATGGTGGGATATCCGGTTACCGGCTTTGCAGATATAGTAGTGGCTGGTGAGAGGATTAAAAGCTGGTTGAGAATGGGGAAAATACAGGGAAATGCCCCGTCTCCTGGAGTAAAGAAACCCTTTGGTAATGGTCAGCGCAAGAAAGAGGGTGATTCGAGTGCTGTGTATGCCCATAGAGGACCAGGTAGGAATCATTACTACCAGCATACTGCTGTAGTAACGATTCCTGCTGGTAATCAATCTGTACAATAGCAACATCAGCCACATCAGCAAAGAACACAAAGGGCCGGGTACCAAGTTAGAGGAAGGATGGCAGATCGCCAATTCGATAGGCCACCCGTAACATATGCCTTTCTGTTGCAGAAGTTGAAGGATCTTGGGTTGGTTCAGCTGAGGACATTGGCTCCGTTAAGACCAGATTAGAGGCCTGCTAATTATGATGAGAATGCCAAGTGCGAATTCCATTCTCGTGCTCCCGGGCATAGCATTGAGGGTTGTAAAGCTTTTAAGCATGTCGTTCAAGATTTGGTGGATTCTAAAGCCATCAATTTTGCACTGACGCCGAATGTTAATGATAATCCCATGTCGATGCATGGTCATATGGGGGTGAATGCTATCTCTGAGGATGAAAGAAAAATAGAGGTGACGGATGTGGATCGGTTGAGGACTCCAATGTATGTGGTCAAGAGACATCTGATGAAGAGTGGAGTTTTCCCTGGTTGTGATCATTGTTGTGCTGCTTGCACTGTCACTACCAATGGGTGTGTAATATTGAGGGAGACGATTCAGAGAATGATGGATGAGGGAAGTGTCCGATTTGAGAAAGTTGATTTGGAGAAGGAGGATGTTTCAACAATAACCATTTATTTTGATCCTGTCCACTTGTCAACGCCGGCAGATGCGACTCCAGTTACCATCACGGTACCGGGACCCATTCCATATGAAAATGATGATGTTGTGCCGTGGGACTATGGTGGGGAGGTGTATTGTAATGGAAAGAAGCAGGAAGATCAGGCTGCAGGTGATACCACCGTTTCAAAGGTGGATAATGTCGGACTTAGTGGTTTCACTCGCAGCGGGAGGTTGTTTGCACCTGACACATTAAGAAGTGGGGATGCAGAAAAAGAAAAGAGAGATAAGGTCGAGGCTTTAGTCAGGGCAAAAGGTAAACAGGTGGTGAATGAGGGTACTCCTAGAGCGGCACCGGCGCCTGTTGGGTCGGAGAATGAGCTTGATGATGAAGCCGAGGAGTTTTTAAGGATTATCAAGAAGTCTGAGTATAAACTTGTTGATCATTTGCAGCAGACTCCGTCCAAGATTTCAATCTTATCTTTGCTGTTAAGCTCAGAAGGGCATAGAGATGCTTTGTTAAAAATCTTGAAGAGGGCCTATGTCCCGCAGGAGATTACGGTCAATTAGTTGGAGACAGTGGTGTCAAATGTCAATGCCAGCCATGGGTTGGGTTTCACTGATCTCGATCTTACTGTGGATGGACGTAATCAGAATAAGGCATTACACATTTCGATAGAGTGTAAAGGAGCAGTGCTTTCGCACGTTCTGGTTGATACCGGCTTGTCACTCAATGTGTTGCCTAAGAAGGCCCTGGCTAAGTTGGATTGCGAAGGAGTGGTTTTGAGGCCTACTGATTTGGTGGTTAGAGCGTTTGATGGCTCTAAGAGGGCTGTGTTTGGGGATGTTGAGCTCCCGGTGAAGATTGGGCCTGAGGTGTTCAAGTCTGTGTTCTATGTCATGGACATTCAGCCGGCATACAGTTGCTTGTTGGGTCGACCATGGATACGCGCTATTGGGGCAGTAACTTCGACTTTGCACCAGAAGTTAAAGTATATCTGGGATGGGCAGGTCGTAACAGTTTGTGGAGAGGAGGATATTTTTGTCAGCCAATTGTCATCATTCAAATATGTGGAAATGGACGCTGAAATATTCGAAACACCGAATCAGGCGTTTGAAACCGTCAAGGTGGAGAATGCCATTTTTGCTGAGAAAGAGAAGAAGCCGTCCATTGCTTCTTACAAACAAGCCGTGGAGGTGGTGAGAAGTGGAGAAGCCCCGGGTTGGGGAAGAATGATAGACATTGCGGCGAAAGAGGACAGGTTTAGGATTGGCTATCAGTCGGGCCAAGGCTCGTCTGGGCAGAATAGAGGTCGTCGTCAACCGTTCACGTTCACCAGTGCTGGATTGCTAGATCCAGATTGCGTCTGTGCGGTGAGTGAAGAGACTGACAGTGACTGCGAGCTCGACTCGTGGATAAAACCGTGCGTACCAGGGATGGAGATCCAGAATTAGAAGGCCGAAAAGATCATCACTGTCACTCTGCGTGAAGAGTAATATTTCTGTTTTTTAATTTTGTTTGCATGAAAGCCATACATTTTGCCAGAAAAATAATGGTTCATTGTAAGGGCCACCTCATGTGTTTCATTTTGCAATATTTACATCATTAATAAACGAAAGTTTTCACATTAAAAGCGGTGTTCCCTGTTTTTCATTTATTTTTGCAGTTAATAAAAATAAAATAAAAATGGCAATGGTTATTTTCATTTTCCTTCCTTTTAGTTTGTCTTGTCCCGACTCTAAAGCAATGCATGAATCAACATTCATGCAGATGCGATCATTCTTCGGATCTCATTAATAACAATCCTGTTACACCCTCGTATGACTTCGACAACCCGATCTATCATGCTGAAGAAGAAGGCGAAGAAGATTGTGAACTGCCGGAGGAGTTAGCCAGGTTGTTGAAACAAGAGGAGAAGGTGATTCAACCGCACGAGGAGCAAGTTGAGGTTGTCAATCTGGGCACTGAAGAGGTCAGAAAGGAAGTAAAAATTGGGGCCGCTTTGGAGGTGAATGTCAAGAGCATAATGGTAGCACTGTTGAAAGAGTATGTTGATATCTTCGCCTGGTCTTATCAAGATATGCCAGGGTTGGATACCAATATCATTGTGCACAAGTTGCCATTGAGAGAAGATTGTCCTCCAGTGAAGCAGAAGTTGCGCAGAACTCGACCCGAGATGGCCATGAAAATCAAAGAGGAAGTACAAAAGCAGTTGGATGCTGGTTTCCTAGCTGTCACTAATTATCCGCCTTGGGTCGCGAATATTGTGTCGGTGCCGAAGAAGGATAGAAAGGTGAGGATGTGTGTGGACTACCGGGATTTGAACAGAGCTAGCCCGAAAGATGATTTCCCATTACCTCACATCGATGTGTTGGTAGATAATACAGCTCAATTCTCGGTGTTTTCCTTCATGGATGGCTTTTCTGGCTATAATCAAATTAAAATGTCGCCAGATGATATGGAGAAAACAACGTTCATCACACCATGGGGCACTTTTTGTTATAAGGTGATGCCATTCGGTCTCAAGAACGCCGGTGCCACGTATCAAAGAGCTATGGTGACTTTGTTTCATGATATGATTCATCATGAGATCGAATGCTATGTTGATGACATGATAGCGAAGTCCCAAACAGAAGAGGGGAATTTGGTAGACTTGGCCAAGTTGTTTGACCGGTTGAGACAATTCAAATTGAGGTTGAATCTGAATAAGTGCACTTTTGGAGTGCGGTCGGGTAAGTTGCTGGGGTTTATTGTAAGTGAAAAGGGAATCGAGGTTGATCCTGCTAAAGTTAAAGCGATACAAGAAATGCCTGAACCGAGAAGAGAAAAGGAGGTTCGTGGTTTCTTAGGTAGATTGAACTACATTTCACGGTTCATATCTCATCTAACAGCCACGTGTGAACCCATATTCAAGTTGTTGAGAAAAGATCAAACGTTCAGGTGGAATGACGATTGCCGAGCGGCATTTGAAAGGATAAAAGAATATTTGCAGGAGCCTCCGATTCTGATGCCTCCTGTGGAGGGGCGACCGCTAATCCTGTACTTGACAGTCCTCGAGGGGTCTATGGGGTGTGTACTGGGGCAGCATGACGAGTCTGGTCGAAAAGAGCATGCAATTTACTACCTTAGTAAAAAGTTTACCGATTGTGAAACAAGATATTCACTGCTCGAGAACACTTGTTGTGCTTTGGCATGGGCTGCTCGCCGACTGAGACAGTATATGCTGGTTCATACCACTTTGTTGATTTCCAAGATGGATCCGATCAAGTATATATTTGAGAAGCCAGCATTGACCTGACGGGTTGTGAGATGGAAAATGATTTTGACTGAATATGATATCCAGTACACTTCCCAAAAAGCAATAAAGGGAAGTGTATTGTCTGATTACCTCGCCCAACAACCCATTGAGGATTATCAACTGATGGAATTTGAGTTCCCTGATGAGGACATCATGTTTCTCAAATCGAAAGATTGTGAGGAACCTATCACGGAGGAGGGGCCCGACCCTGAGTCCGAATGGATTCTGATGTTTGATGGGGCCGTTAACGTGAATGGTAGCGGAGTTGGTGCTGTTTTGGTTACGCCGAAGGGATCCCACATTCCTTTTGCTGCCCGGCTAACATTTGAATGCACCAACAATGTGGCTGAATACGAAGCTTGTATCTTCGGGGTCGAAGAGGCGATTGATTTGCGAATCAAGAACTTGATTATTTATGGAGATTCAGCTTTGGTTGTGAACCAGGTTAAAGGGAAATGGCTTACGCATCAATCTCACTTAATTTCATATCAGGATTATACGAGGAAATTGTTGACATTCTTCACCAAGGTGGAACTACACCATGTGCCGAGAGAAGAAAATCCTTTAGCAGATGCCTTGGCTACTCTGGCCGCTTTGATTAAAGTGCAATGGTGGAATCAATTTCCTAGTGTTGAGGTGGGACGATTGGATAGACCGGCTTATGTGTTTGTTGTCGAAACAGTGCCTGATGATGAAAAGCCGTGGTATTATGACATCAAGCGTTATCTGGAGACCCAAGAGTATCCCGAAGGAGCGTCTAAGAAGGACCAAAAGACTCTAAGGAGGTTGGCCATGGCGTTCTATCTGAATAAAGATGGGGTTTTGTACAACAGGAATTTTGATTGGGTTTTGCTTAGATGTGTCGATGACAAAGAAGCAAGCCAATTGATGAAAGAGGTGCACGAGGGGTCGTTTGGTACCCACGCCAGCGGGAATGCGATGGTGAAAAAGTTGTTAAGAGCTGGTTATTACTGGATGACAATGGAGGCTCAGTGTTTCAACTTCGTGCGGAAATGTCATAAATGCCAGATTTATGCTGACAAGGTGCACGTGCCTCCAAATCCATTGAGTTTGATGTCGTCTCCGTGGCCGTTTGCTATGTGGGGCATCGATATGATCGGGATGATCGAGCCTACGGCTTCGAATGGACACCGGTTCATATTAGTGGCTATCGATTACTTCACCAAGTGGGTGGAAGCGGCATCTTACGCAAATGTGACGAAACAGGTCGTTGTCAGGTTCCTCAAAAGAGACATCATTTGCAGATATGGGGTTCCTGAAAGAATCATTACTGATAATGGTTCTAATCTCAACAACAAGATGATGGCAGAACTGTGTCGGGAGTTCAAGATCGAGCATCACAATTCTTCTCCTTATCGTTCAAAGATGAATGGGGCGGTCGAGGCGGCTAATAAGAATATTAAGAAGATTGTGCAAAAAATGGTCGTGACCTATAAGGATTGGCACGAGATGTTGCCATTTGCATTGCATGGGTATCGAACCTCAGTGCGTACATCTACTGGGGCAACGCCTTTCTCGCTTGTGTATGGAATGGAAGCTATGCTACCAATTGAGGTCCAGATTCCTTCATTGAGAGTCCTGATGGATGTGAAATTGGAAGAGGCTGAATGGGTAAGGACTCGGTATGAAGAGTTGAGCCTGATTGAGGAAAAGAGGCTGGCGGCCATTTGTCATGGGCAGTTGTACCAGCAGCGAATGAAGCGTGCTTTTGACCAAAAGGTGCGACCTCGTGTGTACCATGTCGGAGATATGGTGTTGAAAAGGATCCTTCCTCCTCAGAACGATCGTAGGGGCAAGTGGACACCCAATTATGAAGGTCCATTCGTGGTCAAGAAGGTTTTCTCTGGTGGAGCCTTGTTGTTGACGACCATGGATGGCGAGGATTTTCCATCCCCTGTGAATGCGGACGCAATTAAAAAATACTTCGTATAAGAGACCCGCTGGACGAAAAGAATAAAATAGTCCAGGAAAAAATGGGCATCCCGGCGAACCAAATAAAAATGAAAAGGTTCGGGCAAAAATTAGGGATAAAAAGAAAAAAAAACGTACACCCGGCAAGTCGAAAACCCCACAAGGGCGACTTGGGCAAAAAAGGGTATCCCGGTGGACTGAAAACCCGAAAGGGCGGTCCAGGCAAAAGAGGGAATGAAACGAACAACTGCGTCTAGCATGGTCGTTTGTACGTTGGATATGACACATGGATAATCTGAAAGCGGAGATTGGTCGGAAGCGCCTTGTTTCGGAAGGCAGAAAGCGCGGAGAGTCTTGAGGACATATGGGTTTTAACCGGGTTGGAACTCGATGAGATCACGGGTTCACATTGCCATTAGGATAAATTTTCCTTTTGTGCGCAATTACCTCTTTTCAGGAATTGCTTCCTGTGTATTGCTCGGTTACGAGCCATCTTTTTCAATCAATAAAATGCATATTCAGTCAAATAATTTTGTTTTTATTTTCATTACCGCTTTGATTACAAAAACATCCGTTTATTTTGATAAAGTATCTTTGCATTTTGAGACATAGGGGTCCCTTCCAATGCATGTTTATAGGATTGAAAACCTGAAATCTTATTCGGAAGGTTGAGTGACCTGGGTGTTGAAATTTTGGCACGCCTGGGGCACGTTTTATCTAACGATCTCTTTTGCAGGTGTTGTTGGTTGTCTTCACTCACTTGCAGGTTGTGATATGAAGTGTTTCTTTTTGATAAAAGATTCCCTTGAAGTCCAATCAGGGACAAGGAGTTGAGGAATGGTGTAAAGACGGCGAAAGAAGTGCGACGATCCTAGAGGGTTAATCAAGAAGACTCTTCAAAGTCTGAGAAAGTGGGAAGTTGACAATGTGGTTAGATGGTGAATACTAATGTTCGACGAGTCGACAGGTGTCCCGTGTCAAATATTCCGTATCTCCCCAGCGGTTTCGAGGTCGGTGTTTCCTCGGCAGCCAGGCCTGAAGTTTGTTGTTTCCCCTAGCAGGGTGGAGATTGTTATTTCCCCAGCAGGTCTGAGGGTTGTTGTTCCCCCGGCAGGGGTGTGCGTTGTTAGTTTTTCCCCAGTGAAGTCCCCAAGCGGATCGAGTTCAGTGGAGGTCATCCCTAGTAAAGGTTGCTTTTCCCCAGCAGCAGTGTTATCCCAAGCAGGGTTGGAGATTGGAGCGATATCGATTTCCTCAGCAGAGTTGCTCGTGTCGTCCCCTGAGGGGGATACTTTTTATGCATTCATCATTTAGAAGAGCATAGCATATTGCATAGCTAATTGCGTAGCATTTCCATGGTTATGGAGCATTACGCTGTAAAACTCATGCATCAGCATTGCAAGCATAAGCTAGTTTCGAGCCGTGGTTACCGTTTGAGAATCGGTTTAGCTGGTTGGTGAAGAGGTTACTCTGAGGAGTTTGGCATCGTGACGTTGGATCAACCGTATTTCCCAGTAGCGCGATATTGGGAAAAAATATTCCGTCGTACGGAGGTGGAAGTGAAGATTGGAGAACATTATGCGATCAGCGCGGAGATCGGGGTCCATCAGGAGAAAAGAAGACGCAGAGTGTCTTATGGAGAACGGGGTTCAAATGGAGAACGAAGTTCATTGTTTGGTAGCAAGAGTGACATGAAGTTGTCGGGGTTCAAATGCAGTGATCAAGGATTATCCGTGCAAAAGGAAAATATTTGTATAGGGGTCCAAGAAAGAAAATCAAAGAAGTTTTGGGGTTCAAGAAAAGCAAAAAAAAATATAATAAAAATAATAATAATAATAATAACAAAGAGAAAATCCCCAGTAGAAGTGGCATTCAGGCCAGGTTTCCGGTATTCAGATCGAAGTGGCATTCAGGCCAGATTTCCGATATTCAGACCAAGTGGCATTCAGGCCAGATTTTCTGATGTTCAGATCAAAGAAGTTTCTGACATTCAGGTCAATGCAACTTGTGTCATTCAGGTCGATGCAACTTGTGGCATTCAGGCCAGCTTTCCGGTGTTCAGACCGATATTAATAATCGCGTATCGTCCGATGCTCAGATCGAAGTCATTTCCGGTATTCAGACCGAAGTGGCATTTAGGCCAGATTTTCCGATGTTAAGATCGAAGAAGTTTCCGACATTCAGGTCGATGCAACTTGTGACATTCAGGTCGATGCAACTTGTGGCATTCAGGCCAGCTTTCCGGTGTTCAGACCGATATTAATAATCTCGTATCGTCCGATGCTCGGATCGAAGTCATTTCCGGTATTCAGACCAAAGTGGCATTCAGGCCAGATTTTTCGATGTTCAGATCGAAGAAGTTTCCGACATTCAGGTCGATGCAACTTGTGACATTCAGGTCGACGCAACTTGTGGCATTCAGGCCAGCTTTCCGGTATTCAGACCGATATTAATAATCTCATATCTTGCGATGCTCAGATCATAATCATTTCCAGTATTCAGACTGATGAGCGGCATTCAAGCCATGGGTATTTCTGTGTCCCATTTAATTTGGTATCCAGGTTAACATTCTTTTTCGGTATTCAGGCCGACTCTCACCGTACCAGACAGATTCTTCTTTCAGGACCACCTCTATGCTGATTCTGACAGACATTGTTACTTAATTCCCAGCGGAGCGCAAATTGTTCGTCTGTTCTTTGTATTCAACCACTTTTCACCCTGATCATCTGAAAGCCGAGGTTGTTCATATCGACAGGTTCACAGTGGATTGAATAGGGGCAGCTGTAACACCTCAAATTTGCCCTCCTCTTCTTGAGACTAGTTTGACATATTGAATTTCATGCTTAGAGCATTAGGCATTTCATTTCGCATATCATATGAAAATAAGAAGATCATCCTCCAAAGTCTTTTCAAAAGATGGAGAAGTTACATGATTCAAGCCTGAGGGTCTCTATGGATTGATTATCAACCATCTGAGGGCATGGGTTTCAGTTAGGGTTTCTTGATTCTTCAAAGGTCTTGAGCATCATCTTGTTTGCAAGGATATATTACCATCATCATGGTTCTATCATCATCAAGGGTTTCATAGTTCATTCTCAAGTTCCTTTGGATTAGGGTTGTGACCTCTGGTCAACCCTAATCAATGCCATTCTTCCAACTAGGGTTTCTCAAAGAGATGAGGTATTTTCTTGGGCTGAGGATCACATGGTTGTTATGAGGAGCTTACATAAGCTAAGGTCATCTGAGGTCCAAAAAGTCAACTGTGCAGTCAACTGAGGGCTATGAGGTGGGGAAATGAGTTGAGACACCTCAATCATGTTCAAAAGAGGTCCATTCATCATTTTAAACATTCATCTTGAAGATTCAAAGGTCATAGCAAAAGTTACCAAAAATGGAAAGTGACTTATAATTCAAAGTTTCCTAATTTGGCAAGTTTTTGGTCCACTTTCAACTTGACTTTTCAATATCAAAGATGTTTCAAATGGATTTTTTGTGAACATGAAAGTTGTAGATCTTTGTCTCCCCTTTTTAAAAAGCCCTAATTCATGTCCATATGAGGACTGGTTAAGGAGTTATGGTCATTTGATCACAAGGTGTGCATGGAAATTCAAAATGGCATAACTTTTGCTACAATGCTCCAAATTGGTTCATTCTTTTTGCAAAATGCTTCTCATGTTCAAGGCATCTCAATTTGACATCATTTGACTCAATTGTGTAAGAGGAATCATGGCCAAAATATTCATTATTTCACATTTGCCTTAAGGATGATACCATGCCACAAATCAAAATTCACAAAGAATCAAGGCAAGGCTTCAATTCAGCATGCTTCATGGACCATATTTGAGTGGAAATAAGCCATTGCATGGAGAGGAGCACGTGTATTATGGCCACATGAGCTTAATGTTCATTTCTGCAAGATGCTTCATAAGTCACTAATCATGATTAATACATGGAAAATATGATTAGCATTGTGATTAGCATGGGATATAAATACCAAAACCCTAGCCATAACTGCCATAACTAACATTTCAGATCTGAAAATCAAGAACTCTCTCAACTTTCTCTCTCTTCGATTCTTCATTTTCTCCACATAATTCTCAAAAATTCTTGCATATTCTTGATCATCATCCTTCACTGATCAAAAATCATCACTCGTTGGATGCAATTCATCAAGATTTTGAGCAGTTCATGTGCATTCTCATGAAGATGGAAGTTGGAAATTGAGGCGAATTCAGAAGGTTTCAGCCATTGATTCTTGCATAGAGCTTCAAAGGAAATGCAGTGGAGTTGATCTGGAGCATATAAGCTTGTGAGGACACGATTTCAGAAGCTTCCATTTCAAGGTGACCAAATTTTTGTCCTCTCATTTTGCTGATTTAAGGTTATAGAAATGTAGATCTTGATGCATGGATCATGTACATGTGTTTAGATTTGAATTTGGCTGAGTATTGAGGAAGTTAGGTTGAATGAAAGTTTGGATCTAGGAAATGTTTTCATTCGATCTGCAAAACCTAGAGTGAATTAGGATAAACCATTAGCATATCTGGATTCCTTGTTGAAGGATGCATCGTTTGGTATAGGCCTCGTGTGTTTCTGGGAATTTTCACGGCGGCGCCGCCGCGTGAGTCATCGGGGAATACGACCGGAGCTGTAGCTCCGGCGTCTATAAGTTGGCTAGGGTTTGCCTACGTGTGAGCCATGTGTGCTGTTGCGTGGATGAACGATTGGTTGAGGTGCGTTTGACTAAGCCACGCGAGCGTTGAAAGGCTGAATGTGCATGCTGACGCATTAAATGAAACGCAGTGTTTTGATGTTTAAACGTGAGCCTTTGATCTGATTGCGCGCCAAGATCTGATGGTTGTGGATTTTCTTCATTTTATTTGAATATTATCATTTCCCTCCATTTTTCATGTTATTTCAATTATTTTGCTCATTTCATTTAAATCATAAAAAATGCCAAAATGATCCAAATGAGTCCCAATTTTTTTCCATGGTTTTGTATTGATGTCTACTATTTCATGATGCTAGTCTCATGAATTTTGGATGTCTGGATTTTTATTTGTGAATTTTTGAATGAACATTGTGCCAAATTGATATATTGTGTTCAATGCATTGTGAAATCCTCATCTTTGAGCCATTTGATCCAATTTTTTGCATGCTTGACATTCACACGTCATATGAATCATTAGTCACTGGATTGGATTTTTTCTCATATGTTATTATCACTTTTGACACATAGAGAAAAATGAGACAATTTGTGTCACATTTTTGACATTGGATTGATGCATTTTTGTTTACATAGCATTTGAATCATTTTGGATTTGATCTTTTGTATGTTAATTGTTCATGGCATGAGGAACTTGTATAAAAAATCTCAAAGTCATTACATACATTTCTGATTTGATGTGATTTTTCTAAGATGGAAGTCCCTTTTGTGCACATTTTTGGTCCTTGCATTACATAGGCCATTTGAGACACTTGCTTATTGATTTGGTGCTGGTCCTTTTGAGGACATTTTGTGGAGTGTTTGAATGTGTGAGGTGTAGAAGATTGGATTCTGTTTTGGTAATTTGGTTGGGTTTTGAATTTGGCCTTTGTACCATGTTTTGTTGTGTTTGACTGATTGTACATAGACTAACTTTGTCTTGTGTTTCAGGTTTGGATACTCATTGATGATATTGTGGAATACAAAATGCATTGAGTTCTGACCTATGTTTGTTTTGTAGGGTTTTAATTGATATGGTGAACTTATGAGCTCATTTGAGTGCAATGGCACTTATGCACTAAATTGTAAAACTGTGGGAGAGTTTCACTGCTTGTTTTCTGGTTGTATGACTGAAGTACTGACTGTTTAGTCTTTGTACAAGTACCTTAGTTGCTTGCTTGCTTTTGCTCTTGCTTGAGCATTGGATTATGGTTGACACACCACTCAGGTAGTTAGCTTCTTACTTCATGTAGTCTGGAAGTCCTGTCACCTTTATGGCAGGCATTTTGCTGGCAAGTCCTCCTTAAGAGGCTCTGTTTGTGTTTGTTTAAAATTGTGCCTAAAGACCTCCAAGGAGAGGCACGTGATATATGATAAGACCTCCAAGAGAAGAGGCAATTGACGGATAAAAGGGATTAGCAGCCAATCCCCCGTTATTCAGTGTGTCGTTCTTTATGCTCGCACTACGTGCTGATGCTTCTAAACATGTACCCCAGATCTTTTGTCCAGAGTCTGTCAAGTGGAATAGGATCCCACTTTCTGGATCCCCACGCTTTCTTTGTCATGAGCTCACCATGGCCAGGGTTAAGAGCATGAGGTCTCATCCTCATTACCATTTTGATCTGCTCACCCTGACGTTCAATGTCAGTGGTTAAGAGCCCAGTTGATTACCCTTACAGTTTGGCTTGTTTGTCGAGGTTGATATGATCCCTCTTGACTAAAGCCCACCCATTGTTTGGGCCTCTTGTATGGATATAGTGTGTGATGCTTGTTCACTTGTGCTGGTGTGTTTATCTTCTTTCCCCTTCTCATCTCTATTTCTGTAGGAGTTGTATGATTGATTTCTGAGGAAGTTGAATGCATGTTAGAGACCTCAACTTAGGGATATTGATTGCATGACAACTATTAGGCTCGAGTCTTAGTCTCCCTATTAGTTTGTTGTCTCCCTGGTCTCTGGTTAGGAGAGTGTTATACCCCTGTTAAGGGGAACTACGTCGCCCTGATTCTCATACCAGATGAGATACGTAGGCAGGAGGTTGTGAGCAATCTTTCCGGGCACCCTTTTTCTTTTTTGATGTGTTGTTTGGTGTGTGTTCACCCTCTTCTTTGTTTTGGTGTGAGTACTTGTTTGTCCCGCGTGGGCGTGTGTGGTATGTTCATGCCTTGGGGATTTCTTCTATCATCTTTGGGGTTCATTTGTGATGATGGTTATCATCTTGAGGTTCATTTGTGACGGTTGTCACTCACTTGGGGTTCATCTTGGGAGTCATTTGTGACGATTATCACTCACTTGGGGTTCATTTGTGACGGTTGTCACTCACTTGGGGTTCATTTGTGACGTTTGTGGTGATTATTCACTTGGGGTTCATCTTTGGGTTTCATCTTTGGATATTTGGTTACTTTGTTGGGGTTTGTTCTGATAACCTTTTCTTTGGTGTTTGCTGGTTAGCGTTTGTTGTTGTTAGGAGTCGGGTGTAAGTCCATGTATTGGCATTTTGTTTCCTGTTTTTTGTCGTTGTTAGGAGTCAAATGTAAGTCCATGTATTGGCATTCTGTTTCCTTTTGTTAGTTATTGTTGGGAGTCAGATATAAGTCCATGTATTGGCATTCTGTTTCCTGTTGTTTGTTATTGTTAGGAGTCGGGTGTAAGACCAGGTATTGGCATTCCGTTTCCTTTTGAGTGTTTCTTTTGACGTCTCAACGTCCCTTTTTGGTGTCTTGTTTCGGCGTGCGTTAGCCGAGCTACGTGTGCTCTGATTCTCCTATGGATAGAGAAGATATGTAGGCATAGGATGTGATGTCCTAGCGAGCATGCCTCCTTTCCCCGAACTACGTCGACTCTGATGTTTGTTTCTGACAAACTACGTAGGCCCAGGATGCGACATCCTGCCGAGTCCACTTTTCCGCACCTGTTTATTGTCCAGTTTGTGCAGTTTCTTTGAGCAGTTTATTAGCAGCAACCTTTTCCTTTCCTTTGAGATATCTTTTGAGCGTGGATCCCATCGAGTACGACAGACGTGAGGGGTGCTAATACCTTCCCTTTGCGTAACTGACTCCCGTACCTTGTAATCTCTGGTCGTAAGACCGTTCCTTTCCCTTTCTTAGGTTAGTCCTGCGCTCCGTTTCCGTCATGGGATGAATAGCGTCGGTGGCGGCTCTGTATTTTTCCGCCGGTTGTTTTTCGCGTTGCGAAAGAAACGTTATAGGTCATATTGTCTAAACCCTAATTTGAAAGTGAACTTCCCAAGGACATAACGTGCTCATTTTTTATGAGATGAAATATTTCCAAGTTGCAAAATCAAATTCAATGTGTCTACTTCAACTTTGATGTTTGGAGTGGGAGCTAATTAAACTTTTTTGAGCATGTGATATGAGGTTACATTATAGGTCAATTTTGACCTATACCATTGATCAAGTGATTTTTCCAAACTTTAAAAATCCATAAATTTATCATTTTAAATCCTAATAACATGAAATCTGTGACCATTTTGAAGGTCTTTGAGAGAGCTAAAACTTTGATAAAGACACTTTTCTCATTTGAAGCTCATATGAAAAGTTAAGCAAGGTGGAATATTGAGACATATGCCTTGGCACTTAGAAAAATTTTGATATGTAAAAAATTTCCAAACTTCCATCTCTTAGATTCTCTCAAATTCTTGCTCAATTCTATTAATTCTTTGGTTGTCTGAAGTCCTACCAATGTAGGCAAGAAGTTTGAGTTGCTTTGAGGCCAAATCAAAGCAACTCAGTTCATGTACCTCAAATTTCAACTCCATGTATCTCTCAATATACTTGGAGTTAGAGTGAATTAAGGCCAGATTCAAGCTCAGTGCCATTTTTATTTTGAAATCATGTCCTTGTTTTTAATTTTGGTGATGGTTGATGGTGGACCAGTCCGGTGAGGTCCACCGGAGAAGAAGATCGGAACTACAGCTCCGACCATGCGTTGGCATGTCTCACAGCCACATGATCCTCTTGATTTGTTTTAATCTGGAGCGTGCATTTGAATTACCAATGTTGCAACGCGCTGACTAATGACCATGGTAGAACGAGCATTTATGGCCACTTGATCTGCCACCTCAATTAATGAGTGAGATCAAGTGGTCCACGTTTTTTTTGATATTTTAATTTTCATTATTTTCAATAATTCATATTAAATTTAATATTGATCCAAAAAATATGGGACTTTCACCAAAAAATTTCAAATATTTTTCTCTTTCATATTCTGAATTAAAATTATTTTTTGGATCATTATTAATATTTTTCATGAATTAATTGATTTTGCATTTGTTTTTAATTGTTTAAAAATATTTTTAAATGTCCAAAAATTATGAAAAATTTTCTCCAAGGTCCTTTGACCTTGTTTGACCTATGATAAATCTCATGGCCATTTCTTGGGTGTTTTGATGAGATTTTAGGAGTTGGACAAACCATATTTAATTTAAATGCACTATTTTAGTTGTTTTAAATTGAATAAATGCCAAATAAATTTGTTGACCAATTGTGATGACTTTGTTTCTGTTTGACTCTTGTTGTTGGGCCTTGGTCAAGGATGATTTGACTTTGTCAAGTTAATATCATTGGATTTAGGGGATTGATGGAATGTACATTCCATCTCCCAAAATGAATGGATGATATTAATTTGGTAAAAGTCCTCCTTTGACCAATTTGTGTTTTGATCCATTCCCCTCCCTCTTCATCTCATTCCTCTTCTTCATTCATTCATTCTATTTGGCCTATGACATCTCAAAGTCCTAATGCTAGTTGATTGAAAAATTGACATGAGTATGGATGAGATTAGGCCACAACTTTTGCATATTATTTTTGTGTGTGGTATGTTTCATGAGCATAGTCCATTATACTATGTCTCTAACATGCATTAACACCAAAATTCTATTGCCTGACCTCAAATAGTTGTGACTTCTACATAAGTTCAATTACGATTGCTTAACATAGCGCTAAATTGGTGACATAAAAGGCAT
Source organism: Lathyrus oleraceus (assembly GCF_024323335.1). Classification (NCBI taxonomy): domain Eukaryota; kingdom Viridiplantae; phylum Streptophyta; class Magnoliopsida; order Fabales; family Fabaceae; genus Lathyrus; species Lathyrus oleraceus. Next base: position 503,209,284 of record NC_066585.1, read on the forward strand.
AAGCATTCTAGTTAGTGAGATTGTAAGTCTCCCCTCTTTCATGGTATTGTATGGAAACTTGGCCTTCTTTCCTTCCTTTGGAAGATGTTTTGGCTCAAGGATTCATGCTTGTGATAAGTGGGTTGAGTGTTCTCCAAATAATATCTTGAAATGAAAAGCAAAAGCAAAACCATACTAACTTCTAACCTAGTAACTACTAACTTTTAATTTCAAGCTTTTACTTTAATGACATTTACTTTTAGCACTCTATTTCATTTGCCATTGTTCATATCATTCTAATTGTTTATATTAATGCCATTTTCACTTTGTCCATTTGGACCATATTGTGTGATATATTTTGTTTGTGTATACTTTGCTTGTTTGTGTGGTCTTTGACCATTAATGTACATAATAATAACAAAAACCCTAAAAAACTTTTGAGTGGACTGTTGGCTTGATCTTGGACAAATGGACTTAGAATCTAGGCAACCTTCCTATGCTATTGGACTTGGCCAATGCCAACCTGTCGAAGAACCAAGTGCTTGCAATTTGAACTTCATATGATACATCATTCAAGACATCTTTAAGTTCATCTGCAACATGATCATTGTGAAGCTGTTATTTTGAATCTGTGACTTGTGGAATTCATCTATTACGTGGCCTATTTTGAAGAAGATCATGGAATGAATAAGCTTGGATGTGGCCATCTTTATTTGATGCCTTGCTCTTTAAGATAATATAATTGTGCATTTGTGTATTGCTTGATTCTAAAAGTCCAAGGGAATTATGGGTTTCTATTGACATTCTTGTCTATTGGATTGCTACCCACTTGGTCAGATCTTTTAAAATCTAAACTTTTAATTCTGTGCATAGGATAGTCTCTTCATCTTCTCCCTATTTCTTTAATTTCAAAATCTCTCCCTCCATTTTTCAAAATCTTCTTTGTGTGAACTACTTTTGAGATGCAAATTGGATTGTGTTCTGACTTCTTTGTGTTTTGTAGGGATTTAAGTTGATGAGTTGAGCTCATTGCTTCATTTGATTGCTTGACCATTGATCATTAAATTGTGTACAGTTGATTGGTTTCACTGTCTGTTTTCTGATTGGTTGTCTAAGATATTAATTGTTTAGCTTTTGTACAGGTACATTAGTTGCTTGCTTTTAGCTCTTTCTTGAGCTTTGGATTGTGGTTGATACACCACTTAGGTAGCTATTCTCTTACTCCATGTAGTCTCGAAGTCCTGTCACCTTTTTGGCAGGCATTTTGGCTGAAGTCCTCCTTAAGAGGCTCTGTTTGTGATTGTTTACATTTGTGCCAAAGATCTCTAAATGAGGCAAGTGTTACTTGATAAGTCCTCCTAAGTGAAGAGGCAATTGACGGATAAAAGGGATTAGCAATCAATCCCCCGTTATTCAGTGAGTCGTTCATTATGCTCGCACTACGTGCTGATGCTCTTGAACAAATGCCCAAGATCTTTGTACAGAGTCTGTCAAGTGGAATAGGGTCCCTCTTTCTGGATCCCCACGCTTTCTTTGATTTGAGCTCACCCTGACCAGGGTTAAGAGCATGAGGTCTCATCCTCATTTCCATCTTTGATCAGCTTCACCCTAACTCTCAATGTTAGTGGTTAAGAGCTACAAACTACCTTTGTACAGTTTGGCTTATTTGACGAGGTTGATATGACCCCTCTTGACTAAAGCCTACCCCTTGATTTGAAGCCTCTTGTTTGTATATAGTGAGTGATGTTTGTTCACTTATGTTGGTGTGTTTATCTGCTTTCCTCTTCTCATCTCCATTCCTGTTGGAGTCGTACGATTGACTTTTGAGGAAGTTGAACGTATGGAGAGTGTAGACTTGAGTTGACTTGCTTCCTGTGTGAGTTAGTTCATGTTAGAGACCTCAACCTAGGGATATTGATGGCATGACAACTATTAGGCTCGAGTCTTAGTCTCCCTATTAGTTTGTTGTTTCCCTGGTCTCTGGTTAGGAGATTGTTTCTCCCCTGTTAAGGGGAACTACGTCGCCCTGATTCTCATACCAGATGAGATACGTAGGCAGGAGATCGAGCGGGATCTCTCCGGGCAACCTTTTTGTTTCTTTTGACGTCTTAGCGTCTCTTTTTGTTTGTGTGACAACTATTAGGCTCGAGTCAGTCTCCCTATTAGTGTCTTGTTTCCCCTGTTAAGGGGAACTACGTCGCCCTGATTCTCATACCAGATGAGATACGTAGGCAGGAGATTGTGCGAAATCTCTCCGGGCACCCTTTTCTTTTTCAACCTCACCTTTTTCTTTTTTTGTCGTGTTGTGCGTGTGTACCCTTTACTTGTTCCTTGGTGTGAGTACTCGTTTATTCAGCGTGTGTGTGTGTGGTATGTTTATACCTTGAGGATTTTTTTCTTTTATCATCTTTGGGGTTCATTTGTGACGGTTGTCACTCACTTGGGGTTCATCTTTGGATATTTGGTTACTTTGTTATGGTTCGCACGGAGAACCTGTTTCTTTGGTGTTCGCTGGTTAGCGTTTGTTTGTTAGGAGTCATATATAAGTCCATGTATTGGCATTCTGTTTCCTATTTTTTTGTTGTTGTTTGGAGTCGGATATAAGTCCATGTATTGGCATTCTGTTTCCTGTTTTTTTGTTGTTGTTTGGAGTCGGATATAAGTCCATGTATTAGCATTCTGTTTCCTTGTTTGCTTTTGTTTGGAGTCGGACGTAAGTCCATGTATTGGCATTCTGTTTCCTTTTGGGTGTTTCTTTTGACGTCTCAGCGTCTCCTTTTAGTGTTTTGTTTCGGCGTGCGTTAGCCGAGCTACGAGTGCTCTGATTCTTACTTTGGATAGAGAAGATACGTAGGCATAGGATGCGATGTCCTAGCGAGCATGTTCCCCATTTCCTCGAACTACGTTGACTCTGATGTTTGTTTCTGACAAACTACGTAGGCCCAGGATGCGACATCCTGTCGAGTCCACTTCCTCCATCTTCTTTCACTTGTTTATCATTCCAGTTTATGCATTTTCTTTGAGCAGTTTATTAGCAACCTTTTCCTATTCTTTTGAGCATGGATCCCGTCGAGTACGACGGACGTGAGGGGTGCTAATACCTTCCCCTTGCGTAACCGACTCCCGTACCTTGCAATCTTTGGTAGTAAGACCGTTCCTTTCCCTTTCTTAGGTTAGTCCTGCGCTCCCTTTCCGTCATAGGATGAATAGCGTCGGTGGCGGCTCTGTATTTTTTCCGCTGGTTGTTTTTCGCGTTGCGACACTTGTTGACACCGTTTTGTCACTCAATGTGCTTCCAAAGTCAACTTTGTCGAAGTTATCTTACCAAGGAGCGCCCATGAGGTATAGCGGTGTAATCGTCAAAGCCTTTGATGGTTCACGCAAGACAGTAATTGGTGAAGTGGATCTTCCAGTCAAGATAGGTCCGAGTGATTTTCAAATTACTTTTTCAAGTAATGGATATCCACCCGGCCTACAGCTGTTTATTGGGAAGGCCATGGATTCATGAGGCAGGAGCTGTTACCTCCACTCTGCATCAGAAATTGAAATTTGTCAAGAATGGTAAGCTTGTGATTGTTGGAGGAGAGAAGGCGTTGTTCATTCACCATTTGTCATCTTTCTCGTATGTTGAAGCTGAGGATGAGGTTGGAGCTACGTTTCAAGCCTTGTCTATTGCTGCTGAGAAGAGAGTTAGGGCACCTATGTACTCGTTGAAAGATGCCAAGAATATTGTGGAAGAAGGTGTTGTTGATCAGTGGGGGCGCATGGTAGAGGTCTCCAACAACAAGGGCACAACCGGGTTGGGGTTCTAGAAAGGCTCATCAACTGTTAGATCTAAAGATATGCAACTCAGCTTCCGTAGCGGAGGGTTGATTCATGGCAATGAACAACACTTAGCTGTTGTGCTAGAGGATAGCGAAGAGGAAGACTGCACCAACTTTGTAATGCATGGAAAGACATGCAACAATTGGTCTGCCGTTGATATTCCTGTTATTTTGCATCGATACAAGTAATTACTTTTATATTTTAAAATCCTTCTCCTATGCCTAAGGGAGAAGTAAACATTATTTGGGCATTTTAAATTGATCATCAATAAAATTAATTTTATTCATCCACATCTTTGATGTTTATTTTTACTTTTTGCTTTATTCTGAAAATGGTAATCACAAAAAACATAAATAAACAACATAATTGTCCATCTGCATAATATTTGGTCACAAATTAACTTCTCTAAAATCAAAATATCAAATCATTATGCAGGTTGGTTCCTAACCCATTGAATACAAAGATCCTTCTCCTTCTCCAAATTTTGAATTCCTTGTGTTTGAGGCCGAGGAGGAAAGTGATGTAGAAGTGAGTGATGAATTATCTCATCTTCTTGAGCAAGATGAAAAGATTATTCAGCCGTTTGAAGAGCAGATTGAGCTAGTCAACTTGGGTTCCGAAGATGATGTGAAGGAAGTCATGATTGGGTCTCGACTGTGTCCAGATGCTAAGAAGGGGTTGATTGATCTTCTTCGAGAATATTCAGATGTCTTTGCTTGGTCCTATCAAGACATGCCTGGGTTAGATTCTGAGATCCTGGAGCATAGATTACCGTTGAAGCCAGAATGCCCGCCAGTCAAGCAAAAGTTGAGAAGAACGCATCCTGATATGGCTATGAAAATCAAAGAGGAAGTGCAGAAGCAGATTGATGTCGATTTCCTTGTGACCGCTGAGTATCCGTAATGGGTGGCCAATATTGTGCATATGCCGAAGAAAGATGGAAAAGTCCGAATATGTGTTGATTATAGAGATTTGAATAAAGCCAGTCTGAATGATGATTTCCCTCTGCCACACATTGATATGTTGGTAGACAACACTGCTAAATTCAAAGTCTTTCCGTTTATGGATGGATTTTCCGGTTATAATCAGATCAAAATGGCACCCGAAGATATAGAGAAGACCACATTCATTACACCCTGGGGAACATTCTGTTATAGAGTGATGCCTTTCGGTCTAAAAAATGCTGGTGCAACATACCAAAGAGCAATGACTACTCTTTTTCATGATATGATGCATAAAGATATTGAAGTATATGTCGATGACATGATTGCTAAATCGATTGATAAAGAGGAACATGTTGAGCATTTGTTGAAGCTATTCCATCATTTGAAGAAATATAAACTCCGCTTGAATCCCAATAAGTGTACTTTTGGTGTTCGTTCTGGTAAGTTGTTAGGCTTTATTGTCAGCGAGAAGGGTATTGAAGTTGATCCTGCCAAGGTCAAAGCAATACAAGAAATGCCTGCGCCCAAAATTGAGAAGCAACTCAGAGGTTTTCTTGGCCACTTGAATTATATTTCCAGATTCATTTCCCACATGACTGCCACATGTGCGCCTATATTCAAACTTCTTTAGAAAGGTCAGTCTTGTGATTGGACCGAAGACTGCTAGAAAGCTTTTGACAGTATCAAGGAATATTTGCTTGAACCTCCTCATTTGTCTCCACCTGTTGAAGGAAGACCGTTGATTATGTATTTTACTGTGCTAGAAGATAGTATGGGTTGTGTTCTTGGTCAGCAAGATGAGACTGGGAAGAGAGAATTTGCTATTTACTACCTTAGTAAGAAGTTCACTGACTGTGAGACTTGGTATTCTATGCTTGAAAAAACTTGTTGCGCATTGGCTTGGGTTGCTAAGCGTCTACGTCAGTATATGTTAAATCATACCACTTAGTTGATATCCAAAATGGATCCAATCAAGTATATATTTGAGAAGCCTGCTTTAACTAGGGGGATTTCCCGTTGGCAGATGTTGTTATCAGAGTATGATATCGAATATCGATCTCAGAAAGCGATCAAAGGTAGTATCTTAGATGACCATTTGGCTCACCAACCAATTGAAGATTATCAGTCAGTACAGTATGATTTTCCTGATGAAGAGATTTTGTACTTGAAAATGAAAGATTGTGATAAACCATTGCTTGAAGAAGGGCTAGAACCTGGTTCCCGTTGGGGCATGGTATTTGATGGAGCTGTTAATCAATATGGAAATGGCATTGGGGCAGTGATTATTACTCCTCAAGGCACGCATCTACCATTTACAGCTAGATTGACTTTCCAGTGTACAAACAACATGGCAGAGTATGAAGCTTGCATTATGGGGCTTGAAGAGGCCATGAATCTCAGGATCAAGTATTTGGATGTCTTCGGTGATTCGGCTTTGGTTGTGAATCAGATCAAAGGAGAATGAGAGACAAATCAACCCGGTTTAGTACCATATAGAGATTATGTGAGGAGGATTTCAACTTCCTTTACAAAGGTTGAATTTCATCATATTCCTCGAGATGAGAACCGGATGGCAAATGCTCTTGCAACGTTGGCATCAATGATTGTAGTGAAGTATTGGAATAAAGTTCCCAATTTGTCTGTAATGCGTCTTGATAGGCCAACTCATGTGTTCGCTGTTGAAGAGATCAAAGACGAGAAGCCGTGGTATTACGACATCAAGTGTTTCCTCCAAAGTCAGATTTACCCGCCTGGGGCATCTTTAAAAGATAAGAAGACTTTGACAAGATTAGCCGGTAATTTCTACTTGAATGGTGATATACTGTACAAGAGAAACTTCGACATGGTTTTGCGCAAATGCATGGATAGACACGAAGCAGACTTGTTGATGACTGAAGTGCATGAAGGTTCCTTTGGTACTCATTCCAATGGACATGCAATGGCGAAGAAGATGTTGCGAGCAGGTTATTATTAGCTGACAATGGAATCTGATTGTTGCAAATTTGTGAAGAAGTGGGACAAGTGTCAAATTTATGCTGATAAGATCCATGTTCCTCCGACACTTTTAAATGTTATCTCTTCCCCATGGCCCTTCTCCATGTGGGGAATTGATATGATTGGGATGATTGAGCCTAAAGCTTTGAATGGACATCGTTTCATTTTGGTGGCAATTGACTACTTCACAAAATGGGTTGAAGCAGCATCGTATGCAAACGTGACCAAGCAAGTTGTTGTAAGGTTTATCAAGAATCAGATCATATGTCGTTATGGTGTGCCAAGTAAGATCATTACTGATAATGGATCAAACTTGAATAACAATATGGTGGAAGCTCTTTGTAAAGACTTCAAGATTGCACATCATAATTCTTCTCCCTGCAGACCCAAGATGAATGGGGTTGTTGAAGATGCGAATAAGAACATCAAGAAGATTATCCAGAAGATGGTTGTCACATATAAGGATTGGCATGAGATGCTCCCATTTGCTTTGCATGGGTATCGTACATCCGTCTGCACTTCAACAGGGGCAACCCCTTTCTCTCTTGTATATGGTATGGAAGCAGTGCTCCCCGTAGAGGTTGAGATTCCTTCATTGCGTGTGCTCATGGAAGCCAAGTTGACTGAAGCTGAATGGTGTCAGACCAGGTTTGACCAGTTGAATTTGATTGAAAAGAAGAGATTAACTGCCATGTGTCATGGTCAGTTATATCAGTAGAGAATGAACAAAGCTTTTGATAAGAAGGTCAAACCTCAACTATTTAGAGAAGGTGACCTTGTGCTCAAGAAGATTTTGACGTTCAAGCCAGATTCCAGAGGAAAATAGACTCCTAATTATGAAGGCCCATATGTTGTTAAGAGATCCTTTTCAGGCGGTGCATTGATTCTTATAACTATGGATGGTGAAGTGTTCACTCGTCCTATGAACGCAGATGCAGTCAAGAAATACTTCGCCTAAAAAGAAAAGAACAACTCGCTAAGTTGAAAACCGAAAGGGCGACATAGGCAAAAATGAGCGTCTCAGTGGATTGAAAACCCGAAAGGGCGATCCAGGAAAAAATTTGAGACATAAAACAGAAAGAATTTCCCGATAAGTTGAGTCCACCACCTTGGGGAAACTTATGCAAAAATTAGGGATTATGGCAAGTAACTGCATTATGCTGATCTTTAGTGTTTTGAAGGCTTGTTTGAGCACAAATGGTTGACATCAGTTCATCTCCAGCAGCGGTCCAGAGCACAGTGGATATCAAGAGTTGGTAGAAGGATTAAGGATCATTTGTATTCAATGTGACCTTTTCCATGTAAATTACCATTTTCAACTTTGTAAAAATCTATGGAGTCTTGTCATTTACAGACTACCATCCCATTAAAAAAAGTTGAGCTTTTATCCAAATTGTTTCTACTCTTATTTACTTCGTCCAATAGTTTTAAATTTTATTATGATCATTTTGAAATCAAAATCAAGTTTTCTTTAATATATAAAAGCAAGAATTTTTCCAAAAGCAAGTAAAAGGAATATCAACAGCATTTCAATAGCAAGTCCTTAAGTGTGAAGCATCAGAGGTTCCCCAAGCAGTTAACCCTTCTGGTATCCCTTGACATTAGTGTTGATTCAATTCCTCGGTGGAGTGTTTCATCCACAGTGGAATTTCTTTGTCGCCAGCTGATTTGGTTGATTCGGATACCCTGCGGCGTGTTGTTTTCTCCAATGGAGTTTCTACCTTCCCCAGCGAAGTTCGTATCTCCTCAGTAGGGTTGATCTTCAGAGATGGTTGATCTTACCTAGTGGATTGCTTTGGTGTCCCCACTAATCACCATTCAATTTGCTCCCAATCAGAGTTTCCTCCTGGGTTGAGTCTTGATTTATTGTTTCTTTCTAGCTCTTACCTAGATAGATGCTTTTGTCCCCTAAGAGTCTATTACCCAGTAACTGGTAATATTCTTCTTAGTTTGTAGTTTGTTACTTCTTGCCCAATACCTAGAAAAGTACCTTTTTTCTCCTCAGTAGAGTCCCTAGTGGATCTATTCCCCAGGAAGTATATCCTTGATATGTTCATCCTGGCCGATGACAGATATCTTTCTTTCCCCTTGTCGCATTACGCGAAAACCCGGCGGGAAAACGAAACAACAGAGCCGCCACCGTGCGTTATTTATCCCAAAAGAGGGAAAGGAAACGCTTGAAGTAAACCTGGAAAAGACATGGTCTCGCGACCAGAAAGAGATGGGATCGGGAGTCGGTTATGCGAAGGGAAGGTATTAGCACCCCTACGCATCCGTCGTACTCGACGGGATCCACGCACAAAAGAAAGGATAAGGTTGTTAAAAACTGATCACAAACTGCACACCAGGCTGGAAGGAGACACAGAAAGACAAAAGAAACTAACTCGGCAGGATATCGCATCCTGGGCCTACGTAGTCTGTCAGGCACATACATTAGAGTCGACGTAGTTCGGGAACAGGGGAAACGTGCTCGCTAGGATGTCGCACCCTATGCATACATATCTTCTCTGACCGGAGAAGAATCAGAGCACTCGTAGCTCGACTAACGCACGCCAAACAGAATACAAACAGGAAACCGACTGCCAATCGCTGGACTTACGTCAGACTCCACATAAACAGGCAAACATGGAAACCGAATGCCAATCGCTGGACTTACATCAGACTCCGAACCAACAAACACACACACAGGAAACCGACTGCCAATCGCTGGACTTACGTCAGACTCCAACAAGCAAACAAGACACAGGAAACCAACTGCCAATCACTGGACTTATGTCAGACTCCAACACACACAAAGGGTTGAAAAAGAAAAAGGGTTCCCGGAGAGATCAGCTCATCTCCTGCCTACGTACCTCATCTGGTATGAGGATCAGGGCGACGTAGTTCCCCTACACAGGGAAAGAACTTCTGTCTTAACCAGAAACAAAGGGAGACACAAACTACTAGGGAGACTACGACTCGAGCCTAGAAATTGTCATGCATACGATCCCTATGTTAAGGTTTCTATCTAACTTGCACAGGGAGCAAGCTATCCTAAACAGCACAGGCAAAGTCATACAAGCACAAAAAGCAAGCACACACACTATATGCAAACAATTAGGGTCATACAAGGTTAGGATGTGAAACACAAGCCAACTGGAATCGGGTATAGTTAGCTCTTAACCCTAACATTCAGAGTTAGGGTGAAGCAGATGAAATGGGAAGTGAGGGTAAGACCTCACAGCTCTTATCCCTGGCATGGGAGAGCTTCAGACAAATGAAAGTGCGGGAGTTCAGAAAGTAGGAACTCTTCTCCACCTATGACTAACACAACAAAGATCTTGGGTTAATATCCACAATGCATCAACACATGGTGTGTGAGCAAAGTGAATGACACACTGAATAGCAGGAGATGGATTGCACATCTCTTTTATCTGCCAATTGTCTCATAAGAGGACTTTTCCTGCTTGGCACAAAAATAAACAAACACAAGCATTGCCTCTTAAGGAGAGCTTCAGACAGGTGCCTGCCCACATAACAGGACAGGTCTTCCAGACTACATGAAGTCATAGAGTTATACCTCAGTGGTTAAGCAACCAAGCAAAGCAAAAGCAAGTTCAAAAGAACTCAAAGCAACTTAGGTACCTCTTGAAGAGCAGATCTGGAATTCGTGTGATTCAGGCCTTGTGATGCTCCAAACTTCTTTTATGCAGCTTGTAGAGTTGATTGGATGAAAGCTTGAAGTTCAATTGCACTTGATTCCACCAGAATTTGGATTCACCATGGATGAGTTCAAGCTTGCATATGCTTCAAACAGGCACGATTTCATGTGAATTCTCTTCCAAACTTGCTCAAGGATGCTTCCAGATGATGAATCAAGCAATGGAATGTGATTTGTTTGAAAAAATGATTTTCAAATGTTTTATCTCTCTGCACGTTATTGTCTAGCCTTCATGTTTTTATATGCAATGTTTATCAAAAATTCGGACGTTTTTTGCAAACAAAACAGTAAAATAAAAACAAGAGAGCAATTTATCTGAATAACGACTTTTTATTGATTGAAAATGGGCCTGAAAAGGCGAATACATCGGGAAGCAATTCCTAGAAAGAGGTAATTGCGCACAAAAGGAAAAATCTATCCTAATGGCAATGTGAATACGGCATCCACTATTTCCCAATTCTGTTATAACTCACAGATCATCAGTTTTCCTCCCAACTTCCTTGCTTTCTGAGAAGAATGATTGGACCGGTCACATCCTTCGAGATGACAGATGATGAAGCGTGATGAAGTACAGATAACTCAGACTGTAGTCTTCGCCTTAATCCCTCTTTTGCCTGGATCGCCCTTTCGGGTTTTCAATCCACCGGGATACCCATTTTTGCCTAAGCCGCCCTTGGGGGTTTTTGACTTACCGGGTGTACAAATTCTTTTCATTTTTATCCCTAACTTTTGCCCGAACCTTTTCTTCTTTTTTTTTTCTTTTGGTTCGCCGGGATGCCCTCTTTTGCCTGGACTCTTTTATTCTTTTCGTCCAGCGGGTCAATTTATGCAAAGTATTTTTTGACTACATCTGAATTAATAGGGGACGGAAAATCTTCACCATCCATAGTTGTTAGCATCAAGGCTCCACTGGAGAAAACCTTCTTCACAACATATGGACCTTCATAATTAGGAGTCCACTTGCCCCTGTTATCTGTACCGGGAGGAAGGATCCTCTTCAAAACTAGATCACCAGTTTGATAGCTTCGAGGACGCACTTTCTGATCAAAGGCTCTCTTCATCCTTCTCTGATATAACTGCCCATGGCAGACAGCTGCTAACCGTCTCTCTTCGATAAGGCTTAACTCGTTAAACCTTGTTCGAATCCATTCAGCTTCGTCAAGCTTGACATCTAACAAGACCCTCAGAGAAGGAATCTCCACTTCAACAGGTAGGACAACTTCCATACCATACACAATGGAGTAAGGGGTTGCCCCGGTCGACGTACGTACTGAGGTACGGTACCCATGCAAAGCGAAAGGCAACATCTCATGCCAATCCTTGTACGTCACGACCATCTTCTGCACAATCTTCTTAATATTCTTGTTCGCTGCTTCTACAGCACCATTCATCTTCGGTCTGTAAGGAGAAGAATTGTGATGTTCAATCTTGAAATCTTTGCAAAGCTCTTTCATCATCTTGTTATTGAGATTCAAACCATTGTCAGTGATGATTCTCTCAGGGACCCCATAACGACAGATGATTTCCTTCTTGATGAACCGGGCAACCACTTGTTTGGTAACATTAGCATAGGAAGCTGCCTCCACCCATTTGGTGAAGTAATCAATCGCAACCAGGATGAAGCGATATCCATTCGAAGCAGTCGACTCAACCTTCCCAATCATATCAATGCCCCACATGGCAAACGGCCAAGGCGAATTCATGACATTCAGAGGGCTTGGTGGTACATGCACCTTATCAGCATAGATCTGACACTTATGGCACTTCCGAGCGTATTTGAAACAATCGGATTCCATAGTCATCCAGTAATAACCGACTCTCAACAATTTCTTAGACATTGCATGACCACCAGCATGGGTACCAAAAGATCCTTCATGCACTTCTTGCATCAACATGTCTGCTTCGTGTCTATCCACGCATCTTAGCAGAACCATGTCAAAGTTTCTCTTGTACAACACATCATCCTGATTCAAATAAAAGCTTCCAGCTAGCCTTCTCAGGGTTTTCTTGTCATTCTTTGACGCACCTTCAGGATACTCCTGACTCTTGAGGAAGTTCTTGATATCATAGTACCACGGCTTCTCATCAACAACAGACTCGGCTGCAAACACATACGCAGGCCTCTCGAGTCGATTCATCGCAACATGTGGCACATGATTCCACCAATGAACCTTGATCATAGAAGACAAAGTAGCCAAGGCATCAGCCATCTGTCTCGTCTCGGGGGACATGATACAACTTCACCTTCTTGAAGAACGTCAGTATTCTTCTGGTGTAATCTCTGTAAGGAATCAAATGCGGCTGATTAGTATTACAATCTCCATTGACCTGGTTGATCACTAGAGCGGAATCTCCATATATGTCCAGAGTCTTGATCCTCAGATCGATGGCTTCTTCTATCCCCATGATGCAAGCCTCATACTCAGCCTCATTGTTGGTGACGTCAAAAGTCAGTCTGGCAGAAAAAGGTATATGAGCACCTTTTGGATTGATAAGCACTTCCCCAACACCGTTACCATTCACATTCACAGCCCCATCAAACATCAGTGTCCACTTGTCATCAGGATCCGGTCCTTCCTCGACAAGACACTACGCCAAATAAGGGAAAAGAGGGCGCTTATTTTGGCCTATAACAGCGCTTTTAAGCGCCCTCTAATCTGGCGCTGGCATAGGTAAAGACAGCGCTTTGATTTCCTGGAGAAAGCGCTGTCTAAAGTGGCCACATTATAGTGCGCTTTAAGAAAAAAGCGCCCTCTGGAGTGGTCCATAAAGGGACACCTTAGAGGGCGCTTTCAGGAAAAAGCGCCCTCTAAAGTTGTCAGTGTAAAGTGTTTAGAGGGCGCTTTCTGGGAAAAGCGCCCTCTAAAGTTGTCAATGTAAAGTGTTTAGAGGGCGCTTTCAGGAAGAAGCGCCCTCTAAAGTTGTCATTGTAAAGTGTTTAGAGGGCGCTTTCAGGAAAAAGCGCCCTCTAAAGTTGTCAATGTAAAGTGTTTAGAGGGCGCTTTCAGGAAAAAGCGCCCTCTAAAGTTGTCAATGTAAAGTGTTTAGAGGGCGCTTTGTCCAGAAAGCGCCCTCTAAAGTGTTAGTTATTTTAAAAAAATTTGTTTGAAAAACAGTGGATATATATTTAATTGGTAACCTGTTCGCATGCTGCAAAAGTGTAAAATTCATATTGATTTCATCCTTTAATCCAATGTTATACACCATTAATCCATTGATATATACAACATGAATCCATTTATATACAACATTAATCCTCCATATATACAACATTAATATATGATTCTTTGATCAACAATATACAACAACATATTCTCAAAGTACTACAATTAAGAGAATAAAACATAGCAACCAACACCCAGTGACCACTGTATCCAAAAGCTGTCTAGTAGTTCTAACCAATACTAAACAAAAACGCCCATCCACCCATGGTGGCAAACATGTTCTGTATATCCAAAAGCTGTCTAGTAGTTCTATCGCACATCCATACAAAATAAGGCTCAACCAAAACAACAGATGGCAGCATAAGTAGTCCCCTGCAAAAAGAACACGTCCAAATGCAAATAACACAGAACTGTCAAAAGGCGATTGAGCAACAAATAGTAAACAATGGCATAAAGTTAAATGACATAGCTAATATTACCTGAATTCCTGCATGGCTGTTAAGGTAAAAATCAAATTCCCTAGGGTGACAAATGCTGCAAATTGACTTGAAGAAAGAACACAACTTAGTTATAGAGCTTCTTACTTTTTCTGGAAGAATAGAACGTATACCTATTGGGAGAAAATGTTCCATTATAACATGGCAATCATGGGTCTTTAAACTCTTTAACTTGAGGTCTTTCATAGACACAAGTCTTCTAATATCTGAAGAGTACCCTTCTGGAACTTTAACTTCACTTAGAAACTTACACAATGTTTTTTTCTCCTTTCTAGATAGAGTATAAGCAGCAGGCGGTAGATATGTTCGTTTTCCTTTCTTCAAGGGTCCTAATTCAGTTCTTATTCCCATCGCTATCAAGTCCTTTCTTGCCTTAAGGCCATCCTTAGACTTTCCTTGTATATTGAGTAACGTGCCAATAACACTTTCAAATACATTTTTTTCAATATGCATAACATCAAGAAAATGTCTCACATACAAGGACTTCCAATACGGCAATTCAAAAAAAACTGACCTCTTCTTCCACCCACTTTTGACAAGTGTGTGGGCAAAAGGCTTGCCAAACTGAGTATCCAAATCTTTCACCTTTTCAAAAATTTGATCACCCGTCAATATAGGTGGAGCTCTGCCTTGTTCTGTCTCTCCATTGAACGCCTTTCTCCATCCACAGTAGTGATGATTTGAATTTAAGAATCTCCGATGACCGAGAAAGACATTCTTCTGACCAAACTCCAAGCGCTTCCAATCTGTTTTATCTTCACAAACAGGACACGCACATTGACCTTTTATGCTATACCCTGATAGATTTCCGTATGCTGGAAAATCATTAATTGTGCCAAACAACATCGCCCTCAAGTTGAAACTTTCTTTCCTATATCCATCATAAACCTCCACACCGGTCTCCCACAAAATCTTTAAATCTTCGATTAAGGGCTTCAAGTACACGTCTATGTCATTCCCTGGTTGTTTAGGTCCAGAAATCAACATAGACAACATCATGTACTTACGCTTCATACATAGCCATGGAGGTAGGTTATAAATCATAATAATCACAGGCCATGTACTGTGTGAGATACTCTGGATACCGTGTGGGTTCATTCCATCAGTAGATAATGCCAAGCGAAGGTTTCTTGATTCTTCTCCAAATTCAGGATAATCATTATCAATTTTCAACCACTGTGGTGAATCTGCCGGATGTCGATACTTTCCATCTATAATTCTTTCATCTGCATGCCAGGTCAAGTGTCTTGAATCGGTTTCACTACGAAACATGCGTCTAAATCTCGGAATAACAGGAAAATACCACAAGACCTTTGCTGGAGACAACTTGTTCTTATATCGCGAGACACCGCATTTAGGACACTCATTTAACGATGCATACTCATTTCGAAACAAAACGCAATCGTTTGGACATGCATGTATCTTATCATAGCTCATGCCAATAGAGCACAACATCTTTTTGGTCTCATATGTTCGATTGGGAAGAACATTATCCTCAGGAAGCATATCTTTCAAAAGGGCTAATAACTCTGTGAAACTTTTATCCGACCACCCATTGCCCGCCTTTAAGTTGTACAACTTTAATACCGCAGACAATCTTGTGAATTTAGTGCAACCATCATACAAAGGTTTCTCTGCATCACATACCAACCTCTCAAACATTTCGGGACAATCCTTAAGATCTCCTTCAAGTGCTTCTGCAATCTCTTCAACTCGATCACAATCGTATGTATCTGCGCCACTATAGTTTGAGGCATAGGTCGTACTATCCCCCGGTTCAACATTCTCGTTACTTTTCTCACCATGCAAATTCCTACATGTATAACTTCGATCAATTCCATGCCTCATTAGATGCGATGTCAACTGAACTGCGTCAACCCGTTTCCCATAACAACAACCCAAGCAAGGACATGTCATTCTACTGGGGTCTTCGGCGTGCGCAACGGCAAACTTAACGAATTCTGATACCCCATTCTCGTACTCTCTCGACAACCGATTGGAAGACATCCATGTATTATCCATTACTAATTAGAATAAATAAAAAACAATTTCAGAAGAGTTCAAACACATTTGGACCTAGGTTTCTAAAAACCAACCGTCAATTTCCTAGTGCATCCGCTATCATGGTCGAAACAAACGTAGAAGGAGGAAACGCGCAGTAATAAGGTAAAACAGAAATTGGGCAAAGCTAAAACAAAGCAATAACATAAAACAGTAATTGGGAAAAGCGTGTACCTTTGATGGGTAGAAGGAGGAAACGCGCATGTAGATCTAACAGAGGTGGAAGGAAAACGCCTCAGAACCCTAACGTGAAAAAGAACGCTAATAACAGATAGTGAAATAACAAAACGCGCAGTATGTTATAATTTTAATGTTTACTAAAGGAGACATTAGAGGGCGCTTGTGGAAAAAAAGCGCCCTCTAAAGGGGGCCTAAAAGGGCGCTTATGAAAGCGCTCTCTAAGGCTTTCCAGAAGCGCTTTATAAACTGGAAATGTACATGGACCTAGAGAGCGCTTTTTCAAAAGCGCCCTCTAAGGGTAACCTTAGAGGGCGCTTTCACAAAAGCGCCCTCTATTGTTGTCCCTCCATTTTTTTTTTGGCTTCACTTTAGAGGGCGCTTTGTTACAAAAGCGCCCTCTAAAGGGGGCCTAAGAGGGCGCTTCTAAAAGCGCTCTCTAAGGCTTTCCAAAAGCGCTTTATAAACTGGAAATGCACATGGACTTATAGAGCGCTTTTTTAAAAGCGCCCTCTAAGGGTAACCTTAGAGGGCGCTTTCTAAAAAGCGCCCTGTATTGTTGTCCCTCTATCTCCTCCTTATTTTTTCGCTTCACCTTAGAGGGCGCTTTATTACAAAAGCGCCCTCTAAAGTGCGTTGTCTATTCCAGTTGTTCGCTCCTTATTTTTTCTCTTCACTTTAGAGTGCGCTTTTGTAATAAAGCGCCCTCTAAGGGGCGCTGTCTATTCCAGTTTTTGGCGTAGTGAGAGGCTCTTCACAATCTTTCATCTTAAGATACATGATGTCTTCATCAGGGAATTCAAACATCATAGGCTGATAATCATCAATCGGTTGCTCGGCAAGGTAGTCTGACAGAATACTACCTTTGATGACCTTCTGCGACATGTACTGAATATCATATTCTGTTAAAATCATCTGCCAACGGGCAACACGTCCGGTGAGATCCGGATTCTCAAAGATGTATTTTACTGGATCCATCTTAGAAATCAATAAGGTAGTATGGTTCAACATATACTGCCTCAGTCGGCGAGCAGCCCAGGCCAAAGCAAAGCAAGTTTTCTCAAGCTGTGAATATTTGATTTCACAGTCGGTAAACTTTTTGCTAAGGTAGTATATGGCATGCTCTTTTCGACCAAACTCGTCATGCTGTCCCAATACACACCCCATCGAGTTCTCAGTCACTGAAAGGTACATTATCAGAGGTCTCCCAGGAACTGGAGGTATAAGGATTGGAGGTTTCTGTAAATACTCTTTTATTTTGTCAAAAGCTTTTTGACAGTCATCATTCCACCTGATTGCTTGATTCTTTCTTAGCAATTTGAATATCGGTTCACACGTGGCAGTTAGGTGAGATACAAACCTTGCAATGTAGGTCAATCTCCCTAAAAACCCACGAACCTGCTTTTCTGTTTTCGGTTTAGGCATCTCTTGAATAACTTTGACTTTTGCTGGATCAACCTCAATCCCTTTCTCACTGACAATGCAGCCTAACAGCTTCCCGGATCTCACACCAAACGTACACTTGTTTGGATTCAGCTTCAGTTTGAACTTTCTCAGCCGGTCAAACAACTTCTGCAAATTAACCAGGTGCTCCTCTTCTGTCTGCGACTTCGCAGTCATATCATCCACATACACTTCAATCTCTTTGTGCATCATGTCATGAAAGAGAGTCGTCATAGCCCTCTGATAGGTAGCACCGGCATTCTTCAGCCCAAATGGCATCACCTTATAGCAGAACGTGCCCCAAGGTGTAATGAATGTCGTCTTTTCCATGTCCTCTGGCGCCATCTTAATCTGATTATAACCAGAAAAACCGTCCATGAAAGAGAAAACCGAGGATTGAGCCGTATTATCAACCAATACATCAATGTGAGGTAATGGCAAATCATCTTTCGGACTCGCTCTGTTTAAATCCCGGTAATCGACACACATTCTGACTTTGCCGTCCTTCTTCGGCACGGGAACGATGTTGGCCACCCACGGGGGATAAGTCGTCACTGACAGAAAACCTGCATCCAACTGCTTCTGAACCTCTTCCTTGATCTTCACAGCCATATCAGGACTAGTTCTGCGGAGCTTCTGCTTGACTGAAGGGCAATCTTCTCTGAGAGGTAGTCTAGGCACCACAATATCGGTATCCAACCCAGGCATATCTTGATACGACCAGGCGAATATCTCCACATACTCTCTTAGCATCTCAATCAACCTTCTCTTGACATCTTCTTTCAAAGCAGCCCCGATCTTAATATCCTTTCTGGCGTCCTTAGTACCAAGATTAACAATCTCCAACTCCTCCTGATGAGGTTGGATGACCCTTTCCTCCTGCTTCAACAATCTGACCAATTCTTTAGGGAGTTCACAGTCTTCCTCACTCTCCTCTTCAGCTTAGTAGATGGGATTATTGAAATCATAATGAGCCATAACAGAACTGTTCATAGTGGATTCCGTGAGATCGATTTTACATGTTTAATGCTTTGTTTTAGAAAAAGAGTTCAAGAAAGTCACAAAAACAAAAACATTGCCATTTTTATTTTTTTGAAAAATGAAAACAAAAATAGAAAGACAGGGATCACAAAATTGTTTGCAAAATGTCCTTTATTAATAATATCATTGAAAAAACATGATGAGGCCCTACAATGAACCACTACGCCTTGGGCAGAACGTAGGGTTTGGTGCAAAATGAAAAAAACAAAAGAAAATTACTCTGTTTGAAGAGTAACTTGGACCACATCTTCTGCTGTCTAGTTGTTGATCGACTCCCCTGGTGCACACGGGCGAACCCAGTTGTCCAGATCACAATCATTGTCCCCGTCTTCAGTACTAGCTGCAAAGACGTCACCATGATTCATCAGCCCGGCGCTGGTAAAGGTACTCGAGCCTGTCTGCACATCCTGCTCTGCCTGCAGAGGTTGATAACCAATTCCGAACTTATCTTCCTTGACAGGCAAGTCTACCATCTTGCCCCAGCCTTCTGCTTTACCAGAGTTGACAACTTCCACCGCCTGCTTGTACGATGCAATTGAAGCACCAGACTTCTTCTGCTCAGCAAAAGCCACCCTCTCAAGAGCAACGGTCTCGAATGCCTGGCATAAAGTTTCATGGATCTCACCATCCACCTCTACATATTTGAAAGAGGATAGGTGACTCACCAGAATATCTTCTTCACCGCACACAGTCACAATCTGACCGTTCCAAACATACTTCAACTTCTGGTGGAGAGTTGACGAAACTGCCCCAGCTGCGTGAATCCAAGGACGCCCCAATAAACAACTATATGCGGGCTGAATGTCCATCACATAGAAGATGATATCGAATACCTCCGAGCCAATCTTCACCGGCAAGGTGACTTCACCAAAAAAAGACCGTTTGGATCCATCAAATGCACGCACAATCAGATCACTCGGAGTGAGGATAACCCCTTCCACATCAATCTTACCCAAAATCTTCTTAGGCAGCACATTCAAAGACGAACCAGTGTCTACCAGCACATGAGATAACACTGCACCCTTGCACTCCATGGTGATATGCAGGGCCTTGTTATGGTTGCGACCTTCAGGCGTCAAGTCCAGATCTGTGAACCCCACACCATGCCTGGTGCTCACATTAGCAATCACGCCCTCCAACTGGTTGATAGAGATCTCTTGAGGCACGTAAGCCAGATTCAGCATCTTTAACAAGGCATTACGGTGTGCCTCAGAGCTCAGGAGCAACGAGAGGATAGAAATCTTGGACGGAGTCTGATTCAGCTGATCTACAATCTTGTAGTCACTCTTCTTGATAATCTTCATGAACTCCTCCACGTCTTTCTCAAACGAGCCCTCAGGCGCCTCCTTCTGAGCAGGTTCTTCATCAACCACGACCTGTTTACCCTTCGCCTTGGCGAATGCCTCAGCATTGTTATCTCTCAACGGTTGCGGGGCAAACAGACGTCCACTTCGGGTGAAACCTCCGGGTCCTCCAACATTGTCCACCACTGGGCTTGCAATCACAGATGTTCTACTAGGCAAACCAATAGTCACAGGAGACTGATTCACCGGCCTAATCTGACTCTCAGCCCTTTTGTTACTGCGGTAAGCATTGTCATACTTCCATGGCACAACCCTACTATCAACAGCCCTTCTACCCGAAGCAACAATAGTAGTTGGAGTACTGACAGTTACAGGAGCAGAGATGGTAACAGGAGTACCACTGCTTGTAGGCGCACTAACAACTCTCTGGCCACGTCCCTCGGACGGTTTGAAATAAATGGTGACAGTTGACACCACTCCACGATCTTTCATGGCCCGAACAAACTGTAAACAACCCTTATCAATCAAATTCTGAATACCAGCCCTTAACTGATCACAACCATTTTCTGACTCTGCACAGTCTAAGCAGTCTTCATAACAGCCCGGGTATACCCCTTCATTCAACAAACGATCCTTCACAACCAGCAATGAAGTCTGAATCTCATCAACACTGACCATCAAGTCCGCAACTTCCTCACCTTCCATATTATTTACCCTATGCGCACCATGCTGAGGCATAGGATTGTTCACAACATTCAGCACAGGAGCAGAATTGATAGTTTTAGCGTCAATTAGGTCCTGGACCTTATGATGAAAAGCCCGACAATTCTCAATGTGGTGCCCCGGTGCACCAGAGTGGAAATCACAACGCACGTTGGCATCATACCCAGGTGGTATTTTTGTCAACGGAGCCATGGTACGCAACTCTACAAACCCTAATCTGAGCAGTTCGGGTAGCAATTCGGCGTAGGTCATCGGTAACGGGTCAAAACTTCGATCAGGCATCCTCTGTCTCGGCTGATACGGACGTTGCTGTTGTTGTTGTTGTTGTTGCGGCGGTGGTTGTTGAACCCTCTGTTGTTGCTGTTGTTGACGTGGCTGAGGTGCTGGAATGGTTACAGCAGCAACCTGGCGATATTGCCCTCTGTTGGCACTTCTTCTATGTTGCACAGCGTTGGTTTCACCCTCTCTCCTACGAGGTGCCCCAACAAATGGTTTCTTGGAAGATGAGGAACCCACATCCTAAATCTTTCCAGCTTTGATCAGACTCTCAGTCCTCTCCCCACAAATCACCCCGTCTGAAAAACTACCGAATGGGCAACTTCCCACACGGTCCATGAATACACCCTGTAATGTACCGATAAACATATCGGTCAATTCCCTCTCCAGCATAAGGGGTTGTACTCTTGCAGCCAACTCACGCCACCTCTGGGCGTACTCCTTGAAACTCTCACCAGATTTCTGACAAAGACTCTGCAACTGAGTCCGGCTCGGCACCATGTCCATATTATGTTTATACTGCCTCAAGAAGGCCTCACCCAAATCCCTCCAATTTCGGATAGAATCTCTCTTCAGTTCCATGTACCAATCCAAGGAAGCCCCAGACAAGCTATCCTGGAAAAAATACATCCACATTTTCTCGTCATCCGTATAGGCAGAGATTTTCCTGTAATAAGCCTGCACATGGGTGCAAGGACAAGAAGTACCGTTGTATTTATCAAATGAAGGTGCTTTGAATTTGTAGGGGATCCTCAGCCCATCAACCAAACCCATGTTCGTAACATCAAAACCCAGGGAGTTCTGACATTCCATAGCTCGGATCTTCTCCGCAAGGGCATCCACCTTCCGATCCCTCTCTTCAACTCTCACTACATCATCGTCTTCACTGAGCAGAGTGAACATGTCCTCCTGCCTGTCAACCAACGGAGCAGGATGGCGAATCGGAGCCCGGGTAGCTCTGGCATTAACAGTCTCTGCAGCAAGAGGCTGTCCGTTGATTCTGATACCCCTCAATTCATCCCCTACAGCATAGTCATTGACGGGAGCAGCAGCAGCAACATTCTCATGAACGGGTACACCCACTGGTGAAGCACGGTTGGACGGCGGAATCACGGCTTCCTGTCTCTGGGCTAAGGCACGCAGCTCCTCTTGCCCTTGAACGACCCCTTGCATCATTGTCATAAATTGGGCCATGTTAGCCCTCATCTCAGTCAATTCTGCTTGAACCTGGTCCATGTTCCTCTGTTGATTTAGTCTGGTTGAGTAACGGTGCGGTCGTTGATCAGCTATCCTGCCTGACACAGGAACCAGAGTGAGAAGTCACGAACAAGAACACCTGTTATGCAAAATGATATGTGTATGATGCTAATGATGCGTATGATGCACATGATATGTTCATTTCTCATGCATTCAAAGAGCCCGATTCATCTTCAAGAAATGGCAACCTGCAGCAAACAACAAAGAAGCAACACAAGATAACTGAGCACCAGGTGAAACATGAACAACCAACTCATCTATAGATATGAGCAGCAAGGATCATACAACAACGTCAACAAAGATCCAAATAATCGGAGTACAACAACGAATCCCATCTAACAAGCCTGGAGGTGATTCATAACATAAACAACAGAGATACAAGCTAAGACAAATGGCTTCCAGGAATGAGCGTCTTCAGGTACTGACACTGGTCTATCAACAGGTCACACTCTGAACATTCTGGCAAAGGAGTGAGCTTCTCCTTCAGTTTTCTTCTGAGCTCCACAACTTCTCCTCTAAGTCGACTCTCTGATGCATGTCTCAAGTCTACTTCCTTCTTCAACTGGACGTCTTTGTCTCTGAGTTGCTTCTCCAGGTCTCTTATCTTCTTCTGATAACTGGCTTCAACTCTCTGCAACCTCAGGCACTCCCGGTGTTCTGCATTCAACAAGGTCTCCATCTCCTCATAGGATCTCTTCTTGCCCTTCAGTCTAGCAACATCTTCACCCTGCATACCTTTGAGTTGATGAGCCAAGTTCAACTTATCAGCTTTGGCTTTGTAAAGCTCCATCTGGGTATCTTGTTCCTTCTCCTTCAACCGACGATTCTCCATCAAAGCTTGCTTGTACTGCTCAGCAGGTACCCTCTCAGCAAGGATCAAAGGTGGTTGCTCTCGCAATGGCTTCATCCTATCATAGGGAAGCAACAAAGTTTCCACTCTCTTCTTGACCCACTCAATGTAGTCAGGCATAACAATGGCAAACTTCTTCCCCATAATAGCTACATCCTTAACACCAATGGTCTTCCAAGCTCTGCCTATCTGTTCCAACCTATCAGGGTCACTCCGCTTCTCAAAATACACACTCTCAGCTATCTCAGCTTCAAGTGGTCTTCCACTCATCACAAACCCCAACTGGCGAAGAGAAATAACCGGATTGTAATTGATGCAACCCTTAGTCCCTACAAGTGGCACATTACGAAACTCTCCACAACTCATAATGACATTCCGCACATCCATCTGGTAAGATTGCCACCTGATATCATAAGAGGTAAGAGACATCATCCTCTGAGTCCACTTATGAATGCTTTGAGCATCCACAAAAGGTCCACTGACTGGCAGGAGAGACAAGAACCATCTGAGCAAAAGTGGGAGACAACATCTGATAGCTCCACCCTTACCATGCCTACTGTGAATAGCATAGTAAGTGTCAGCTAACAAAGTGGGAACCGGGTTTCCTCCAATGAAGATAGTGACTACAACATAGTCCACAAAATTGGGCATACTCGGGAACAAGACGACTCCATAGATCATGATAGCCAACTGAACATGAAAAGCTTCCCAATTCCCCTTCTCTGCTTCTTCTCTTGCTACTCTCAACAGAAACTTCACAGGCAAACCCACAACATCCCCACTGGTCTTCCAATTATCACTGCCTTCTTTGATACCCAAATGAAGAACTCTGGCAACAACCCTGAAATCAACCTCCTTTGGCACATCCAAGAAAGGAACCTGATACCGGATCGGGATATTCAGCAGAATGGAGTACTCCTCAAGGGTGGGCGCTAACTGATAATCCTGAAAAGTGAAGCAACGAAGCTCTGGGTCATAGAACTGTAGAAGAGACTGCAACGGCACTGGATCTACCACCATCATCAATAGTGTCAACAAATCCCCATATTGACCAACAAACACCTTCTGACTACCGCCGATC
Organism: Lathyrus oleraceus; assembly: GCF_024323335.1. Classification (NCBI taxonomy): domain Eukaryota; kingdom Viridiplantae; phylum Streptophyta; class Magnoliopsida; order Fabales; family Fabaceae; genus Lathyrus; species Lathyrus oleraceus. Next base: position 503,233,601 of record NC_066585.1, read on the forward strand.
ACAAGGTTGCTCAACTCTATCAGAGACGTCAATGGCTCACGGTGAAAACTATAGGAGCAAGTCTTCCGCTTCAACTCTGGAACGGTTGTCATCTCTCACAATGAATAGACTCCTGAATGAACCTGAGAAATGATATGCATGCAGAGATTAGCTTTTTTTCTTTTTTTCATTTTTTCAATTTTTCATTTTTTCCATTGCATTATTTTTTTTTTGAAAATAAACATGCTATGATGCAAATGATGCAGACAAGACTGGCTGGCTGTGTATATCGGAACACAGGATCAAAGCTTCGGCTTGAACTCGGAACCACAAATTCATCTGAGACCCAAAGTCATCTGAGACCCAACAATTCTGAACCAATAGTCACCAACAGGACCACAAGTCACCAACAAGTCACCGACAAGTCACCAACTGTACCTGTAATAATGATCATTCCCTCCCCACTCACGGGTGTCATCTAGGCCAGGGTAAGGTCGAGAGAAACACAGCATAAATAACCCTTTCATAGAATATCATCATATACACACCCGAAGTATGTAACGATGATACCCCATCAGAGTTTGAACTGCTCGTTATATCAAGTTCTACTAAGTGGCACAATACCACCCGCTTCCCATGAATCACTCTATTCCTAGGTGTCCTAGATTTCACTCATAGCCTGGGTATTGGGCCTTTTACCTCATGTAACTCCCACCCCAACAGAGAGACAAACACAGCACAGCCAGTACAGATGAAACATATGATGAATGCAAACATAAATGCAAACATAAATGCCAATATAAACAAATATATGCAATAAATGAAACAGCAAAAAGCAACCAAACCCTATCCTAGAGAGCGCTAGGAGAGACTCGCTTAGGGAAGATGGACCAGCAAGAGGTCAACTTCTCTTTGTCCCCAGCAGAGTCACCAGCTGTCGCATTACGTGAAAACCCGGCGGGAAAACGAAACAACAGAGCCGCCACCGTGCGTTATTTATCCCAAAAGAGGGAAAGGAAACGCTCGAAGTAAACCTGTAAAAAAAATGGTCTCGCGACCAGAAAGAGATGGGATCGGGAGTCGGTTATGCGAAGGGAAGGTATGAGCACCCCTACGCATCCGTCGTACTCGACGGGATCCACGCACAAAAGAAAGGATAAGGATGCTAAAAACTGATCACAAACTGCACACCAGGCTGGAAGGAGACACAGAAAGACAAAAGAAACTAACTCGGCAGGATATCGCATCCTGGGCCTACGTAGTCTGTCAAGCACAGACATCAGAGTCGACGTAGTTCGGGAACAAGGGAAACGTGCTCGCTAGGATGTCGCACCCTATGCATATGTATCTTCTCTGACCGGAGAAGAATCAGAGCACTCGTAGCTCGACTAACGCACGCCAAACAGAACACAAACAAGAAACCGACTGCCAATCGTTGGACTTACGTCAGACTCCACACAAACAGGCAAACATGGAAACTGAATGCCAATCGCTGGACTTACATCAGACTCCAAACCAACAAACACACACACAGGAAACCGACTGCCAATCGCTGGACTTACGTCAGACTCCAACAAGCAAACAAGACACAGGAAACTAACTGCCAATCGCTGGACTTATGTCAGACTCCAACACACACAAAGGGTTGAAAAAGAAAAAGGGTTCCCGGAGAGATCAACTCATCTCCTTCCTACGTACCTCATCTGGTATGAGGATCAGGGCGACGTAGTTCCCCTATACAGGGAAAGAACTTTTGTCCTAACCAGAAACAAAGGGAGACACAAACTACTAGGGAGACTACGACTCGAGCCTAGAAATTGTCATGCATACGATCCCTATGTTAAGGTTTCTATCTAACTTGCACAGGGAGCAAGCTATCCTAAACAGCACAGGCAAAGTCATACAAGCACAAAAAGCAAGCACACACACTATATGCAAACAATTGGGCTCATACAAGGTTAGGCTGTGAAACACAAGCCAACTGGAATCGGGTATAGTTAGCTCTTAACCCTAACATTGAGAGTTAGGGTGAAGCAGATGAAATGGGAAGTGAGGGTAAGACCTCACAGCTCTTATCCCTGGCATGGGAGAGCTTCAGACAAATGAAAGTGCGGGAGTTCAGAAAGTAGGAACTCTTCTCCACCTATGACTGACACAATAAAGATCTTGGGTTAATATCCACAATGCATCAACACATGGTGTGTGAGCAAAGTGAATGACACACTGAATAGCAGGAGATGGATTGCACATCTCTTTTATCTGCCAATTGCCTCATAAGAGGACTTTTCCTGCTTGGCACAAAAATAAACAAACACAAGCATTGCCTCTTAAGGAGGGCTTCAGACAGGTGCCTGCCCACATAACAGGACAGGTCTTCCAGACTACATGAAGTCAGAGAGTTATACCTCAGTGGTTAAGCAACCAAGCAAAGTAAAAGCAAGTTCAAAAGAACTCAAAGCAACTTAGGTACCTCTTGAAGAGCAGATCTGGAATTCGTGTGATTCAGGCCTTGTGATGCTCCAAACTTCTTCTATGCAGCTTGTAGAGTTGATTGGATGAAAGCTTGAAGTTCAATTGCACTTGATTCCACCAGAATTTGGATTCACCATGGATGAGTTCAAGCTTGCATATGCTTCAAACATGCACGATTTCATGTGAATTCTCTTCCAAACTTGCTCAAGGATGCTTCCAGATGATGAATCAAGCAATGGAATGTGATTTGTTTGAAAAAATTTGAAGAAATTTTTGAGAGAAAATTTGATGAAATTTTTTAGATCTGAAAAATGAGTTGTTGTTAATGCTGAAATAGTTAGGGTTTGCCTTATATATGCCATGCTAATCACTCTTTTAATCATGCTTAAGCTAATGGATAAGTGGATTAGTCATTTTGGAGTGTAAGTGCAAATTTGCTTTTCACCCTTATGCATGGAAATGCATGTGAACAGTGCACGAAATTGTACTCATTTTCACATAAAAAAACATTTTGGAGCCAATGGTAATGGTGGGATATTCAAATGGTGCACAAAATTTGAATTTCATATTTTCCCTCCAAAAATCAAATGAATTACCAAATGTCCATGTGAATATAATTTGTGTAATGCAATGCATGATTTGGAAACTAGGGGTCAAAATGAGAAGAATGCAAAAAGAGCCATCCAATTTGGAGCTTTGGTTTGAAAGTTATGCTCATTTGAAGTCTAAACCACACTTTGCCATGTTTGAACCATATCTCATCAACCACAGATGAGAAATTCATGATCTTGGACTTTTTGGAAATGGGAGAGAAAGATCTTAAACTTTCATGTTGGACAAAATTTCATTTGAAGCTTTCTTGATGATGTAATCTTGAGTTGAAGTTGGTCCAAAACCTTTCCATTTTTGGAAAATTCAAATTACAGGTCACTTGCTATTTTTGGAAAGTCTTGATCTAACCTCAAATTCTTCAATGTTGATGTTTGAGATGTCAAATGAGACTTGTTTACACATGATTGAGGCATCTCTAACCATTTCCCACTTCCAAATCCACAGTTGAATTGACAGTTGACTTTTGTTGACTTTTTAGGGTTTCAGATGATTTACACATGGACTGATGAGTTTTGAGCTTTCAATACTTGGCCAAATCACTTCAAAATGATCCTTGAATCATATGAACTCATTGCACCAGCCCTAGGGCTTTGATTTCATGAAAAATGCACTTGTTGCCTTGCACAACTGAATCTCCTGAGCAGTCTTGCCTGATGACTTGATGGACTATGCAATGAACAATGCAATGTTAATGACCTAAAATGAAAATGCATATACGAATGGGAGGTGAAAATTTGAGGTACTACACCCCTTCCTGAGTCTATCATTGATATGTTCACTTTAACCAGTGACGGATATTCTCATTTTTGGTATTCTACCTAGTAAAAAGGTAGTTGTAATCCCTATTTTGTTCCTCAGAGAGTTAATCCTTGATATGTTCATCTTAACCGATGACGGGTTTTCTTCTCCTTGTGGTTTTCTACCCAGTAACCGGTAGTTGTAAATCCTATTGTATCCCCTTTTCAGAGTCTATCCTTGATATGTTCATCTTAATTGGTGACGGATTTTCTCTTTGATTGGTTTTCTACCCAGTAACCGGTAGTTGTAAATCCTACTTTGTCCCCTCGTAGAGTTAATCCTTGATATGTTCATCCTAACCGGTGATGGATTTTCTCTCCGACGGTTTTCTATCTAGCTTTCGGTAGATGTAATTCCTACCCTTTTGTTCCGTGAGTATATCCTTGATATGTTCATCCTAACCAATGACGGGTATCCTCATTGACATTTCCAGGAAAGTCTATCCTTGATATGTTCATCTTAACAGGTGACGGATTTTCTGCCCTGTCGAGTTTATCCTTGATATGTTCATCCTAACCCATGACGGATACTCTCCCCCTTGGTCTTCTGCCCAGTAACTGGTAGTTGTAAATCCGATCTTTTTTGCAGTTTTTCCCCAGCAAGGCTATTCTTACCCAGTAACCGGTAATGAATTTCCTCTCCTGGCGGTTCCCAATGAGTCATCCTTGATATGTTCATCCTAACCGATTGACGGATGTTCTCTCTGTCAGATCTTTATTATCTCCTTACCCAGTAACAGGTAGTAGATAATAGATTTCTGCTCCTTCTGTGTTGAAGTTTATCTTCCCCAGTTGAGTTGAGTGTGCATTTCCTTAGTGAAATTGCTTTTCCTACATGAGTCGAGTATTTCAGTTTTATCCTGACTTACTCGTATCCCCTGCAGATGTTGTTGTTTCCCTGGCTAAGTCCTTTCCATGTTTGTGTGGAATCCCTTGAGTCCCCCAGTAGGATTAAGTCGTAGCCTGGCCTACGAATAACTCCTTTTTCTCCAGAGTCTCTGTCTCCCTAGTGAGTTTTCCTTACGGGATACATTGTACTCCTGCGAATTTTCGGTCTCTCTGATTTCTTTTCCCTTTGTGGAAATATTTCCCCACAGAGCATTGACTTTTGCATTTCATATCATATGCATCATGAGGTCTCTTAGGGACCAATTTTTTTTCTATATGTTGTTATTTAAGCCCATTTTACTGAGTCGACATGAAGATTTTAACCTTCGCCTCCTCAGTTAGAATATCCTTAAATAGGGGCAACTGTAAGACCCCAATTTTGACCCTAAGATCCCTCATGCAATTTCACCGCATTAGCATTGGGATCATGCCTTGGCATCCTCTTTACCCCTCCTTCATTGGGTTTGTTTGGAGAGAGATCACCAAGCACTTTGTGATTGTATCATACTTGTATTTTATCATTTCACTAACCAAAATACCAAAAATATGTCTTTGCATTTGTCTAACTCTTTTGTAGGAAGGGCATGATTCCATTGATTCATCAAGTTCACATCTAGGGTTTGAGACCCTCATAAACAAAGAGCACAACCAAGAATGGATCCAATAATGGTTATGAGCATCACATATGAGTCCCAATGATCTATACATGTTATTTTGATCAAGTTTTCTTCAAGAGTTTGAGGGTGATTTGCCTTGGAAACCCTAGTTTGACTAGGTATCTTGAGTAACTTCTCCAACAAGCTATCTCACCAATTGATCAAATTTCTCAAGGTAAACTTCAAATTTCATCACCTTATGCATATATGATCTACCATGAGCCAAGAAATTCAAGAGAATTGGAAGTTAGCAAGTTGGTTGATGGTGGTGGCCCAGATGAATTCATCTGATCAAAACTGGGTCTCGCTAGACCCTATCTCCTATACTTTTCACCATATGAAAATGATTCCAAGAGAAACCTTACTCTAAATGACATTCCAAACAACTTTCATGTTGATACCTAGAGCTATTTTGTCTTGGAAAATCATTTTCTATGATGAAACATTATAGGTCATTTTGTCTAAACCCTAATTTGAAAGTCAACTTCCCAAGGCCATAACTTGTTCATTTTTTATGATAGGAAAGATTTCCAAGTTTCACAATCAAATTCAATGTGTCTAATTTAACTTTGATGTTTGGAGTGGGAGCTAATTCAACTTTTTTGGGCATGTGATATGAGGTTACATTATAGGTCACTTTTGAGCTATACCATTGATCAAGTGATTTTCCCAAACTTCAAAAATGCATAAATCTATCATTTTAAATCCAAATGACATAAAATTTGTGACCATTTTTAAGGTCTTTGAGAGAGATACAACTTTGATGAAGACATTTTTCTCATTTGAAGCTCATATAAAAAGTTAAGCAAGGTGGAATATTGAGACATATGGCTTGACACTTTGAAAAAATTTGATATGTCAAAAATTTCCAAACTTCCACCTCAAATTTCTCCAAGTTCCAAGCTCCAAATGAAAAAGTGTTGAACATGAAAGTTGTTCCCATTGATATCACCTTTCCAAAGAGCTCAAATTAATTCATTTTGGACAAGAAATGCATAGGCTGCGCATGGCATAAACATGGTGACATCACTTGGCAAGGATCAAACTTCAAACATCCCTACACAATTGCTTAGCATTCCAACATGACTTCAGCCTTGCTTACACTCAATTATGGATCGGATAGAGTGATTTCATGGGCCTGCACACGCCCATGCACTCATGCATCACACATTGCTAATTTTGGAAGTTCATTTCAAGTGTGCAAATATCAACTGAATTGGCTATAAATAGAGCTCCATATGCTTAGAATTTCACACACATTCCCGCCAGCTTTGATCTCCCATCTCAAACCCTCACTTTGCAAAGGATAAACCTGAGAAATTCATTTCAATTTGAGGTTGAATTTCAACTGTTTTTAAATTCAAATCTCCAGGAATCCACAACCTTGTAAGCTTCCAATCCTTCTTCTGCAAGCAAGTGGAGTAAGATTAAGCATAAGCAAGATCAAGATCAGTTGAATCCAGACCTCCATTGAAGGTATTTTCCAAAAAAATTGATCTCTTCGATTCTCTCAAATTCTTGCTCAATTCTATTGATTCATTGGTTGTCTGAAGTCCTGCCAATGTAGGGAAGAAGTTTGAGTTGCTTTGAGGCCAAATTGAAGCAACTCAGTCCATGTACCTCAAATTTCAACACCATGTATCTCTCAATATAGTTGGAGTTAGAGTGAATTGAGGCCAAATTCGAGCTCAGTGCCATGTTTACTTTGAAATCATGTCCTTGTTTTTAATTTTGGTGATGGTTGATGGTGGACCAGTCCGGTGAGGTCCACCGGAGAAGAAGACCGGAGCTACAGCTCCGGCCATGCGCTGGCATGTCTCACAACCACATGATCCTCTTGATTTATTTTAATCTGGAGCGTGCATTTGAATTACCAATGTTGCAACGTGCTGACTAATGACCATGGTAGAACGCGCATTTCTGGCCACTTGATCTGCCACCTCAATTAATGAGGGAGATCAAGTGCTCCACATTTTTTCTGATATTTTAATTTTCATTTTAATTGCATTATTTTGAATAATTCTTATTAAATTCAATATTGATCCAAAAAATATGGGACTTTCACCAAAAAATCTCAAATATTTTTTTTCTTTCATATTCTGAATTAAAATTATTTTTCGGATCATTATTAATATTTTTCATGAATTAATTGATTTTGCATTTGTTTTTAATTGTTTAAAAATATTTTTAAATGTCCAAAAATTATGAAATTTTTTCTCCAAGGTCCTTTGACCTTGTTTGAACTATGATAAATCTCATGGCCATTTCTTTGGTGGTTTGATGAGATTTTAGGAATTGGACAAACCATATTTAATTTAAATGCACTATTTTAGTTTTTTAAATTAAATAAATGCCAAATAAACTTGTTGACCAATTGTGATGACTTTGTTTATGTTGGACTCTTGTTGTTGGGCCTTGGTCAAGGTTGATTTGACTTTGTCAAGTTAATATTATTGGATTTAGGGGATTGATGGAATATACATTCCATCTCCCAAAATGAATGGATGATATTAATTTGGTAAAAGTCCTCCTTTGACCAATTTATGTTTTGATCCATTCCCCTCCCTCTTCATCTCATTCCTCTTCTTCATTCATTCATTCTATTTGGCCTATGACATCTCAAAGTCCTAATGCTAGTTGATTGAAAAATTGACATGAGTATGGATGAGATTAGGCCACACCTTTTGCATATTCTTTTTGTGTGTGGTATGTTTCATGAGCATAGTCCATTATACTATGTCTCTAACATACATTAACACCAAAGTTCTATTGCCCGACCTCAAATAGTAGTGACTTCTACATAAGTCCAATTACGATTTCTTAACATAGCGCTAAATTGGTGACATAAAAGGCATAAGCATTCTAGTTAGTGAGATTGTAAGTCTCCCCTCTTTCATGGTATTGTGTGGAAACTAGGCCTTCTTTCCTTCCTTTGGTAGATGTTTTGGCTCAAGGATTCATGTTTGTGATAAGTGGGTTTGATGTTCTCTAAATAATGTCTTGAAATGAAAAGCAAAAGCAAAACAATACTAACTTCTAACCTATTAACTACTAACTTTTAATTTCAAGCTTTTACTTTAATGCCATTTACTTTTAGCACTCTATTTCATTTGCCATTGTTCATATCATTCTAATTGTTTATGTTAATGCAATTTTCACTTTGTCCATTTGGACCATATTGTGTGATATTTTTTGTTTGTGTATACTTTGCTTGTTTGTGTGGTCTTTGACCATTAATGTACATAATAATAACAAGAACCCTAAAAAACTTTTGAGTGGACTATTGGCTTGATATTGGACAAATGGACTTAGAATATAGGCAACCTTCCTATGCTATTGGACTTGGCCAACACCAACGTGTCGAAGAACCAAGTGCTTGCAATTTGAACTTCATCTGATACATCATTCAAGACATCTCTAAGTTCATCTGCAACATGATCATTGTGAAGCTGTTATTTTGAACCCGTGACTTATGGAATTCATCTGTTACATGGGCTATTTTGAAGAAGATCATGGAATGTATAAGCTTGGATGTGGCCATCTTAATTTGATGCCTTGCTCTTCAAGATAATATAATTGTGCATTTGCGTATTGCTTGATTCTAAAAGTCCAAGGGATTTCTGGGTTTCTATTGACATTCTTGTCTATTGGATTTCTACCCACTTGGTCAGATCTTTTCAACTCTAAACTTTTAATTTTGTGCATAGGATAATCTCTTCATTTTCTCCCCATTTCTTTAATTTCAAAATCTCTCCCTCCATTTTTCAAAATCTTCTTTGTGTGAACTACTTTTGTTCTAAACTTTAACCACTTTTTGCAAAAAAAGATAGAAACTTTGGCCTTATGCCATTGCATTTTCAAACTTCTTTTCTTAAATCAAACATGTAAATAAACTTAACTATACTTGACTTAAACTTTCAAAAAGCCAAAAAGAACTAGCTCATTCAAACCATATTAGGCCTTTGTGTCTTTCAAACTTAAATTTTGTTAAAATCAATGCATCCATTTCGAAATTTGTATCACGAACTACGAGGTTTTGATCCCTCATTTTTATGTTGGTACGTAGGCACAAGACCGAAGGTCTTGTCAAACATAAAAATATAATTAATGAATTATTTTCTCATCCCCTCACTCTATTTGTTTGTAAACATCACTTTATACCAAGTACATATGGATACAAAAAGGGCTCCCTAGGACACTTTGGGTGCTAACACCTTCCCTCTATGTAACCAACCCCTTACCTGTGATCTCTGACTTTTTATTAGTTTTGATTTGAAAACTTCTTACTTTTGGGTTTTGTTCTTACTTTTTCCCCTTTCCCTTGGAAACAATAAAAGCGCGGTGGCGACTCTTGTTATTTGATCTCTAGCTTGTCAATAGCTTGATGATCATGAATTTCCCGCTACACAAGCAAAACTAGATCTTGACTTCAACATGAAAGTTATTTGGAATGTCATAAGGAGTAAATTTACCCTTGGAATCATTTTCATATGACAAAAATTGTAGGAGATAGGGTCTAGGGAACCCCAGTTTTGACCAGTTCACCTTCTCTGGTCAACCACCATGAACCACCTTGCAAACTTGATATTCTCTTGATGTTTGGGACTCATGGAGGATCATATATGTGTAAGATGATATAATATGAAGTATCACTTGAAATATTTGATCAAATGATGAAGTAATTTGTTGAGGAAGTCACATAAGATACCTAGATGAATTAGGGCTTCCAAGGCAAACAAGCTTCAAACTCTTGATGATTTCTTGATAAAAATGATATGTGAAGACCTTGGGGATTCATACATGATGTCTAGAGCCAATGTAAATAATTTATTGATTAATCTCCTTGCATTAAGGGTCTTAAACCCTAGATATGAGCTTGATGGATTATGGGTGATCACACACACTACCTACAGAAGCAACAAACTATACATTGGCATATTTTTGGTATTTTGGTTAGTAAATAATGAAGAAAAAAAAGTATGATACAATCAAATGTGCTTGGTGATCTCTCCCAATGCAAACCCAATGAATAAGGGGTAAGGAGGATGTCAATGTGTGATCCCTAAGCCAATGCATATGATGAGATAGCATGAGGGATCTTAGGGTCAAAATTGGGGTCTTACAGCTGCCCCTATTTAAGGACATTCTAACTGAGGATGTGAAGGTTAAAATCTTCGTATCAACTCAGTAGAATGGACTTAAATAACAACATATAGAAACGAATTTTGGTCCCTAAGATACCTCATGATGCATATGATATGAATGTTAAAATAATCTTTGTGGGGAACATATTGCCACAAAGGAAAAGAATCCGGAGAGACTGAAAGTCCATAGGAGCAAAATGCATTTCGTAAGGAACACTCACTAGGGATATAGAGACTTTGGGGGATAAAAGTGTTATGCGTAGGCCAGGCCACGACTTAAAAACTGATGAAGACACGAGAAGAATTCCATGAAAATAAATCAATGGAAGGACTCGGTTAGGGATAAGGGAAAATCTACAAGAGAGACGGGTAAATCAGAACAAAACTGAAATACTCGAACCAAACAGGGGATTGGCGACTTCACTAAGGAAATACGCACCCAAACTCAATTGGGGAAGAATGAACTTCAACGCAGGAGTACTAGAAGTATATTATCTATTACAGGTTACTGGGTAAGAAGATAATGTATTCTGACAGATAGACATCTGTTACCGATTAGGGTAAACATATCAAGGATGACTCGTTGAGAAATAGGAGGTGCATTTGTTACTGGTTACTGGGTAAGAATAACCTGTTGGGGAAAGTAGGATTTAGAACTAGCGGTTATTGGGCAGAAGACCAAAGAAAGAGAATATCCTTCACCGGCTAAAGTGAACATATCAAGGATAGATGTAGAGGAAGAATATCCTTCATCAGTTAGGATGAACATATCAAAGATAGACTATCGGGAAAAAGTAGGAATTATATCTATCGGTTATTGGATAGAATACCAAAGAGAGAATATCTATCATCGGTTAAAGTGAACATATCAAGGATAGACTCAGTAGGGGGAAGCATGATTTACAACTACCGGTTACTGGGCAGAAGACCGCAAAGGGAGAATATCTGTCATCGGTTACGATGAAGATATCAAGGATAAACTGCCTGGGGAAACGTCAAAACGAATCCACTAGGGATAATAAAAGGAAGTAAATTACAATTTACCAGGTATTGGGAAAAACTAATGTACTAAAAAGTCGAGAAGAATATTACCAGTTACTGGGTAATAGATTCTCAAGAGACCCAAAAGTATCTATCTAGGTAAGAGCTAGAAAGAAACCGTCAAACAAGGACTCAACCCAAATGAGGATATAACTCAAGGGGAGTGGTTCCATCCAGATAATTAACTAGGGAGGAAATTGAAACAATAATCATCCACGAGGAAATAACGCAGTTGGGAAAAGAGAAAGGTTAAATTATTTCTGCTTAATGGGTTTAGACTCTACCATTGAAGGAGGACAGACGAACCAAACTTGTATGGGGAAATAATGTCACCGTAGCAAGGAATCAGAATAATAAAATTAAATGCAATAACAAATGGATAATGAAATATTTGATGCTATGTTATATATATATATATATATATATATATATATATATATATATATATATATATATATATATATATATATATATATATATATATATATATATATATATATATATATATATATATATATATATACACTACGCCAAAAAGTGCTTTTGGCAGCACCAAAAAGAAAGCGCTTTTTAAAAAAAGCGCTGTAATAGCTTGAAAAAAAATTCGCCTATGTAAAGAAAGCGCTTTTAAGGTAAAAGCGCTCTTATAGGTCTCCACTTATGAAAGCGCTTTTAAGGTAAAAGCGCTCTTATAGGTCTCAGTCTCACATCTATGAGTTTCACACTTATGAAAGCGCGTTTAAGGTAAAAGCGCTCTTATAGGTCTCATGGGTTTCACACTTATGAAAGCGCTTTTAAGGTAAAAGCGCTCTTATAGGTCTCAGTCTCACATCTATGAGTTTCACACTTATGAAAGCGCTTTTAAGGTAAAAGCGCTCTTATAGGTCTCATGGGTTTCACACTTATGAAAGCGCTTTTAAGGTAAAAGCGCTCTTATAGGTCATTTATAAAAATTATAATAAATCTAATATTACAAAATCCCTGACTTTCAGAAATCCCTCTTTCACTCTCTCTCGTTCGAAGCTCTCGCTGCCCTGGAAAAAATTCCACAGAGTACCTGGAAATCTGAACGATAAACACTGCAAATTTGAAAGAGACTGCATTCGAAAGAGAAGGATTCAATACCTGGAAATCTCATTGCGTTTTAAGGTTAGGTTTTCGTGTCTTTCTGTTTTGCCCTAGAAGTCAAAGAATAGGTGGTCGATTTTGGTTTGAATGGACTTGCATTGCTACATTATGGGTTATTTATTTGTCAGTATCGATTATTAGAGTTTGTGACTATGTTTGCTTAATATTCTGTAACTTACCGAAAGTTTCATCTTGTTCTGATATAAATGATATTCTGTAACTTGCATCGCCATTGACTTAGAAATAATGTTGGGAGTTCTAATAGAATCAGTGCCTTTTCAACATTTGTTTAAATTTGCTGAGAAAGTAGGAAGGAATGAACTGATATGTTTGCACCATTGTATCCTCATATTCTAACTATTACTGAAATTTCAGAAAGTGATTTTGATGTTAAATGTTGGATACTCAAATGGAATAACTTTGTCTGCTACAGTGATATATGTGATATGGTTTCAAGAACTTAGAGCAATGTCTCATATTTTGGCAATCCTATTACATGTTGGTTTGAATGAATAGTTAAACTTCAAAATGTACATTCATATTTTGGCATAACTTTGTCTGCTACAGTCATATTTTGGCAATCCTATTTAATGTTGTAAAATGATGTTTTAATATTATGTGAATTTTTAAGATGGTCACTGTAGTGTAAAATGAACCCTGATGGACTATATGTACATTTTTCATGTGCTTGTCTGCAGGTTGTTGAGTATCGTGGTGAGCAAATAGGAGGTCTTGAGGATCTGAGGGAACCATATATGTTGTTTTCTTCCTTTATAGATAAATTCTTGCTTAGCTTTTATTACATGGTTTGCGTCTAATTGAAAACTTCACGTCTTTGCCCATTTCAGGTTCTTACAAAATCGGTACTGCGTCTGAATCTGTTAATGCAGCTTACATATTTTCTAGAAAAGATCTTTCTCGGTATGTATTTCAGCTTAGATATTATACAAACCCAAAGCATGTGTTTAATCATTTAGTATCTAGAATGAATCATTATGTTCAATTATTCATGTTAAGCTAATGAATCAAGTTACCAAAATATGTTAGTTATGTATGTTGCTTTATTATTTGACCTTGATATGCAGGCCTGCTATACAGATTCCCTGCGCAAGCAAAGCTGTTGTAGCTGTCCGGTTCTGTCCTATATTTTTTAATCTCAAAGCGACAAACTCAGGTACTTGTGCACTTAGTATAGTTCTGTTTACAACCAGTAACTATGTACAACCAGTTATATGTGGTACTGTTCCAATTAAACTGCCTGTGTGGGATGTATTCCGTCTTAAATCTATATGACCTCTTACTAGTAAAGATCATGAGTGGTGGCCTAGAGGTTCAAAGTGATTGGTCTGAGCTAATTAGACAGTTTTATATTATTTAGCTCTAGTTATGCATTAGGAAGCAGTTATGATATTTGGAACTGTGTTTTGGTCGCAACAAGCTCTTGAGTTCTTGGAAAGGAGACAGACAAAAGACTCAAAATAGTGGGACTTAGACGAGTTTCACCCAATAAAAGAGTGTTAGAGTTGGTATTGTTAGCACTCCTTTTATTAATATTAGTCCACGTAGTTTAACTATTGATATACCGGTTCGTCCATTGACACACTAACCTTATATCCCCATCGAGTTGATAATTTAATAAAATTGATAATGTGAATTGAATTTCTTGGTTCTTGAATTTCTTGGTTCTTACTTGTGAATTGAATTTCTTGAATGATCGATTACTTGGTTCTTGAATTGTTCATGTGCATCATATAAGTTTCTTGAATTGTTTTATACGTTATGACTTATCCTTGATGTTGTTTTATATGTACAACGCTCATTCCCTGTGTTTCCGTGAGTTTGACCTTCTCGACGTTGCTGTTCGGTAAATCCGAGGTAAATTTCTTCCTCAAATTACTGGTACACTGTGATGAATTTGTCTGAAATTGCGTGAATATGTTGTGTTTTCTTGCTCCGTATTCATTCCGTGTATACTTTGGGTTTTGACAGAAACGCGTTGTTAAAAGAAAAGTAAAACATATTCCTACCAAGAAAAGAAAGAGACGTTACTGAAAAAGGTAATAGTATAATTATAGCCTATGTCATTCAAGAAAATTTAATTATAGCCTATGTCATTTTATATTATTCAATATATATATGGATTATTGATTATGGATTTTTATATTTTTCATTTCATTTTTATATTTTTTCTTTATTACAGGTTAAATGGCTAGTGATCAAGAAAACTCACAAGATGCAAATGCTCCTGATGATACTTCAGAAAAAGAAATTACACGAGGCATCACTATTATGAAGAGTATCATTCGTGATAGAGATAAAGCAGTAACATATAATGTAAATTAGAATGCTGATAACCAACTAATTGGGTCTAATGCTGCAAAGTTGGCAAGCTACATTGGTACACTTGTTCGTATGCACATTCCAATCACTGCTACAAGATGGAGTAATAAAGAGTTGGGTAACGCTAAAGATAAGATTTGGACTGAGATACTGGTACAATATATGATTGTTTATATTTTCTTTATATTGACGATAATGTGTTTAAATTACTTATACTAACACACTCTATTCCAATATTTTTTCGTAGAGGTCTTTTAACATTGAAGATACAACTATCCGAAAAAAGTATATACTTCAATTGGCCGGAAAAATGATCAAGAATTAGGCGTCGGTGTTATACACACATACATCCGGTAATCCGATCTATATATTATTTAATTACTTGAACAATTTATGTACACATTTCAATAAAAATAGTCTAATGTTTATTATGTTTTTATTGAAGGTTCTTGTATGACAATTTCATGCGCGGGAATGATCAATTGTCAAACAGATTCCGTTTCGTGTCTTCCTCCCTGGTCAACAAAGCATTAATTTGTAGGGAACCGGATTCATGTAGAGAGTACTTAGTCAAGAGATTCATGGCCAGCAGTACAAACAACTTGTATCTTTGGCCGTATAATTCAGGGTTAGATTTTAATTCTAAGTTTATTCTAATCTTTAATTGTTTCTTTTACGTAAAAAATTTCCATATAAACTTTTGTTTTAATTTATAGGTGTCACTGGTTGTTGCTTGCTATTGATCCTTTAAAAGAAGTGGTATATTTTCTGAATTCGATAGATGGTGAATGGACAAATTATCCGGATATGAAGCAATTAGTTGATACGTAAGTGAGACTGTTCTAAATATTCGTGTATATTTATGTGAGATTGTTCTAAATATATGTTTTTATTTTGTTAGATCAATAAAAGTGTTCCGATCTCAAAGACAAGCTCGAGTACCACGTACTAAATCCAGCAACATTACGTGGATAAAAGTGCAGGTACTTTAATTTTCACAATTTTGCTTATAATAGTGATGCTACTTGATAAGAAAAGATAACTATACATTCTTATTTTTTTTTCTATGTAGTGTCCTCTACAGCGCAACGGTATCGATTGCGGATACTTTGTAATGAGGTTTATGAGGGTTTGTTTTAATATTTATCGAATATTTCATATTATTTATTACTTTTAACTAAATCATGCATATTATGTTTTGTTATGTAGTACTTTGATGAATACAAGTGTGCTCATTACACGAGACTGCAGTTGGAACAAATCAAGGAGGAATTGTGTCAATATTTTATTGAGAAAAGATTAATTAGTATATAATGGTTTCAAAATAACATGAATACTTTGATGAAGAATGGTTTCTGGTTGGCAAGTGTATAGTTCTTTATATTTTTAACAGATTAGTTATGACTCCAAATAGGCCGTATAACATATTAGTTTTGACTTGTGTATAGTTCTTTATAATTTTAGTGATATCTTTAATTTCATGGATAGATTAATGTGTTCATTCTTGTGTTGGTTTGCTTTAAAAAATTACAAATGCTTGAATTATGACTCCAAATGTGTTCAGTGCCTATCTATCCTTGTGTTGGTTTGCTTGAACTATGACTCCAAATGTGTTCATTCTTGTGTTGGTTTGCTTGTGTTGGTTTAAAAAATTACAAATGCTTGAATTATGACTCCAAATGCTTGAATTAGAGAGGCTTGATTTACAGGTTTATGGGATTATTCCCAAAAAATATTACAGGTTGAAATGGTAGGCTTAAACTGAAGGCAGCGTTTTGTTATTTTACTAGAGGAAAAGACAGCGCTTTTTAGTAAAAAGCGCTGCTAAAGGTTGTCAATAGAGAGCGCTTTTTACTAAAAAGCGCTGCTATAGGTTGTCAATAGAGAGCGCTTTTTACTAAAAAGCGCTGCTATAGGTTGTCAATAGAGAGCGCTTTTTAGTAAAAAGCGCTGCTATAGGTGGTATATAGACAACCTTTAAGAGCGCTTTTTACTCAAAAGCGCTGCTAAAGGTTGTCAATAGAGAGCGCTTTTTAGTAAAAAGCGCTCTTAAAGGTTGTCTATATACCACCTTTAGCAGCGCTTTTTACTAAAAAGCGCTCTCTATTGACAACCTTTAGCAGCGCTTTTTAGTAAACAAAAAGCGCTGCTAAAACCTATAGCAGCGCCACCTACGGCAGCGCTTTTAAGCGCTTTTAAAGGCCAAAAAAAGCGCTCTCATAGGTCTTTTTTGGCGTAGTGATATATATATATATATATGTTGACAAAACCATACAAAGGATGCAAATATCACAGATTTGAATCACCGCAGCAACACTCGGCTAATCTCAACAGGATAGGAACACCAACTGGAGAAAAATGCTAGGGATGAACACCAATATATATATATATATATATATATATATATATATATATATATATATATATATATATATATATATATATATATATATATATTGACAAAACCATACAAAGGATGCAAATATCACAGATTTGAATCATCGCAGCAACACTCGGCTAATCTCAATAGGATAGGAACACCAACTGGAGAAAAATGCTGGGGATGAACACCAATAATCTGGCTCTGGATAACTCAACCCTAGCTGGGGAAAGGAGAAAACAAACTGTTGAGGATCCAAGTTGTCAATTCTGTGGGGAATTTTAGGTCTACACCATATCAAATGAGGGACAACCTCGCAGGGGACCAAGTCAAACATTGCTCAAGAACAAATACTAACGGGAATCAGAGATCTTCAATATCTGAAGATGGAATCAGCCGAGGAATACAGGAAACAAAACTCTACACGGGGTCTGATCCAAATTGTTGAGAATATGAGCCTTCAACCCAGCTGGGAAAATTTGCAAAAGGGATTGATCACCAGTTCAACTCTACTAGGGATAAATGATGAATCATTTGGGAATTATCGCCAAACCAACTACTTGAGGGACACCAACAAGGCTTCGCATTTCAAGACTTACGTGTTCTTGAATTATTGTTGATATTCCGTACTGAAATCAATTGGTTTTAAAGTGATTACTTTCATATTCTTAAGAAATATGATTTTAATTTATTAATTCTTCCAAATTATCATCATAAAAATTCAATTTTATTTAGATGAAATAAATAAGAGTAGAAACAATTGGATAAAAAGCTCAAGTTTATTTAATAGAATGGTAGTCTGTAAATGACAAGACTCCATGGATCTTTATAAAGTTGAAAATGGTAATTTACATTAAAAAGGGATACATTGAATACAATGATCACTACTCTCCCTACTGACTCCAACATCCACTGTGCTCTTGGCTTTGGTTGAGAATGATGAATCAGAACCAAATGATTTACTCAAAACCACTCCAATGACAGGACCAACCGAATGCAGTTACTTGCCATAACCCCCAAATTTTGTCTAAATTTCCCCAAGGCGAGGTACTCAATCTACCGGGATAAATTTTCTGTTTTTATGTCTCTAACTTTTTCCTGGATCGCCCTTTCGGGTTTTCAATCCACCGAGACGCTCATTTTTTCCTAAGCCGCCCTTTCGCATTTTCAGCTTAGCGAGATGTTCTTTTCTTTTTAGGCGAAGTATTTCTTGACTACATTGGCATTTACAGGACGAGTGAACTCTTCACCATCCATAGTTGTAAGAATCAAGGCACCGCTTGAAAAGGCTCTCTTAACAACATATGGGCCTTCATAATTAGGAGTCCATTTTGTCGCAACCTGAAAAATACAGTGTGCGAAAAAACAACCGGCGAAAGAAAATGACAGAAGAGTCGCCACCGTGCGTTATTCATCCCAAAGGAGGGAAAGGAAACGCTCGAAGTAAACCTGAAAAGAGGAAAGGAAAAGACAAGGTCTCGCAACCAAATCTTGGGTTCGGGAGTCGGTTATGCGAAGGGAAGGTATTAGCACCCCTACGCATCCGTAGTACTCTACGGGATCCACTTTTGTAGTTCTTGTCTAAAGGGTGTGAGTTTATCTTGTGCTGTTTACCAAAAAAAAAAAAAAAAAGGGTTAAATGAAAATGACTCGCGTGGATGTCGCATCCATTGCATTCGTATCTCATCTGAATATGAGAATCAGAGTCTTCGTAGCTCGGCTGACCTATGGGTTGGGGGGATGTGTGCTCGCTAAGACATCGCGTCTTATGCCTACGTATCTCATCTGGAATGAGAATCAGAGCAAGCCGTAGTTCGGCTAACTACGGGGTTATGGATTGGGTTTTGGACGAACAACGTTACTACGCAATCTACCGGATGCTCGACCTTTGGAGACTTACTCGCCTGTAGTAGAAGGAGTAAACGTGTTGCTTTGGGTTTTAGGGTTTGGGATGCTCGAGGGCAAAAGGCAGTCCTTGACGAAGGAACCGCGCTACCTGCAGGGATATGAATACAAAACACAAAACATGTATCTCAAAGTAAAATGCCACCAAGGGGCTCAAACATTGCCTCTTATCGAGGTCTTCCAGCTAAGAAAGCGATAAAGTATGAGAAAGGGAAAAAATTACCACACGGATAAAGATCCGAAGCTATAGCAGTTAAAGGGGCAAGAAACCCTGAAATGTCTCTAGCTGGACCGTCAAAGGAAATCAGTCAACACGAATAATCAGAATAAAACTCCAGGGGGTATCCCACAAATAAAGTGGGAAACCACGCGAGTGTCTCTGCGAAAGCCATGTGTGCCCTCACAAAACTCGACAAAGGGTTAGAGTAGTAGGATGAAATCAAGAGAAAACAATGCCATGGAAACACAAGACAGGTTAGAATAAACAAAATAGGGTAACCCAGAGTTGCCCCTAAATCAAAATGTAACCACATGAATAATTCCATCAAAATTCACAAAAGGCTCACAAAAAGGTATCAAATTCACCCATAGTACCTCATACATTTAGAGCATTCAAATAAAAGGCATAAAGATGATGGATATAGGGCAAACCTGATTGGAGAGGTTGATTGAGTTGCGCCCGTGAGGTTTACAAGTTGAGTTCCTTTCAGGGTTTGGAGGTTGCTCTGAACTCTGTTGGCTTTTCTCTCACTATCTTTTCCTCAGGGTTTTGCTTCTCTTCCTTCTTTCTCTAGTGAATCTCCCAGTTGTAACTCCAAGTGTGTTTTCCTCTACTGAAACTTCAGTATTTATAGACTGATTTTCGTGGGTAGTGGGCTCAAATTTGGGAGACCCAAGTCCAAAATAATTTGTTATATTTTATTTATTTATTTATTTTATTTATTTAATTAATTAATTAATTAATTAAATTTTTTTTTTTTTCGTTTTTTTTTCGTTTTTTTTTTCTTTCTTTTTTTCGTTTTCTTTTTTTTTTTTTTTTTTTTTTTTCAGGAAAAATGAAGGGTAAATTTTGGGGTATTACAGCTGCCCATATTCAATCAACTGGAGACTCGGAAAGAAGATGGCAGTTGCTTTCGTACTTTCGAGGTATCAAGGGATTGAATACAATAAAAGCCCAAAAATTTGCACTAAAGTGAAGTGAAGTAACAACGTTTGTCAGAATCAGCAAAGAGGTGGTCTTGAAAGAAGAATTCGTCTGGTACGGTGAGAGTCAGTTTGAATATCGAAAAAGAATGTTAAACTGGATACCAAAATAAATGGTAACACAGAAATAACCATGGCTTGAATGCCGCTCATCAGTCTGAATACTGGAAAGGATTTCGATCTGAACATCGGAAAGTGGGCCTGGATGCCACAAGTCGCATCGACCTGAACGTCGGAAAATTGGCCTGAATGCCACTTCGATCTGAATATCGGAAAATTGGCCTGAATGCCACTTCGATCTGAATACCGGAAAACTGGCCTGAATGCCACAAGTTGCATCGACCTGAACGTCGGAACCTTCTTCGATCTGAACATCGGAAAATTGGCCTGAATGCCACTTTGATCTGGATACCGGAAAACTGGCCTGAATGCCACTTCGGTCTGGATACCGGAAAACTGGCCTGAATGCCACTTCGGTCTGGATACCGGGAAAACTGGCCTGAACGCCACTTCGGTCTGGATACCGGTAAAACTTCATGCCTGTCAGCATTGGCAGAAATAGGGAATGATAATAGAGGCGGCGCATGGGCCAATGACACTTGCTGGGGATAACAAAGGTAAGTCATGAACAATCTTCAGTCTGAGTACTGGAAACAACTTCTAGCTTATCACTTGGGATACCGAGAATGTTTTATGCTTACATGCGTATGTTTGAATTTTTCAATGGCGTAATGCTCCATGAAAATGGAAATGCTACGCGATTTGGAAGGATGCAATGCAATATGATTCTACATGCAGGGATGCGAAATGCTGGGTAGAATGCCAAGCTGAGGCAAGGGATCTGCTGGAGAAATGATCACCATCTTCTGGACCCTGGCAAGGCTGTTGGAGATGCATAGCGCAAAGAACTCTGTGGGGAGATGACTAGCCATGCGGTGTTCTGGCCATACCGAGACTCTGATCGGGGAAAGAATGGCATTGGAAGCTTGCTGCTGAGGAAAGCTACAATGGTTCTGGCAACCGCGATTTGCGAGAGATGACTCAGCAGGGGGAGCAAACACTGATACGGTACCGAGGTTCTGCTTCAAGGAAAGAAACCATGGATCTGGCATTGGGATTATCGATCTGGCATCGAACTCTAAGGAGCAGCCACTTCTGCTGGGAAGATAAAGTCTGGCACTGTCAACCCCGTTGGGGATATGTAGTCTGGTACTATCAACTCTACTGGGGAGTGTATGTCCTGAAACAACCGCTTGGGGAAGTACGGTGGTGAGAAACTGCTGGGGATTGAAGAATCCAACACTCTGATCAGCTCTGCAGGGTCAAGACACTGAATTCGTCTGTTGGCGACTTCACTGGGGAAGATATTCACGATCGTCCGCAGGGGATTTTAATGAAATGCCCCGAGGGTATCTGTTCTGAATAGACGATCCAAAGCACTTAAAATTTACAGCAATTTTAAATGTTTATTAAGCATGTACCTGTAAAGCCCTTATGTGTCATGATGCAATGTTTATCACAAATTCGGACGTCATTTTTGCAAACAAAACAGTAAAATGAAAATGAAAACAGAGATATACTGAATAACATGATTTTATTGATTGAATGGCCTCTGATTAGGCATTTACATCAGGAAGCAATCCCTGGAAAGAGGTAATCGCACAAAAGATAAAAACAGAAATTAATCTAATGGCAATGTGAAATGGATTTCTATTGGGTTCCAATTCCGCTATGACTTGCTCGTCTTCAAGATCCTCCAGATGATCAGCTTTCTGAAAGAGTGATTGGACTGTTTCCTATCCTTCAAAAATTTCCAGTCATTGGCACGAGATGAGATTCAGAACTACTCAGAACGCAGTCATTCGCTTAATCCCTAACTTTTGCCTGGATCGCCCTTTTCGGGTTTTCAATCCACCGGGATACCCATTTTTGCCTAAGTTGCCTTTTCAGGTTTTCAACTTACCAGGTGTACAATCTTTTTTTATTTTTGTCCCTAATTTTTGCCCGAACCTTTTCATTTTCTTGGTTCGCCGGGATGCCCATTTTTGCCTGGACTACTCTTTTTACTGTCCAGCGGGTCTATTTTATGCGAAGTATTTTTTAACTGCGTCTGAGTTCACAGGGGAAGTGATGTTTTCACCATCCATAGTTGCAAGCATTAAAGCCCCACCATCAAAAACCTTGGTGACAATATACGGTCCATCATAGTTAGGGGTCCACTTGCCCCTGTGATCTGTCTGAGGAGGAAGGATCCTTTTCAACACTAAATCTCCGACTTGGAAACAACGAGGACGCACTTTCTGATCAAAGGCTCTCTTCATCCGACTCTGATACAACTGCCCATGACAAATGGCTGCCATTCGCTTCTCTTTGATAAGACTCAACTCATTGAACCTTGTCCGAATCCATTCAGCTTCGTCTAGCTTGATATCCAACAAGACTCTTAGAGAAGGGATCTCCACTTCAACAGGTAGGACTGTTTCCATACCATACACAAGGGAGTAGGGGGTTGCCCCGGTCGATGTACGTACTGAAGTACGGTACCCATGCAAGGCGAAAGGTAGCATCTCATGCCAATCTCTGTACGTGACGACCATCTTCTGCACAATCTTCTTTATGTTCTTATTTGCCGCCTCAACAGCGCCGTTCATCTTAGGGCGGTAAGGGGAAGAATTGTGATGCTGAATGTTGAAGTTCTGACACAACTCCTTCATCATTTTGTTGTTGAGATTAGAACCATTATCAGTAATGATTCTTTCGGGAATCCCATAGCGGCAAATGATTTCTTTCTTGATGAAACGGGCAACCACATGTCTGGTGACATTCGTGAACGACGCTGCCTCGACCCACTTGGTGAAATAGTTGATGGCAACAAGGATGAAGCGATGCCCATTGGAAGCAGTCGGCTCAATCTTTCCAATCATGTCAATACCCCACATGGCAAACGGCCACGGCGAAGACATCACATTCAGAGGATTCGGCGGTACATGCACCTTATCAGCATAAATCTGGCATTTATGACACTTCCGAGCATACTTGAAACAATCTGATTCCATGGTCATCCAGTAATAACCCGCTCTCAACAATTTCTTAGCCATTGCATGTCCGCCGGCATGAGTACCGAAGGAACCTTCATGAACTTCCTGCATTAACATGTCCGCCTCGTGTCTGTCCACGCATCTGAGCAAAACCATGTCGAAGTTCCTCTTATACAGCACATCGTCTTTGTTCAAGAAGAAACTGCCTGCCAATCTTCTCAAAGTCTTTCTGTCATTGTTGGATGCCCCTGCAGGGTACTCTTGATTCTTCAGAAAGCACTTGATATCGTGATACCAAGGCTTGTCATCGACTACCAGTTCAGCAGCAAACACATACGCGGCCCTGTCAAGGCGCATCACATCGATCCTGGGAGCATGGTTCCAACGAATTACCTTGATCATGGAGGATAGAGTAGCAAGTGCGTCTGCCATCTGGTTCTCATCACGAGGTATATGATACAATTTTACCGTTGTGAAGAAAGTCAAAAGTCTTCTCGTGTAATCTCTGTAGGGGACCAGAGTGGGCTGGAGAGTATTCCAATCACCATTCACTTGATTGATCACCAGAGCTGAATCTCCGAAGATGTCCAGAGTCTTGATTCTCAGATCAATGGCTTGCTCAATGCCCAAGATACAGGCCTCGTACTCAACTTCATTATTTGTGCACTCAAAAGTCAAACGAGCGGTGAAAGGCATGTGGGCACCTTTCGGAGTTGTAATGACAGCGCCAATTCCACTACCTCTAGCATTGACAGCCCCATCAAACAACAAAGTCCACTTTTCGTTTGGATCAGGTCCCTCCTCAACAACTGGCTCTTCACAGTCTTTCATCTTGAGGAACATGATGTCTTCATCAGGGAATTCAAACTTCATTGGCTCATAATCATCAATCGGTTGCTCGGCAAGGTAGTCTGACAGAATACTCCCTTTGATGGCCTTTTGTGACGTGTACTGAATATCATACTCTGTTAAAATCATTTGCCAACGAGCGACCCTTCCGGTGAGAGCTGGCTTCTCGAATATGTATTTCACTGGATCCATCTTAGAAATCAACAAGGTAGTATGGTTCAACATATACTGTCTCAGTCGGCGAGCAGCCCAGGCCAAAGCACAGCAAGTTTTCTCAGGCTGCGAATATTTGATTTCACAGTCGGTAAACTTTTTGCTAAGGTAGTATATGGCATGCTCTTTTCGACCAGACTCGTCATGCTGTCCCAATACACACCCCATCGAGTTCTCGGTCACTGATAGGTACATTATCAGAGGTCTCCCAGGAACTGGAGGTATAAGGATCGGAGGTTTCTGTAGATACTCTTTTATCTTCTCGAAAGCCCTTTGACAATCTTCATTCCACCTGATAGCCTGATCCTTCCTCAGCAATTTGAAAATTGGCTCACACGTGGTTGTTAGGTGAGAGATGAACCTTGCAATGTAGTTCAACCTCCCTAAGAAACTACGGACTTGCTTCTCTGTTCTTGGCTCAGACATTTCCTGTATTGCTTTTACTTTGTCAGGATCCACCTCAATCCCTTTTCCGCTAACAATAAAACCCAGCAATTTTCCCGATCTCAACCCGAAAGTGCACTTATTCGGATTAAGTCTCAGTTTGAATTTCCTCAAACGCTCAAACAGTTTCTGCAAATTCAACAAATGTTCTTCTTCTGTCTGAGATTTGGCAATCATATCGTCCACATAAACCTCGATTTCATGATGAATCATATCATGGAACAGAGTCACCATTGCTCGCTGATATGTTGCTCCGGCATTTTTCAGACCAAACGGCATCACCTTGTAGCAGAAGGTGCCCCATGGGGTTATGAAAGTTGTCTTTTCCATGTCTTCTGGTGCCATCTTGATTTGGTTATAGCCAGAAAAGCCATCCATGAAGGAGAATACCGAGAACTGAGCTGTATTATCCACCAAAACATCGATGTGAGGTAATGGGAAATCATCTTTAGGGCTAGCTCTGTTCAGATCCCGGTAGTCGACACACATCCGTACCTTTCCGTCCTTCTTAGGTACTGGGACGATGTTTGCAACCCATGGCGGATAATTGGTGACTGCTAGAAACCCTGCATCCAACTGCTTTTGCACTTCTTCCTTTATCTTGACAGCCATCTCTGGTCTTGTTCTTCTGAGCTTCTGCTTGACCGGAGGACAACCTTCTTTGAGAGGCAAGCGGTGTACCACGATGTCTGTGTCCAGCCCGGGCATGTCCTGATAAGACCAGGCGAAGATGTCAACGTATTCTTGCAGCAATTCAATCAGCCCTTTCTTCACATTGTCTTCTAAAGCAGCCCCTATCTTGATTTCTCTCTTGGTGTCCTCGGTGCCGAGATTAATCACTTCAACAGACTCTTGATGCGGTTGAATAACCCTTTCCTCTTGTTTTAATAACCTGGTAAGCTCTTCAGGGAGTTCACAGTCTTCATCACCCTCTTCTTCAGCTTGAAAGATTGGATTTTCAAAGTCGAAACGAGCCATAGCAGAACCGTTATCAATAGGATCCGGTGTTGTGCATCTGCATGAGTGATGGTATGTGCTTATGAGTGTGAACAAGAAGTGAAAACTAAACAAAACATTGCCATTTTTTTTATTTTGAAAAACTGCAAAAATAGAAAGACAGGGAACGAAATATTTGAATGCAAAAAGACGTCCTTTATTTATGATAAAAATGCAAGTGTCACATAGATGGGCCCTACAATGAGTCATTACGCCCTGGGCGGAACGTAAGACTTGGATATGCATGAATAAACAAAGAAAATTACTCTTCAAGAAGAGTGACTTGGATAATCTCTTCAGAAGACCAATTGTTGATGACTTCATCCGGGATCCTCGGACGCACCCAGTTGTCAATGTCACAATCACTATCCCCCTCTTCTTCGTTGATTGCAGAGACTTGACCATACTGAATGATGCCAGCACTGGAGAAAGTGATCGGCCCCTGAAGTGTTGTAGAAGTCAAAGCTGGCTGATATCCAATCCCGAACTTATCTTCTTTCACTGGTAATTCCAACAGACGCCCCCAACCGGGAGCAACACCTGAATCCACCACGGCCCGTGCCTGCTTAAAGGATGAGATAGAGGCACCCGCTTTAACCTCTTCCACAGACTCTTGGACAGACAAATCTTCAACCTGGAGGATACCTTTGTCGACCAAGGCCTGGATACCCTGCTGTAGCTTCAAACAACCTCCGCCCTGAGTAGCACAATCCAAACAACCCTTCCCACAACCGGGGAAGACATCGGCCTTCAGCAAGCATCCTTTGATATCCAACAATGGAGTCTTCAACTTCAACACATCCTTAATGGACTTGGCTTCTCCCTCTACCAAATTAACGTTTGCACCACCATGCTGGGGCATGGGATTGTTGACGACATTCGGAGCTGGTGCAAGGTCGATGGCCTTTGAATCTATGAGATCCTGAACTACGTGCTTAAAAGCTTTGCAGTTCTCAATATTGTGGCCAGGTGCCCCAGAGTGGAAGCTACACCTAGCGTTGGCGTCGTAACCCACCGGAAGTCTACCAACAGGAGGAGCCAGAGTGCGCAATTGCACAAGTTGTAGTTGTTGAAGACTAGAAAGTAACTGGGAGTACGACATTGGAAGGGTGTCGAAACGCCGGTCCATCATCCTTTGCCTTTGTTGATAAGCGGGTCTGTTACCCGATTGTTGCTGCTGTTGATACTGAGCTGGTTGACGTTGTGATTGTTGTTGTTGTAGTGGTGTTGCAGCTGGAATGGTCACCCCTGCGGCAGTACCTGTTATGCAAGACATGCTAATGAATATGCAAATGCAATGACATGTTTATCAATTCCCAAGGTATTCTACCCCCTTGATTCCAGTCTCACATTTGATAAGCAGCGTAAGAAGAAAACCCCGACTAGAATCAAGAAGAAGATTTAAACCCCCTTGAAAAGGATAAACATGTGTTAAATGATATGAATGCAAATGATGTGATGATGTGAATGCAATGCAGTGGTATGTCAATCAGGATTGCTGTATCTGCTTGAACATCTGTCAGGTTGCACTGTCTGGAGAGAAATTAAGAGCACACCAAACAAAGGTCATGGGATGGATCATGTTATCCTTAATATCAACCACCCATTTTGGCGGATTATGGTTTACACCTTATCAACACCCGAGTTTCATTGATATTAAGGATACCTGATCGGATCAACCATGAATCAAGGGTTTGTCGCAAGTCACGAGCATGGAGTTTAGGTTAAGAACCACCCAAAAGGAGTGTACTAAGGTTTAAACCTGCCAAACATGTTCTACAAAAAGGTTCCCATAGTCATAATCCCATCTTTCGGATATTATTACTACTCGTATTCCAACAATATTCTCAAGAGAGACTCTTATGAGTGTAGTATCGCGTAACAATCGTATCAAATCTTACATTTGAACGACTTTCGCACTACGTCCTACGAATAGGCCAAGATGGGTTAGGTAAACTAAGGTCCTTGGCTTCTTAGGTCTATATTGGAACAAGTAATGTCTAACCACAACTTACTTATGTGACATTATTGATCTCAACATGACCTCCACCAAGTGAATGGGCTTGCAAGTCAACTCGCTAAGGAATACTCCACACAAGTTGACAGGACTATGCCATTCTCCTATCTTAAGTGCACTCGAGTTCGGGTATAGAACTCATCTCACAAAGATCACCAAGCAGCCATATCCAGCCAACAGATACAACAATGATTTGTACACAATGCAATAAGGTAAAGCAGGTAAATAAATAACTGTACAAAAGCATGAACACCCAATAAACAAACAAACTACAAAAGCTAGGAGGGACTCGCTTAGGGAAGATGGACCAGCAAGAGGTCAACTTCTTAGGGTCCCCAGCAGAGTCGCCAGCTGTCGCAACCTGAAAAATACAGTGTGCGAAAAAACAACCGGCGAAAGAAAATGACAGAAGAGTCGCCACCGTGCGTTATTCATCCCAAAGGAGGGAAAGGAAACGCTCGAAGTAAACCTGAAAAGAGGAAAGGAAAAGACAAGGTCTCGCAACCAAATCTTGGGTTCGGGAGTCGGTTATGCGAAGGGAAGGTATTAGCACCCCTACGCATCCGTAGTACTCTACGGGATCCACTTTTGTAGTTCTTGTCTAAAGGGTGTGAGTTTATCTTGTGATGTTTACCAAAAAAAAAAAAAAAAAAAAAAAGGGTTAAATGAAAATGACTCGCGTGGATGTCGCATCCATTGCATACGTATCTCATCTGAATATGAGAATCAGAGTCTTCGTAGCTCGGCTGACCTATGGGTTGGGGGGATGTGTGCTCGCTAAGACATCGCGTCTTATGCCTACGTATCTCATCTGGAATGAGAATCAGAGCAAGCCGTAGTTCGGCTAACTACGGGGTTATGGATTGGGTTTTGGACGAACAACGTTACTACGCAATCTACCGGATGCTCGACCTTTGGAGACTTACTCGCCTGTAGTAGAAGGAGTAAACGTGTTGCTTTGGGTTTTAGGGTTTGGGATGCTCGAGGGCAAAAAGGCAGTCCTTGACGAAGGAACCGCGCTACCTGCAGGGATATGAATACAAAACACAAAACATGTATCTCAAAGTAAAATGCCACCAAGGGGCTCAAACATTGCCTCCTATCGAGGTCTTCCAGCTAAGAAAGCGATAAAGTATGAGAAAGGGAAAAAATTACCACACGGATAAAGATCCGAAGCTATAGCAGTTAAAGGGGCAAGAAACCTTGAAATGTCTCCAGCTGGACCGTCAAAGGAAATCAGTCAACACGAATAATCAGAATAAAACTCCAGGGGGTATCCCACAAATAAAGTGGGAAACCACGCGAGTGTCTCTGCGAAAGCCATGTGTGCCCTCACAAAACTCGACAAAGGGTTAGAGTAGTAGGATGAAATCAAGAGAAAACAATGCCATGAAAACACAAGACAGGTTAGAATAAACAAAATAGGGTAACCCAGAGTTGCCCCTAAATCAAAATGTAACCACATGAATAATTCCATCAAAATTCACAAAAGGCTCACAAAAAGGTATCAAATTCACCCATAGTACCTCATACATTTAGAGCATTCAAATAAAAGGCATAAAGATGATGGATATAGGGCAAACCTGATTGGAGAGGTTGATTGAGTTGCGCCCGTGAGGTTTACAAGTTGAGTTCCTTTCAGGGTTTGGAGGTTGCTCTGAACTCTGTTGGCTTTTCTCTCACTATCTTTTCCTCAGGGTTTTGCTTCTCTTCCTTCTTTCTCCAGTGAATGTCCCAAAATGTGCATAGGAAAGGAAGATCTGAGCTTGGTCCGCGCAATTGTGTAGCTTTGGAAGCTTACACTCTTTGGGTGAAGAAGAGAGCTATGGAGTTGAAGATTCCTTATCCTTGTGAAATACCTATGTCTATGGTTATGGTTGAGCCATTAACTCTCCCTAACCAAGATGTAGAGGAGTTGGAAGACGCGCTCGCCAAGATGAAGCAAGAAAAGGATATGTGGGAAGAGCGTTTTTATGCTTTGAGCAAGAAGCATGAAGAGTTGTAGTTGGAGTATAAGTACAAAGGCGCACTTATTGAGCCACTTGAAGACCGAGTGACAAAGAGACAGAGAGAGCCAGAGGTTTCATCTTCTAGCATGCCTTAGCCTTCCGTTGCTTCGAAGAAGATTGTTGATCAGCTTGTCCTCGAGAAGACTCAGATGAAGGCTTCTTTTGAGACCGAGATTCGTCGCATTTGAAGGAAGTACGCTCCTACAGCTAGATCTTCTGACATTGTTGTTAGGGATCCTTAGGATGACTAGTCTCCTTTTCTCTTGAATCTTTTTATTTTGGTTTCTGAAATTGTACTTAGTGTAATCCTTCAAATTTATATAAATAAAAAGAGATTTTTGGTCATATCAAATTGTTGTAATTGCCATTTAAATATTATATATTTGCAAATGATATAGTAAGTTCTTTGAAAAATAAAAATAATCAAGCATTGCATTTCATGCATCATTTGCATTAACAAGTTTTTGCGAGATGTCTGATTGGTGTTTCTTCTGTGCTTTAGCCAAGCTGACTCACCGGTACAATACCCGAGCCAATCGTCTGAAAATCATGGAACACTTGGAGCAAGAGAACTGAGAGCTAAAGGACGAGTTCGCCCGCCTGACTGCCATGATGGAGTCAGTTCTTGTTGCTCAGAATCAAGCTTCTCCAACACCTGCAACTCCTCCCGCGAGGACTGTTACTTCAGAGGTGACTACCTCTCCCATGCCTGCTGCTACCGCCCATTTCACGCCGAATATGCCTGCCGAATTCCCATGGGGAATGCCGTCCAACTTTGTGCCCGAAGGCTTTGCGCCTACATTTGCTTCCATTCCGGCATCTAGCCTGGTCATGTCCGTGCCACCTCCCATTGTGCATATTTTGCCTCGCGTAGAGGATACCATCTATCATTCTGAGACGTTTGAGGGTCCGGATGTTTATGAGAAGATAGACGAGATGAAAGATCAGTTTCTTGCGCTATGCAAGGAATTGAAGACGCTGAGAGGTAAAGATTTTTTTGGAATGAGTGTTGCTGAGTTATGCTTAGTGCCCAATGTCAAGATCCTGGTGAAGTTCAAAGTGCCTGACTTTGAAAAGTAAAAGGGGAACTCTTGTCCGCTCAGTCATCTTGTGATGTATGCCCGCAAGATATCTACTCAGACCGACAATGATCAATTGCTTATTCACTACTTCCAAGATAGTCTAACCGGTGCTGCACTCCGTTGGTATATGGGGTTGGATAGTGTAAGCATTCACACTTTCAACGACTTGGGAGAGGCTTTTGTCAAGCAGTATAAGTATAATGTGGACATGGCACCGGATAGATACCAGTTGAGGTTATGACTCATAAGGGCAAAGAGACATTTAAAGAGTATGTGCAAAGATGGAGGGAGTTGGCTACCCAGATCACTCCTCCTTTGGAGGAGAAAGAAATGACGAAAATCTTCTTGAAAACCCTGAGTTCAATTTATATGAACGCATGATTGCTAGTGCCCTCAATGATTTTACCGAAATGGTAAATATGGGGATGAGACTTGAGGAAGGAGTCCGTGAGGGACGGTTGTCAAGAGATGAGGCATCAACAAGCAAGAGATATGGTAGCAACTTTGGTAAGAAGAAGGATAGTGAGACCAACACAATAATCAGTGGGAGGCTGTTTACTATGGAAATTGGTAAACAATCGCTGGTCCTCCCTAAGCCTTAAAACTAAGAGTTACTTGCAGGATCGACCAGTTGATCCTAAGACATGTGCTAATGTAACAGGGTAACTCGTTCAATTTGGCGGACTATCAACTTTGTGAGAAACGACTTCTCACAAAATATTGAACAAGCAAAGGTTTTTCCACACAAAATGATGATGCTATAGACTATGGGTGACTCGTGACCGACAACACTATAACATTCAAAAGACATACACAACCAACACGCTTTTGGTGAATTCTATTATCGTGATAGAATTAGTGTCGACAGTGTAGACGACAACATAAAAGGATAACTCAAACGTAAACGAAATTAAATCAAAGTGTTCAACGGGAACAATTGAAAAATAAGGAAGTTGCATTGAAGTAAATGTGGTGATTCACGTACATAGCACTCTTGAAAACTCTTGTTTCCTCGCGCTGGGAATGTGAAGTTTTTTACAAGTAATTTTGGTACAAAGTGAACACACGGAGTCCTCTGTGGGATCCTCTATTTATAACAAACTAAAGAAACTGTCTACAAGCAAAACTACTCAAAATAACAGTCTGTAAACAGACGTCGTGCCACACGATCCAAAAACTGCTCCATATCTTTGGCACTTATTCTCCTTGTAATTGCTACTCATTTTGAATTTCAAACTTATCCTGCTCAGATATTTATGTAGACACCATCCTCTATGTGTTTGGTACAATCAAGAAATTCTTAAGTCCTAATCTCCGGTTCAGTCGACATAACGGATTTCGACCAAACTTGCTTCTTCCGTCGATTTCATCTTCTTGTAACTTGTGGTTTTCCCAGCTCTTACTTATCTTGGGCTCAACTTTTCTTTCAAACCTCCCCTTGGTGGGGTATAATCCTTAAATCCATAAGGCGCTTTCATTAATTACGCCTTCAACATGCCCTATCAATTTCTTGTGGTAACAAAATGCCCCCCAGATATGCCATTTTCGAATGTCGACTTTTTATAAGATAATGGCATCTTTGAGATGTTTAATTGCTCTTTACCGTTTCCACTTTTACTTGGTGGTGCACCTGTTTGTCCCACGCTGCTGACGTTATCTAATCATGACAAACATCTCCTTTTTCTCTCGAGAATCACAAAATCACGTCTCCATCACTTCACGTCTTTATGAAGGAAACGTGTCTCCACCCACGACTGCCCCTTCGCCTCCACGTGTCTCCAAATGTGGGAACATGGGTACATGTATCAGAAAAAAGAAAATCAAACGTCCATTTTTCCTTTTCCTAGGGTGTAAACTCTTATAAAACCCTTGTTTCTTCTTCTTCTTTCCTTTTTTCGCCCTCTGCTTCAGTAAACGAAAACGAAAAAACTCCTTTCTTCTTCAAACCTTCAACTTCTTCCATGGCCAGCTCAAGCAAAAACAAAACACTTCCCTCTGTTGCGAAGCTCACGCAACTACTCACCATTGATGGCAAGGAATATGTTCCTGAACCTCCTTTCGCTAAAGAAAAAGCCAAAATTTGGCGTTCTCAGGTATTAATCCCTTTCTCCCTATCTGACAAACCTCTAGCATTCTTGAGTCCACTCCCAGAGAATCGTCAACCTGAAATAACTAAGAAAAATTCCTTTTTCCCTACCAGTCATTTTTCTGAACCACTAGTTTCTTCTCAAAAACCGTTCTCCCTCCATTATGTCGAAAGGAACTTTAGAACTACTCCTCCAAAGAACTGTCCTAAGTTTTGCGCTTGGATGGATCGTTTAGAAGCAGAGAAAATCGACCATTGGAAACGAATAGGTATATATACCCTTTTACAGATTGCCCGTTGTTTCCCCCCTCAATCCTGTGGCATGTTGCTGGCTGCCCTCCAATTCTGGGAAAGTTCGACCAACTCCTTTCATACAAAGTGTGGCATGATTACGCCGACGCTTTTAGACATTGCTGCCATTACAAGCCTAAAACCGACCGGCGAAGTCTTCGACTGTGAAGCTGTAGCACCAGTCTCTCTAAGGTTTTACGTTGGTGATTCTCGCAA
This sequence comes from Lathyrus oleraceus, assembly GCF_024323335.1. Taxonomy (NCBI): domain Eukaryota; kingdom Viridiplantae; phylum Streptophyta; class Magnoliopsida; order Fabales; family Fabaceae; genus Lathyrus; species Lathyrus oleraceus. The sequence continues at coordinate 503,267,387 of NC_066585.1, forward strand.
ACCGACATACAATAACTTCATTGATCATCATGCTACATCTTCGGGCCCTGTGACCATTAAAGAACATGTGGCCTTTCTAACTCTTTGGCTGTCTAGCTTTGTGTTATGCTCTAGATCAATGCAGATAGATAAACACTTTGCTCTCTTGGCAACTCAGCTACACCAAGAGTGTGACATCGCTCTTGGCCAATTAATATTGGCTTCTCTTTACGATTCTTTATCTGAAGTTGTCTTCCAAATCAAACTCTTTGACCCTGAGATCTCAAAAAAGAAGAATGACTTGGATCACGGTCCCTTTTGGTTCCTATAATTATGGCTTAATGCCACTTTTTCTAAAGATATAACGTCTCATGGGATGAGAAGGGTCGCGTGTCCCCCAGAAGAGCAACACCTTCTTTGGAAGCGACTGATTGCTCTAACCCCCATCTACAAAACCTTTCTTGATGTCAAGGTGTTTCGCCTTTTGTTTGACATTATGTTAACTCGCGCCAACTTTCACCCCTCTATGGCTCCTTTCAGTAGTCGAACTGAAGGTCTTGAATGGCTCACCAGGGTTTTCCCTCCGACTGAAGATGAGCACAAGAATGAAACTTTTGTTATTTGGAGACGCTTTATGGTCCCCCAGTTCCTGTCGGCTGTAACATCCGGCATCAACACTGGACTAGTTGCTTACCAACCCAACTTGGTAGCTAGACAGCTTGGACTTTGTCAGTTTGTTCCCAAGTCCCTGTTTTCTTCTCTCGACATACTCACAAACATCCTATGTGATCAGCCCTAGAGTATGATCCAAGAAGATGTTGAGGCCCTTTGGGCAAAATGACCAAGGCTCCATTCTATCTCGTTTCAACTAGTCTTTCTCTGTACATAACAATTTGATGATTGGTGGCAATCATATTTTGTTGCTTATGTTGGTGCTCCTGAGGCCAAATTATCTAAACTAACTCAAGCTCTTGTCCATTTGCAGGCGAAATCGACCAAGTGTAAGGCTCTCCATATCAAACAAATTCAAGCTTTCCAGAAATATTTCTGAGTTGTGTATCGACCTGATAATCTTCGTCGGACCATTTCTGAGGCCGCTGCCGAATTAAAGGAGAAGGTAACCGACAGGATCCCACAGCTTAAAATCCTTGGTTACGCGAAAGACAAGTATCTTTACGCCCTTCATTTCGGAAACATCAGATTCCCTCCTTTACCATCTAGCCCATTGGCTTTGGCCTTTGGCTCTTCAATTCCAGATTGGTATTATTGTCCCTTTTCAGACGTGCAAAATGCGTATAAGAAAAAGGCTGATAGAGTGGTACTGACGAAGCATTATCTGCCCTACTACTCAGGGCCATTTCATATTGATCCTCAATATGTTAGAGTGCTCGATACCACACAAATTGGTAACACTTTTCTGGAAAGCTAACACCTCTTTTTATTTGGATTATGTCGCTTACTTGATTTTCTATGTTTTCTTTATAGCAATCCCCATAGACCCTATGGATCCCGCTCCTGTCAATGAACCTATCATTTCGATAGAAAAGACTCAGGTTCAAACCTGGATGATTTGTCGTTTTCTTTTACTTTGGTATATATTCTTAACTGTCATTTCCACTCTTGCAGGCTACTCCTTAGAAGTCTTCTGATGATGATGAGCAACCCATTTCCCGAGTTTTGAAAAAATCCAGTTCTTCAGTATGCAACTATATGCAACAATCTCATTCAACCTTGTGATTTCTATAAAAAAAACAATGCATGGCTCCTAACCTTTTACTTATGTGAAGGGTCAACCACGCCCGACATATCTACCTGTTCCTTCTTCTCAGTCCAAGAAATCCAAAAAACATAAGCGTTCTGCTGCCATAGGACCTGAGGTATCTCTCTTCCTGTCTTCAGCCGACTCCACAGCCGACTCAGCCATCTCCTCAACAATCCCACAAATCCAAAGGCCACCAGGGCCATAAAAGGAAGAAGCATGATTCTCCCTCTAAGGGTGGTGAAGCAAAAAAGAAAAAACAACACAAAATGCTCACTACAGAGGCTCCTTCTTCTCTAGACGCTGACACCATTATGGTCGACACGTCTATCCTCAATAAGGTCCCTGATCCAGCTGTGGGGACTTCGAAGCCAACCAATATCCCTGCTGCTGCTATCTTGGAGGAAGGGAATCCGGACATTGTTCTTCCTACACCGACACAGGTAATCACTTGTTTTACTATCTTTTTCCATGAATTGCTGGACTTTTCTTACAAATATCCTTTTGCTCTAAAACAGGCTGATGCTTCTGGTGAGCAACCTCACCCTGTTGTTGACTATACTCCCCTGTCGACAACTTCTTCTCCATCTCACCAAGCAACCTCTGTCGACAATGCTGGTGAGTTCACTGACTTCCCTATCCAGACTAGTAATAGTGATTCTGATTCAGTCACTAGTCCTGCCATGCACATGAATTCTGGTTCGACTAGTTCTGACTCTAGTCTTTCTTCAGCTTCCTTGACTTTGCAGGATTCAAGGGGACACGGAAATGCTGGCATCACAAAAATCCAGCCTCCTCAAACTGCTCCTCTACCAACTACTTCCCCTTCATCTTCCCAGGTGCTGGAAATAAAGCCTTCTGCTCTAGAAGCAATTGCTAGGCTTCGTAGCCTAGTACGATCACATTATGCTTCTTCAGACTCTGAGCAGCTTCACCAACTCCAATCTGAGAAGATGGGTCCTGAAGCAACAAAGGTCAAAGCTTTGATGGACAGGGTTCGTTTTTACGCCTTGAATCCAGATCTAACCCATGTGCTTATGAGTGAACCTGTTGTCGACCCAGAAATCTTGCATGTGCTTGCCCAACTCAAGGAGCTTCACCTTTCTGAGTATGCTAAGTGTGTGATGGCCACATTTGAAAAACTGTCGGTTCCCATGATGCGTCATCTCAACAACCTTAGGGAAAATGAACACCATATTGTAACTACAGAGGCCTTTGTGAAGGAGAAATGGGAGCTGGTGATGAAAGCCGATGAAGAAGTCACCAAAATGCTGGGAATGATTGAGGAGAAGAAGAAGGAATTGGCCTCCAAACAAACAAGAGCTGCTGAGATACGCCTCTAAATTGATGACCTTCGGCGTCAAACTGCTGCTCTGGATAGTGAATTGGGGTCAATTACTGAGGAATCCGGCATTGTCGACAAGGTTGTGAAGCCGGCCCAAGATATTGTCGAGCAAACCACCACAGATGCCTTGGTCGTAGCTGAAGAACTTTCCAACGTTGAAAAGAAACTTGAACAGCTTAGGGTCCAGGCCAAAAACTTTGAACCTCAGTCTCTACACTATAATCTTAAGCTTCAATCATTTCAGTCTAGATTCGGCCAATTTTAGTCGTTTTTATTTTGATGTAATATTTGAAAGTTCAGCTTTTGCCAACTTTTATGACACTACTTTATTTTCCAGCACCGTGTGTGTTTAATTTTCTGTTCTTTTGTAGCTGGTTTCAAATATAGTTTTCTCCAACCTAATTTATTCGACAGCCATGTAGCCTGTCGAAATGTTGACCTCTTGAATGAGAGGCCTATACTTTTTAAGTATTTTCCATTTACCCTCAAGATTCGTCTATCTGGTGCCAACTCTTCGACCTCGTAGGTGTTATTAGAAAAAACCTGCAAAACCTTAAACGGTCCTTCCCAATTTGGGGACCATTTGCCCAAGACTCTGTCATTTTTATCCATAGGCAAGATCACTCTCCAAATTAAATCGTTGACAGCAAACATTTTACCCTTCACCTTCATATTGTAGGCTCTAGCGACTTTTTCTTTCTGCCTTTGTAATGAATCCAAGGCTAACATTCTTTCCTCATCTAATTCGACCAATTCGTCTGCCATTATGCTCTAATAATCTTAAGAAGGTATTTCATGTTGCCTCTGGATTCTGACTGCATGAACCTGAATCTCTACTGGTAACACTGCATTATGCCCATATACCAGTCGAAATGGAGTTGTTCCGGTTGCTTCTTTTGGCGACGTTCGACATGCCCACAAAGCTTGATCTAACTTCTTATGCCAATTTCTTGGCTTCTTGCCTACATGTTTCTTTATTAGGCTAATGATCACTTTATTGGCCGCTTCGACTTGACCATTTGCCTGTGCGTAATATGGAGTAGAAGTCAATAATTTGATTCCAATCTCTTTTGTAAAATCTTGCATCTTTCGACCAGTAAAAACTGACCCTTGGTCCTTTGTAATTATTTATGGGGTACCAAATCTACATATGATGTGACTTTGGACAAAGTCTACCACAACCTCTTGATCCACATTTGTCAATGCTACGGCTTCGACCCATTTTGTGAAATAGTCGATACCGACCAAAACATACCTTTGCTGTTTCGACGAAGCTGGTTTTATTTCTCCAATCACATCCAATGCCCACCCTCGAAAAGGCCAGGGCTTCACAATTGTATGCAACTCACTTGCAGGCACATGTTGTATGCCCCCATGCAATTGGCATTCCTGACAACTTTTAGCAAATTCAATGCAATCTTTCAACATTGAAGGCCAATAAACTCCTAAGCGCATCAAAATCCATTTCATCTTCAGTTCCGCTTGATGCGCCCCACACGCTCCACTATGTACACTCGACACAGCCACATATGCCTCACTTTCTCCAAGGCACTTTAGCAAAACTCCTTCAGCTGTCTTTTTGAACAATTCATCATTCACCAGGACATAGCTGAGGGCCCTATATCTTATCTTTCTATCTGTCAAACCTATAGGATTACGTAAATAAACGACTAACAACTTGCGCCAATCATTTCCTCCCCCGTCGTCGACGGTCATAATTTCAAAATGATATCTATCTACAGCTCCTAACTTTATAATTGACAAATCTAATGGTGATAACAATGTCGCTCGTACCTTCTCTCTTACTTAAACCTCTTCTTCATTCTGGTTTTTCGACGCTTTATACCCTGAAGCTTCCTACGCCAAATCGTTTTCTCTCTAATTCTCTTTCCGGGGTATATGCTGGAGGCTTACTTGCTCAAACCTCTTGAGTAGTCTGATGGTAATCACAAAATACATGATTAAATTTTCTTTGACACACCTGTATTCTTTTGATACTTGTTTAATTACCAACTCAGAGTCACCCATAATTTTGAAATTCCTTGCCTCTAATTCCAGCAGAAGTTCAAGTCCTATGATCAAAGATTCATATTCTGCTTCATTGTTTGTGGATACTCCTTCAATTATGTATTCGAACTCTGCTGGAATTCCATCTGGAGAAATTATGACTCCCTCCATCCCAGATCCGTTCTATGTCTTGAATCGTCGAAGTACAATCTCCATGGCACTATGTCTACATAATTTTGAGCCATTTCGACCATTGAATGGTCGACAAGGAAATCTGCCACCACTTTCCCTTTCATCGCTTTTAAGGGCACATACGTCAGAGAATACTCAGTTAACGCCAAAGCCCATTTACCAATTCGACTATGCAAAATTAGTTTAGACAACATGTGCTTAATAATATCAAAGTGAGAAGATACATACACATCAACGGGCTTAATATATTGTTTTAGTTTCATACAAGAAAAATACAGGCATAGACATAGTTTCTCTATATCACTATACCTAGTTTCAGGATCATTAAGCATTCGACTAAGGTAATACACAAGTCTTTTGACACTTTTTCCATCCTCTTGGACTAACATACTTCCTATAGTCGATTCTGAAGCTGCAATATACAACCTCATTGGCTTCTTCCTAACAGGAGGGGCCAGTACTGGAGGCTTAGTTAAATATTCTTTAATTTTGTCGAAAGCCTCTTGGTGCTCTTCTTGCCACTTAAAATCCTCATTCTTTAGTCGAAGGAGTGGTTAAAAAGCTTTAGTTTTACCACTTAAATTGGATATAAATCTTCTAAGAAAATTTATCTTGCCCAACAAAGATTGCAATTCCTTTTTCATCAACGGAGGCTTGACGTTCATAGTGGCTTTTGTTTTGCTTTGGTTTACTTCAATACCTTTTTTATGCACCACAAAGCCAAGGAAATCACCCGCCTGCACACAAAAAGCACACTTTAATGGATTCATTTTCAATCCACATTTTCTCATCCTTACAAAGGCCTTTCGGAGATGTTCGACATGAGTACGTCGACCATTTGATTTTATCACGATACCATCAATGTACACTTGTATGAAATCTTCAATAAAATCATGGAACACTGAGTTCATTACCCTCTGATATGTCGCTCCGGCATTTTTCAGGCCGAATGGCATGACAACCCACTCATAAGTACCTAAGGCTTCTGGGCATCGAAACGCCGTCTTCGGCACATCTTCATCTGCAATAAAAATTTGGTTATATCCAGAATAACCATCTAACATACATAAATATTCAAAACCAGTGGCAGAATCGACCAACATTTCTGCTACGGGCATGACATACTCGTCTTTGGGGGTAGCAGCATTTAGATCTCTAAAATCAATGCATACTTTTAAAGACCCATTTTTCTTAATTATTGGCACAATATTGGCCAGCCATTCAACATACCTTGTCGTTTGTATAAAATTGCTTTTGAGGAGCCTTTTTATCTCTTCTTTTATTTTTTCCATGATATCTGGTGTGAAACCCTTATGCGTCTGCTTTACTGGCTTTCTTCCAGCTTTTATTGGTAATTTTAGCTCTACCAAATCCCTACTTAAACCAGGCATTTCATTATAATCCCAAGCAAAACAATCCTTAAATTCTTTCTATAGAGATATTACCTTATATTTTAACTCTTTGTCGATGTTGGCGCTGATGTATGTTGGCCTCTTGTCGGCATTTTTGCCAAGGTCGACTTCTTTTAAGGGGTCTTGTGGTCGCATCTTTTGTGGCGCCTTTGGATCTTTTTCAAACCCTAAAGGTTCATCATCGTAAATGCAGTCTAAACGTTGCATGTTGATGTTTCCTTTAGTCACAGCTGACTTATCTAGAGGCTTTGGCTCAATAGCCAAAATATCTTCTTTGTTTAAAACATAGGCTTCGACAGCCATGTTTTCTTCAGCCTCTAAGGCCAATTTTATTTTGTTCAAGTATGCTGAAATCCTCTTTAGAGCTTCTAGCTCAGACATCATCAGTGACATCCCCTCAGCCTGTTGGCCGGATTTCTGCATAAGGTGGTTCCTCTAAACGTTCCACATCCCAAATGAAGCCATGAGTTTCGTGCCAAGTTAGGGAAACAAAAGCTTCACTCAGATTAGAATACACATCCTCAGCTGGTAAACAAGGAGAAATGTTAGCCAACTTTCTCTTGAATTCCTTCTTGCTGACATTGTTCACGTCAGCCATGAAATAGCCTTGATCAACTTCAATGTTTTCGACCACTCCATCTTCTCTCCAAATTACCAATCTCTAATGCACTGAAGATGGTACATCTCCCACACCATGGATCCATTCTCTACCGACTAGCAAATTGTAACTTGGCTTGGCATCAATTACCATGAACAATGTCGGCCTAGTGATTAAGCCGACAATGACGTTCACCATGATCACACCTATGGTGCTTTTTGTTTTGCCCTCGTAGTCAGATAAGACTATGTTGTTGGATCTAACATCAGTATCATACTTGCCAATTTTCTTCAAAATATGGTGTGGCATGATGTTAACAGTAGCGCCACAATCTACCAACACTTTGTTGATAGTCACACCTTCCACTTTAGCCCTATTCAACAGAGGTTTCAGATGACTCTTCATAGTCATTGTGGGCCTCTCAAAAATTGTTTCTTGGCTCTCAACAGAACCATCATTCAGCACAAAGTAACATCTTGGCTTATGTAACGCCATTTCTTCAGTGTCGGCATCGTCTACCGAATCCTTCACCTCAGTAACACAATTGTATTCTTCTGGTAGAATTGACACCACGTTGACTAAGATATCCAAACTTGCTTCTGATTCTGAATTGAAGTCATCAGTAACCTCATCAAGAAATTTTTCACTTGGTCGACGGACATACTCCCTAATCCGTTCTTTAGCTGCAGTGTCGACCCTCACAACAACTCTCTTTCCAGAATCAACCCCATTAGCCAAGCCTTTTCCAGCCATTTCCCTAACAGCCTCTCTTTCAGCCTACTAGCAACATTGAAAACATCTCCATTGAGTTCTGGATATGGGGTTTTTCCCCAAATAAGTTTCAGAAACATGAGTCCTTTTCTCAGACTTGAACTCATGCATGTAGTTGATTGTTAAACCTCCTCTGGCAGCAGCAACACCTTGTAGGGTTTCTAGTTTTCCTTAGGGCTTGATCCAAGTGACTCTAGGATCACTTGCCGATGGTATGAAGCTCATATGCCTTGCTTGAGCATTTTCCACAGCTTTCCTTAGGATTCTTTCATTCTGGCGGGCTCTGTTCAACCCACTTCCTTTGCTTTTTCCCAATTGTAGCTTTTGGAAATTTTCAGCAGCAACGTTGTCGGTGACAGCGCCATATCTAGGGCATAAGCAGACTTGTGAACCCTTATTCTTACAGCGATACAGGAAATCTACCAAATCTTCATCAGCCCTTGGATAGACTTCAGTTATGTCGACATCTGGGCTTTCATCAGTTTCCTATAATATGTCAGCCTCATCATATTCAGAGATCTCGACCATGTTGATCTCGACTGGCTCAATGAATAGAGCTTCCTCCTGGTGGAGAGGGTCAGCATCGATCTTCATTTTGCAGCCAACAAATTTCAGCCTGCCTTCTTAAATTGCTTTCTGAACCAGATCCCTGAAAAGATAACAATTAGAGGTATTATGACCAAGATAACTATGATACTTACAAAATCCTTTTTTCTGTCTTTGTTCCAATGGTGGTATTTTAGTACCAGGTGGCACCACCATTTGACCATCTTTAACTAACTAATAAAAAATGTCCTCACATTTTGTCACATCAAATGTATAAGTTTTTGAAGGGAATTTTGGATTGTTTTCGACAGGATTTTTCCCTTGTGCAGGAAGTAATAACCGACACTCATCAGCAGATCCTGGCTTTAACTCAGCCACGTCAATTTCTAATTTGGTTGATGAGGCATAATCAGCCTCACATATTGGATATGTCGCATCATAATCGACGAAAGCTATTTTTTCCTTCTTCGCCTTACTGTGTCTAACCTTTTCTAACCTTAGTCGTTCGAGATGTCGAACTCTATCAGCCAATTATGACATACTCTTTACAAAGGTTGGGTCTATTTTCTTCCTAATGGAATAATCTAACCCCCCTACAGCCATTTGAACAAGTTCATGTTCTGGTACTTGTGTAAAGCAACTGGCCTTTAATGATCTAAATCTATTCAGAAAATCGTTTATACTCTCAGCAAACCTTCTCATAATGCTAGACAATTCTGCCAAACTGATTTTGGAGTGCCCTTCGAAAAACTGTTCATGGAACTTCTTTTCTAACTTGGACCACGAATCAATCGAATTTGGGGCCAAAGAAGTGAACCATGTGAAGGAAGCCTTAGTCAAAGAAGAAGGAAAGTTTTTTACTCTCAAACACTCATTATGAGCCAAATCTCCCGACTCGGTTAAATATCTGGCAATATGTTCTATTGTCGACTCACCAGATTCTCCCCCAAACTTGGTGTATTTAGGCACCTTCATTCCTCTAGGTGCCTCGGTTTGGAGAATAAATTCAGCCAATGGGGGAGCATATAGTGGCCTTTGCAATGTGGCACTCATACCATTCCTAGCCATAATTCTTTCGACAATAGTTGTCAAATTATTTTCCACTGCTAAGTCTTCTTGCCGATGTTGATCGACAATTTGATCAGCATCCTGATGTCGGTTAACTAACACCATCTGGTTACGTCCTGCTACTCCTGACTCAACGCCTTGATTTTGTTGGGGTCTAAGGATTTGTCCCTCATGGACTGTCTCATCTTCTGCTGCCCCTATCTCTACTTGAATAGGAATGGTTTGCCTAACCACTTGTGCCATTTATCGAGCCGGTGCCTCTAAGAAGTTACACAAGCGTGTCAATTGATTAGCCATCTGCCTATTTGTTTCAGCAGATTCCTGTATCACAGGATTAAAAACTGTACCCATTTGATTAGTTAACATATTAACTAACTCATGATTACTATCATCCATTTGCTACCTCAACGCCGCTATTGAAGTATTCGACATCGGCATGGTTCTATTCTGAGTATTATTCCTATTCTGAGCATTGCCCCCTTGCGCTAATCCCTATAAGGAGGGAGTCGTATTTTGAGCGTTGTTTGAAAACAATGTTGCACTTGATGTTGACTGATATCCTGACATTAAGGAATACGGCATTCCATAAAGAGGATCTGTGGTGCCAAAGCGAGGCACATAAGGTTTGAGCGTTGTGATCCTTGGTCCTGAACCTATCGGTGGAGGTAAAGGAATTGATGCTCCAACCGCACCTGCAACCTATCATCGGAGGCAAAGTTGCAACCTGTGAAATTACTGTTTCCCTAGTGCATAAAGTCCCTTCTGGCACTTCATCCGTATTGGAGTCTGACATTTTCATAGTTTCTTGTGGTCTACTATATAGTTTGCCACTTCTAAGTTTCATGCAATTGCATAACTACACTGGCACTGATCCCACTGGGCGTGCCATTTTGTTTACTGTGGAAATTGGTAAACAATCGCTGGTCCTCCCTAAGCCTTAAAACTAAGGGTTACTTGCAGGATCGACCAGTTGATCCTAAGACATGTCTTAATGTAACAGGGTAACTCGTTTAATTCGATGGACTATTAACTTTGTGAGAAACGACTTCTAACAAAATATTGAACAAGCAAAGGTTTTTCCACACGGAATGATGATGCTATAGACTATAGGTGACTCGTGACCGACGACACTATAACATTCAAAAGACATACACAACGAACACGCTTTTGGTGAGTTCTATTATCGTAATAGAATTAGTGTTGACAGCGTAGACGACAACATAAAAGGATAATTCAACCATAAACGAAATTAAAACAAAGTGTTCAATGGGAACAATTGAAAAATAAGGAAGTTGCATTGAAGTAAATGTGCTGATTCACGTACATAGCACTCTTGAAAACTCTTGTTTCCTCGCGCTGGGAATGTGAAGTTTTTTACAAGTAATTTTGGTACAAAGTGAACACACGGAGTCCTCTGTGGGAGTCCTCTGTGGTACAAAGTGAACACACGGGATCCTCTGTGGGATAAGGAACAAACATTTAACAATCAAATGAAGTTCAAAGCAATTTGGAAGCTCAAATGTGACCATCCAAGAGGAAAAATCTCAATTAAATCAGAAATGATCCCAAAAATTCCAACAAAATTCATGATCAATAACAACATCTATAATATGCATCATACAAAAAACCAAAGCAATTGAAGTTCATTTGCATGGCAAACAAATCAATCAAGTTGAACATCACAAGGTGTGACACAAATTGTCACACCTACCTTAGCATGATCATAAAACAGAAATGGTGAATGATAAAATAACCAAATCAACACCAAAATGTCAAGCAATGAGTCTAGTTATAGCATGCAAAATTTTATGAGCATTGGATAAGAATCAAGCATTTCACAAATGATATGGCAAGGCAATGTCATGAATGGACATGTATTCAATCTCCTTAGACAAAATAATTTTCAGGCCAGGCACAATTTATGGGAAAATGATGATAAAATAGTAGACAAAAAATGCAACATGATGCAAAAAACCACATAATTTTTGGAGCAATTTTCAATTAACTATGAATTTTGGAAGATGAAGAAAAAATAAAAAATACATGAGACATAGCATATGAACACATGGAGTGAAATGGAAAATATCATGAAGCATTTGAACATTTGTGCCTGGCGCGGAATCGAAGTGAGAATGGATTCAAAAATTGGCGCGCTGAACAAAATGAAACTCAGCGTTTCATTAATTGACCTGGCCGATCAATGCACATGTGGCCAGGTCAAAGCGCTACAGGCCAACCAATATTGAGCATATCAACATGTAGATCTTGCATCATACATCAACAATCAACAAACATTTCATCAAGAAATCAACAAATACGCATGGATCGAAGAGAATAAGTTTCATCATCAAAACTTTAAACAATCGTATCTCACTCTATTATGCATGGAATTCAATGATTTAAAGCTCAGATTAACCAGCATCACAAGATCTACAACAATAGCAAAATGAATTTGAGAAATAAGAGGATCGATTTGGAACCTCTTGAAGAGCAGCTTTGGAATTTGATGGATACAAGGCCTTGTGATGCTTCCAATCTCTTCTATAATGCTTGTACAAGTAATTGGAGGAAGAATTGAGGCTCAATTGCACACGATCTCACAAAAATCTGAATCCACCATTGTTGCTTCAAGCTTGGAGAATGCTTCAAAACTGCACCAATTCTCTCGATTCTTCCTTCAATCTTGCTCAATGATGCTTCCAGGGGATGAATCAAGTAATGGATTGTGATTTGTTTGAAGAAATTGAGAAAAAAATTTGAGAGAAAATTTCAAGAATTTGGATCTAGATCTGAAAAAAGTGATTGTTCTTAGCTGAAAACAGTTAGGGTTTGTGTTATATACCTCCTCCTAATCATGCTCTTAATCATGTTTAAGCAAATGGTAAGTGGATTAGCAAGAGATAAGGTGCATATGCAAATTTGGTATTTCACCTCTATGCATGGTATGCATGCATGAACAGTACACGAATTCACTTTAATTTCACTTAAAAATCCATTTTGGAGCTATTGGCAATGATAGAATGTTCAAATAATTGACCAATTTTAAACTGAAAAAATTTCCCTCCAAAAATCAAGTGAATTAGCAAATGTCCATATGATGATAATGCATGTCATGTAATGCAAGATTTGAAAATAGAAGTCAAAAGAAGAATGTACAAAAAAGAGCCATCCAATTTGGAGCTTTGGTTGAGAAGTTATGCACATTTGAATCTTCAAGTACACCTTGCCATGTTTTGATCATATCTCTCCAACCATACATGCGAAATTCATGATCTTGGACTTTTTGGAAATGGGAGAGAAAGATCTACAACTTTCATGTTGGACAAAATTTCATTTGAAGCTTTCTTGATGATGTAATCTTGAGTTGAAAACCTTTCCATTTTTGGCAAATTCGAATTACAGGTCACCTACTATTTTGGGAAAATTTTGATCTGACCTCAAATCCCTCAATGTTGATGTTTGAAATGTCAAATGAGACTTGTATGAACATGAATGAGGCATCTCTAACCATCTCCCACCTCCAAATCCATAGTTGAACTGACAGTTGACTTCTGTTGACTTTTTAGGGTTTCAGATGATTTACACATTGACTGATGAGCTCTGAGCCTTCAACTCTTGGCCAAACCACTTCAAAATGATCCTTGGGTTACATGAACTCATTGTACCAACCCTAGGGCTTTGATTCCATAGAAAATGCACTTGCTTGCATAGTTGAATCTCCTGACCAGTCCTGCCTGATGACTTTATGGACTATGCAATGAACAATGCAATGTTGACGACCTAAAATGAAAATGTATATACAAAATGGGAGGTACAAATTTGAGGTGCTACAGCTGCCCCTATTTAATCAACTGGGAACCCGAACGGATGAGAGCAACGACTGTCAGACCTTCAGGGTAAACAGGGATTGAATACCAAAGAACCGTAGAAATTTGTACTCCGCAGAGGATGATACAAGATATTTGAAACAACAACCAGACAAGACGTTTACCGACGACTCTACTGGGGATTTTGATTTTTATCAAAGGAAATATACAACCAAACGTCAAAGGACGAACGGGAAAAACTCATCGTTTATCGACACCAACGGAGAGGTGACCAGACATTAACGAATGACTCGGAAGGACTCGACCAGACGTCAACTGACGAACGGGAGAAGCTCGACGTTTATCGACACCAACGGAGAGGTGACCAGACATTAACGAATGACTAGGAAAGACTCGACCAGACGTCAACGGACGAATGGGAGAAGATCTACGTTTATCGACACCAACGGAGAGGTGAACACTTCACTGGTGAAGGAGACTCGATCAGACGTCAACGGACGAACAGGAGAAGCTCGACGTTTATCGACACCAACGGAGAGGTGACCACTTCACTGGGGAAGGAAAACAATTACTTGCAACTGGAAACCAGATAGGACGTTTACCGACGACTCTACTGGGTATTTCTAGCTGGGGAATTACCAGACATTGACCGATGACTAGGATAAGACTCGATGTTTACCGACATCGAAAGATGAAGTTTACCGACACCAAACAAAAGACGACCAGACATTTATCGATGACTGGGGATGAGACTCGATGTTTACCGACATCGAAAGAGGATGTTTACCGACATCAAACAAAAGACGACCAGGCATTTACCGATGATTGGGATATAGAAAATGTGCAACCAGACGTCAACGGACGACCAGGCAAAAACTCAACGTTTATCGACACCAACGGAGAGGTGAACTTACTGGGGGAAAAGCTAATTACAACCAAACGTCAACGGACGATTGGGAAAAACTCATCGTTTATCGACACCAACGGAGAGGTGACACAGACATCAACGAATGACCTGTGGGGAGGATACAACTAGACGTCAACGGACGCATAGGAAAAACTCAACGTTTATCGACACCAACGGAGAGGTGACCACTGGGGAAAGAATATATGTTACGAACATCGGACGATGATGTTTACCGACATCAACAAAGAAACCAGACATTTACCGATGATTGGGGGTGAGACTCGATGTTTATCGACACCAAAAGAATGGTGTTTACCGACACCAAAGAAAGGACACACACGGGTGCTGACATGACACTTACCGATATCACAAGAGGACGACATCTACATATGTCAGAGCAAGGCTAAACACTTGCTAGGGGTCTCAATGGGGAGAATCCAGCTTTCCTTCCACGGCCGGGTGAGGAAATAAACCTCTCTGGGAAATATCAATCTTGAATGCTGTCAGGAGCAACTGTAGCAAACGTGCTATACAGATGTTGAACAAAGATCCGCCTCTGTCGGGGATATGGTCCAATTAGGTTTGACATATGAATGCATATGTTTGAATTTTTCTATGGCGTAATGCTCCAAATTGAATGGAAATGCTACGCGATTTGAGGATGCAATGATCACTACATGCAAAATGCAAAATGATGAACTCCTGCCGGGGAGCAAACTGATCAGATACTCCAACCCTGTGGGGAGACTCTGTCTGAGACTTTGCGGGGAAGTAATACCAACTTCTCACTCATGCTGGAGAATAGCACTGCTGCTGGGGAAAGGATCCCAATGCACTCGGGGACTCTGCTAGGGAAACAACCAAAGCGACCTCGCTAGGGAGAGCTGCCAATCCACTCCACAGGTAGGATAAACTCTACTGAAGATAATTTTCACCGGACCTGATCCACTCGGGGAACCTGCTGGGGAAAACCTTCACAACTCTAGTGGGGAAAGGCATAACTCTGTTGGGGAAATAATATACCAGACCACGCTGAGGATAGACATCCACAATCCTGCCGGGCAAAAGCGTTCACGACCACGCTGGGGATAGCAGTACTTCAAGCCAGACTGCTGGGGAATAAAACCACTCCACCGACACCTTCGCTGGGGATACAACATCCTTCCAACTCAGTGGGGATAATCAATCTTCAGACTCAGCTGGGAACTCGATAGCTTTCAAGCTAGCTAGGGGTACAACCCACTCTCAGTCCTGCTGGGAACTTAACAATCTTCAGCTCTGCTGGGGATAGAAGGCACTATCCACAGACGTCTCTGCAGGGGAGAAAAAATAGTTCTGACAGCCTTCAGACTTGCTTGGGGAAACATCCTCAATCCGCTGGGGAATCACCCGTGGCTTAACTGCTTCAGCCAGGAATCAAAAAGTAACAACCTGCAAAATAGCACGACAAACATGCCCCAGGGGTTGCATGGACAAGATACGCTCAAGTGTCCTCAACATTCAAAATGATTTTCAAATGTTTTATCTTTCTGCACGTTATTGTTTAACCTTCATGTTTTCATATGCAATGCCTATCAAACATTCGGACGTTTTTGCAAACAAAACTGTAAAAATAAAAACAAGAGAGCAATTTATCTGAATAACGACTTTTATTGATTGAAAATGGGCCCGAAAAGGCGAATACATCAGGAAGCAATTCCTTGAAAGAGGTAATTGCGCACAAAAGGAAAAATCTATCCTAATGGAAATGTGAACACGGCATCCACTATTTCCCAATTCTGTTATAACTCACAGATCATCAGTTTTCCTCCCAAGTTCCTTGCTTTCTGAGAAGAATGATTGGACCGATCACATCTTTCAAGATGGTAGACGCTGAAGCGCGATGAAGTACAAATAACTCGGACTGTAGTCTTCGCTTTAATCCCTCTTTTGCCTGGATCGCCCTTTCGGGTTTTCAATCCACCGGGATACCCATTTTTGCCTAAGCCGCCCTTGCGGGTTTTCGACTTACCGGGTGTACAAATTCTTTTCATTCTTTATCCCTAACTTTTGCCCGAACCTTTTCTCTTTTTTTTTTGGTTCGCCGGGATGCCCTTTTTTGCCTGGACTCTTTTATTCTTTTTGTCTAGCGGGTCAATTTATGCGAAGTATTTTTTGACTACATCTGAGTTAACAGGGGACGGAAAATCTTCACCATCCATAGTTGTAAGCATCAAGGCTCCACCGGAGAAAACCTTCTTCACAACGTATGGACCTTCGTAATTAGGAGTCCACTTGCCCCTGTTATCTGTACCGGGAGGAAGGATCCTCTTCAAAACAAGATCACCAATCTGATAGCTTCGAGGACGCATTTTCTGATCAAAGGCTCTCTTCATCCTTCTCTGATACAACTGCCCATGGCATACAGCTGTTAATCGTCTCTCTTCGATAAGGCTCAACTCGTTAAACCTTGTTCGAATCCACTCGGCTTTGTCAAGCTTGACATCCAACAAGACTCTCAGAGAGGGGATCTCCACTTCAACAGGTAGGACAACTTCCATACCATACACAAGGGAGTACGGGGTTGCCCCGGTCGACGTACGTACTGAGGTACGGTACCCATGCAAAGCGAAAGGCAGCATCTCATGCCAATCCTTGTCTGTCACGACCATCTTCTGCACAATTTTCTTAATATTCTTGTTTGCCGCCTCTACAGCACCATTCATCTTTGGTCTATAAGGAGAAGAATTGTGATGTTCAATCTTGAAATCTCTACAAAGTTCTTTCATCATCTTGTTATTAAGATTCGAACCATTATCAGTGATAATTCGTTCAGGAACTCCATAACGACATATGATTTCCTTCTTGATGAACCGGGCAACCACTTGTTTGGTAACATTAGCATAGGAAGCTGCTTCCACCCACTTAGTGAAGTAATCAATCGCAACCAGGATGAAGCGATGTCCATTCGAAGCAGTAGGCTCAATCTTCCCAATCATGTCAATTCCCCACATGGCGAACGGCCAAGGCGAATTCATGACATTCAGAGGGCTTGGTGGTACATGCACCTTATCAGCATAGATTTGACACTTATGGCACTTCCGAGCGTACTTGAAACAATTGGATTCCATAGTCATCCAGTAATAACCGGCTCTCAACAATTTCTTAGACATTGCATGACCGCCAACATGGGTACCAAAAGATCCTTCATGCACTTCCTGCATCAACATGTCTGCTTCGTGTCTATCCACGCATCTGAGCAGAACCATGTCAAAGTTTCTCTTGTACAACACATCATCCTGATTCAAATAAAAGCTTCCAGCTAGCCTTCTCAGGGTTTTCTTATCATTCTTTGACGCTCCTTCAGGATACTCCTGGCTCTTGAGGAAGTTCTTGATATCATAGTACCACGGCTTCTCATCAACAACAGACTCGGCTGCAAACACATACGCAGGCCTCTCGAGTCGATTCACCGCAACATAAGGCACATGATTCCACCAATGAACTTTGATTATAGACGACAAAGTAGCCAAAGCATCAGCCATCTGATTCTCATCCCGGGGGACATGATACAACTTCACCTTCTTGAAGAACGTCAGTATTCTTCTGGTGTAATCTCGATAAGGAATCAAATGCGGCTGATTGGTGTTCCAATCTCCATTGACCTTGTTAATCACTAGAGCGGAATCTCCATAAATGTCAAGCGTTTTGATCCTCAGATCGATGGCTTCTTCTATCCCCATGATACAAGCCTCATACTCAGCTTCGTTGTTGGTGACATCAAAAGTCAATCTGGCAGAAAAAGGTATATGAGCACCTTTAGGATTAATAAGCACTGCCCCAACACCGTTGCCATTCACATTCACAGCCCCATCAAACATCATTGTCCACTTGTCATCAGGATCCGGTCCTTCCTCGACAAGAGGCTCTTCACAATCTTTCATCTTAAGATACATGATGTCTTCATCAGGGAATTCAAACATCATCGGCTGATAATCATCAATCGGTTGTTCGGCAAGGTAGTCTGACAGAATACTTCCTTTGATGGCCCTCTGCGACGTATACTGAATATCATATTCTGTTAAAATCATCTGCCAACGGGCAACACGTCCGGTGAGAGCCGACTTCTCAAAGATGTATTTCACATATACTGCCTCAGTCGGCGAACAGCCCAGGCCAAAGCACAGCAAGTTTTCTCAAGCTGTGAATATTTGATTTCACAGTCGGTAAGCTTTTTGCTAAGGTAGTATATGGCATGCTCTTTTCGACCAGACTCGTCATGCTGTCCCAATACACACCCCATCGAATTCTCGGTCACTGATAGGTACATTATCTGAGGTCTCCCAGGAACTGGAGGTATAAGGATTGGAGGTTTCTGCAGATACTCTTTTATCTTGTCAAAAGCTTTCTGACAGTCATCATTCCACCTGATTGCTTGATTCTTTCTTAGCAATTTGAATATTGGTTCACACGTGGCAGTTAGGTGAGATACAAACCTTGCAATGTAATTCAATCTCCCTACAAACCCACGAACTTGCTTTTCTGTTTTCGGTTCAGGCATTTCTTGTATAGCTTTGACTTTTGCTGGATCAACCTCAATCCCTTTCTCACTGACAATGAAGCCTAACAGCTTCCCAGATTGCACACCAAATGTACACTTGTTCGGGTTCAGCCTCAGTTTGAACTTTCTCAGCCGGTCGAACAATTTCTGCAAATTTACCAGGTGCTCCTCTTCTGTCTGCGACTTTGCAATCATATCATCCACGTACACTTCAATCTCTTTGTGCATCATGTCATGAAAGAGAGTCGTCATAGCCCTCGGATAAGTAGCACCGACATTCTTCAGCCCAAATGGCATCACCTTATAGCAGAACATGCCCCAAGGTGTAATGAATGTCGGCTTTTCCATGTCCTTTGGCGCCATCTTAATCTGATTATAACCAGAAAAACCATCCATGAAAGAGAAAACCGAGGATTGAGCCATATTATCAACCAATACATCAATGTGAGGTAATGGGAAATCATCTTTCGGACTCGCTCTGTTCAGATCCCGGTAATCGACACGCATTCTGACTTTGCCGTCCTTCTTCGGCACAGGAACGATATTGGCCACCCACGGGGGATAAGTCGTCACTGACAAGAAACCCGCATCAAACTGCTTCTGAACCTCTTCCTTGATCTTAACAGCCATATCAGGACTCGTTCTCCGAAGCTTCTGCTTGACTGAAGGACACTCTTCCCTGAGAGGTAGTTTATGCACCACAATATCGGTATCCAACCCAGGCATATCTTGATACGACCAGGCGAATATCTCCACATACTCTCTCAGCATCTCAATCAACCTTCTCTTGACATCTTCCTTCAAAGCAGCCCCGATCTTAATATCTTTTCTAGCGTCCTCAGTACCAAGATTAATAATCTCCAACTCCTCCTGATGAGGTTGGATAACCCTTTCCTCTTGCTTCAACAATCTGACCAATTCTTTAGGGAGTTCCCAGTCTTCCTCACTCTCCTCTTCAGCTTGGTAGATGGGATCCGTGAGGAAGCATCATCAACTATGGACTTGGATGTGTAAACCTGAAATCAAAGCTCAACTGTGAGTCACAAACCACTAGGTCAAGACCTAGGTTCAAAGATGGAGAAAAAATTCAAAACAGAACATGAAATTTAACATGAATCAACTTCATTCAATCAAGAACACAATCCAAAAGGTCTCATGTCAATATCATTAACCAAAATCATTTCATGAACCAAACATGGCAAGGTATGCAAGTTGTGACCACATTGTGACATCAGAAGCAACAAATGTACATTAAATCAAAAATGATTCAAATAATCTTGGCAAAATTCATGAGTAAACAGAACATACCACATGATCATCACACAAAAAATTAGAGGCATTGGACATCATTAGGCATGGAAATCACATAGCATAAGTCAAGGCAAGCACAACAAGCTCATGTGTGACACCAATTGTCACACCAGCTTAGCATAAGCATAAAACAGAGATGGATCATGGTAAAAACCTCAAACCAAAGCCAAAACAACATTCAACATGTCTATAAATAGTGTGCAAAATTTCACATTCATTGGATAAGGAACAAACATTTAACAATCAAATGAAGTTCAAAGCAATTTGGAAGCTCAAATGTGACCATCCAAGAGGAAAAATCTCAATTAAATCAGAAATGATCCCAAAAATTCCAACAAAATTCATGATCAATAACAACATCTATAATATGCATCATACAAAAAACCAAAGCAATTGAAGTTCATTTGCATGGCAAACAAATCAATCAAGTTGAACATCACAAGGTGTGACACAAATTGTCACACCTACCTTAGCATGATCATAAAACAGAAATGGTGAATGATAAAATAACCAAATCAACACCAAAATGTCAAGCAATGAGTCTAGTTATAGCATGCAAAATTTTATGAGCATTGGATAAGAATCAAGCATTTCACAAATGATATGGCAAGGCAATGTCATGAATGGACATGTATTCAATCTCCTTAGACAAAATAATTTTCAGGCCAGGCACAATTTATGGGAAAATGATGATAAAATAGTAGACAAAAAATGCAACATGATGCAAAAAACCACATAATTTTTGGAGCAATTTTCAATTAACTATGAATTTTGGAAGATGAAGAAAAAATAAAAAATACATGAGACATAGCATATGAACACATGGAGTGAAATGGAAAATATCATGAAGCATTTGAACATTTGTGCCTGGCGCGGAATCGAAGTGAGAATGGATTCAAAAATTGGCGCGCTGAACAAAATGAAACTCAGCGTTTCATTAATTGACCTGGCCGATCAATGCACATGTGGCCAGGTCAAAGCGCTACAGGCCAACCAATATTGAGCATATCAACATGTAGATCTTGCATCATACATCAACAATCAACAAACATTTCATCAAGAAATCAACAAATACGCATGGATCGAAGAGAATAAGTTTCATCATCAAAACTTTAAACAATCATATCTCACTCAATTATGCATGGAATTCAATGATTTAAAGCTCAGATTAACCAGCATCACAAGATCTACAACAATAGCAAAATGAATTTGAGAAATAAGAGGATCAATTTGGAACCTCTTGAAGAGCAGCTTTGGAATTTGATGGATACAAGGCCTTGTGATGCTTCCAATCTCTTCTATAATGCTTGTACAAGTAATTGGAGGAAGAATTGAGGCTCAATTGCACACGATCTCACAAAAATCTGAATCCACCATTGTTGCTTCAAGCTTGGAGAATGCTTCAAAACTGCACCAATTCTCTCGATTCTTCCTTCAATCTTGCTCAATGATGCTTCCAGGGGATGAATCAAGTAACGGATTGTGGTTTGTTTGAAGAAATTGAGAAAAACATTTGAGATAAAATTTCAAGAATTTGGATCTAGATCTGAAAAAAGTGATTGTTCTTAGCTGAAAACAGTTAGGGTTTGTGTTATATACCTCCTCCTAATCATGCTCTTAATCATGTTTAAGCAAATGGTAAGTGGATTAGCAAGAGATAAGGTGCATATGCAAATTTGGTATTTCACCTCTATGCATGGTATGCATGCATGAACAGTACACGAATTCACTTTAATTTCACTTAAAAATCCATTTTGGAGCTATTGGCAATGATAGAATGTTCAAATAATTGACCAATTTTAAACTTAAAAAATTTCCCTCCAAAAATCAAGTGAATTAGCAAATGTCCATATGATGATAATGCATGTCATGTAATGCAAGATTTGAAAATAGAAGTCAAAAGAAGAATGTACAAAAAAGAGCCATCCAATTTGGAGCTTTGGTTGAGAAGTTATGCACATTTGAATCTTCAAGTACACCTTTCCATGTTTTCATCATATCTCTCCAACCATACATGCGAAATTCATGATCTTGGACTTTTTGGAAATGGGAGAGAAAGATCTACAACTTTCATGTTGGACAAAATTTCATTTGAAGCCTTCTTGATGATGTAATCTTGAGTTGAAAACCTTTCCATTTTTGGCAAATTCAAATTACAGGTCACCTGCTATTTTGGGAAAATTTTGATCTGACCTCAAATCCCTCAATGTTGATGTTTGAAATGTCAAATGATACTTGTATGAACATGAATGAGGCATCTCTAACCATCTCCCACCTCCAAATCCACAGTTGAACTGACAGTTGACTTCTGTTGACTTTTTAGGGTTTCAGATGATTTGCACATTGACTGATGAGCTCTGAGCCTTCAACTCTTGGCCAAACCACTTCAAAATGATCCTTGGGTTACATGAACTCATTGTACCAACCCTAGGGCTTTGATTCCATAGAAAATGCACTTGCTTGCTTGCACAGTTGAATCTCCTGACCAGTCCTGCCTGATGACTTGATGGACTATGCAAAATGGGAGGTGCAAATTTGAGGTGCTACAATATGGTAGAGCAGTTACTCCAGACACCCTCAAAAATCTCAGTGTTGTCTCTGTTTTTGAATTCCGAAGCGCACGGAGAAGCACTATAGAGAGTTCTTGAACAAGCATACGTAGAGCATGATATTACTATGGATCAGTTTAATCACATCGTGGCTAACATCACTTCATGCAACAATTTGAGCTTCTGCGATGAAGAACTCCCTGAGGAGGGAAGAAATCACAACCTGGCTTTGCATATTTCAATGAACTGTAAGGAAGATGCCTTTGATGGTTCGTGCAAGATAGTAATTGGTGAAGTGGACCTTCCGGTTAAGATAGGTCTGAGTGATTTTTAGATTACTTTTCAAGTAATGGATATCCACCCGGCCTACAGCTGTTTATTGGGAAGGTCATGGATTCATGAGGCAGGGGCTGTTACCTCCACTTTGCATCAGAAATTGAAATCTGTCAAGAATGGAAAGCTTGTGATTGTTGGAGGAGAGAAGGCGTTGTTGGTTAGCCATCTTTCATCTTTCTCGTATGTTGAAGTTGAGGATCAGGTCAAAACTCCGTTCCAAGCCTTGTCTATTGCTGCTGAGAAGAGAGTTGGGGCACCTATGTCCTCGTTGAAAGATGCGAAGAAGATTGTGGAAGAAGGTATCGTTGACCAGTGGAGGCACATGGTAGAGGTCTCCGACAAAAAAGGCAGAACCGGCTTGGGGTTCCAGAAAGGCTCATCAATTGCAAGATTTGAAGATATGCAACTCAGCTTCCGTAGCGGAGGGTTCATTCATGGAAATGAACAACACTTAGCTGTTGTGCTAGAGGATAACGAAAAGGAAGACTACACCAACTTTGTAAACCATGGAAAGACATGCAACAATTGGATTGTTGTTGATATTCCTATTATTTTGCATCGATCTAAGTAATTGCTTTTATATTTTAAAATCCTTCTCTTATGCCTAAGAGAGAAGTGAACATTGTTTGGGCATTTTAAATTGATCATTAATAAAATTAATTTTATTCATCCACATCTTTGATGTTTATTTTTACTTTTTGCTTTATTCTAAAAATGCTAATCACAAAAAACATAAATAAACAATATAATTGTCCATCTGCATAATATTTGGTCACAAATTCACTTCTCTAAAATCAAAATATCAAATCATTATGCAGGTTGGTTCCTAACCCTATTGAATACAATTAGCCTTCTCCTTCTCCAAATTTTGAATTCCCTGTGTTTGAGGCCGAGGAGGAAAGTGATGTAGAAGTGAGTGATGAATTGTCTCGTCTTCTTGAGCAAGATGAAAAGATTATTCAGTCGTTTGAAGAGCAGATTGAGCTAGTCAATTTGGGTTCCGAAGATGATGTGAAGGAGGTCAAGATTGGGTCTTGACTTTGTCTAGATGCTAAGAAGGGGTTGATTGATCTTCTTCGAGAATATTCAGATTTGTTTGCTTGGTCCTATCAAGACATGCCTGGGTTGGATTCTGAGATTGTGGAGCATAGATTACCGTTGAAGACAGAATGCCTGCCAGTTAAGCAGAAGTTGAGAAGAACGCATCCTGATATGGATGTGAAGATCAAAGAGGAAGTGCAGAAGCAGATCGATGTCGGTTTCCTTGTAACTACTGAGTATCCGTAATGGGTGGCCAATATTGTGCCAGTGCCGAAGAAAGATGGAAAGGTCTGCATGTGTGTTGATTATAGAGATCTGAATAAAGTCAGTCCAAAAGATGATTTCCCTCTGCCACACATTGATATGTTGGTAAACAATACTGCTAGATCCAAAGTCTTTTCGTTTATGGATGGATTTTCCGGATATAATCAGATCAAGATGGCACCCGAAGATATGGGGAAGACCACATTCATTACACCCTGGGGAAAATTTTGTTATAGAGTGATGCCTTTCGGTCTAAAGAATGCTAGTGCGACTTACCAGAGAGCAATGACTACTCTTTTTCATGATATGATGCATAAAGAGATTGAAGTTTATGTCGATGACATGATTGCTAAATCAATTGATGAAGAGGAACATGTTGAGCATTTGTTGAAGCTATTCCAGCGTTTAAGGCAGTATAAACTCCGCTTGAATCCCAATAAATGTACTTTTGGTGTTCGTTTTGGTAAGTTGTTGGGCTTTATTGTCAGCGAGAAGGGTATTGAAGTTGATCCTGCCAAGGTCAAAGCAATACAAGAGATGCCTACGCCCAAAACTGAGAAGCAAGTCAGAGGCTTTCTCAGCCGGTTGAATTATATTTCCAGATTCATTTCCCACATGACTGCCACATGTGCACCTATATTCAAGCTTCTTCAGAAAGATCAGTCTTGAGATTGGACCGAAGACTGCCAGAAAGCTTTTGACAGTATTAAAGAATATTTGCTTGAACCTCCGATTTTGTCTCCACCTATTGAAGGAAGATCGTTGATCATGTATTTGACTATACTCGAAGATAGTATGGGTTGTGTTCTTGGTCAGTAAGATGAGACTGGAAAGAAAGAATTTGCAATTTACTACCTCAGTAAGAAGTTCACTGATTGTGAGACTCGGTATTTTATGCTTGAGAAGACTTGTTGCGCATTGGTTTGGGGTGCTAAGCGTCTGCGCCAGTATATGTTGAATCTTACCACTTGGTTGATATCCAAAATGGATCCAATCAAGTATATATTTGAGAAGCCTGCTTTAATTGGGAGAATTTCCCGTTGGTAGATGTTATTGTCAGAGTATGATATCAAATACCGATCTCAGAAAGCAATCAAAGGTAGTATCTTGGTTGACCATTTGGCCCACCTACCAATTGAAGATTACCAATTAGTGCAGTATGATTTTCCTGACGAAGAGATTTTGTACTTGAAAATGAAAGATTGTGATGAACCATTTCTTGAAGAAGGTCCAGAACCTGGTTCCTGTTGGGGCATGGTATTTGATGGAGTTGTTAATCAATATGGAAATGGCATCGGGGCAGTGATTATTACTCCTCAAGACACACATCTACCATATACAGTTAGATTGACTTTCAAGTGTACAAACAACATGGCAGAATATGAATCTTGCATTATGGGGCTTGAAGAGGCCATGAATCTCAGAATCAAGTATTTGGTTGTCTTCGGTGATTCGGCCTTGGTTGTGAATCAAATCAAAGGTGAGTAGGAGACAAATCAACCTGGTTTAGTACCATATAGAGATTATGGAAGGAGGATTTCAACTTTCTTTACAAAGGTTGAATTTCATCATATCCCTCGAGATGAGAACCGGATGGCAGATGCTCTTGCAACGTTGGCATCAATGATTGTAGTGAAGTATTAGAATGAAGTTCCCAATATATCTGTGATGCATCTTGATAGGCCAGCTCATGTGTTTACTTTTAAAGAAATCAAAGACGAGAAGCCGTGGTATTACGACATCAAATGTTTCCTCCAAAGTCAGATTTACCCGCCTGGGGCATCTTTGAAAGATAAGAAAACTTTGAGAAGATTAGCCGACAATTTCTACTTGAATGGTGATATAATGTACAACAGAAACTTCAACATGGTTTTGCTCAGATGCGCGGATAGGCATGAAGCAAACTTGTTGATGACTGAAGTGCATGAAGGTTCCTTTGGTACTGAATCCAATGGACATGCAATGGAGAAGAAGATGTTGCGAGCAGGTTACTATTGGCTGACAATGGAATCTGACTGTTGCAAATTTGTGAAGAAGTGCCACAAGTGTCAAATTTATGCTGATAAGATCCATTTTCCTCTGACATTATTGAAGGTTATCTCTTACCCATGGCCCTTCTCCATGTGGGGAATTGATATGATTGGGATGATCGAGCCCAAAGCTTCGAATGGACATCGTTTCATTTTGGTGGCAATTGACTACTTCACAAAATGGGTTGAAGCGGCATCGTATGCAAATGTGACCAAGCAAGTTGTTGTAAGGTTTATCAAGAATCAAATCATATGCCGTTATGGTGTGCCAAGTAAGATCATTACTGATAATGGATTGAACTTGAATAACAATATGGTGGAAGCCCTTTGCAAAGACTTCAAGATTGCACATCATAATTCTTCTCCCTACAGGCCTAAGATGAATGGGGTTGTTGAAGCTGTGAATAAGAATATCAAGAAGATTATCCAGAAGATGGTTGTCACATATAAGGATTGGCATGAGATGCTCCCATTTTCTTTGCATGGGTATCGTACATCCATCCGCACTTCAACAGGGGCAACCCCTTTTTCTCTTGTTTATGGTATGGAAGCAGTACTCCCCATAGAGGTTGAGATTCCTTCATTGCGTGTGCTCATGGAATCCAAGTTGACTGAAGATGAATGGTGTCAGACCAGGTTTGACCAGCTGAATTTGATTGAAGAGAAGAGATTAACTGCCATGTGTCATGGTTAGTTCTATTAGCAAAGAATAAAGAAAGCTTTTGATAAGAAGGTCAAACCTCGAGTGTTCATAGAAGGTGACCTTGTGCTCAAGAAGACTTTAACGTCCAAGCCAGATTCCACAGGAAAATGGACTCCTAATTATGAAGGCTCATATGTTGTTAAGAGATCATTTTAAGGCGATGCATTGATTCTTACAACTATGGATTTTGAAGAGTTCACTCGTCCTATGAACGCAGATGCAGTCAAGAAATACTTCGCCTAAAAAAGAAAAGAACAACTCGCTAAGTTGAAAACTCGAAAGGGAGACTTAGGCAAAAATGAGCGTCTCGGTGGATTGAAAACCCAAAAGGGCGATCCAGGCAAAAATTAGAGACCTAAAACAGAAAGAATTTCCCGATAAGTTGAGTACCCCACATTGGGGCAACTTATTCAAAAATTAGGGATTATGGCAAGTAACTGCGTTCTGCTGATCTTCAGTGTTTTGAAGGCTTGTTTGAGCACAAGGATTGACGTCGATTCATCATCCCAGTAGCGGCCAAAAGCACAGTGGATATCAAGAGTTGGTAGAGGGATTAAGGATCATTTATATTCAATGTAAATTACCATTTTCAACTTTGTAAAATCTATGGAGTCTTGCCATTTACAGACTACCATTTTCTACTCTTATTTACTTCAGTCAATAATTTTAAATTTTATTATGATCATTTTAAAATTAAATTTTTTTATCAAAAATCAATCAAGTTTTTTTAAATATATAAAAGCAAGAATTTTTCAAAGCAATTAAAATGAATATCAACAGCATTTCGATGGATAACAAGTCCTTAAGTGTAAAAGATCAGAGGTTCCCCAAGCAGTTAACCCTTCGGGTATCCCTAGAAATTAGTGTGATTCAGTTCCTCGGCGGAGTGTTTGATCCTCAGTGGAATTTCTTTCCTTGTCCCCAGCTGATTTGGTTGATTCAGATACCCTGCGGCATGTTGTTTTCCCCGACAGAGTTTCTGCCTTCCCCAGCGAAGTTCGTATTTCCTCAGCAGGGTTGATCTTCAGAGATGGTTGATCTTCCCTAGTGGATCGCTTTGGTGTCCCCACCAATCTCTATTCAACTTGCTCTTAGTCAGAGTTTCCTCCTGGTTTCTGAGCAGCTTTTGTTATTGATTTTTTCTCTATAGGGTTGTCTCCCATTTTTATGGTGTTGACCTAAAATTTCCCACAGAGTTGATATGTTCTATCCTCAGCAGATCTCCTCCTTCCCCAGCTAGGTTTGAGCCTTTGGGATGTTGATCTCTCTGTTCTCTAGCGACTGTCTCCATATTTTGTGGATTGACCGAGGATTGTACCGGTGGTTCAAATTCTTTGGGACACCTCTGTATCCTTTGTGATCGTTTTATCAGCATAACCATCATATATATATATATACATTCATATAATTTCATAATTTGCATATCCTTCATCTTCCTATTTGATTTGTTTGAGATTCTTATTCTCTATCATGGCGGTATTTTATCCCTATATCAAATCTGGTGTTTGTCCTACTTCAATTGTAGAGTGTCAGCCCCTTAAGCAGAAAGACTTTAACCTTTCTCTGTTTCCCCACTGAGTTTATTTCCTCGTGGATGGTTGTTATTTCAGTTTCCTCTCCAGTAGATTATCTGGATGGAATTACTCCCCTTGAGTTATGTCCTCATTGGGTTGAGTTTTGATTGGCCATTTTCTTTCTAGCTCTTACCTAGATGGATACTTTGGTCCCCTAAGAGTCTATTACCCAGTAACTGGTACTATTCTTCTTAGTTTGCAGTTTGTTACTTCTTGCCCAATACCCAGAAAAAGTACCCTTATTTTTCTCCTCAGTAGAGTCCCCAAGAAGTATATCCTTGATATGTTCATCCTAACTGGTGATGGATATCTTTCTTTCCCCTACCTGAGTCTATCCTTGATATGTTCACTTTAACTAGTGACGGATATTCTCATTCTTGGTATTCTACCCAATAAAAAGGTAGTTCTAATCCCTATTTTGTTCCTCAGAGAGTTAATCCTTGATATGTTCATCTTAACCGGTGACGGATTTTCTCTTTGATTGGTTTTCTACCCAGTAACCAGTAGTTGTAAATCCCATTTTATTCCCTTTTTAGAGTCTATCCTCGATATGTTCATCTTAACCGGTGATGGATTTTCTCTTTGATTGGTTTTCTACCTAGTAACCGGTAGTTGTAAATCCTACTTTGTCTCCTCACAGAGTCTATCCTTGATATGTTCATCCTAACCGGTGACGGATTTTCTCTCCGACGATTTTCTATCCAGTTTTCGATAGATGTAATTCCTACTCTTTTTGTTCAGTTGGTATATCCTTGATATGTTCATCCTAACCGATGACGGGTATCCTCCTTGGCATTTCCAGGCAAGTCTATCCTTGATATGTTCATCTTAATCGGTGACGGATTTTCTTCCCTGTTGAGTTTATCTTTGATATGTTCATCCTAGCGAATGATGGATACTCTCACCCTTGGTCTTCTTTCCAGTAACTGGTAGTTGTAAATCCTATTTTTCTGCATTTTTCCCAGCAAGGTTATTCTTACCCAGTAACCGGTAATGAATACTCCCCCCTGTTGGTTCCCAGCGAGTCATCCTTGATATGTTCATCCTAACCGATGACGGGTGTCCTCTCTGTTAAACTTTTATTATCTCCTTACCCAGTAGCAGGTAGTAGATAATAGATTTCTGCTCCTCCTGTGTTGAAGTTTATCTTCCCCAGTTGAGTTGAGTGCGCATTTTCTTAGTGAAATCGCTTTTCCCTGCATGATTCAAGTACTTCAGTTTTATCCTGACTTACTCATGTTCCCTGTAGATGTTGTCATTTCCCCAGCTGAGTCTTTTCCATGTTTTTGTGGAATCCCTCTAGTCCCCCAGTAGTTTTAAGTCGTAACCTGGCCTACGCATAACTCCTTTTTCCCCAGAGTCTTTGTCTCCCTAGTGAGTTTTCCTTATGGAATGCATTGTGCTCCTACGAATTTTCGGTCTCTCTGATTTCTTTTTCCTTTGTGGCAATATTTCCCTACAGATCATTAACTTTTACATTCATATCATATGCATCATGATATCTCTTAGGGACCAAAATTTGTTTCCATATGTTGTTATTTAAGCCCATTCAACTGAGTCGAGCCAAAGATTTTAACCTTCACCTCCTCAGTTAGAATGTCCTTAAATAGGGGCAGCTTTAAGACCCCAATTTTGACCCTAAGATCCCTCATGCAATTCCATCATAAGCATTAGCATTGGGATCATACATTGGCATCCTCCTTACCCCTCTTTCATTGGGTTTGTTTTGGGATAGATCACTAAGAACTTTGTGATTATATCATACTTGTATTTTATCATTTCACTAACCAAATTACCAAAAATATGTCTTTGCATTTGTCTAACTCTTTTGTAGGAAGGCCATGATTCCATTGATTCATCAAGTTCACCTCTAGGGTTTGAGACCCTTAAGAACAAAGAGCACAACCAAGAATTGATTCAAGAATGGTTATGAACATCATATATGAGTCCAAATATTCTCTACATGTTATATTGATCAAGTTTTCTTCAAGAGTTTGAGGGTGATTTGCCTTGGAAACCCTAGTTTGACTAGGTATCTTGAGTAACTTCTCCAACAAGCTATCTCACCAATTGATCAAATTTCTCAAGGGACACTTCAAAATTCATCATCTTATGCATATATGTTCTACCATGAGCCAATAAATTCAAGAGGATTGGAAGTTAGCAAGTTGGTTGATGGTGGTTGGCCAGATGAATTCATCTGATCAAAACTGGGTCTCCCTAGACCCTATCTCCTGCAATTTTAACCATATGAAAATGATTCCAAGAGAAAACTTACTCTAAATGACATTCCAAACAACTTTCATGTTGAGACCTAGAGCTAGTTTTGCTTGTAAAATCATTTTCTATGTTGAAATATTATAGGTCATTTTGTCTAAACCCTAATTTGAAATTCAACTTTCGAAGGCCATAACTTGCTCAATTTTTATGATATAAAATATATCCAAGTTTCAAAATAAACTTCAATGTGTCTACTTCAACTTTAATGTTTGGAATGGGAGCTAATTCAACCTTTTTGAGCATGTGATATGAGGTTACATATATGTCACTTTTGACCTATACCATTGACCAAGTGATTTTTCCAAACTTCAAAAATGAATAACTCTATCATTTCAAATCCAAATGGCATGACATTGGTGACCATTTTGAAGGTCTTTGAAAGCTCCACAACTTTTATGAAGACATATTTCTTATTTGAAGCTCATATAAAAAGTTAAGCAAGGTGGATTATTGAGACATATGGCTTGACACTTAGAAAAATTTTGATATGTCAAAAATTTCCAAACTTCAACCTCAAATGAATCCAAGTTCCAAGCTCCAAATGAAAAATTGTTGAACATGAAAGTTGTTTCTCTTGATCTCACATTTCCAAAGAGCTCAAATTCATTCATTTTGGACAAGGAATGCATAGGCTGCACATGGCATGAACGTGGTGTCATCACTTGGCAAAGATCAAACTTCAAATCCAAATGTACACTTGCCTTGCAATCCAAGCTGAACTCAGACTATCTAACATTCATTTGTGTACTTATGGCAATGATTTTATGGGCTTATGCGCGCCCATGCACCCATGCATCATCAATGACCAAATTTGGAAAGTGATTTTAAGTGTGCAAATATCAATGGTTTCAGCTATAAATAGAGCCTCATATGCTCAGCAATCAACACACATTTGCGCCAGCTTTGAGCCCCCTTCTCTAACCCTCACTTTGCAAAGGATAAATCTGAGAAATTCATTTGAATTTGAGGTTGAATTTCCATTGTTTTGAAATTCAAATCTCCAGGAATCCACAGCCTTGTAAGCATTCAATCCTTCTTCTGCAAGCATTTAGAGTGAGTACAAGTACAAGCAAGATCAAGATCAATTGAATCCAGACCTCCATTGAAGGTATTTTCAAGAAATTTTAATCTCTTAAATTCTCTTAAATTCTTGCTCAGTTCTATTGATTCTTTGGTTGTCTTAAGTCCTACCAATGTAGGCAAGAAGATTGAGTTGCTTTGAGGCCAAATCGAAGCAACTCAGTTCATGTACCTCAAATTTCAACTCCATGTATCTCTCAATATACATGGAGTTAGAGTGAATTGAGGCCAAATTCGAACTGAGTGTCATTTTTACTTTGAAATCATGTCCTTGTTTTTAATTTTGGTGATGGTTTAAAGTGGACCAGTCCGGTGAGGTCCACCAGAGAAGAAGACCGAAGCTACAAATCCGACGATGTGTTGGCATCTCTCACAGCCATATGATCCATCTCATTTTTTTTAATCATGATCGTCCCTTTTAAATACCAATGTTATGGCGCGCTGACTCATGTCCATCGTGGATAGTGCGTTTCTGGCACTTGATCTGCCACCTCAATTAATGAGGGAGATCAAGTGGTCCACGTTTTTCTGATATTTTAATTTTCATTTTAATTGCATTACTTTCAATAATTCATATTAAATTCAATATTGATCCAAAAAATATGAGACTTTCACCAAAAAAATTCAACTATTTTTCTCTTTCATATTTTGAATTAAAATTATTTTTTGGATCATTCTTAATATTTTTCATGAATTAATTGATTTTGCATTTGTTTTTAATTGTTTAAAAATATTTTTAAATGTCCAAAAATTATGAAAAATTTTCTCCAAGGTCCTTTGGCCTTGTTGACCTATGATAAATCTCATGGCCATTTCTTTGGTGTTTTGATGAGATTTTAGGAATTGGACAAACCATATATTAATTTAAATGCACTATTTTAGTATTTTTTTAATTTGAATAAATTCCAAATAAATTTGTTGACCAATTGTGATGACTTGTTTATGTTTAACTCTTTTTGTTGGGCCTTGGTCAAGGTTGATT
Organism: Lathyrus oleraceus; assembly: GCF_024323335.1. Taxonomy (NCBI): domain Eukaryota; kingdom Viridiplantae; phylum Streptophyta; class Magnoliopsida; order Fabales; family Fabaceae; genus Lathyrus; species Lathyrus oleraceus. The sequence goes on from NC_066585.1 coordinate 503,300,488, forward strand.
TGACTTTGTCAAATTAATATCATTGGATTTAGGGGATTGATGAAATGTACATTCCATCTCCCAAAATGATTGAATGATATTAATTTGGTAAAAGTCCTCCTTTGACCAATTTGTGTTTTGATCCATTCCTCTCCCTCTTCATCTCATTCCCCTTCTTTATGCATTCACTTCATTTGGCCTATGATATCTCAAAGTTCTAATGCTAGTTGCATGAAAAATTTACATGAGTATGGATGAGATTAGGCTACACCTTTTGCATATTCTTTTTGTGTGTGGTATGTTTCATGAGCATAGTCCATTATACTATGTTTCTAACATGCATTAACACCAAAATTCTATTGTCTGACCTCAAATAGTTGTGACTTCTACATAAGTCCAATTACGATTGCTTAACATAGCGCTAAATTTGTGACATAAAAGGCATAAGCATTCTAGTTAGTGAGATTGTAAGTCTCCCTTCTTTCATGGTATTGTGTGGAAACTTGGCCTTCTTTCCTTCCTTTGGAAGATGTTTTTGCTCAAGGATTCATGCTTGTGATAAGTGGGTTGAGTGTTCTCCAAAGAATGTCTTGAAATGAAAAGCAAAAGAAAAACAATACTAACTTCTAACCAATTAACTACTTATTTTTAATTTCAAGCCTTTACTTTAATGCAATTTACTTTTAACACTCTATTTTATTTGTCATTGTTCATATCATTCTAATTGTTTATGTTAATGCAATTTTTACTTTGTCCATTTGGACCATATTGTGTGATATATTTTGTTTGTGAATAATTTGCTTGTTTGTGTGGTCTTTGACCATTAATGTACATAAAAATAAGAAAAAAAACCCTTAAAAAAATTTCAGTGGACTGTTGGCTTGATCTTGGACAAATGGACTTAGAATCTAGGCAACCTTCCTAAGCTAAAGGACTTGGCCAATGCCAACTTGCTGAGAAATCAAGTGCTTGCAATTTAAACTTCATTTGATACATCTTTGAAGACCTCTCTAAGTTCATCTGCAACAGGATCATTTTGAAGCTGTTATTTTGAACCTATGACTTGTGGAATTCATTTATTGCATAGGCTATTTTGGAGAAGATCATGGAATGGATAAGCTTGGATGTGGCCATATTTATTTGATGTCTTTCTCTTCAATATAATATAATTGTGCATTTGTGTGTTGCTTGATTCTAAAAAGTCCAAGGGAATTCTGGGTTTCTATTGACATTTTTGTCTATTGGATTGCTACCCATTTGGTCAGATCTTTTCAACTCTAAACTTTTAATTTTGTACATAGGATAGTCTCTTCATCTTCTCCCCATTTCTTTAATTTCAAAATCTCTCACTCCATTTTTCAAAATCTTCTTTGTGTGAACTACTTTTATTCTAAACTTAGACCATTTTTGCAAAAAGATAGAAACTTTGGCCTTATACCATTGCATTTTCAAACTTCTTTTCTTAAATCAAACTTGTAAATAAACTTAACTATACTTGACTTAAACTTTCAAAAAGCCAAAAAAGAACTAACACATTCAAACCATTTTCAGGCCTTTTGTGCCTTTCAAACTTATTTTTTGTTAAAAGCAATGCATCCACTTTGAAATTTGTATCACGAACTACGATGTTTTGATCCCTCATGTTTATGTTGGTACGTAGGCATAAGACCGAAGGTCTTGTCAAACACAAAAATATAATTAATAAATTCTTTTCTCATCCCCCCACTCTATTTGTTTGTAAACATCACTTTATACCAAGTACATATGCACACAAAAAGGGCTCCCTAGGAGTACCTAGGACACTTTGGGTGCTAACACCTTCCCTCTGTGTAACCAACCCCATTACCCGTGATCTCTGACTTTTTATTAGTTTTGATTTGAAAAATTCTTACTTTTGGGTTTTGTTCGTACTTTTTCCCTTTTCCCTTGGAAACAATAAAAGTGCGGTGGCGACTCTTGTTATTTGATCTCTAACTTGTCAATAGCTTGATGGTCATGAATTTCCCGCTACATTTCTCCAAAAAATGACAAAACATCTTTCATTTTTTATCACTAACATAATTTACTAACATCTTACTACATTATCTTTATTTTGATGTAATTTATTTTATGCTTATATTTCTTCTTATTTACTTTATGCTTTTATTTTAGCATCTCATATCATATTTTGTTATGGCTTATTATTTGTTCTTTGTCCATTCGGACTTCCATTTCCGTGTAAAAGACATTAATAAAGGAAAAAACCCTAAAAGATTTTGGTTCTCTTTATTGATGGACTTGAGGTTACTATCCTTAGCATTGTTATGGAGTTATGGACTTAGATCTAGGACCTTGACCTTTGCTTTGGGAGATTGTGATTTGAGACCTTGGGATCCATTTGATACCTTTGACACTAGACTTCTTTGTGAAGACATGGCTTGGTTATTTTGGTTTTCATCTTATGCATGATTATTCTTTTCTTATTTGGTTTTCTTGAGGCTTAATTAAAAGGAGGTAATTCTTGATTGAATTATTTCATAAAGCTTTCTATCTCTTGATTAGAATGCTCAAAGCTTGATGGTAACTTATTGAAGAATCCATGGAAATAAACACATGAACCTTTGAACTTTTCTTGAGAAATAAGCAATAAAGCTTTGAGATACTCTTGATCAAAATTAGATTGAAATATGCTTGAGGACCTTGGAGATCCTTCTTGAGAGATAGCCCATTGAGAATCAATGGTTAAGCACACTTTGCTAAGGAGCCAAAAAAACCTTAGTTGAGGAAACATGTTTGATGTTTTTGATGGGAAACTTTATCTTGCACAATAAACTTAAAAGAAACAAACATAGTTTTGCTATTTTAATTAGTGTTTAGATGAGTAATGAACACATAAACACAAGAGTAAAACACCAAAAAAAGAAGTGATTGATGATCCCTAGAAAAGGAAAACTCAAATATGAGAGGGAAAGGACAAAGATGCGATCTTGTTTGTATGCAAGGATGCAAATGATATGTGGGATCTTAAGGTTAAAAAGTAGGGTATGACACAATGCTGAAAGAATTTCAATAGAAAAAATCAATATTGAGAAAGAGAAACAGAGAGAAACACTTAACACTCAATTTCATATACTCTTAAGTGTAAAGCCTGTTTGTCACTTTGTGTATTTGCTTATTTATAAGCAATATTGTAAAACAAACCTTATATTTAACAATTTTTAAATTCCTTGAGGGACTAGGTTTTAGTCAGTAGCCTTAAGAAGTCATTGGGAGTAGTCTCTCAGTTATAATTCTTGAGAATTCACTGACGGATAGTCTTTGAGATTGTAATTAGTTTGATTATTGGATTAAGTCCCGTTGAGAAGGAAAAATCACTATGACAAGTGGACTGAACAAACCTAGTTAACGATGAACCAGGATAAAAATACCTTGTCATTTTTATCATTATAGTTATTATCTTTGGGTCATGAAAATATATCATATTTGAAACCCAATTCAATCCCCTATTTCTTGTGTTTCCTGGACCTTCAGTTGTCATCAGAGCTCCGGTTATGGTATTGACTACTTTGTGTCAAACACTTAAAGGTGTCAGATAAAGATCTATTTTTGAAACACGGAATGGCACATGCAAATAATGATAAAGATTATTAATCTACCAAACCTCCAATCTTCGATGGAGAAAAGTTTGACTATTAGATAGATAGAATTGAAATTTTCTTCATAGGTTATGTTGCAGATCTATGGGATATGGTAATAGATGGTTATACACATCCTATAGATGCAAATGGTACAAATCTTGAAAGAAGAAAAATGAATGAGAAGCAAAAGATGGATTACAAGAATCATCATAGATCTAGAACTATATTGTTGAATGTTATTTCGTATTGAGAGTATGAAAAGATTACAAATAGAGACTCTCTAAGTCTATATTTGATTCCTTATGAATGACTCATGAAAGAAACAAGCAAGTTAAGGAAATTAAAGCCTTGGCTTTAACCCACAAGTATGAAGCCTTTAGAATGGAAGATAATGAGATGATTGGAGATATGTTCTAAAGATTTCAAACTCTTGTAGCTAGATTAAAAAGGTAACATCATTGGCTATGGATCAATAGGTAATGGTTCTCTTCCTTTTATTACTAGTGTCTTATTAGTTGAAAGTCTAATGTATAATCTCTTGCCCATAAGTCAATTAACTGAAAATGGTTATGACATTATCTTCAATCAAAAGTCTTGCAAGGTTGTGAGTCAAAAGGATGGATTTGTACTCTTCAGTGGCAAAAGGAAAAACAACATTTATAAAATCAGGCTTTTAGATTTAGAAAAATAAAATGTTAAATGTCTTATGTCAGTGAGCGAAGAGCAATGGACTTGACATAGACGATTGAGTCATGTTAGCATGAGAATAATCACTAAGTAAAACAAGCTCAATTTAGTTAGAGGTCTTCTAAATATGAAGTTTTTTCCATATGCTCTTTGTGAGACGTGCCAGAAAGGCAAGTTTTCAAAAACATATTTCAAAACAAAGAATGTTGTTTATACCTCTAGGCCTCTAGAACTCTTATACATTGATTTATTTGGACTAGTTAAAACTGCCTCTGTTAATGGCAAGAAATATGGGTTAGTCATCATAGATGACTTCAGCAGATGGACTTGGGTAAAGTTCTTAAAACACAAGGATGAGTCACATTCTATATTTACTATCTTCTCTACACAAGTGTAAAATGAAAATGATTTAAAAATTGTCAAAGTCAGAAGTAATCATCAAGTGAATTTGAAAATAAATATTTTAAAAACCTTTTTGAAAATAATGATATTTCTCATGATCGTCCCATTTTTATTTTAATAATAGTATTATAAATATTAATATTGCAATTGAAAAAGAAGTGAAATATATTGGCCTGTTTATGTCTCATGTTTGATACTACTTTTGAATTTTTATGGTGGCATGAAGCACACCAAGGTTTCATGGGTTTCATTGGAGAAAAAAGCGAGTTATCTCAATATTATAAAAATATTATGATTAAAATCTCTTTAACTCATATCATATGTTCACTTAATTATTAAGGATGATAATAATAGAATTTAGATAGAATTTAGATAGGGTAACACCTGTTTCTAAATTTGTACCTTAGTTTAAATTCTCGTTGGCACCTCCATACTCATATTTGTATTTTATGAATATCTAAATATTTATATTTATATTTATTATCCGTATTTTTAATGAAAATAAATAAATTAATAATAAATTATTATATTATTTTAAAATTTTAATAATATTAAAAATATTTTTACAGATTTGTTTTTTGAGTTATAAATTAAATTAATATTTATATTAAAATGAATAATAATATGATAATGATTACTTTTTTCAATTGATAGATATACATTTGAATATATTAATATAACTTAAAATATAAAATTGTTTTACGGATGTGGCACATATTCGTAACATTCGCATATTCAACTATTTTAATGAATAATTATTCGTATTCATATAGATATTTACGATAAATAAGCGGCGAGTATTTTTGTGTGAAATCCATTAGAGATTAGTTTAATCAGCATCGACCTAAACATTTTAGAAATCTTATTCTCATTTTAAAAATAATATCTCTAATAAAAATAAAAAAATAAAAACTAAATAAATCACCTAATAAAAATAAATTGAATCTTTATCAAATATTTTGAGTAAATAGTTTTTTGGCTTGATAAAGTTTTAAAAGTTTATTTAAGGTTTTGGTTACTGATTTTCGAGTTTTTCTAATATCTAAAAAAAACAATTAAAATCGAAATCTCAAATTTAAATATCAAACCAATGCTTTCGATGATAAAAAGATAGTTAATCACTAGACTATTACATATATCCAATATTGCAACAAATATATATATATATATATATATATATATATATATATATATATATATATATATATATATATATATATATATATATATATATATATATATAAAAAAAAAATTAAATCTAAATATTTTATTGAGCTCCAAAAATATTTGAAGCTTTGTGGAGACGATATTGTTAAGAGGAGACTTGAAGAAGCTTCTCAGAATGATCTGCACATATTCAAACTAATGAATGCATCCCGTTGACAGATATCAGCACATCATATTCCTCTCATATGACAGTCATTCAGAGTAATAATGAAATGAGGTCGAAGGTAACAATGTTCTAGTGAGCGTGTATGGTGTTCAATCGATGTTATCATGTGCAGTTCAATCAATATACACGGAATGAACACACAACATTATTTCCTCTCAAAGGAGAACACTTGCAAGCATGTGGTCAGTCCTTGGTATACCATTCCACACGCTCAAACTCGTGTATGTGGTGAAAGTTGGATATGAGAAGAGGATTTGTCTGCGCATGTTATATATAAATTAAATGTGTGTGGAGACGCATCTTCGAAAAACTCTCTGAAATTGAAAATAACAGTTAATCCGGAGATGCATATACGGACACACTCTAAAACACATATACGGAGATGCATCTCCGAATTAAATTTTGGCAAAATGAAAGACATTCACTCATTTACGTTTATTTTATAGGTACACGATACGTCTGGAGATGTATCTTCGAAAAACTAATAATATTTTTAACTTTTCGTCAAGGATCGAAAAAAATCTGTAGAATTAGAAAAGAAATTTCCTAAATTAGTTCAATTAGTCATGTATGAATATCATACTACAAAGAAGTGAGTTTGATGCCTATGTTTCTGTCTTTATCTTTCCCCTTGTCTCTTAACTGTTATGAATATGTCAAGGATGTCCAACTCCCTTGAGTAGTTTTGTTACTATTATATCATCTGCATCTGAAGAAAAAGAAAAGGAATGTAGTAATGTTTGTTGACCACAAGCCAACTAGAAAGCAACATTATTATAGTATGAGCAGGAAGGAACTCATCAACTAACATAACTATAGAGTAACCGAATTAATTTTCGAGTTGAATTCACTAACAAACATGCCTCATAAGCGAAATAATTAACTAACTTTAACCCATAAATGGACCAAGCTATTATGAAAAGTAAATTTTTTTAGAGAATGTTGCTGTCACAAAACACAAAGTTATGGCATGGACCATGAAGGACGTGGTATATAGTTAAGAATCACATTTTTTTAGAGTTAATGCATGTTCTTTCATTTTAAAAACTTAGCTAAACCTATTTTATTTTTTCTGAAAAATCATAGGTGTTGGACATTATGTGTAGTCTTTAAGACTTTTAGAGGCAAACATAGATATATGGTCATTCAGCTATAATAAAGTGGTGTGTCTTATAGCATTAGGAGGAGGGTGGGGATTGGTGCAAATGGGTGAGAACTAAGAAGGGAAAACGATGGAACACAACACGAGCATTCATTAATTAATTATGAGCAAGTAAGAACATTGTGTTTCGATGTTTTCGTTTTAAATGGAACTTGTACTAGTATACACTAAGCAGCAACTAGTCAATAAAGTTGTTGATTTTTATTCCAATTGTTTTACCTTTTTCTTTAATGCTTGCCCATGAGCAATGTCGCAACATAAAACCTTTTAGAAAATAAGAACTAAACTTAAGTTTGCATAACATTTGAATTCAATTCAATTAATTTCTTTTTAGTTTTTTCCCTCTTGGGCCGGCTAGTCCATTCAAGAAAGTTTTACCCCATATACCCCTACATTTATCCCCATACTCCTCAATTTTATAAAAATGTGAACTTTGCTTTTGTATGTTTTTATCAAATTTATCATTTTATTTTTTATTATTTATTTAAGATTTCCAAAATTTTGAAGGAATTTATACCCCACGAATGTGTATCGGATAACTTTCAGAAATGACATCCGGTGCGTGTTTTTTTTGTTTATCGGATAACTTGAAATAAGTTATCCGGTGTGTAATTTTTTTTGGAGAACATGAAATATGTGATCCGGTTTGTTTTTATTTTTTTACTGCACCAGATAACTTCACAAATGTTTTCCGGTGAAGTGACATTGTATACCATAACACTTTTTGCTAAGTTATTCGGTGATCTAGGCTTTTTGTAACCGGAAAAATTAATAGAAAGTTATTCGATAGTCGATTTTATTAAAAATTTAACCTTTATTTTATGTTGTAGCTATGGAAATTCCTTTACAAATATGCGATACAAACTAAATATGTGTAGATACATCTTATGCATTCTCAACTACATAAAAATTTGATACACAAGAAGTGGTGATAAGGTAGATTAAAGATGTTGAAATTAAAAATAAAATAATCGATATCATCACTCGTTCAGATACTGAAATAGGCAAGAGAGGGAGAAGCAACAAAATAATATTTGGTTGTGATAAAGGTGGTAAATACAAGGATACATATAGTTTAACACAAAGTGCCACTAAGAAATTTAAATGTCCATTCAAAATCAGGTTGACATTATCGAAAGATGAGTATGGATGGAAGTAGTTGATGTAAAATGTGGGCTTCATAACAATGATTTACCTTATAGATTAGAAGGACATTCCTTTATATGTAGGTTGAGCACAGACGAGAAGCAATGTGTTATTGATTTGACAAAGAGACATGTTCCACCTGGACACACATTGCTTTCCTTGCAAGAGCGATATTCGAAGAATGTCACTTGGATCACGCAAATATATAAGCATAAGAGTAAGTTACAAAAAGATATAAGAGGTCCTAGAAGTGAGATACAATATTTTTTTAAGCTCATAGAGGACACAAGCTATGTTTACTAGAGTAGAAAAAGAGATGACTCAAAAGTTAAGATGCATTCTAGAAGAATTATTGAAGGTTAATTATGTGGGAACTGATGTCACTCTATCATTGCATATTTTCTGTCGAAGAAACAAAGTTAAACAAGTCGAAGATGATCAAAATTTGATGAATAATGGCCAAAGAACGGAGCAAAAATGACCAAGTATGAAGAATTGGGGACTTGGAAAAATTTGGCTGAAAAAATGAGCAAAAGCGAGCAAGCTAATGGAATAATCACACGTTGTATCGCACGCTATCATGCACGCTATAGAAAAGAGGAAAATATGCACCATGGGCCATCGCGCGCATGGACGAGGTGCCAACGCAGCATCGCGCGCACGATGGGCCTTTGTTCTGGGCAATTTCTAACCGGTTCTGGTACGATTTGATGGCTATAAAAAGGCATACTTTAGAATTTTTAAGGGGTTCTGCAATTGGATACTGGATCGTACGATTTACAACACTGAAAGTGTGTTTTGGAGCGCATTTGAAACCATTGGAGGCCAGATCTTCGGGGAATTCTTATGAAATCTTATTCTTATCAATTAATATTATAATTTTATCAATATTAGTAGCTAAACAATCTTAGGTTATGTTTTTTCTGATGAACCTATCTCAATCCTTTTGGAACATATGTTTAATTTGATGTTCCCTGAATTATCTTAGTTATATTTCTATTTAATTGCTTTTTTCACTTAAAGCGCATTATTTGAGATACTTTGTTAATGTGATTATAGATGTAAAGGGAATACTAACCCTTATCCTATGCGTCTGGTCTAGGGAAATTATCATACTTACGTCGGTTGAATAGGGATAGGAGACCTTGAGTAATGGATTTAGAGTTAACGTACTGTAGCATCGCCTAATTTCACTTACGTCGGTACACCGGTTGAATAAGGAGACCTCTAGTAGGAATCAGTGAGCTATACACCAAGGGATTGAGTATAGTGGTCTTGTTAACTTCCTGTGGAACATAATGATGCTTAATTCATGTAATGCATTAGACATCAACAGGGGAGAAATAGTGGATTCTAGGCAAAATCTGACCACTTTCTCTAAATTGTCAAAACACTTCTTTTATTTTCACATACAAACTTGACCCCCCCCCCCAATTGTTACTTTTTATACTTGCACAACTATTGCTTTGTTAAATAGAAGTCCATGTGGATTCGATATCTTTTTATTACTACAACACTATCAATACACTTTCTAGGAAGTCATCAAGTTCTTGGCGTTGTTGTGGGGGACTGTTGATAATTTCAACAACGCAACGCTTGTGCAACATTTTTAAATTTAGCTTCTATTTTTGTTTTCTTGCAATTATTTGATTACGATGCTTCTGAGGTATTTCTTGTTTGTGTATGTGCAGCTTACGATCAGAATTGACCCTGCTTGATCCAGAAATTAAAAGGACTACATGTGCCATTAGGAGGGCGGTTAGAAAATCGACTATATCTCAATGAATGTTAATAGAAGATAATTTACTGATTTCGTCGGACTCCAAAGAGGAAATCATCATGGCATACATACCACAATTGCCCACTATGGGAGACTAGTGCAGAGTTACGGATGCAACATAGGTTTCGTCCAAACAAATCTAGTAAATTTTAACATCCAATATTATGTGCTTTTAGATCTTAGAGAAAAGAAATTTGACGGGAATGCAACATGTGACCCATGGGAATATCTAACGTGGTTCTATGAGACAACATCGATGTGTCAACCAGAAGGTATTATAGAGGATTAGGTCAAACTAGAATTATTTAGCTTCTCATTGGTGGGGAGAGCTAAGGATTGACTATTGTGTCTTCCAAATAGAGTAATCAAAACTTGGAAAGAATTGGAAGACAAATTTCTGGAAAGATTCTTCACTATAACATAATTCACAGAGAGAAAGGATAAGATTACACACTTTGAGCAACAAGAAACCAAATCTCTCTATGATTCTTGGGAGAGGTTTAAATTAGTTTTATGCATATGTCATAATCATAATATGAGAGTCATGGAACAAATGCAGAGTTTTGTCAAAGGTTTACAAATTCAAGCACAAATGCTTTTAGATGCATCCGCAGGAGGTACAATCAAGACACTAACTGAACGACGCGTAAAAGAGCTGATATAGAACATGGGCCTAAACGAATAAAATTTTGAAAACAAAAGAGACATTTAAAATGTAGAAACAAAGAGCAGATCTCATAATGAGTTGACGTTATAAGGTTACAAAGAGATTCTTAAAAATCTAGAACTGCTGAATCAAAAGTTGAATGTAACACGTACAACTCAGGAGTCTTTAAATGAGGTAGTATTCTTACTTTATGTTAATTGTGGTGAAGAAAGTTTTGCAGGTAATTGTGTTAGAGAACAAATTATAGAAGAAGTAAAAGTTCTATCCATAAATCCCAATCAGGGATCACCACAAACGGAAGCGGAAAGCAAAATCTTCTTGTTGGAAGATATGCTGACTAAATTTATGCTGGTAAAACAAAATGAATTCTTGCAGGTTAATAAATTACATAACTTGTTGAACAAAAAGCACGAGGAGTCAATGAAAATACTAGAAGGTTAAATTTTGAGTCTATCTCAGCAAATCACATCACTAGGAAAGGCAAGAGGATATTGTGACGCAATAGAATTGAGAAATTGCACAATTCCCTCTGTTCCTAGTGTAAACAAGCAGAAAATGATTATGAAACAAATAAGTGAGAAGGGTGAGGAAACAAAAACCAAACCTACAGAGGAGGAAGTTTTTAGCAAAACCATTGTGAGGGGAGAGACACTAGACAAATTCATTGATAAAGACTCACATTTTAGGAAAACCAAACAACAAATCATCCATGAACCGAACCCCAAGTAACCAGATTACATCAAACCACCATACCCCTTCATTAAGAAGAAATGGAAGAGAGAAATGGAAGTTGGGCCGTTTAAAAATTTCATGGAGATGCTCATAACATTACAAGTGAATATTTCATTTTGTGATGCTCTGGAATAAATGCCCGTGTATGCCAAATTCATGAAAGAGATTCTAAATGGTAAACATAAATTTAAGGATGATGAAATGTTGCTTTAGCAGAAGAATGTAGCACAATGATTCAGCGCAAACCGCCACCCAAACTAACAAATCAATATAAATTTATGATTCCTTGCTCTATAGGTTCATTAAAAATTGGCCAGGAACTATACGACTTAAGGGCGAGCATCAACTTGATGCCATTGTCCATGATGAAGAAATTAAATTATGGAAAGCGAAAACCTACAAAAATGGCTTTGACTTTGGCCGACAAGTCAATTACATACCCCTATGTAGTACTAGAGGACGTGTTGATAAGGGTTGATGATTTACTTTTTCCTGCTGATTTTGTCATATTGGATATGCCTGAAGATGCTAAAACACCATTATTGTTAGGTAGACCTTTCCTTTCTCCGGGAAGAGCTTTGATTGATGTAGAAAGAGGAGAATTGATTCTCGGGTTTAATAAAGAGCAGGTGGTATTTAATGTGTTTAATGCCATGAAACACACTCATGAAGATTTGCAAAGTTACCAAATTGATTTAATTGACAAATTGATAGACAATATCTCAAAATGAGAGGTTTTATCCTCTCTAATTGAGAAAGTATTAGTAAATATATTGAAAAAACAAGTGAAGACAAAGATAGTGTCGAGGTAAATGAATTGGTGCTACAATTTCAAGCATCACAACTAGAGTGTGCTAGTAAAATATTCGAAGAATTAGGAGGTAGTAGTGAGGAGAAACCAACAGATCCTGAATTAAAAGAGCTTCCTGAACATTTAAAATATGTCTTTTTAATTCAGGGAAATAGGCACCCAACAATAATCAGTAATACATTATCAAAGATCGAAGAAGAAAAGTTGTTACGAGTGCTAAGAGAAAATAAAGAAGCATTAGGATGGAAGGTATCAGACCTGAAAGGGATTAGTATAGCATATTGCATACATAAAATCAAGTTAGAGGAAGAATTCAAAGCTGTCGTGTAACCTCAATAGCGATTAAATCCAGTAATAAAAGAAGTGGTAAGAAAAAAGTCCTTAAATTGCTTGAAGAAAGTATGATTTATCCTATTTCTGATAGTTCTTGGGTAAGCCCAGTCCATGTGGTTCAAAAAAAAAAGGAGATACCATTGTTATACGTAATGAAAAAAATGAACTAATCCCAACTCGTACTATTACAGGATAGAGAATGTGTATTGATTAACGCAGGTTAAACCTCGCTATACGTAAGGATCATTTTCCCTTGCTATTAATGGATCAAATGCTTGAAGGACTAACATGAAAAACCTATTACTATTTTCTAGATGGATACTCAGGGTACAACCAAATTGTTGTAGATTCAGCTGATCGGGAGAAAACAACATTCACATGCCCATTTAGAGTCTTTACGTATCAAAGGATGCCTTTCAGATTATGTAATGCTCTGACAACGTTCCAAAGGTGCATGCTTTCTATCTTCTCTGACATGATTGAACATTCAATAGAGGTATTTACCGATGACTTTTCTGTATTTGGTACTTCGTTTGACTGATGTCTTGATCGATTAAATAAGGTCATAAAAAGATGTACCAAGACAAACCTAGTTTTGAATTGGGGAAAATGTCATTTTATGGTGACTTAAGGCATTGCTCTTGGCTACAAAATCTCTTCTAAAGGAATAGAAGTTGATCAAGCAAAAATTGAGGTGATATAAAAACTTCCCCCTCCCGTAAATGTTAAAGGAGTCAGGAGTTTCCTAAGTGATGCATGTTGTTATAGGCAACTTTGTAGCGGTAAATTCATGACCATCAAGCTATGGATAAGCTAGAGGTCAATTAAACCAGATTTACCACCGCGTTTTTATTTTTTTCAAGGGAAAAGGGAAAAGTACGAACAAAACCCAAAGATAAGAAGTTTTCAAATCAAAACTAATAAAATGTCAGAGATTACAGGTAAGGGGATTGGTTACACAGAGGGAATGTGTTAGCACCCAAAGTGTCCTAGGTACTTCTAGGGAGCCCTTTTTGTGTGCATATTTGTTTTTGTACAAAATGATGTTTGCAAGTAAAATAGAATGTGGGATGAGAAAAGAATTCATTAATTATATTTTTGTGTTTGACAAGACCTTCGAACTTGTGCCTATGTACCAATATAAAAATGAGGGATCAAAAGGCCTAAATTGATTTGAATGGGTGTTAGTTCTTTTTGGCTTTTGAAATTTTAAGTCAAGTATAGTTAGATTGATTTGCAAATTTGATTAAGGAAAAGTTTTGAAAATGCAATGGCATAAGCCCAAAGTTTCTAGTTTGCAATATGGTCAAAGTTTAGAAAACAGACACAAGCAAAGAAGATTTTTTAAAAGGGAGGGAGATATTTTGAAATTAAATAAGTGGGGAGGAAATGAAGAGACTAATCCTAAGCACAAATTTAAAAGTTGAGAGTTGAAAAGATCTAACCAATGGGTTGCAATCCAATAGACAAGAATGTCATATAGAAACCAATTTTCCCTTGGACTTTAGAATCAAGCAACAAATAATGCACAAAATAGTAAGTTAAAGAGAAAGGCATCAAATAAAAATATCCACATCCAAGCTTATCAACTTCATGATCTTCTTCAAAATTTGCCCATGTGTCAGATGACTTCAAAGATGGCATAAGTCACAGGTTCAAAAAAACAACTTCACGGTGATCATGTTGCAGATGAACTCAAATGGATCTTCAAAGTTGTATCAGATGAATGTTCACTTCACAAGCACTTGGTTTCATAAAAGTTGGCATTGCCCAAGTCCCTTGCATAGGGAGTGTTGCTTAAATTCTAAGTCCAATAGTCTCATATCAAACCAACAGTCCACACAAAATGTTTTTTAGGGTTTTTGTTCTTATTATGTACATTAAGGTCAACAGACCACACAATCAAACAAGTATATACAAACACAATATATCACAAAATATGATCCAAATGGACAAAGTGAAAATCACATTAAAGTAAACAACTTGAATTGTATGAATAATGGCAAATGAATAAGGCTTAAAAATTAAAGTGCATTAAAAGTAAATGACTTGAAATTAAATGTTAGTTGTTAATTGATTAGAAGTTAGTATTGCTTTTATTTTTCTTTTGTTTTAAGTCATCCTTTGGAGAACACTCAACCCACTTATCACAAGCATGGATCCTTGAACCAAGACATCTTCCAAAGGAAGGAAAAAAGGCCAAGTTTCCACATAATACCATGAAATAGGGGATACTTACAATCTCACTAACTAGAATGATATGCCGTTTGTGTCAAAATTTAGCGTTATGTTAAGCAATCATAATTAGACTTATGTTGAAGTCACAACTATTTGAGGTCGGCCAATAGAATTTTGGTGTTACTGCATGTTAGAGACATAGTATAATGGACTATGCTCATGAAACATGCCACACACAAAAAGGATATGCAAAGTGGGAGACATAATCTCATCCATACTTATGTTGATATTGCAATCAACTAGCCTTAAGATATAGAGATATCATAGGTCCATGATATGAATGGATAAAGAAGGGGAATGAGATGAAGAGGGAGGGGGAATGAATCAAACACAAATTGGTCAAAGGAGGACTTTTACCAAATTAAGATCATTCATTCATTTTGGGAGATGGAATGTACATTCCATCAATCCCCTAAATCCAATTATCTTAACCTAGAAAAGTCAAATCAACCTTGACCAAGGCCCAACAACACAAGTCAAACTCACAAAGTCAAATAAAATGTCTCTACACAATTAATTTGGCATTTAAATAACTAAAAACAATAAAAATATGCATTAAATTAAATTATGGTTGGTCAATTTCCTAAAACCTCATCAAAACACCAAAGAAATGGCCATGAGATTTATCATAGGTCAAACATGATCTCTCTTGCTTCAATTTGTGTTCGATCTTGCTCAAGAAACTTGCAGAAGTAGCTTAGGATTGGTACAAGGATTTGGATCCTGGAGTTTTTGAATCTCCAAACAGTGAGATTCAAACTCAAATTTCAAGTGAAATTTCTCAGGTTTTCCTTTCAATTGTGAGGGTTTCAGATGTGGGAGGCAAAGCTGGCGCGCCAGGGTCCTTCATTCTGATGTAATAGACCTCTATTTATAGCAAATGCAAGTGATATTTTCACCTTTCAAAATACTTCCAAATTGGGCAAAGTGAAGTGCATGCTTGCATGGGCATGCACATGCCCATGAAGCAACTCAATTAAGTCCAAGTGCAAGTGAGATTGAGTCTGAATGTAGATTTTGATGCAAGGCATAAGTGTATTGATGTTTGAAGATTGATCCTTACCAATTGATGCAGCCTTGTTCAGACCATACGCGGACCCCTCAAACCTTGTCCAAAATGAATGAGTTTAGACTCTTTGGAAAGGTTAGATCAAGAGGAACAACTCTTATGTTTAACACTTTTCCATTTGGGTCTTGTATCATGATGAATTTTGAGGTGGAAGTTTGGAATTTTCAACATGTTAAGAATTTTTCTGTGTCAAGCCATATGTTCAATTATTCCACCTTGGCTAACTTTTTACGTGAGCTACAAATGAGAAAAGTGTCTTCATCAAAGTTGTAGATATTTCAAAAATCTTCAAAATGGTCACAATTTTGACCTCATTTGGATTTGGGATGAATGCGTTATGCATTTTTGAAGTTGAGGAAAATCACTTGTTCAATGGTCTTGGTCCAAAATGACCTATAATGTATTCTCATATCACATGCTCATAAAGGTTGATTTAGCTCTTCCTCCAAACATAAAAGATGAAGTAGACACCTTGAATTTGATTGTGCAACTTGTAAATCTTTCATCTCATAAAAATTGAGCAAGGTATGGCCTTGGGAAGTTGACTTTCAAATTAGGGTTTAGACAAAATGACCTATAATCTTTCAACATAAAAAAATGGCATTCCAAGAAAAACTAGCTCTAGACTTCAACATGAAAGTTGTTTGGAATGTCATTTAGAGTAACATTTATCTTGGAATCATTTTCATATAATGAAAATTGTAGGAGATAGGGTCTAGGGGAACCCAATTTTGATCAGATGAACTCCTCTGGTCAACCACCATCAACCACCTTGCTAACTTACAATTCTCTTGACTTTTGAGACTCATGGGAGATCATATCTACATAAGATTATGAAATTTGAAGATGCCCCTTGAAATATTTGATCAATTGGTGAAGAAGATTGTTGAAGAAGTTACTCAAGATACCCAGATGAACTAGGGTTTCCAAGGCAAACCAATTCCAAACTCTTGAAGAATGCCTGATGCCTAGAGCCATTGTGGATCATTCCTTGGTTGAGCTCTTAGCAATGAGGGTCTTAAACCCTATATGTGAACTTGATAGATCAAAGGTGATCAAATGCCTCACCTACAAAAGAGTTAGACAAATGCAAAGACATATTTTTGGTATTTTGGTTAGTAGAAAATAATAAAATAACAAGTATGATACAATCACCTGGTGCTTTGCGATCTCTCCCAAAATAAACCTAATGAATGAAGGGTGAGGAGGATGCCAAGGTATGATCCCAATGCCAATGCTTATGATGAGAATAACATGAGGGATCTTAGGGTAAAAATTGGGGTCTTACAGCTGCCCCTATTTAAGGACATTCTAACTGAGGAGGTGAAGGTTAAAATCTTCGCATCGATTCAGTAGAATGGGCTTAAATAACAACATATAGACACAAATTTTGGTCCCTAAGAGACCTCATGATGCATATGATATGAATGTAAAAATAACTCTATGTGGGGAAATATTGCCATAAAGGAAAAGGAATCAGAGAGACCGAAAGTCCACAGGAGTGTAATGCATTCCATAAGGAAAACTCACTGGGGAGACAGAGACTCTAGGGGATAAAGGATTATGTGTAGGCCAGGCTACGACTTAAAAAATGCTGGGGGACTAGAGGAATTCCATGAAAAATGGAAAGACTCAGTCGGGGAAACAAAGGAACGTTTGCAAGGAACAGGTAGATCAGAATAAAACTGAAATACTCGAATCCTGCAGGAAAAGCGACTTCACTAAGTAAATACGCACTCAACTCAATTGGGGAAGAAATAAATTTCAACACAGGAGGGGTAGAAATATATTATCCACTACCTGCTACTGGGTAAAGAGAAAATAAAATCCGATAGAGAGGACATCAGTTACCGGTTAGGGTAAACATATCAAGGATGACTCACTGAGGGTCGTCGGTAGGTGAATTCATTATCGGTTACTGGGTAAGAATAAACTTGCCGGGGAAAAGCTGAAAATAGGATTTACGATTACCGGATACTGGACAGAATACCAAAAGGAGAGAATATTCGTCACCGATTAGAGTGAACATATCAAGGATAGAATTAAAGGAAAGAAAATTTGTCACCGATTAAGATGAACATATCAAGGATAGACTTGCCTGGGAATGTTAAGGAGGATATTTGTCACCAGTTAAGATGAACATATCAACGATAAACCACCTGAACAACAAAAGTAGGACTAACATATATCGGATGCTGGATAGAATACCATCAAAGAGAATATTTGTCACCGGTTAGGATGAACATATCAAGGATAGACTCCGAGGGGATAAACGCAAGATTTACAACTACCGGTTACTAGGCATAAGACCGCAAAGAGGAGAAAACCCGTCATCGGTTAGGATGAACATATCAAGGATTAACTCTCTGGGAAACAAAATAAGGATTACAACTACCTTTTTATTGGGTAGAATACCAAATATGAGAATATTCGTCATCGGTTAGGATGAACATATCAAGGATATACTCAAAGTAGGGGAAGAAAATATCTGTCACCGGTTAGGATGAACATATCAAGGATATACTTCCTGGGGAAATGTGAAAACAAATTCGCTAGGGAGAAAAAAGAGTTACTTTTGCTGGGTATTGGGCCATTAGTAACAAATTGCCAACTAACAAGAATACTACCCGTTATTGGGTAATAAACTCTTAGGGGACCAAAAGTATCTATCTAGGTAAGATCTAGAAAGAAATGGTCAAACAAGACTTAGCCCAATGAGGGTATAACTCAAGGGGAGTGGTTCCATCCAGATAATCAACTGGGGAGAAAGCTGAAATAATAATCATCCATGAGGAAATAACTCAGTGCGGAAAGGAGAAAGGTTAAAATCTTTCTGCTTAGGGGGTTGACACTCTACAATTGAAGGAGGACAGACACACCAAATATGTACGGGGATAAAGTACCACCATAACAGAGAATAAGAATCACAAGAATGAGTCAACAGGTGCAATGATGCAATAATGAAATTATATGAGTGTATATGTATACGTGTATATGATGATTATGCTGACAAAACGATCTCAGAGGATACAAGGATGTCGCAGATTTTAATCATTGATACAATTCTCGGGCAATCCACAAAAGAGGGAAACAACTACTAGAGAAGAGAGATCAACATCCCAAAGGATCAACCCTAGCTGGGGAAGGAGGAGATTTGCTGAGGAAATTGTTACCAATTCTGCGGGGAATTTTAGGTCAACACCACATCAAATGGGAGACAACCCTGAAGGGGATAACCACAAATAGCTGCTCAGAAACCAGGAGGAAACTCTGACTGGGAGCGAATCTGATGACGACTAGTGAGGAAACCAAAATTTTGTCGAAATCATGCGAACTGCTGCAACAAAATGTCCGCACTCTGCCAGAGAACAAATATAAACTCGGTTGGGGACAACAGAGAATTAAATACCTGGAGAAATCAACAAACACCAGGTGCTGAACAATGTTGTCGGGGATGAGAGAGAAATCGCTCCTACTGCTTGGGGAGAACCAATGATGCTTCACACTTAAGGCTTTTCTACTTTCGAACCAATGTTGATATTCTTTTTAAATGAAATCGATTGTTTAAAATTAATGCTTTTATATGTTTAAGAAAATATGATTTTGATTAAAATTTTAATTTTCAAAATAATCATAATAAAATTTAAAACTATTTGGCTGAATTAAATAAGAGTAGAAACAATTGGATAAAAGCTCAACTTTATTTAATAAAATGGTAGTCTGTAAATGACAAGACTCCTTAGATCTTTACAAAGTTGAAAATGGTAATTTACATGGAAAAAGGGTTATATTAAATACAATGATCACTAATCCTTCTACCAACTTTTGATATCCACTGTGCTCTTGATCGTTACCGGGGACGAAATAATCAAAACCGATCGTTGTGCTCAAGAACGCCTTCAAAATGGAAGATCAGCAGGATGCAATTACTTGCCATAATCCCTAATTTTTGCATAAATTGCCCCAAGGTGGGGTACTATAATTCTTTTTGTTTTATGTTCTAATTTTTGCCTGGACCGCCCTTTTGTGTTTTTAATCCATTGAGATGCTCATTTTTTGTCTAAGCCGCCCTTTCGGGTTTTCGATTTAGCGAGCTGTTTTTATTATTTTTAGGCGAAGTATTTCTTGACTGCATCTGCATTCACAGGACGAGTGAACTCTTCACCATCCATAGTCGTAAGAATCAAAGCACCACCCGAGAAGGCTCTCTTAACAACGTATGGGCTTTCATAATTAGGAGTCCATTTGCCCCTACAATCTGGCTTGAATGATAGAATCTTCTTGAGCACAAGGTCACCTTCTCTGAAAACACGAGGTTTGGCCTTCTTATTAAAAGCTTTCTTCATTCTCTGTTGATATAACTGATCATGACACATGGCAGTCAATCTCTTCTCTTCAATCAAATTCAGTTGATCAAACCTAGTCTGACACCATTCAACCTTAGTCAACTTGGCTTCCATCAAAACACGCAATGATGGGATCTCAACCTCTACGGGGAACACAACTTCCTTGCCATAAATAAGTGAGAAAGGGGTTTCCCTTGTTGAAGTGCGGATGGATGTACGATACCCGTGCAAAGCAAATGGGAGCATCTCGTGCCAATCCTTATATGTTACAACCATCTTATGAATAATTTTCTTGATGTTCTTATTCGCAGCTTCAACAACCCCATTCATCTTAGGTCTGTAGGGAGAAGAATTATGGTGTGCAATCTTGAAGTCTTTGCAAAGAGCTTCCACCATATTGTTATTCAAGTTCGATCCATTATCAGTAATGATCTTACTTGGCACACCATAACGGCATATGATTTGATTCTTAATAAACCTTACAACAACTTGCTTGGTCACATTCGCATACGATGTCGCTTCAACCCAATTTGTGAAGTAGTCAATAGCCACTAGAATGAAACGATGTTCGTTCGAAGCTTTGGGCTCAATCATGCCAATCATGTCAATTCCCCACATGGAGAAAGGCCATGGGGGAGGAAATGACGTTCAACAGTGTCAGAGGAACATGAATCTTATCTGCATATATTTGACACTTATGACATTTCTTCACAAACTTGCAACAGTCAGATTCCATTGTCAGCTAATAGTAACCTGCTCGCAACATCTTATTTGCCATTGCATCACCATTGGAATGAGTACCAAAGGAACCTTCATGGACTTCAGTCATTAATAGGCCTGCTTCGTGTCTATCTGTAGCAGGAAATTCATGATCATCAAGCTATTGATAAGCTAGAGATCAATTAACAAGAGTCGCCACCGCGCTTTTATTATTTCCAAGGGAAAAGGGAAAAAGTACGAACAAATCCCAATTAGTAAGAAGTTTTCAAATAAAAACTAATAAAAATCAGAGATCACGGGTAAGGGGGTTGGTTACACAGAGGGAAGGTGTTAGCACCCAAAGTGTCTTAGGTACTCCTACGGAGCCCTTTTTGTGTGCATATGTATTTTGTACAAAGTGATGTTTACAAACAAATAGAATGGGGGATGAGAAAAGAATTCATTAATTATATTTTTGTGTTTGACAAGACCTTCGGCCTTGTGCCTACGTACCAACATATAAATGAGGGATCAAAACCTCGTAGTTCGTGCTATAAATTTCAAAATAGGTGTGTTGGTTTTAACAAACTTTTAAGTTTGAAAGGCACAAGGGCCTAAAAATGGTTTGAATGAGTTAGCTCTTTTTTTTGGCTTTTTTTAAAAGTTTTAAGTTAAGTATAGTTAATTTCACTTACAAATTTGATTTAAGAAAATAAGTTTGAAAATGCAATGACATAAGGCTAAAATTTCTACATTTTGCAAAAGTGGTCTAAGTTTAGAACAAAAGTAGTTCACACAAAGAAGGTTTTGAGAATGGAGGGAGAGATTTTGAAATTAAAGAAATGGGGAGAAGATGAAGAGACTACCCTATACACAAAAATTTAAAAGTTTAAAGTTGAAAAGATCTGATCAAATGGGAGCAATCCAATAGACAAGTATGTCAATAGAAACCTGGAATTCCCTTGGACTTTTAGAATCAAGCAACACACAAATGCACAATTATATCAATCTTGAAGAGCAAAGGCATAAAATAAAGATGGCCTCATCCAAGCTTATCCACTTCATGATCTTCTTCAAAATAGCCTATGTAGTAGATGAATTCCACAAGTTACAGGTTCAACATAACAGCTTAATAATGATCAATGTTGCAGATGAACTGGAGAGATCTTGAATGATGTATCAGATGAATTTAAAATTGTAAGTACTTGGTTCTTCAACAAATTGGCATTGGCCAAGTCCATTAGCAAAGGAATGTTGCCCAAGTTATAAGTCCAATTGGGCAAGATCAAACCATCAGTCCACTCAAAAGTCTTATAGGGTTTTTGTTATTATTATGTAATTAATGGTCAAAGACCAAACAAGCAAACAAAGTATACACAAAACAAAATAATATCACACAATATGGTCCAGATGGACAAAGTGAAAATTACATTAACATAAAAAATTAGAATGATATGTATAATTGCAAATGAAATAAAATGCTAAAAGTAAATTGCATTAAAGTAAAGACTTGAAGTTAAAAGTTAATAGTTAGTAAGTTAGTAGTTAGTTTTGTTTTGCTTTTTGATTTCAAGACATTCTTTGGAGAACACTCAACCCACTTGCAACAAGCATGGATCCTTGAACCAAAACATCTTCCAAAGGAAGGAAAGAAGGCCAAGTTTCCACACAATACCATGGAAGAGGGGAGACTTACAATCTCACTAACTAGAATGCTTATGCCTTTTATGTCACAAATTTAGTGCTATGTTAAGCAATCGTAATTGGACTTATATAGAAGTCACAACTATCTGAGGCGGGGAAATAGACTTTTGGTGTTAATGCATGTTGGAGACATAGTATTATGAACTATGTTCATTAAACATACCACACACACACAAAAATATGCAAAAGGTGTAGCCTAATCTCATCCATACTCATGTTATTCTTTCAATCAACTAGCATTATAACTTTGAAATGTCATTGGCCAATTGGAAATGAATGGATAAAGAAGGGGAATTAGATGAAGAGGAAAGGGGATGAATGAGATCACAAATTGGTCAAAGGAGGACTTTTACCAAATTAATATCATTCATTCATTTTGGGAGATGGAATGTACATTCCATCAATCCCCTAAATCCAATGACATTAACTTGACAGAGTCAAATCAACCTTGACCAAGGCCCAACAACAAATAAGAAACTCAATTAAGTCAATACAAATGGTCAACACAATTAAAATGACATTTATTCAATTAAAAATAATAAAATAATGCATTAAATTCAAATATGTTTTGTCCAAATCCTAAAATCTCATCAAAACACCAAATAAATGGACATGAGATTTATCATTGCTCAAACAAGGTCAAAGGACCTTGGAGAAAAAAATTCATAATTTTTGGACAATTAAAAACAAATGCGAAATCAATTAATTCATGAAAAATATTAATAATGATCTAAAAAATAATTTTAATTCGGAATATGAAAGAGAAAAATATTTGAATTTTTTTGTTGAAAGTCCAATATTCTTTGGATCAATATTAAATTTATTATGAATTATTGAAGAAAATGGAATTAAAATGAAATTCAGAAATTGCTAAAATACATGGACCATCAGATCTCCTTCATTAATTGAGGTGGCAGATCTGATGATCCAGAAGGCGCGTTCCGCATATGTCCAAGTCAACAACGTTGTACACATGGTATTCACAAGGAACGGTTAAGATTAAAACGTGGAAGATGGATCCCATGGTTCAGACTCAAGACACATCATCACCGGAGCCAGAGCTCCGGTTGTCTTCTCCGATGAGCTCCACCGGACTGGTTGAGATGAACCATCACCAAAATGCAAAAATAGGGACATGATCTTAAAGAAAAAACATCACTGAGAATGAATATGACTTCCAATTCCTCCAATTCCAAATATATTAAGAGATATGTGGAATTGAAAAATGAGGTTCATGATCTGAGTTGCTTCAATTTGGCCTCAAAGCAACTCAATCTTCTTGCCTACATTGGTAGGACTTCAGACAACTCAAGAATAAATGGAATTGAGCAATAACTTGAGAGAATCGAAGAGTTTAAAATTTATGCAAATTTCCTTCAATGGAGGTCTGAACACTATGGATCTTGATCTAAATTATGCTTGTCTTCACTTCAATTGCTTGCGAAAGAGGAATGGAAAGGTTTAGAAGCAATGGATTCTTGGAGAATTGGATTCTAAAATAGTTGAGATTCAAGCTCAAATTCAAATGAATTTATCAGGGTTATCCTATGAGAGTGAAGGGTTTTCAATGGAGATTCAAAGCTGGCGCGATCTGTGTGTCATTTTTGAGCACATGCAACTGTATATATAGCCAAATCCATGTGATATTTACACACTCTTTTCAACCTTCCAAATTTGGCAAATGATGATAGCAGGGTGCATGGGTGCACATAGGCCCATGAACTGATAGCTTGAAGGCTAAAATGAATGATCAGATGTGTTGGAGCTAGCTTAGAATGCAAGGCAATTGAACATTGATGTTTGAAGTTGGATCCATGCCAAATGATATCATCCTGTTTAAGCCATGCGCAGCCTATGCATTTCAAGTCCAAAATGAATGAGTTTGAGTTCTTTGGAAAGGTGAAATAAAGAGGAACAAGTTTGATGTTGAACACTTTTTCATTTGGAGCTTGGAACTTGGAGAACTTTGAGGTGGAAGTTTGGAAAAGTTTGACATATCAAAAAATTTCTAAGTGCCAAGCCATATGTCGCAATATTCCACTTTGCTTAACTTTTTATGGGAGCTTCAAATGAGAAACATGTCTTCATCAAAGTTGTAGCTCTCTCAAATACCTTCAAAATTGTAACGAATTTCATGTAATTTGGATTTGAAGTGATAGAGTTATGCATTTTTGAAGTTTGGAAAAATCACTTGATCAATGGTATAGGTCAAAAGTGACCTATAATGTAGCCTCATATCACATGTTCAAAGAAGTTGAATTAGATCCTACTCCAAACATAAAAGTTGAAGTAGACACATTGAATTTGATTGTGCAACTTGTAAATATTTCATCTCATAAAAATTGAGCAAGTTATGGCCTTGGGAAGTTGACTTTCAAATTAGGGTTTAGACAAAATGACCTATAATGTTTCAACATAGAAAATGACTTTCCAAGAAAAACTAGCTCTAGATATCAACATGAAAGTTGTTTATAATGTCATTTAGAGTAAGTTTTCTCTTGTAATCATTTTCATATGGTGAAAATTGTAGGAGATAGGGTCTAGGGAGACCCAGTTTTAATCAGATGAATTCATCTGGCCAACCACCATCAACCAACTTGCTAATTTCCAAATCTCTTGACTTTCTTGGCTCATGGTAGATCATATATGCATAATATGATGAAATTTTATGTGCCCCTTGAGAAATTTGATCAATCGGTGAGATAGCTTGTTGGAGAAGTTACTCAAGATACCTAATCAAACTAGGGTTTCCAAGGGAAATCACCCTCAAACTCTTGAAGCAAACTTGATCAATATAACATGTAGAGAACATTGGGACTCATAGATGATGTTCATAACCATTCTTGGATCAATTCTTGGTTGTGCTCTTTGTTTATGAGGGTCTCAAACCCTAGATGTGATCTTGATGAATCAATGAGATCATGCCCTACCTACAAAAGAGTTAGGAAAATACAAAGACATATTTTTGGTATTTTGGTTAGTGAAAGGATAAAATACAAGTATGATATAATCACAAAGTGCTTGGTGATCTCTCCCAAAACAAACCCAATGAAAGAGGGGTAAGGAGGATGCCAAGGTATGATCCCAATGCTAATGCTTATGAGGGATCTTAGGGTCAAAATTGGGGTCTTACAGCTGCTCCTATTTAAGGACATTCTAATTGAGGAGGTGAAGGTTAAAATCTTTGGATCGACTCAGTAGAATGGGCTTAAATAACAACATATAGAAACAAATTTTGGTCCCTAAGAGACCTCGTGATGCATATGATATGAATGCAAAAGCAAATGCTCTATGAGGAGATATTGCCACACAGGAAAAGAAATCAGAGAGACCGAAAGTTCGCAGGAGCATAATGCATTCCATAAGGTAAACTCACTAGGGAGACAGAGACTCTGGGGGATAAAAAAGGAGTTATGTGCAGGCCAGGCTATGACTTAAAATTACTGGGGGACTCGAGGGAATCCATATAAAATGGAAAGACTCAGCCAAGGAAACAAACACAACGCCTACAGGGGATGCGAATAAGTCAGGATAAAACTAAAATACCCGACTCGTGCAAGGGAACAACAATTTCACTATGGAAATGCGCACTCAACTCAACTGGGAAGAAAATAAAATTTCAACACAGGAGGAGCAGAAATCTATTATCTACTACCTGTTACTGGGTAAGGAGATAATAAAATCTGATAGAGAGAACATCCGTCATCGGTTAGGATGAACATATCAAGGATGACACGCTGAGGGAAAGCCAGGGGGGATATTCATTACCGGTTACTGGGTAAGAATAACCTTGCTGGGGATGTCAATGAGGATACCAGTCATCGGTTAGGATGATCATATCAAGGAATGCCAATTGAACAACAAAGGGGGAATTACATCTATCGAAAACTGGATAGAAAATCGTCGAAGAGAAAAATCCATCACCGGTTAGGATGAACATATCAAGGATTCACTCTGCGCGGGGACAGAGTGGGATTTACAACTACCCGTTACTGGGTAGAAGACCAAACAAAGAGAAAATTCGTCACCGAATAAAGTGAACATATCAATGATAGACTCTGAAATGGGGAAATAAAAGTAGGGATTACATCTATCAGTTACTGGATAGAATACCAAAGAAGAGAAAATCTGTCACCGGTTAAAGTGAACATATCAAGGATTGACTCTACACAGAAGAAAAGTAGGATTTACAACTACCGGTTACTGGGTAGAAGACCAACAAGGAGAACAAAACCCGTCATCGATTAAGATGAACATATCAAGGATTAACTCTCTGAGGAACCAAAATAGGAATTACAACTACCTTTTTACTGGGTAGAATACCAAAGAAGAGAATATCCGTCACTGATTAAAGTGACCATATCAAGGATAGACTCCACGGGGGAAGAAAAGATATCCGTCACCGGTTAGGATGAACATATCAATGATATACATTTCGAGGAATAGATCCACCGGGGATTCTGCTGAGGAGAAAAAGGGTACTTTTGTTAGGTATTGGGCAAGAAGTAACAAACTACCAACCAAGAAGAATATTACCAGTTACTGGGTAATAGACTCTTAGGGGACCAAGAAATCTATCTAGGTAAGAGCTAGAAAGAAAATGGTCAATCAAGACTCAACCCAATGAGGACATAACTCAAGGGGAGTAATTCCATCCAGAAAATTTGCTGGAGAGGAAACTGAAATAACAATCATCCACGAGGAAACAAACTCAGTGGGGAAACAGAGAAAGGTTAAAGTCTTTTCTGCTTAGGGGCTGACACTTTACAATTGAAAGAGGACAGACACCAAATTTGGTATGGGGATAAAGTACCGCCATAATAGAGAATGAAAGTCTCAAACAAATCAAATATGAAGATGCAGGATATGCAAATCATAAATTTATATGAATGTATATGCGTATGTATATATGATGATTATGATGACAAAATGATCACGAAGGATACAGAGGTGTCACAAAGAAATTGAACCACCGGTAAAATCCTCGGTCAATCCACAAATCATGGAGACAAACTGCTGGAGAACAGAGCGATCAACATCCCAAAGGCTCAACCCTGGCTGGGGAAAGACGAAGGAGATCTGCTGAGGATAAAACATCCAATCTGTAGGGAATTTTAGGTCAACACCACAAAAACGGGAGACAACCCTACTGTAGCGGGGTATTCGTTACCTTTAGATTTATTGTCTAAATCAAAAGTAAACCATACAAGTCGAGTCGCCACCGCACTTCTATTTATCCAAAGGAAAGGTTAGAAAGCGAACAAAAACTGAGAAGTTTTATCGAATCAAAAACTAATAAAAATGTCAGAGATCGGGGTAAGGGGGTTGGTTATGCAATTGGAAGGTTTTAAGCACCCAAAACATCCTAGGTACTCCTAAGGAGCCCTTTTCACACTTGTTATAACGTTGGTATTTTTGTGAAAATTTATTTGTGCAAACATGATTGGGGAGATGAGAGAAGAATGTACAAATTATTTACAATTTTGTGTTTGAATGGATAAACCCATTGCCTACGTACCATCTTAAAAAAGATTAGGATCAAAACCTCGTAGTTCAGGGTACAAATCTCAAAACAAGTTGGTGAGTTGATTGGTCCAAAAGCCTTAGGTCTTTTGTTATCCAAGGGAGAAAACTCAACCTAAAACCACAAATCCACCATGTGAGGATAGCTTCAACATGCTAGTGAAGGGTTAACCCTATAATAAGCATGGAAGACTCATTGTCCATCACTAAGGATATAGGTGAGTATTACATCTACCTCGAGGATAACTCAAACCTAATAGCTAAAGGTTATGAAAAGTTTTGATAAGGAAGTGGCCATTGAAACCACAAAAACATTTTAATGGGTTATATTTACCAATGAAAAGTATTTACAAAATATGGTCAAAGTTGACTTAAAGATTCAATTCAAAATAAGTGTTATGAAAAGAAAGTTTGAAAATCAAAAGCATAATGCTTAGGTTTCTAATGTTTGAAAACAAGTGTTAATGTTTGCACAAAAGTTTTGGCTTGGGTTAGAGTGGAGGGAAGAAGAAGAATGGCTAAAGTCCTAATCATACAAGAGATGAAGGATAAGAAACAAGACCACAAATGGAATTCCTTTCTTGAGATCATATTGATGATCCAAGTAGCTCTCATCCTTTAGAATATGCAAGCAAATATGTATACTCAAGCAATCAATCAATCAAGCAAAGCTCTTAGGAATCTTCCAATGGCTCTTGTATCTCTCACTTTAGAAGCACATGACAATGGTTCTTCAATTTGGCTCAAATAGGATTCCATAGCACAAAAGCACACACATCAAAATATTCCATGAAGTAAATCAAGAATGGACAAGAGTGAGTTTAGAGATTTGGTCCTTCTAATCCTTATTCAACATTAAGGCCTTTTTACTCCATTTTGCATAGGGAATGTCCTAGAATCTAAGTCCATTTGTCCATTTTGCATTTGGTCCACAAAAATCAAAACAAAAGCACAAGCACAATAATATATACATAATTATGTGCTCAAGTGAGCAAAAGGAAAATTGCATTAACATAAACATGTGCTCAAATGAGCAAAGAGCAAAAGCAAGTGAATAATACGTACAAGAATAGTAAATTGCATAAATGTAAAGTGCAAGAAGTAAATGTTAATGGTTAATGGTTAGTGTTAGAGTTAGTGTGCCATAAGGTAATTTAGCGCTATGTTAAGCAATCGTAATTGGACTTATGTAGAAGTCGCAGCTATCTGAGGTCGGTCAATAATAATGTAGGCAACAACACAAGTTAGAGATTTTGATTAGTGAATCAAACTCCTACAACTTGCCATGCCAAAAAGAAGATGAGAAATGATCTTTTATTGATTTAGGTTCTTTGCTTGATTAGGAAGCAACCTATCCTTAATGCAAAGCCATTCACTTGATCCATGATCAAGATGAATTAGATTTGAATCAAGGAAGATTAGACCTCCCATGCATCAAGGCTAACCAACAATCTTTAACTCATTGATCAAAAAAAGAAGAAGAAGAAGAAGAAGAAGAAGATGAATATTAAAGTACATTAATGGAAATGAAATGAAATAATCAACAAGCATTGACCAAAGATAGAGAAGATCAAGGTCAAACAATTGTAAATAGGAGCAAAATGAAGATTAGAAGTCAAGAAACAAATAAAATATTTTTGGGATTTTTCAAAATTAAAATAATACTTGAATTAAAATAATAAAGAAAGGTCAAACTTCAAACTCACTTTAAATCAACTTTGAAAAGTCTAAGTGAATTATCCTAAGTTCAACAAGGTCAAACAAAGTTTGACAAAAAATTTCAGCATTTTTAGAAGTCAGAAACTATTTTTTATCAATTAAAAATGCATAAAAATAACCTAATTGAATTAAAATCTCAAATAAATCTCATATCAATTAATAAATTGATGAGAATATTTTTCATAGATCTATCATTATTCAAAGAGGTTGAAAAAATATTTTTGTATTTTTTGAATATAAAAAACTATTTAAAATGAATTAAAAATAACCAGAAAAGAGAAAATTCCTAAAAAATATCAAATGATAAAATAAAAAATATTAAAGTTGATGCTTGCTTAGGAACTTTAGATCTAAAAATCAATCAATGAAATTGAAGTTTAGATCTGAAAAAATTGAGAGAAAATGGTGAGTTCCTTTGGGTATGGGTGAGGAATCAATCGTGCAGCACGTAAGGTGCCTTCAGGTTATTGAAATGAGAGGCATAAGGCACTTATTTATAGCAAAAGGCATGGCTGAAAGCATGATCAAAACATTGCATGGATGGAAAGGGTCTCCATGCATGGGCCTGTACAGGCGCATGGAGGGCCCAATTTCACTTGGATTTGCAAGCTAATCATCAGCAGATGTAATTTGGACGTGCAGATGGTGTATAATCAAATCATGCAATGCAATTTTAATTGATTTCCAAAAATGCACCAATAAGTTCATGCTTTCGAAAATGGCTTTTCCGTAATTGAAACATAAACTTATGAGTAATGGTTGGAAAGCTTTTTGCATGAGGATCATTTGTTATGTTGACCAAAACTTTATTTGACATTTGGAAATTGGTGAAAATTGATCATTAAGTGTAGGGTGCAAAACATGTACATGTGAGAATTTCAAAAATGGCCAAACTTTAAGCACTTCTGTTTCAATTATGCAAGCTCCGAATGAGAAAACCTTCAACATCAAAGTTGTAGATATTTTCAAGAAAATAAATTTGGAATTAAAGTTTGCATCATTTGGATTTTTGATGAAGAAGTTATGGGCTCTTGAAGTTGGACTTTTTCATATTTCAATGCTTTGGGTCCAAAGTGACCTATAATGTTTTTCATTATCACATGTATTTATTTTAGGATTTTGAAACTTTGTTAAACATAAAAAATGAAGTAGACATCTTAAACTTTCCAATGCATTTGATTCCACCTCAAAATCATGAAAAATGAAGGCGTTATGTCCTTGGAAAGTTGACCCAAAATTAGGGTTTTAGTCAAAATGACATATAATGTTTTGAAATGGATGATGACCTTCCAAGCTTCAAATCAATTTTTGATGAACATGAACGTTTTTCATATGGTTCTTAAGAACATTTTTTATCTTGGGGTCATATCCATTTGACAAACACATTAAAAGTTAGGTCTTAGTGGATTTCAAAATAGTCAGATGAATTGACTGATCAACTTCTCAAGTATGCATGAAATGATGATTGAGAGCACTCAAATAAGTTCAAATATGCATGAAATGATGAATTAAAGAACTTCCCTTGATTGTATTTGATCATGGTTTGAGGTTGCTTCATGAGCAAGGCACAGTTGGTGAACAGATGAATTAGGGTTTCCTTGGGAAACAAGCCTCAAATCCCTTGATTTGCTTTGATCAAAATGATGAATTGAGATACTTGGGAGGAATATTTGATGGATGAGAGCTTTGGGAACCATTTCCATGCTTGCTTTCATCTTCACCTAGCCATATCAATGAGCATAGAATCTCCTAGAAGCTTTGGATCTTGTGACTGCTCAAGCTACAAACAAAAGATGTTAGTGACATATTTTTGTGCTTTTGGTTAGTGAATAAAATGAGAAAAGAAATAATATATAATTCAAGCATGCTTGATGATCTCAAACCAACTCTCAAAATTTCCCACCCAAAGGTAAGGAGTCAAGATGGTATGATCCTTGAGGTAAGATGCAAATGCAATGTTATGATGTCATGAGGGATATTAGGGTCAAAATTAGGGTCTTACACCTACTAGGGAAGAATCAAAAAGCTGCTCAAGAACCAGGAGGAAACTCTGGCTGGGAGCAAAGATACAACGATTGGTGGGAACACCAAAGCAATTTACTAAGGAAGATCAAAACATCTCTGATGACGATCCACCTGCTGAGGAAAAACGAACTCCGCTGGGAAGGCCGAAACTCTGTTGGGGACAAGGACACGCCGCAACCAACTCAGATGGGGAAAAAGAAATAAGCTCCAATGGGGATCAAACACTCCACCGAGGAATTGAATCAATACAAACATCTAGGGATACCCGAAGAGTTAACTGTTTGGGGAACCTTGGATGCTTCGCACTTAAGGACTTGCGTCTTACTGAAATGTTGTTGATATTCTTTTTACTTGCTTTGGAAAAGTTTTTTGCTTTTATATATTAAAGAAAACTTGATTTTAATTTAAAAATTTAATTTCAAAATGATCATAAGAAAATTTAAAACTATTGACTGAAGTAAATAAGAGTAGAAACAATTGGATAAAAGCTCAACTTTATTTATTGGAATGGTAGTCTGTAAATGACAAGACTGCATAGATTTTACAAAGTTGAAAATGGTAATCTACATGGAAAAGGGGTACATTGAATACAAATGATCCTTAATCCTTCTACAAAATCTTGATATCCACTATGCTTTTGACCGCTGCTGGAGATGAATCGATGTCGACCATTGTGCTCAAACAAGTCTTCAAAATCACTGAAGATCAGCAGAATGCAGTTACTTGCCATAATCCCTATTTTTTACATAAGTTACCCCAAGGTGAGGTACTCAACTTATCGGGAAATTCTTTTCTGTTTTATGTCTCTAATTTTTTCCTGGATCGCCCTTTCGGGTTTTCAATCCACCGAGACGCTCATTTTTGCCTAAGCCGCCCTTTCGGGTTTTCAACTTAGCGAGCTGCTCTTTTATTTTTTTAGGCGAAGTATTTCTTGACTGCATCTCCGTTCACAGGACGAGTGAACTCTTCACCATCCATAGTTGTAAGAATCAATGCTCCGACTAAAAAGGCTCTCTTAACAACATATAGACCTTCATAATTAAGAGTCCATTTTCCTCGGGAATCTGGCTTGAATGATAAAATCTTCTTGAGCACAAGGTCACCTTCTCTGAATACACGAGGTTTGAACTTCTTATCAAAATCTTTCTTCATTCTCTGCTGATATAACTGACCATGACACATGGCAGTCAATCTCTTCTCTTCAATTAAATTCAACTTATCAAACCTGGTCTGACACCATTCTGCTTCAGTCAACTTGGCTTCCATAAGCACACGCAATGAAGGAATCTCAACCTCTACGGGGAGCACTGCTTCCATACCATAAACAAGAGAAAAAGGGGTTGCCCCTGTTGAAGTGAGGATGGATGTAAGATACCCATGTAAAGCAAATGGGAGCATCTCATGCCAATCCTTGTACGTGACAACCATCTTCTGGATAATCTTATTAATGTTCTTGTTCGCAGTTTCAACGGCCCCATTCATCTTGGGTCTGTAGGGAGAAGAATTATGATGTGCAATCTTGAAGTCCTTGCAAAGAGCTTCCACCATATTGTTATTCAAGTTCGATCCATTATCAGTAATGATCTTACTTGGCACACCATAACGGCATATAATCGGATTCTTGATAAACCTTACAACAACTTGCTTGGTCAAACTTTCATATGATGCCGCTTCAACCCATTTTATGAAGTAGTCAATTGCCACTAAAATGAAATGATGTCCATTCAAAGCTTTGGGCTCAATCATCCCAATCATATCGATTCCCCACATGAAAAAGGGTCATTGGGAAGAGATAACATTCAATAGTGTCGGAGGAACATGAATCTTATCAGCATAGATTTAACACTTGTGGCATTTCTTCAGAAACTTGCAACAGTCAGATTCCATTGTCAGCCAATAGTAACCTGCTCGCAACATCTTCTTCGCCATTGCATGTCCATTAGAATGAGTATCAAAGGAACCTTCACGCACTTCAGACATCAACAAGTTTGCTTCGTGTCTATCCACGCATCTGAGCAAAACCATGTCGAAGTTTCTCTTGTACAGTATATCCCCATTCAAGTAGAAATTACTGGCTAATCTTCTCAAAGTCTTCTTATCTTTCAAAGATTCCCCAGGCGGGTAAATATGACTTTGGAGGAAACACTTGATGTTGTAATATCATGGCTTCTCGTCTTTGATCTCTTCAACAACAAACACATGAGTTGGCCTATCAAGATGCATCACAGATAAATTGGGAACTTCATTCCAATACTTCACCATAATCATTGATGCTAACGTTGCAAGAGCATCCGTCATCCGGTTCTCATCTCGAGGGATATGATGAAACTCAACCTTTGTAAAGAAAGTTGAAATCCTCCTCGCATAATCTCTATACGGTATTAAACCGGGTTGATTTGTCTCCCATTCTCCTTTGATCTGATTCACAACCAAAGCTGAATCACCGAAGACATCCAAATACTTGATTCTGAGATTCATGGCCTCTTCAAGCCCCACAATGCAAGCTTCATATTCTGCCATGTTTTTTGTACACTTGAAAGTCAATCTAGTTGTAAATGGTAAATGCGTGCCTTGAGGAGTAATAATCATTTTCCCAATGCCATTTCCATATTGATTAACAGCTCCATCAAATACCATTCCCCAACGGGAACCAGGTTCTGGCCATTCTTCTAGTGATGGTTCATCACAATCTTTCATTTTCAAGTACAAAATCTCTTCATCAGGAAAATCATATTGCACTGACTGATAATCTTCAATTGGTTGGTGAGTCATTTGGTCAGCCAAGGTACTACCTTTGATCGCTTTCTGAGATCGGTATTCGATATCATACTCTGACAACAGCATCTGCCAACGGGCAATTCTCCCAGTTAAAACAGGCCTCTCAAATATATACTTAATTGGATCCATTTTGGATATCAACCAAGTGGTATGATTCAACATATATTGACGCAGACGCTTAGCAGCCCAAGCCAATGCATAACAAGTCTTCTCAAGCATTGAATACCGAGTCCCACAGTCGGTGAAATTCTTACTGAGGTAGTAAATTGAAAATTTTTTCTTCCTAGTCTCATCTTGCTGACCAAGAACACAACCCATACTATCTTCGAGCACAGTCAAATACATGATCAACGGTCTTCTTTCAACAGGTGGAGACAAAATCGGAGGTTCAAGCAAGTATTCCTTGATACTATCAAATGCTTTCTGGCAGTCTTCAGTCCAATCACAAGATTGATCTTTTCGAAGAAGCTTGAATATAGGCGCACATGTAGCAGTCATGTGGGAAATGAATTTGGAAATATAATTCAAGTGACCGAGAAAACCTCGGACTTACTTCTCAGTTTTGGGCATAGGCATCTCTTGTATTGCTTTGACCTTGGTAGGATTAACTTCAATACCCTTCTCGCTGACAATAAAGCCCAATAACTTACCAGAACGAACCCCAAAAGTACACTTATTGGGATTCAAGTGGAGTTTATACTTCCTCAAACGCTGGAATAGCTTCAACAAATACTCAACATGTTCTTCTTTATCAATCGATTTAGCAATCATGTCATCGACATATACTTTAATCTCTTTATGCATCATATCATGAAAAAGAGTAGTCATTGCTCTCTGGTAAGTTGCACCATCATTCTTTAGACCGAAAGGCATCACTCTATAATAGAATGTTCCCTAGGGTGTAATGAATGTGGTCTTCTCCATATCCTCGGGTGCCATCTTGATTTGATTATATCTGGAAAATCCATCCATAAACGAAAAGACTTTGAATTTAGCAGTATTGTCTACCAACATGTCAATGTGTGGTAGAGCGAAATCATCTTTCGGACTGGCTTTATTCAAATCTCTATAGTCGACACACATGCGAACTTTTCCATCTTTCTTTGGCACAAACATAATATTGGCCACCCATTGCGGATACTCAACAATTACAAGGAAACTGGCATCAATCTGCTTCTGAACTTCCTCTTTGATCTTCACAGCCATATCAGGATGCGTTCTTCTCAACTTCTGCTTGACTGGCGGGCATTCTGGCTTCAACGGCAATCTATGCTCCACAATATCAGAATCCAACCCAGGCATGTCTGGATAGGACCAAGCAAACACATCTGAATACTCTTGAAGAAGATCAATCAACCCCTTCTTAGCATCTGGACACAGTCGAGACCCAATCTTGACTTTCTTCACATCATCCTCGGAACCCAAGTTGACTAGCTCAATCTGCTCTTCAAATGGCTGAATAACCTTCTCATCTTGCTCAAGAAGACGAGACAATTCATCCCTCACTTCTACATCACTTTCCTCTTCGGCTTCAAACACAAGGAATTCAAAATTTGGAGAAGGAGAATGATCATTCTATTCAATGGGGTTAGGAACCAACCTGCATAATAATTTGATATTTTGATTTTAGAGAAGTGAATTTGTGACCAAATATTATCAGATGGACAATTATATTTTTTATTTATGTTTTTTTGTGATTACCATTTTTAGAATAAAGGAAAAAGTAAAGATAAACATCAAAGATGTGGATGAATATAATTAATTTTATTGATGATCAATTTAAAATGCCCAAATAATGTTCACTTCTTCCTTAGGCATAAAAGAAGGATTTTAAAATATAAAAGCAATTACTTAGATCGATGCAAAATAACAGGAATATCAACAGCAGTCCAATTGTTGCATGTCTGTCCATGTGTCACAAAGATGGCGCAGTCTTCCTCTTCATTGTCCTCTAGCACAGCAGCTAAGTGTTGTTCATTCCCATGAATGAACCCTCCGCTACGGAAGCTGAGTTGCATCGCTTCAGATCTAACGGTTGACGAGCCCTTCTGGAACCCCAACCCAGTTCTTCCCTTGTTGTCGGCGACCTCTACCATACGCCCCCACTGATCAACATGACCTTCTTCCACAATCTTCTGTGCATCATTCGGAGAGGACATAGGTGCCTCAACTCTCTTCTCAGCAGCAATAGATAAGGCTTGGAACGGAGTTCCAACCTCATCCTCATCTTCCACATACGAGAAAGATGACAGATGGCTAACCAACAGCGGTTTCTCACCTCCCATAATCACCAACTTGCCATTCTTTACAAATTTGAGCTTCTGATGCAAAGTGGAAGTAACAACCCCTGCCTCATGAATCCATGGCATTCCCAATAAACAGTTGTAGGCTGGGTGAATATCCATTACCTGGAAAGTAATCTGAAAGTCACTCGGACCTATCTTGACTGGAAGGTCCACTTCTCCAATGATCGTCTTGCGCGAGCCATCAAAGGCTTTGACAAATACTCCACTGTACCTCATCGGTGCTCCTTGGTAAGATAACTTTGACAATGTTGACTTCGGAAGCACATTGAGTGATGACCCAGTGTCAACTAGCACGTTTGACAAAGCATCTTCTTTGCATTTCATAGAAATGTGCAAAGCCAGATTGTGATTTCTTCCCTCCTCGGGGAGTTCTTCATCGCAAAAGCTCAAATTATTGCATGAAGTGATGTTTGCCACAATGTGATCAAATTGATCCACAGTAACATCCTGATCCACATATGCCTGTTCAAGAACTCTCTGCAGTGCTTCTCTGTGCGCTTCAGAATTCAAAAGCAGAGACAGCACGGAAATCTTGGAGGGGGTCTGGAGAAACTGCTCAACCACGTTAAATTCACTCCTTTTAATCAGTCGGAGTACCTCATCATCATCACTATTGGATTTCAAATTGCTGGATTCGCCAGACTTATCCTTTGAACAGCCCATTGGATCTACAATAGGCACCTCTTCCTTCTTACCAACAATCAACTTTTCTTTGTTCTCTGGGAACACAGGTCCAAAAACTCGACCACTGCGGGTTACCTTCGTAACATATGCAATGCTCACCACTGAACTAGTTGTAGGTAACGATACCTCTTGACCATTCTCTAACATCGTAGCATTGTACGGATACGGTACAACCTTATCAGATGCATACGGGACTGGGCCCGCTAACCTTATTACCAACGGCAAAACCGATCTATTGTTGATGTTCTGGTTACTGTTGCTATCATACTGGATCACCAACCACTCCGGTTGTTTGAAAACGGGCACTATGACATTGACATTGTCATCTACATGACGGGATTGAACAATCTGAATCATGCCTTCATCCATCAGACGTTGGATGTCCCTTTTCACTACAACACACCCCCTTGGGTTCACGCTACAAATATCACAACCATCGTGATTATGTTCACAGAAACTCACCAAACAGATATCTTTATGGATTTGCACCAAAGATCTTTGAATAAACCGGACATAAAAAACCTTGAATTCACCAGGACAACCGACCACCATGTTCACTGAAGAATTCCCATGAGCGGGCAAAGGATTAGCTTTCACATTTGGCGCGCGGTCTTCAAAAGACACCATGCCACTCTTCATAAGCTTTTTCACCTCATACTTCAGCGGATAACAGTTCTCAATATCGTGCCCAGGTGCACCCTGGTGAAAAGCATAGTGAAGTTCGGGTTTATACCACCAAGGAAGTAGTTTTGGGATCTACAGTGGATTCCTCGGTTGAATCAAATTTTTGAGGACTAATGATGGGTACAATTCTACATATGATATAGGAATCGGGTCAAAAGAGACCTTCTTCCTCTCAAAGTTCTGTTGCTGGTGATGATTGTTGTTGGAATTGTTGTTATAGGTGTTTGTTCTTTATTGCGGTTGTTGTTGTTGACGTTGATTTTGATACTGATATTGTTGTTGTTGTTGAATTGGTGTTGTTTGCTGATTGGAAAATACTGGGATGACAGAAGCTACTTGATGATGATGATGTTGACGGGGTGGTGGATTTCTTCTGATTCGAGGCCTCCTCTTCCTCCCACTAGAAATTGTGTTTGTTTCACTATCCTTCCTCTTGCTGAAACTACTCCCATACTTCTTGCTTGTAGACGCCTCATCTTTTGACAAACGTCCTTCACGGACCCCTTCTTCAAGTCTCATCCCCAGATTTACCATTTCGGTAAAATCACAGGGGGCACTGGCGATCATGCGTTCATAATAAAATGAACTCAGGGTTTTCAGAAAGATTTTTGTCATCTCTTTCTCCTCCAAAGGAGGAGTGATCTGGGCAGCCAACTCCCTCCAACGTTGGGCATACTCCTTGAGTGTCTCCTTATCTTTCTGAGACATGGACCTCAGCTGGTCCCTATCTAGTGCCATATCCACATTATACTTATACTATTTCACAAAAGCCTCACCTAGGTCATTGAAAGTGCGGATGCTTGCACTGTCTAACCCCATATACCAACGGAGTGCAGCACCTTGTCGCAACTGCGGAAAAAAACAACCGGCGGGAAAAAGAACAGAAGAGTCGCCACCGTTCGTTATTTATCCCAAAGGAGGGAAAGGAAACAATCGAAGAAAACCTGAAGAGAGGAAAAGACAAGGTCTCGCAACCAAATCTAGGGTTCGGGAGTCGATTATACGAAGGGAAGGTATTAGCACCCCTACGCATCCGTAGTACTCTATGGGATCCACTCTTGTTGTTCTAGTCTAAAGGGTGTAGGTATATCTAAGGTACTATCTACTAAAAGGAGGTCAAAAGAAAATGACTCGCAAGGACGTCACATCCACTTCCTACGTATCTCACCTGAGTATGAGAATCAGAGTCTTCGTAGCTCGGCTACCTATGGGTGAAAGAAAAGTGTGCTCGATAAGACATCGCGTCTTATGCCTACGTATCTCATCTGGAATGAGAATTAGAGCAAAACGTAGTTCAGCTAACTACGGGGACAAGGGGTCTCGATTGCAACTAGGGCAAGAGAAAGGGAAGATCTCGATTGCAAGGAGTGCGAGAGAAAAGAATCGCAACAAAGGCGAAAGCAAACAAGGATTAGTTGTTAGTCGTCAGTCAAACTCGGCAAGACATCGCGTCTCGTGCCTACGTATCTCATCTGAACCTAAGAATCAGAGTTGTCGTAGTTCGGCTAACTAGGGGTTAAGGATTGCCATCTGAATAGGGACTTACAAAAGAGGACCCCAATTGTGTCAAAGGAAAGTGGGCAATGTGTTCAACGTCCTAGCAGTAGGTGTCGCAGCTCGCTGAATCGAGTCTTAGGCAGTTACCTCTTTGTAATAGAACGGATTGACATGCCACAAGATCGGAGACGCACGGAAGGTCTAAAAGTGGGGAAGCTCTGCCCTAGAGTTGTCATGCAATATGGACCTATGTGTTAGGATTTACAAAGGGGAACATTTACCTAATGTTAGCATGCAAAGAATAAGGGAATTCTACCTATGTTATCATACAAAGGGTTCTACCTAATGGGTGCTACCTAAACGGAACAAGAGTCGACGGATGGAGCAAGGAGAGGAGCCACGGATAAGGGTAGATGGCGATGCCTGAGGCAATCGACTTACAGGTAGATGGTGATTCCTGAGGCAGTCGACTTACAAGAGGATGGACGAATGCGTGCTGGTTCTTTTAAGTTTTGAAAATGATTACTCGACGTTGGATCGAGCTTTTGATCTTGTTTTGAAATGATTATCGGATGTTCGTTTTAATTCTTGTATTAATATATGAATAAATAATGAAAGAATAAATATTATACACTTTATGGGAGAGGGGTACATTCGTTACGTATAGGGATGGTTCATGGCAATCAAATAATAAGAATATATGCCTCAATCATCATACAAGTAGGCAACAGTTATCAATCAAATCAGATAAGTAAACAAGTATATAATCAAATCAAAGAAATCAAAGAATGAAATAAGGGAGCATTAAACAAGGCATGTGAAGTATGGACATGTTAAACAATCAAGTAATAGTAAGCATGTATGAAAGAAACAAGTGTAACAGATAACAGATGAATCAGACAAATGAAGAAATATACAAAAAGAGTCCACTAAAAGAATTAAATCAAGAAATGAGGTAAGGATCAAATAAAATCAAGATAAAAGGCCTCTAATACATGGCATATGCAATGAACAAGGGAGGATCAAAAGATCTCTTCAATTGCCATAAG
Source organism: Lathyrus oleraceus (assembly GCF_024323335.1). NCBI lineage: Eukaryota > Viridiplantae > Streptophyta > Magnoliopsida > Fabales > Fabaceae > Lathyrus > Lathyrus oleraceus. The sequence continues at coordinate 503,341,518 of NC_066585.1, forward strand.
CAATCCCTAAGTCAAACATCGATCATAAAGAAGTCAACTGAAAATTCGAGCTAACTTAATAAATATCAAATAAATAGAAAATTAATCAAGAAAATTATGAAAAACTAAACTAAGTAAGGTGGGGTCAGGACATCATCATCCCCCAAAAAGATTTTAAAAATAATGAAAATTAGTGCATGAATTAATTGAAATAAAACAGAAGTCAAACTAAAAGTCAACCAACAAAACTAGGTTAAAAATAAATCAAGAATAAATAGCAAATTTGAAATAAAAAATCCAAGAAAAAGTCAGGTTGACCATGGGGCAGTGGTCAACCTTCATCCCAAAAATCAGAAGCTAAAAATAATTTTAAGCTATAAAAATAAAATTAAGAAACAAATGTATGCTAAAATGGACCATTTGGAATGAATAATTAAAATAAAATATTAATACTAAATAAATGTGAAAATAAAAATTAAATAAAATTAAATAACGCATCAAGCAATATGGAAAATATTTTTGGATATTTTTATGAACAAAGAAAACATTTTAAATTAATAAAAATAAAAAAATAAAAATGGGAATAAAAAAAAGAAATTGAAAAGAGGGGGGTGTATCAGTATTTAAAGTGAACTGGAAAATATGTTATGCGCTGATGGGCCTTGAACGGAGGGTGTGGAAAGCGAACAAGCGAAGGCCCATGACCCAAACCAATTAAATCAGGCGTGACACTTTGAAATGAACATTTTATTTAAAAAAATCATGTGAACATGTTATCAATTGGTCACTTTTTATTTAAGTTACTAAAGGACAAAAAACACACGGATGGACGAGATTAAAACATACACGCTAGATCCAACGGTTCTCAAGACGACAAGTGGTCGTCTTCTTCATTGAACCCAAAACCCTAGCGCCATGTTCATGCAAATATGCAGAAAACAGTGGGTTTTGCTCAACTTCAACTCAAAAATGCGCACGCTATAATGCATCAAAAATCATGAAATAAAGCCCGGATCTCAAGTTCAAAATGCAAGGATTAACATGGTCACTTATTTTAGGTGAAATGATGGCTTATCATGGAGAAAAATTGACAATAAAGTGTCAACATCATGAACATTGCCTCGTGCTGAGGGCTTCAGAAACAGGCATAAGCATATGATTAACATGGAAATGAAACAAACATGATAATGAGCATAGATGCATTAACAAAATAGCTATGGAAATGGAGCAAGAAAAGTTACCTAGTGGAAGTTTGGTCCACTGCCTCTTGACTGTGGAGAGAATAGAAGGAAATGGTGCTGCCTTGGTGCTTCAAGAACTTCAGCTTAAGAACTTTGCTGAGAAATGAAAACTGATCTCTAATGCTCCTTGCTTTTGTTTGCTCGAAAATTCAGTGGCCTTTCTCATGTTTAGGGTTTTTCAGCTTAAATATATGGGTCAAACATTCTTTAATGGGCTCAGAAATAATTGCTTATCCATGAGCAAAATGATGTAAGTTAGTGGCATTTGGTGAGGTGTAGAAAGAGGGCACGTGAGATTTCTTATTTTGGCAAAATTCTAAATGAATGGAAATAGGGTGCATGGCCAAATGAGGCAAACAAAACATGACTTGGTTTGTGCAGCATACAACATGGCTGGTTTGGTTTGGCAAGCAAGCAAGAAAAACACTTCAAGGTGATGACTTTGTGGCAACATAACTTGATGAGCAAACCACCAATTGATGAGATAATGCAAACAGTAGAAAGATATCATGGAGCTTGGCATGTTTCATGTTGAGCATAGGTGGAAATAATGAATGGAAGAAGGTGAAAAGTGGGCCTCAAGTTCATGTCACACCATGGCAAGATTGGTTGGGCAAGCTAGGCATAAAATCTGCCTAGAAATTTCAAGTCATGGTACCAACTTTAAGTGAATGTATCTCTCAAACCATGGATCCAAATGAGATGATTCCAAAGGGAGGTGAAAGAGGACATGATAAGGTATAATTGTTGTGAAGAAAATATTTTCAATTGGTGCCTTGAAGTACAAGAAAAGTGGCCAAGAAGTTTTGACAAAACTTAAAGATTTTTAGACTTAGAAATTTTTCTAAGTGTCCTAAAAATATGCCCTGCTTTGACCAAGCATAACTTTCTCAATTTTGACCCAAATGGAGCAAACTTTATATTTCTAGAAAGCTTGGAACAAGAGGAACAATTTTAATGTTGGAGAAAGTTTCAAATGGAGCTTTTATCTTGATGAAACATGGGCTTAAAGTGAGTGCAAAAATCATAAGAACTTGTCCAAAATGGAAAGTCAATCATTTCCAAATTAAGTAACTTTTCCAATTCTTGATTAAATGATGAATCCATGATCCAACCTTGATCAAATTTCACATGTAGGCTCCCCTAGAAATGAATTTTGAGATTCCACTCTCAAAAAGTCAGGAGTTGACTTTTCTGGCCCCATAGTTAACTTTTCCCAAACTATCTGATTCATGATTCCAGTGATCAATTGAAGCACTTCTGGCTCTAATAAAAAGCTGATTTTTTGTATGTAGACCCTTGTGGAAATATGGAGGGCCATGGAAAAGAGTTTCACCCAAAGAATCATAAAAAAACTAATTTTATACCAAATCCTAATTTTAGGGCAAAATTGATTAGGAACTGATTGCACTGCTTGCCAATGGACCTTTCTGAGATAATTGTGAGTCTTCCTAGGCCAAGATGCCTCTCCAATCATGATATGGATAAGCTCATCTACTTCCAACCAAACATTTCCTGTTGCAGGTAGCCATGAAACCCTAATTTCCTGATTAAATCCAGATGAACACTTGATAGCTCTGAATCCTTCTCTGATGAACTGAGGACCATAATAAGATATCTGGACCCCCCTGAGACCCTTGAGACTTGTATACTTAGAGAATGAAGTCCAATTCTAAATCTTTCTTTGTGTGGGCTCCTTCTGTTAAGGAGTGATCAATCAAAACCTGATTCCCAAGTCACTAATGCAGTATGCAATGAGTATGACCTAATATGATGCCAATGAAGTGTAAAACATAATCCCATGCTTCCAGGAAAAATTGTAGGGTAAATTTTGGGGTATTACACACCTGTCAGACTATCCTGGAAGTAGTGAATCAGCAATTGGTCATTATCTGTTTGGGTAAACATCTTGAGGGCATACATCACAAGACGACTGAGTGGACAAGAATTCCCTTTGTACTTCTCAAATTCAGGCACTTTGAATTTCACTAGGATTTTCACATTGGGCACTAAGCACAGTTCAACAACACTCTTCCCAAACAGATCTTTGCCTCTCAGCATTTTCAATTCCTTGCGTAGCTCAAGAAATTGGTCCTTCATCTCATCCATATTCTCATAGACATCCAGGCCCTCAAACGGCTCGGAATGATAGATGGTGTCCTCTACACTAGGCAAAGTATGCACAACTGGAGGTGGCACAGACATGACCGGGCTAGATGCCGGCATGGAAGAAAAAGTGGGAGCGAAACCTTCTGGCAAAAAATTGGGTGGCATTCCCCACGGGAATCCAGTAGGCATATTGGGAGCGAAGTGGGCGGTGGAAGCAGGCACAGTAGAGGTAACCACTTCAGAAATGATAGTCCTCGCGGGAGGAGTTGCAGGTGGTGGAGAAGCTTGGCTTTGAGCAGCAAGAACTGACTTCATCATGGCAGTCAGTCGGGCTATCTCCTCTTTCAGATCTCGGTTCTCTTGCTCAAGGTGTTCCATGATTCTTGAATGATTAGCTCTAGTGTTGTACCGGTGAGTCAGCTTGCCTAAAGCACAAAAGAACACCAATCAGACACCTGGCAAAAACCTGCTTATGCAAATGATGCATGAAATGCAATGCTTGATTATTTTTTATTTTCTAAGGAACTTACTATATCATTTGTAAATATATAATATTAAAATTGCAACAATTTGATATGACCAAAAATCTCTTTTTATTTATATAAATTGGAAGGATTACACTGAGTACAATTTCAGAAACCAAAATAAAAAGATACAAGAGAAAAGGAGACTAGTCATCCTAAGGATCCCTAACAACAATGTCAGAAGATCTGCCTAAAGGCACGTACTTCCTTCGAATACGACGGATCTTGGTCTCAAAAGAAACCTTCATCCGAGTCTTCTCGAGGACAAGCTGGTCAACAATCTTCTTCCAAGCAACGGAAGGTTGAGGCATGCTAGAAGATGAAACCTCCGACTCTCTCTGTCTCTTCGTCACTCGGTCTTCAAGTAGCTCAATCAGTGCATCTTTATCCTTAGACTCCAACTGCAGCTCTTCATGCTTTTTGCCTTCTCTTTCTTCATCTTGATGAGCATGTCTTCCAACTCCTCTACATCTTGGTTAGGGAGAGTTAATAGCTCAACCACAACCATAGACATAGGTCTTTCACAAGGATAAGGCATCTTCAACTCCATAGCTCTCTTCTTCACCCAAAGAGTGTAAGCTTCCAAAGCTACATAATTACGTGGACCAAGCTCGGATCTTCCTTTCCTATGTACATTATGCCAAGCGTGCATAATCTTCTGCTTCAAATGTTGGGGATCTTTACCCTCTTGATAGAAAAGACCTTCTAACAAAGTGTTATTAGGTTTGTCTCTCAAGGGGAACCCAAGTTGACAACGAGCCAAAGCAGGGTTGTAGTTAATTCCTCCTTGTGTACCAATAAAAGGCACATTAGAGAATTCACCACAACTATCAATAATCTCCAAACTTCTTAAGGACAAATCATACCAAACTATATCATCATTAGTGAGAGACATAAGTCTCTGAGACCACCTTAGACATTGTTTGTTCTCCACAAAAGCAGGTGGCTGAGGCAAGTGCGAAATAAACCACTTGTACAGAAGAGGAGTGCAATAGACAATCGTTCCACCACCCTTAGAATTTCTTAGATGCAAAGAGAAATACATATCACCCAACAAAGTAGGCACAGGATTCCTAATCAAGAAAAGTCTAATGGCGTTAACATCAACAAAACCGTCAATGTTAGGGAACAAAGCTAATCCATAGATGAGCAACACAAAGATAGCTTCAAAAGTATCCACACTACCAGCTTGAGCAAAAGTGGTAGCTTCCTTGATGAGAAAAACAGATGGCAACCCAAATAACCATCCTTTCTTCACCCAATGAGCCTCTATCTCAGACTTCTTCAAGTGAAGAGCTTTAGCAATAATACTAGATCGGGGAATCTCCTCCAATCCACTAAAAGGAACTCTACTAGAAACAGGTATCCCCAAAAGATGAGAATACTCCTCCAAGGTAGGCACAAGCTGAAAATCTGGGAAAGTGAAACAATGGTAGAGAGGATCATAGAACTGCACCAATACACTTAAGAGTCCTTCAACTACATCAGCAGATAAGATGGACAGAAGCTTCCCATGACGTTGTTTGAAGTCCAAGGGATCTAATACAAAAGATGCTAGCTTCCTTAATTCTTTCAAGTCTGGACATCTGAAACTGTACTTCTTAGTGTTCCTTCGTCCATAATCCATGGTCTGAAAATATTTGCAAATGACACCTTAGTTCCTTGAAATTTTGTTTGATGAATGTTATGATACGCATGAAATGCATGAATGCAACAATCACAAGTAAGGATCACACACAAGGCAAACAAAGGTCAAGGGATGAATCAAGTCATTGTCAAGATCAATCATCCATTTTGGTGGATTATGGTTTACACCTTATCAACACCCAAGTTCCATTGATATTGACAAGACTTGATTGGATCAACCAAGAATCAAGGGTTTGTTGCAAGTCACGAGAATGGAGTCTAGGTAAGAACCATCCCAAAGGAGTGAACTAAGGATAAAAACTTGTAGATCATGTTCTAAAAAGTTCCCAGGGTCTTGATTCCATCTATCGGATATTACAGGTTAAGATGACTGACTCATCGACCCATAATATTCTCAAGAGAAACTCGTCTGAGTGTAGTATCGCGTAACAACTGTTATCAAGTGTACACCTGAACAGTTTCCGCACTACGTCCTAAATAGGCCAAGATGGGTTAGATGATCTAAGGTCCTCAGCTTCTCATACCCAATTATAAATAGTAATGCCTAACCACAAATACTTGTGTGACATTTCCAAATCCAAAGGAGTCTCCACTGAGCAGATGGATCTCAAGCCAACTTGTTAAGGACTACTCCACACAAGTCAAACATGACTATACCATCCTCCTATCTTAATTGCACTCAAGTTCAGGTTAGAACTTATCTCACCACTCAAAGATCACCAAGCATAACAAGCAGATTATATCACACATACATATATACAAACATCACATATACAAATATATTCACACAAAAAGTAGGCTAAACCCACTGGATACTACTCCCCAGCAGAGTCGTCGCTTAATTTATGTAGTGGGAAATTCATGATCATCAAGCTATTGACAAGCTAGAGATCAATTAACAAGAGTCACCACCGCGCTTCTATTATTTCCAAGGGAAAGGGGAAAAAGTATGAAAAAAACCCAATTAGTAAGAAGTTTTCAAATAAAAACTAATAAAAATCAGAGATCACAAGTAAGGGGGTTGGTTACACAGCGGGAAGGTGTTAGCACCCAAAGTGTCATAGGTACTCCTAGGGAGCCCTTTTGTGTGCATATGTATTTTGTACAAAGTGATGTTTACAAACAAATAGAATGGGGAGATGAGAAAAGAATTCATTAATTATATTTTTGTGTTTGACAAGACCTTCGGCCTTGTGCCTACGCACCAACATATCAATGAGGGATCAAAACCTCATAGTTCGTGCTATAAATTTCAAAATGAGTGTGTTGGTTTTAACAAAATTTTAAGTTTGAAAGGCACAAGGGCCTAAAAATGGTTTGAATGAGTTAGCTCTTCTTTTGGCTTTTTTTTTAAGTTTTAAGTCAAGTATAGTTAAGTTCACTTACAAATTTGATTTAAGAAAATAAGTTTGAAAATGAAATGGCATAAGGCCAAAGTTTCTACCTTTTGCAAAAGTGGTATAAGTTTAGAACAAAAGTAGTTCACAGAAAGAAGGTTTTGAGAATGGAGGGAGAGATTTTTAAATTAAATAAATGGGGAGAATATGAAGAGACTACCCTATGCACAAAAATTTAAAAGTTTAAAGTTGAAAAGATTTGACCAAATGGGAGCAATCCAATAGACAAGTATGTCAATAGAAACCCAGAATTCCCTTAGACTTTTAGAATCAAGCAACACACAAATGCACAATTATATCAATCTTGCAGAGCAAAAGCATCAAATAAAGATGGCCTTATCCAAGCTTATCCACTTCATGATCTTCTCCAAAATAGCCTATGTAGCAGATGAATTCCACAAGTTACAGGTTCAAAATAATAGCTTAACAATGATCAATGTTGCAGATGAATTGGAGAGATCTTGAATGATGTATCAGATGAATTTCAAATTGCAAGTACTTGGTTCTACAACAAACAAGCACAATTAACAAAACAATTATTATGTACATTAATGGTCAAAGACCAAACAAGCAAACAAAGTATACACAAAACAAAATGGACAAAGTGAAAATTACATTAACATAAACAATTAGAATGATATGTATAATGGCAAATGAAATAAAATGCTAAAAGTAAATTGCATTAAAGTAAAGACTTGAAGTTAAAAGTTAATAGTTAGTAAGTTAGTAGTTAGTTTTGTTTTTCTTTTTGATTTCAAAACATTCTTTGGAGAACACTCAACCCACTTGCAACAAGCATGGACCCTTGAACCAAAACATCTTCCAAAGGAAGGAAATAAGTCCAAGTTTCCACACAATACCATGGAAGAGGGGAGACTTACAATCTCACTAACTAGAATGCTTATGCCTTTTGTGTCACAAATTTAGCTCTATGTTAAGTAAACGTAATTGAACTTATATTGAAGTCACAACTATCTGAGGCCGGGCAATAGACTTTTGGTGTTAATGCATGTTGAAGACATAATATTATGAACTATGCTCATTAAACATACCACACACAAAAAAAATATGCAAAAGGTGTGGCCTAATCTCATCCATACTCATGTTAATCTTTCAATCGACTAGCATTAGGACTTTGAAATGTCATTGGCCAATTGGAAATGAATGGATGAAGAAGGGGAATTAGATGAAGAGGGAAGGGGATGAATGAGATCACAAATTGGTCAAAGGAGGACTTTTACCAAATTAATATCATTCATTCATTTTGGGAGATGGAATGTACATTCCATCAATCCTCTAAATCCAATGATATTAACTTGACAAAGTCAAATCAACCTTGACCAATGCCCAACAACAAATAAGAAACTCAATTAAGTCAATATTGTAATACCCCAAAATTTACCCTTCATTTTTCATGGAAGCATGGAATTATGTTTCACATTGCATTAGCATCATACTAGGTCATACTCATTGCATACTCCATCGGTGACTTGGGAAATCAGGGTTTGATTGATCACTCCTTAACAGAAGGAGCCCACACAAAGCAAGACTGAGAACTGGACTTCATTTTCTATGTATACAAGTCTCAAGGGTCTCAAGGGGTTCCATATGTCTTATTATGGTCCTCAGTTCATCATTGGAAGATTCAGAGCTCTCAAAGTGTGCATCTGTACTTAATCAAGAAATTAGGGTTTCATGGCTACCTGCAACAGGAAAGGTTTGGCTGGAAGTGAAGGGGCTCATTCATGTCATGATTATAGAGGCATCTTGGCCTAATAAGATCCACAATTATCTCACAAAGATCCATTGGCTATCAGTGCAATCAGTTCCTAGTCATTTTTGCCCTAAACTAGGGTTTGGTATAAAATCGGTTTATTTCTGATTCCTTGGGTGAAACTCTTTCCCATGGCCCTCTATATGACCACAAGGGTCTACGTACAAAAAATCAGCTCTTTATTTGAGCCATAGGTGCTTCAATTGATCAATGGAATCGGGAATCAGGCAATTTGGGAAAAGTCAACTGTGGGGCCAGAAAAGTCAACTCCTGACATTTTGAAAGTGGAATCTAAAAATTCATGCCTAAGGGAGCCTACATGTGAAATTTGATCAAGGTTGGATCATGGATTCATCATTTAATCAGGAGTTGGAAAAGTTACTAAATTTGGAAATAGTTGACTTTCCATTTAAGGCAAGTTTTTTTATGGTTTTTGCACCCATTTTAAGCCCATTTTCCATCAATATGCAAGGTCCATTTGAAACTTTCTCCAACATGAAACTTGTTCCTCTTGTTCCAAGATTTCTAGAGATATAAAGTTTATTTCATTTGGATTAAAATTGAGAAAGTTATGCTTGGTCAAAGTAAGACATTATTTTAGGACACTTAGAAAAAATTTGAAGTCCAAAATTTGCAAAATTTGTCAAGACTTATGGGCCAGATTTCTTGCACTTCAAGGCATCTTTTGAAAATACTTTCTTCATGACAATTATACCTTGATATGTCCTCTTTCACACCTTTTTGGATCCATCCCATTTGGATCATTGGTTTGAAAGATACACTCATCTAAAGTTGGTATCATAGACTGAATTTTTTGACAGCATTTAGGCCAAACTGGCCCAACCATTTTGCAGTTATGGAACCTGAACTTTATGGCCATTTTTCACCTCTTTCCACTCATTATTTCAACTTGTATTCAACATGAAAGATGTTAAGCTCCATGCCCTCTTTCTACTGTTTGCATTGCCTTGCCATTTGGGCATGTACTCATCAAGATACAAAGCCTCAAAGTCACCCTGTTGGACTTATTTCCATGCCATGCTGCACAAACCAAAAACGACCAACACACACTTTTTACCTCATTTGGCCATTTGCTTTTGGTCACTCACTTAAGTTTAGCCACAATTAGATCTTCTAATACACCTCACGTTTGGCACATGTTGCACATAATCAAAACAAACCTTTCAAGCCCATTTAGAACACTTAAATCTAACATATATAAACACAAGAAACCCTAACTTGAAGGGTGGTGGCTGCATAACTTTAGGGCAAGGCAAGCAAAGGCAAGCTTGGTTTTCATTTCATGTTGCATTCCTCTTCCATTTCACAAGCATTGAAGCACCATTGAAGAGCATCTCATTTCCTTCCATTCCTCCACTATCAAGAGGCAGTGGATTGTCTTCCACTAGGTAAGTTTGCTACTCTCTTCCATGGCCTTGCTCATTCCATGCTCATTCATACTTGTTCATCACTTGTGCTAACCATACTTGTTCACCATACTATCATGCCATTACCATGCTTGTTTGCCATTATTTCCATGCTTATTTTTATGTTGTTATTGTGCCATGCTTGTCCATGAACCCTTCAATATGAGACATTGCTTTTAAGTTGGAATTTGTAACATTTATTTCTTGTTGAATCAATTTGCATGAGCCCCCCTTGTTGTTCGCTTTTCTCTATGTTAAAGTCACTATTTTTCATAAAACAAGACACCATTGTGTTCTACATGTTCCGAACTTGAATTTTGCTTTTTGTATCATCTCATTTGGAGCACCATAGAGTGAGATATATTGTGTAGAAGTTGGAGAAAATTGGCCTGCATTTTCGCGTTTTTTACTGCATGTTACTAATTTGTTCACATTGCATGAGGAGACGGTGAGCTGGCGCCTTCGTGGCCGCCAGATCGCGTGCATATCCCTTAATCTCGTCCGTCCGCCTCTTTTTGTCTTCTAGTAACTAAAACTCCCCTTGCCCAATTGACTGCATGTGTGACATGATTTAATTAATTGAACCTTTTTTTTATTTTGCTGTCACGTTTTTTCCTGCTGGACCCGGGCCTTACCAAGCGCTGCTACCTACACTCCCACATTCAGGCCCATCAACCATTATACATTCATTTTAATTTTTTATTTTTCTTTAATTTTTATTTTATTTTCTGTTTTGCTTTTTAATTAATAAAAATATTTTATTTATTCATAAAAATACCAAAAAATATTTTTTATATTCCTTAATGTTTTATTTAATTTATTTAATTTTTATTTTCATATTTTATTTAATGTTAATATTTTATTTTAATTATTTATCTCAAATGGTTCATTTTGATACACATTTTTTCATTTATTTTATTTTCAGGACATAGAATTATTTTTAACTTCTGATATTTGGGATGAGGGTTGACCAATGTCTTATGGTCAACCTGACCTTTTCTTGGAATTTTATTTCCCATTTTTAATTTATTTTGGATTTATTTTTGACCTAGTTTGCTTGGTTGACTTTTCATTTTACTTCTGTTTTATTTCAATTTATTTATACACTAACTTTCATTATTTTTGAAATCTTTTTGGGGTATGATGATGTCCTGACCCCACCTTAGTTATTTTAATTTTTCATAATTTTTGTGATTAATTTACTATTTATTCTTGATTTATTTCTAACCTAGTCTTGTTGTTTGACTTTTGGTTTGACCTTTGTTTTGATTCAATTAATTCAATAACCAATTTTCATTATTTTTGAAATATTTTTGGGGGATGATGATGTTCTGACCCCACCTTAGTTATTTTAATTTTTCATAATTTTTGTGATTAATTTACTGTTTATTTGATAATTTTCAAGTTGACTTGACTTTTCGGTTCACTTTTCTATGATTGATGTTTGACTTAGGGATTGCTTATGGCAATTGAAGAGATCTTTTGATCCTCCCTTGTTCATCTCATATGCCACATATTAGAGGCCTTTCATCTTGATTTTATTTGAGCCTTGCATCATTTTCCGATTAAATTATTCAGTGATCCTTTGTGTGCATAGTTTCACCTGTCTGATTCATCTGATATTTGTTATACTTGTTTCTTTCATCCATGCTTCTATTGTTTGATTGCTTAACATGTCTATACTTCTCATGCATTGTCTAACGCTTCATTATTTCATTCTTTAATTCTTTGATTTGATCATATGCTTGATTGCTTATCTGATTGTTTGATAACTGTGGCCTACTTGTATGATGTATGAGGCACATAATATTATTGTTTGATTGCCACGGACAATCCCCATTCATAACAAATGTACCCCTCTCCCATGAAGTGTATACTGTTTATTCTTTCATTCTTTATTCACCTATTAATACAAGAACTAAAACAAACATCCGATAACCATTTCATAACAAGATCAAAACCTCGATCCAACGTCGAGTAATCATTTTCCAAACTTAACAGAACCAGCACGTATTCATCCTTCCTTTTGTAAGTCGATTGCTTCATGCATCGCCATTTCTCTTGTAAGTCGATTGCTTCATGCATCACCATCTACCACCTATAAGTCGATTGCTTCATGCATCACCATCTACCCTTATCCTCTCCTTGCTCCATTCGTTGATTCTTGTTCCGTTTAGGTAGCACCCATTAGGTGGAACCCTTTGTATGATAATATAGGTAGCATTCCCTTATTCTTTGTATGATAACATAGGTTGAATTCCCTTATTCTTTTGCATGCTAACATTAGGTAGATGTTCCCATTTGTAAATCCTAACACTTAGGTCCATATTGCATGACAACTCTAGAGCAGAGCTTCCCCATTTTTTTTAGACCATTATGTGCGTCTCCGATCCTGTGGCATGTCAGTCCGTTCTATTGCAAAGAGGTAACTGCCTAAGACACGATTCAGCGAGCTGCGACACCTGCTGCTAGGACGTGAACACATTGCCCACTCTCCTTTGACACAACTGGTGTCCTCCTTTGTAAGTCCATGTTCAGATGGAAATCCCTATGTAGCCAAACCACGACAACTCTGATTCTCATGTTTAGATGAGATACGTAGGCACAAGATGCGATGTCTTACCGAGTTTGACTGACAACTAACAACTAATCCTTGTTTGCTTTCGCCCTTGCTGCGATCCTTTTCTCTCGCCCTCGTTGCGATCGAGACGTTCCCTTTCTCTTGACCTAGTTGCAATCGAGACCCTTGTTCCCGTAGTTAGTTGAACTATGTTTTGCTCTGATTCTCAATCCAGATGAGATATGTAGGCGTAAGACGCGATATCTTAGCGAGCACACTTCTCTTTAACCCATAGGTAGCCGAGCTACGAAGACTCTGATTCTCATATTCAGATGAGATACGTATGCAGTGGATGCTGTAAGACCCCAATTTTGTCCCTAAGATCCCTCATAGCATCATAACATTGCATTGCATAGCCTCAAGGATCATTGAGCATCTTGGTCCCTTGCCTTTGGGTGAGACTCCTTGTGAGTGGTTTGAGATCACCAAGCATGCTTGAATTGTATATCATTGTTTTTCCCATTTTTATTTACTAACCAAAAGCACAAAAATATGTCACTAACATCTTTTGTTTGTAGCTTGAGCAATCACAAGGTCAAAAGCTTCTAGGAGGTCATTGGTGCAAAGATATTGCCAAGAGAAGATGAAAGCAAGCATGGTAATGGTTCCCAAAGCTCTCATACATCAAATATGCCTCCCTAGCATCTTAATTCATCATTTTGATCAAAGCAAGTCAAAGGGTTGGAGGTTTGTTTCTCAAGGAAACCCTAATTCATCTGTGCACCACAATGCCTTGCTCATGAAGCAACCTCAACCCATGGTCAAATAAAATCAAAGGAAGTTATTTAATTCATCATTTCATGCATATTTGAACTTATTTGAGTGTCCTCAATCATCAATTCATCAAGACATGAGGCATGGACTTGAGAAGTTGATCAGTCAATTCATCTGACTATTTTGAAATACACTGAGACCTAACGTTTTATGTGTTGGTCAAATGGAGATGGTTCCAAAAGAAACAATGTTCTTAAGGACAATATGAACAACTTTCATGTTCATCAAAATTTGATTTGAAGCTTGGAAAACCATCTGCCATTCCAATACATTATAGGTCATTTTGACTGAAACCCTAATTTTGGGTCAACTTCCCAAGGATATAACTCATTCATTTTTTATGATTTTGAGGTGGGATCAAATGAATTGGAAAGCTTAGGATGTCAACTTCAAATGTTATGTTGAACAAAATTTCAAAATCTCAAAGGAAATACATGTTATAATGCAAGACATTATAGGTCTTTTTGTCCATTTTAATTGTCTTGAAAAGATCTACAACTTTGATGTTCGAGGTTTTTCCATTTGAAGCTTGCATCATCAAATCAGAGGGGCTTGAAAGTTGGCCAATTTTAGAAACTTTTCCTTGACATGTTTTGCACATCACACTTTAAACTCAAATTTCATAAATTTCCACACTGCAAATTAGTTTTTGTCCAACATAACATTTGTTCCTCATACAAAGACCTTTCCAATCATTACCCATATGCCTATGCTTGGATTTTCTAAATGGTACTTTGAAATAGATGATTGTTTAGGTACAAATGGAGAATTCACTTGAAATCTTGCTACATGAGCAATTGCCTTTGCATTTCACACGTCCAATTCCATCTGGCTAGTGTGCAGAACTCATTTGGCATTGTTTTTGGGCCTTGTGCATGATCATGCAAGCCCATGCAATGAAGCTTCACATGCCATGCACACGGATCCTTTCACACTCTCCTTGCCATTTCCTCTATAAATAGAGACTTCATTCCCTCCATTTCACACGCCTCATTCAACCTGAAATGCTGCAGAATTCTCTCCCTAACCATCACTAAAGAAGCAATTGCATTTCTCTCAAAAAAATTCAGATCTAGAATTCAGCTTCATCTGGTTGTATTCTCAGATCTAATGCTTCTAGACCTTCATCATACACTTCATTGAAATTTTGTTTTGATAAAGCAAGCAAGGCATCAAGCTCAAGCTACCAGAATTCAAGCACACACTCCAACTGGTATTTTCTTCGATTCTCCTAATCCTTTGACCTATTGGTTTAGATTTTGTGTTGGCTGAAGTCCTCTCAATGGAGGCATCATGTTTATGCTTTTAATTTTTGAAATTCATCGAGTTCATGATGAACACCAGATTTTTCCATCTCTGATTTCTCATACTATGGAGATCTAGAGGGAAAATGGATGGTACAGGGATGATGTACATCATCCCAGCTTTCTAATGATGTATAGATTGCACGTTTTGTTTGCCTTTTTAATTTCTGCAATTTGGCCGGAAAATCCAAGCTCACCAGAGAAGACGGTGGCTCCGGTGGCTTCATCATCTCTAGTTTAAATCCTGACCATTGGATCTATTTCCCAGATTGAATCTTAGCCATTGTTTGTTATGACTTTCTATTGTTTCACATGTGCACGCATTGACCGTGGATCACCATAGGCGCGCGCCTTAGGAGCGTGTGATCTGCCAGCTCAATTAATGAGCTCAGATCCAACGCTCCTCCTTTTTTTGCATTTTATAATTTCTGTTTTTATTTTCTTAAATTCCTTTTATTTCAAAAAATCATATCTCTTTCATTTTTTATCCAAAAATTATGGGACCAATTGCATTATTTCCCAAATAAATTCTAGTTTCTATTTCTGATTTTTTATTTTTTTTATTTCATAATTTGATATTTTTTATGAATTTTCTCTTTTCTGGTTATTTTTAATTCATTTTAAATAGCTTTTGATATTCAAAAAATGCAAAAATATTTTCTCAACCACTTTGAATGATGATAGATCTATGAAAAATATTCTCATCAATTTTTGAATTGATTTGAGATTTATTTGAGATTTTAGTTCAATTAGGTTATTTTTATTCATTTTTAATTGATTAAAAATAGTTTCTGACTTTAAAAAATACTGAAATTTTTTGTCAAACTTTGTTTGACCTTGTTGAACTTAGGATAAATCACTTGGACCTTTCAAGGTTGATTTGAAGTGATTTTGAAGTTTGACCTTTCCATTTATTTTAATTCAAGTTTATTATTAAGTATTAAAAAATGCCAAAAATATTTTATTCTTTTCTTGACTTTCAATCTTCATCTCACTTCTGTTTTTGATTGTTTGACCTTGACTTTCAATGTTATTAGTCAACATATGAGGATTGGTACATTGTATTTTAATTAATGCACTTTAATTTTGTCATTTTCATTTCTCTTATTCATCTCTTTCTTCTTTCTTTCTTTTTCTTTTTGATCAATGAGTTGAAGGTTGATAACTTAGCATTGACTAAGGAGACTTAATCTTCCTTGATCCAAATCTAATTCATCTTGATCAATTGATCAAGTGAATGGCTTTGCATTAAGGATAGGTTGTTTCCTAAATCATGCAAAGGACTTAAACCAATACAAGATCAATTTTCTTCTCCTTTTTGGCATGGCAAGTTGTTGGGACTTGGTTCACTAATCAAGACTCCTAACTTGTGTTTGTTGCCTACATTATTATTGACCGGCCTCAGATAGTTGTGACTTCTACATAAGTCCAATTACGATTGCTTAACATAGCGCTAAATTTGCCTTATGGCACACTAACTACTAACACTAACTATTGACAATTAACATTTACTTTATGCAATTTACTTTAATGCAATTTATTATTCTTGCACATATTATTCATTTGCTTTTCTCTTTGCTCACTTGAGCACATGTTTATATTAATGCCATTTGCCTTTTGCTCACTTGAGCATATAATTGTGTATATATTATTATTGTGCTTGTGTTTTGTTTGATTGTTGTGAACCAAATGCAAATAAATGGACTTAGTTTCTAGGACTTTCCCTATGCAAAGAAATGGATAATTGGACTTAGTTTATAGGACCTTCCTTATGCAAAATTGGAGTAAAAGGATCTTAATGGTGAAGATGGATTAGAAGAACCAAATCTCTAAACTCACTCTTGTCCATTCTTGTTTTACTTCATGGAACTTTTGATGTGTGTGCTTTTGTGCTAGGAGTTTCCATTTGAGCTTAATTGGAGGATCATTGCCATGTTCATCTAAGTGGAAGAAACAAGATACATTAAGGATCTCTTATGAGACTTGTTTGATTGCTTATACTTTGTGGTTGCTTATTCCAAAGGATGGGAGCTACTTGGATCATCAATATGATCTCAAGAGAGGAACTCCATTGTGGTTTTGATTCCTTTATCCTTTCTCTTTTTGTTTTGCTTAGGATTTAGCCATTCTTCTTCTTCTCTCCACTCTAACCCAAGCCAAAACTTTTTGTGCAAACATTTAACCATTTGTTTTCAAACATTAGAAACCTAAGCCTTATGCTTTTGATTTTCAAACTTTCTTTTCCTAATACTTACTTTGAATTGAACTTCTAAGTCAACTTTGACCATTTTTGTACATACTTCTAATTGGTAAATATAACCCATTCAAATGTGCTTTTGTGGTTCTAATGGCCACCTTCTTAATCAACTTTTTCATAACCTTTAGCTATTAGGTTTGAGTTATCCTTCAGGTAGATGTAATGCTCACCTATATCCTTAGTGATGGACAATGAGCCTTCCATGCTTATTATAGGGTTAACCCCTCACTAGCATGTTGAAGCTATCCTCACATGGTGGATTTGTGGTTTGGTTGAGTTTTCTCCCTTTGATAACAAAAGACCTTAAGGCTTTTGGACCAATCAATTCACCAACTCATTTTGATATTTTTACCCCGAACTATGAGGTTTTGATCCTAATATTTTAAGATGGTACGTAGGCAATGGGTTTATCCATTCAAACACAAAATGTAAATAAACTTGTATATTCTCTTCTCATCTCTTCAGTCATGTTTGCACACATAATTTTTTCACAAGACAACAACCTTCACAAGCATGAAAAGGGCTCCCTAGGAGTACCTAGGATGTTTTGGGTGCCTAACACCTTCCCATTGCATAACCAACCCCCTTACCCAGATCTCTGTTTCTTTTACTAGTTTTTGTTAAAACTTTTAGGTTTTTATTCGCTTTCTAACCATTCCTTTGGATAAATAGAAGTGTGGTGGCGACTCGACTTGTATGATTTACCTTGGATTTAGTCAATATCTCTAATGGTAACGAATACCCCGCTACAGAAAAGTGGCGACTCTGCTGGGGACTTTTTGCCTAGTGGGTTTTGCCAACTTTTCATGCTTCTTGTATTGTATTGTTTGGTGACATATTTTTGTGCAATTTGAGATTACTGTATTATATGTAATGATTGAATTGCTTGAATATTAATTCTTTGTGTGCTTGGTGATCTTTGTGAGATGAGTTCTATACCCGAACTCGAGTGCACTTAGGATATGAGAATGGCATAGTTTTGTTGACTTGTGTGGAGTTATTCCTTAGCAAGTTGACTTGCAAGTCCATTCACTTGGTGGAGGTCATGTTGGGATCAATAATGTCACACAAGTAAGTTGTGGTTAGACATTACTCTTTCCATTATAGACCTTAGAAGCCAAGGACCTTAGTTTACCAAGCCCATCTTGGCCTATTCTTAGGATGTAGTGCAAAAGTCGTTCAAGTGTAAGATTTGATACGGTTGTTACGCGATACTACACTCATAAGAGTCTCTCTTGAGAATATTTTTGTAATACGAGTATTCGTTTCTCCGATAATATCCGAAAGATGGGATGATGACTATGGGAACCTCTTGTAGAACATGTTTGGCAGGTTTAAACCATAGTACATTCCGTTTGGGTGGTTCTTAACCGAGACTCCATGCTCGTGACTTGCAACAAACCCCTGATTCATGGTTGATCCGTTCATATATCCTTAATATCAATGGAACTTGGGTGTTGATAAGGTGTAAACCATAATCCACCAAAATGGATGATTGATATTAAGGATGATATGATCCATCCCATGACCTTTGTTTGGTGTGCTTTGCTTGATCCTTGAGTGTGATTGCTGCATTCATGCATTCATGCACCCATTTGCATCCATATCATCAATAATGAAGAAAATTTTCAAGGAACTTAAGGGGTTTATTTGCAAAATTTTCAGACATGGAAAGACAAAGAAGGAATACAAAGAAGTACAGCTTCAAGCAACCAGATCTGAGAGAGTTAAGGAATATGACATCCTATGTACTAGATCTCTTGGGTTTCAAAGCTCGTTTTGGGAAGCTTCTTCCTCTTTTGACTACTCAGGTGGATGAAGGGTTGATGAGTGTGTTGGTGCAGTTTTATGACCCTTTGTACTGTTGCTTCACGTTTCCGGACTTTCAGCTTTTGCCTACCCTTGAGGAGTATGCTTACCTTGTGGGTATACCTATCCTGGATCAGTTTCCATTCAGTGGCTTGGAGAGTATTCCTACTTCTCAAGAGATAGCTGACATGTTGCACATAGATGAATCCCTGGTTGGTGCTCATATGACTACCAAAGGTGGAATTCAAGATCTCCCTTCTGAGTTCCTCATTGCTCAAAGCTACTGTTTATGGGAAGGCCATGAGTGAGGACGCCTTTGAGGCCATATTTGTACTTCTTATCTATGGGTTGGTATTGTTCCCCAACATCGACAAGTTTGTGGATGTGAACGCTATTAGGATCTTTTCTACTCTTAATCCTGTTCCGACTCTGTTGGGTGATACCTATTTCTCTTTGCATATGAGGAATGCAAAGGGTGGTGGCGCCATTGTGTGTTGTTTACCTCTGTTGTATAAGTGGTTTATTTCTCACTTACCTTAGACGGTCGCTTTCAAGGAGAACAAGGGATGTCTACGGTGGTCCACAAGACTCGTGTCTCTCACTAATGATGATATCTCTTGGTATAACCATGTATATGATGGTGTGCAGATTATCGACTCTTGTGGTGAATTCTCCAATGTGCCTCTTCTTGGTACATGTGGTGGGATCAACTACAACCCTGTTTTAGCACGTCGTCAGCTTGGGTTCTCCCTAAAGGACAAACCTAATAACATTCTGTTAGAGGGTGTGTTCTTTCAG
This sequence comes from Lathyrus oleraceus, assembly GCF_024323335.1. Lineage (NCBI taxonomy): Eukaryota > Viridiplantae > Streptophyta > Magnoliopsida > Fabales > Fabaceae > Lathyrus > Lathyrus oleraceus. The sequence continues at coordinate 503,361,178 of NC_066585.1, forward strand.
GAGGGTAAAGATCCCCAAGGCTTGAAAGCTAGGATGGTCCGCGCTTGGCGCAAGGTTCATAAGAAAGGAACGAAGGAGTTGGGTCCTAAGAATTGCATCGCTTTGGAGCCTTACACTGCTTGGGTAAGGAAGAGAGCGTCTGAGTATCTCATGCCTTACGAGTATCCGAGACCTACACCTATGATTTTGGCTGGGCCTTCAACCCTCCCTAATCAAGGAGTAGAGGAGTTGAGAGACGAAGACCTATCACGTGCCTGGATCCGTGAATGTGAAGAGTTGCTTCAACAAATTAAGGAGAAGGACGCTTTGATAGAGTTCCTTGAGCATCAGGTTATTGATGATCCTAATGATGCATGGACTTCTCTACTTCCTCAGTCTTCCCGGTTTTGGAAGAGGAAGTACGATCGACTCGCCAAAGAGAAGGTGGATATGGAGGCAGCTTATGAGGAGGAAGTAAAGAGGCTTCGTGCATCTTATCTTCATGTGTCCCGAGCATTAGATGATTGTTTCTAAGGATCCATAGGATGATTATTTTCTTTTCCTCTTGTACATGATTGACAATGTTGTACTTCTTTCCCCTGATATTATGAGATATTTCTATATGCAATAAATGTTAAATGATTCAAAATTTGCAAGTAAAACCCTAGAGTTCCTTTGAAATATAAAAACAAATCATGTGCACAAGCATTGCATGCATCATGTGCATAAGCAGGTTTTGTTTCCGGCCTCTTGTCCTGTGGTCTAACTCTGTGCTCTTCATTTATTTTGAAGACAAGCTGACTCACCGGCACTACACTAGAGCCAACACTTCAAGACTGATGGATCAACTAGAGCAAGAGAACCGTGAATTCAAAGAGGAAGTGGCCAGACTGAGCGCTTTGATGGAATCATTCTTGGCTGCCTAGAGCCAGTCTTCTCCGACGCCTTCAACTCCTCCCTAGAGGACAGTTATCTCTGAGATTGTCTCCTCAACTGTGCCTGCAGCCAGTGCACACTTTGCTCCTGCAACCATGCCAACCGGGTTCCCGTGGGGGATGCCTCCCAACTTTATGCCCGAGGGTCCTGCTCCCACTTGTGCTTCTATGTCGGCATCTAGCCCGGTCCTTGTTGTTCCTCCTCCTGTTGTGCATACTCTTCCCAGGGTAGACGACACCATCTATCATTTTGAGCCATCTGAGGGCCCAGATGTCTATGAGAAGATTGACACTATGAACGATCAATTTCTTGAGTTTCGCAAGGAATTGAAGACTCTTAGAGGAAAGGATCTTTTTGGCAAGTCTGTTGTCGATCTCTGCTTAGTTCCCAACGTGAAGATTCCTGTGAAGTTCAAGGTCCCTGACTTTGAAAAGTACAAAGGAAACACTTGTCCTCTCAGCCACCTGGTCATGTATGCCAGGAAGATGTCTACTCAGACTGATAACGACCAGTTTCTCATCCACTACTTTCAGGACAGTTTTTCCGGTGCTGCCCTGAGATGGTACATGGGGTTAGACAGTGCAAACATCCGATCCTTCAACGACCTTGGCGAGGCCTTCGTCAAGCAATACAAATACAACGTGGATATGGCTCCCGATAGAGATCAATTGAGGGCCATGTCCCAGAAGGACAAAGAAACATTCAAAGAGTATGCCCAGAGGTGGCGAGAGGTGGCAACATAGATCGTGCCTCCGCTAGAAGAGAAGGAAATGACCAAGATCTTTCTGAAGACCTTGAGTTCATTCTATTATGAGCGGATGATTGCTAGCGCTCCTTCTGATTTCACCGAGATGGTGAATATGGGGATGCGTTTAGAAGAAGGGGTTAGAGAAGGACGTCTAACTAGAGAAGAAGGCTCTTCTGCCAAATGTTATGGGGCGTTTGCAAAGAAGAAAGATGGAGAGGCACATGTTGTGACCTCCCATATGAAACCAAGAAGACCCTCTGTGAGGAGGAAGACCGTGCGTCCCGCCGGTAACCAGCACCAGGTGGCTCATATAGCACCTGTTTTCAGAGATAATCAACAGTATCACCAACATAACAATAATCAGCAACCACCTCAGCAATATCAGCAACAACAACACCATCCGCAACAGCAGACCTACAAGCCTCGAAACAGTAATCAAACCAGCACGAGTTACGAGAGGAAAAGGGTCACCTTTGATCCTATTTCGATGACGTACGCAGAGTTATACCCTTCTTTAATAGAGAGGAAGCTGATTACTCCGAGAGACCCACCGGCTATACCTGTTAACCCTCAGTGGTGGTATAAGCCTGAATTGCATTGTGTTTATCATTCTGGTGCTCCCGGCCACGACGTGGAGAATTGTTATCCTTTGAAGATGAAGGTTCGAGATCTTGTGAGTTGTGGCATTCTGTTTTTCGAGGACGTAGGTCCTAACGTGAAGAAGAACCCATTGCCCGAGCATGGGAAATCTGTTAACATGGTCCAGGGTTGCCCTGGCAAGTACAAGGTCAAATATGTCAGTCATATTCGATAGTCCCTGGTCGAGATGCATCGTTTTCTATGTGATTATAGTCACTATGAGCACGACCATGATAGATGCCGAGTCTGCTCTGTTAACCGATTGGGTTGTCGCCAGGTGCGTAAAGATCTTCAGGAAATGCTGGATGAAGGAGTTATTGAGATTCTTCAGAATAGGAATGTTGATGAAGATGAACCTGAGGTCAACGTGATTTCTCTAGTATTCCGGATACCCGAACCTGTTATTATCAAATATGATGGTAGCAAGCAGAAGGTTTCACCTTCTCTGATCATTAAGCCTGCCGGTCTTGTGCCATACTCTTCCGAAAAAGCAATTCCCTTTCGTTACAACGTTGTTGCTGTAGAACGAGAGAAAGAAGTGCCTTTGACTTCTTCATCTGTGGTGAACATCGCTGATGTAAGTGGTTTGACCCACAGCGGTCGTGTATTTTCAGTACCACCGAAACCTCAAGCTAATGCTGATTTTGTTGAACGCCCGATTGGGAATGCGGTGAATTCTCCGAATCCGGCACTTGCTGTTAAACCCTCCTCTGTACTAAAAACTCCTACTTCTGTTGGCCCTAGTGGCAATGAGAAAGAAGACTGTGATGAGATGTTGAGGCTCATCAAGAAGAGTGAGTACAATGTTGTAGACCAGCTTCTACAAACGCCATCCAAGATATCCTTGTTATCATTACTTCTGAATTCAGAACAACATAGAGAGGTGTAATACCCCAAAATTTACACTTCATTTTTCCTGGAAGCATACGCTTTACACCTTACGCATGCATTCATTTTTAGGTCATTTAACATTTCATATTGCATTTCATCATGTCAATCGGAATTAGATCCAAGAAACTTGAACATCATCCAGGACACTTTGTGGGCTCTATTTAGATGATCAGTCAACATAAGGGAAAGACTTGAGTTACTTCCAACAGGGTCTATTCGTCAGTCAAAATGTTAATCTTGAAGGAGCAAAGGTTTGTTCATGAGCTGTCATGCTCGCTAGGCGAAGCCCACGTGTTTTGAAAAAAAAACGAAAAACGAAAAAATAAATAAATAAATAAAAGAAAAAATCTTGGACTTGGACCTCTCTCATTTGAGCCCACAGGTCCACAAAAATCAGGTTATAAATTCAGAGTTTCAGTGAAACAAAAGGCCATGCTATTCCTATTACCCTGTCTGGGAAAAAGATAGTGAGAGAAGAACCCTGGGGAAAAAGATAGTGAGAGAAGAGCTAACAGAGTTCAGAGCAACCTCCAGGCAACTCTGAAAGGTTCATTCTGACTCACACACTTTCAGCTCAAGCAAACCCTAACATTGGTTTGCAAATCCAGCCGTGCCATTTGATTTCAACCGATCTCTCCAATCAGGTTTTCCCTTATTCCCATTACCTTTGTGCTTTGAAGTTGAATACTCTGAATGTTTGAGGCATGATGGATGAATTTCATTAGGTTTTTTCCCACGGGTTCATAATTATGTATGAATGTATAAATAATGCCTTGAATGCTTAATCGTTTAATTTCTGAAGTGTATGCCACAGGGTTTGAGGTTTCTGAAACCATACTGTTATCCATGAAAAACCATACTGTTTTGCTCTAATCTGACTTACATTTGTCATAACATGTTTTCTCCTAATCCTTATCTTGTTTCACTAACCCTTTTGTTGAGTTTTTGTGAAGGCTCACATGACTTTTGCAGGGATAACTCGCTGGATATTCCACTTTGCTTGTGGGATACCATTTGGGAGATTTATTCTGATTGCCTTGTTGGCACATTTACTTTATACATGTTTGTTTTGTATGTGTTCGTATCCCCGCAGGTAGCGCGGTTCCTTCGTCAAGGACTGCCTTTTTGCATGAGCATCCCAAACCCTAACCCTTCATTGATTTTTCTTCTCCTAAACACACGTTTACTCCTTCTACTACAGGTGAGTAAGTCTCCAAAGGTCGAGCATCTGGTAGATTGCGTAGTAACGTCGTCCGCCCCCAAAACATAATCCTTAACCCCGTAGTTAGTCGAACTACGACTTGCTCTGATTCTCATTCCAGATGAGATACGTAGGCATAAGACGCGATGTCTTAGCGAGCACACATCCCCCAAACCCATAGGTCAGTCGAGCTACGAAGACTCTGATTCTCATATTCAAATGAGATACGTATGCAGTGGATGCGACATCCGCGCGAGTCATTTGCATTTAACCCCTTTTTTTAGTAAACAGCACAAGATAAACTCACACCCTTTAGATAAGAACTACAAAAGTGGATCCCGTAGAGTACTACGGATGCGTAAGGGTGCTAATACCTTCCCTTCGCATAACCGACTCCCGAACCCAAGATTTGGTTACGAGACATTGTCTTTTCCTTTCCTCTTTTCAGGTTTACTTCGAGCGTTTCCTTTCCCTCCTTTGGGATAAATAACGCACGGTGGCGACTCTTCTTTCATATTCTTTCGCCGGTTGTTTTTTCGCACACTGTATTTTACAGGTTGCGACAGCTGGCGACTCTGCTGGGGACCCGATTTCCCTAAGCGAGTCCCTCCTAGCTTTTGTAGTTTGTTTGTTTATTGGGTGTTCATGCTTTTGTATAGTTATTTATTTACCTGCTTTACCTTATTGCATTGTGTACATATCATTGCTGTATCTGTTGGCTGGCTATGGCTGCTTGGTGATCTTTGTGAGATGAGTTCTATACCCGAACTCGAGTGCACTTAGGATAGGAGAATGGCATAGTCTTATCGACTTGTGTGGAGTTATTCCTTAGCAAGTTAACTTGCAAGCCCATTCACTTGGTGGAGGTCATGTTGAGATCAATAATGTCACACAATTAAGTTGTGGTTAGACATTACTTTTTCCAATATAGGACTTAGAAGTTGAGGACCTTAGTTTACTAAACCCATCTTGGCCTATTCGTAGGACGTAGTGCGAAAGTCGTTCAAGTGTAAGATTTGATACGATTGTTACGTGATACTACACTCATAAGAGTCTCTCTTGAGAATATTTTTGGAATACGAGTAGTCGTTCCTCCGATAATATCCGAAAGATGGATTATGACTATGGGAACCTTTTGTAGAACATGTTTGGCAGGTTTAAACCTTAGTACACTCCTTTTGGGTGGTTCTTAACCTAAACTCCATGCTCGTGACTTACAACAAACCCTTGATTCATGGTTGATCCGATCAGGTATCCTTAATATCAATGAAACTTGGGTGTTGATAAGGTGTAAACCATAATCCACCAAAATGGGTGGTTGATATTAAGGATAACATGAAACATCCCATGACCTTTGTTTGATGTGCTCTTAATTTCTCTCCAGACAGTGCAACCTGACAGATGTTCAAGCAGATACAGCGATCCTGATTCCCATGCCACTGCACTACATTCACATCATTTTGCATCACATCATTTTTCATTCATAATCATTCACACATGTTTATCCATTTCTGTGGGGTTTATATCTTCTACTTGATTCTAGTCGGAATTTTCTTGGTTCTCATCACCGGCTTTGTCTTTTTTTTTACATCGTTTATCTATTGAGAGACTGGAATCAAGGGGGTAGAATACCTTTGGAATTGATAAACATGTCATTGCATTTACATATTCATTAGCATGTCTTGCATAACAGGTACCGCCACAGTGTTCTCAGTTTGTTTGGTGTTCAATCAGTAGGATAGCTGACCCAAGCATTCACCGGTACGGTACCCACAGAAACTAACAGAGAGTAATGGAAAGCCTACAGGCAGAGTTCGCCGAGATGAAAATCCGCATGAATCAATTCATGGATTTGGTTCAAGGGGTGGCTCAGGGACAACAAGAGCTCAGGCAGATGATACAGAGGAATCCCCCTGCTCAACCAGAGACGATGATTGATCCTCCAGCTGGAAAGGCTAATGGACCCAATGGACCGGGGCCTATCCCAATCCTACATGTCACCTCCGGTCAACAGCCCGTTCATGAGGATCAGGACGATCAGTTCCCCCTGCTGCAGGAAGACTTTGGTATGGGTCATGGTGTGGACCCCATGTTTAGATGATTGGAAGAGAGGTTGAAGGCAGTGGAAGGACAAAATCCTCTTGGAGTAGATGTTGCTGACTTGGGGCTGGTCCCAGGTGTGAGAGTGCCACTGAAATTCAAGGTCCCGATATTTGACAAATACAATGGCAACTCTTGCTCGAAGACCCATGTGCAAGCCTATTTCCGTAAAATGGTTGCATACTTCGATGACGAAAAGTTGCTTATGTACTTTTTCCAGGACAGCCTAGCTGGGGCATCCCTGGAATGGTATATGAGGCTGGACAGAGCCCACATCCGTTGCTGGAGGGATTTGGCTGAGGCTTTCGTGAAGCAGTATCAGTATAATGCAGACATGGCTCCGGACAGAACTCAACTTCAAAATCTGTCTCTTAAAAGCAATGAGTGCTTCAGAGAATACTCTCAACGCTGGAGAGAAACAGCTTCTCGTGTTCAACCTCCTATGTTGGAGAAGGAAATGGCTAACATGTTCATGAACACTCTGCCAGGACCTTATTTGGAGCGCCTGGTGGGTTGCAATGCCTCCAATTTTGCTGATGTAGTCTCTACCGGAGAGAGGGTGGAGAATTACCTGAGGACATACAAGACCCAGAGTGGAGGTGGATCCTCATCAAGGGTGAAGAAGTCGTTCATTCAGGGACAGAAGAGGAGAGAAGGGGATGCAAGTGCCATATCTTCTTATCAGAATAGGGATAACCGGAGGAATAACTTTCAGAACTATCATCAGCAACCGTATGTTGCGGCTGTGACCATTCCAGCTGCAGCACCACTACAACAACAACAACCACAACGTCAAACAGCTCAGTACCAACCACAACAACCGGGTAACAGACCCGCCTATCAACCGAGGCAAGGACGATGGACCGGCGTTTCGACACTCTTCCAATGTCGTACGCTCAGTTGCTTTCTAGTCTTCAACAACTACAACTTGTGCAGTTGCGCACTCTGGCTCCTCCCATTGGTAGGCTTCTGGTGGGTTATGACGCCAACGCTAGGTGTAGCTTCCACTCTGGGGCACCTGGCCACAATATTGAGAACTGTAAAGCTTTTAAGCACGTAGTTCAGGACCTCATTGATTCAAAGGCCATTAACTTTACACCAGCTCCTAATGTCGTCAACAATCCCATGCCCCAACATGGTGGAGCCAACATTAACATGGTTGAAGGAGAAGTCAAATTAGTCTCTACGGTCAACAATGAAGATGGGGATAGTGATTGCGACATCGATAACTGGGTGCATCCGAGGATCCCGGGTGAAGTTCTCAACAATTGGTGTTCTGAGGAGATTGTCCAAGCCACTTGTCTGGAGGAGTAATTTTCTTTGTTTATTCATGCATATCCAAGTCTTACGTTCCGCCAGGGCGTAATGACTCATTGTAGGGCTCATCTATGTGACACTTGCATTTTTTATCATAAATAAAGGACGTCTTTTTGCATTCAAATATTTCGTTCCCTGTCTTTCTATTTTTGCAGTTTTTCAAAAAAAAAAATGGCAATGTTTTGTTTAGTTTCCACTTCTTTTTTTCACACTCATAAGCACATACCATCACTCATGCAGATGCACATCACCGGATCCTATTGATAACGGTTCTGCTATGGCTCGCTTCGACTTTGAAAATCCAATCTTTCAAGCTGAAGAAGAGGGTGATGAAGACTGTGAACTCCCTGAAGAACTTATCAGGTTATTAAAACAAGAGGAAAGGGTCATTCAACCGCATCAAGAGTTTGTTGAAGTGATTAATCTCGGCACCGAGGACGCCAAGAGAGAAATCAAGATAGGGGCTGCTTTGGAAGACAATATGAAGAAGGGGTTGATTGAATTGCTGCAAGAGTATGTTGACATCTTCGCTTGGTCTTATCAGGACATGCCAGGGCTTGACACAGACATCGTGGTACATCGCTTGCCGCTCAAAGAAGGTTGTCCTCTGGTCAAGCAGAAGCTCAGAAGAACAAGACCAGAGATGGCTGTCAAGATAAAGGAAGAAGTGCAAAAACAGTTGGATGTAGGGTTTCTAGCAGTCACAAATTATCCGCCATGGGTTGCAAATATCGTTCCAGTACCTAAGAAGGACGGAAAGGTATGAATGTGTGTTGACTACCGGGATCTGAACAGAGCTAGTCCTAAAGATGATTTCCCATTACCTCACATTGACGTTTTGGTGGATAACACGGCTCAGTTCTCGGTATTCTCCTTCATGGATGGCTTTTCTGGCTATAATCAAATTAAAATGCACCAGAAGACATGGAGAAGACAATATTCATAACCCCATGGGGCACCTTCTACTACAAGGTGATGTCGTTTGGTCTGAAAAATGTCGGAGCAACATATCAGCGAGCGATGGTGACTCTGTTCTATGATATGATTCATCATGAAATCGAGGTTTATGTTGATGATATGATTGCCAAATCTCAGACAGAAGAAGAACATTTGGTGAATTTGCAGAAACTGTTTGAGCGTTTGAGGAAATTCAAGCTGAGGCTTAATCCGAACAAGTGTACTTTTGGGGTGAGATCTGGAAAACTACTGGGTTTTGTTGTTAGCGGAAAAGGGATTGAGGTGGATCCGGCCAAAGTGAAATTGATACAGGAAATGCCTGAGCCAAGAACAGAGAAACAAGTCAGTGGTTTCTTAGGGAGGATGAACTACATTGCAAGGTTCATCTCTCACCTAACAGCCACGTGTGAGCCAATATTCAAATTATTGAGAAAAGATCAGGCTATCAGGTGGAGTGATGATTGTCAAAGGGCGTTCGAGAAGATAAAAGAGTATTTGCAGAACCCTCATATCCTTGTGCCTCTGGTCCAAGGGAGACCGCTGATTATGTATTTGACAGTACTGGACAATTCCATGGGTTGTATTCTCGGTCAACACAACGAGACAGGTAGGAAAGAGCATGCCATCTACTACCTGAGTAAGGAATTCACAGATTGCGAGTCGAGATACTCAATGCTTGAAAAAACATGTTGTGCACTTGCATGGGCTGCGAAGCGATTGAGACAATACATGTTGTCTCACACAACCTTACTGATCTCCAAAATGGATTCAGTCAAGTATATATTTGAGAAGCCAGCTCTCACCAGAAGAGTTGCTCGTTGGCAAATGGTACTGACAGAGTACGACATCCAGTATACTTCCCAGAAAGCCATCAAGGGGAGTATTCTGTCAAACTATCTTGCTCAACAGCCGGTTGAAGATTATGAGCCGATGAAGTTTGATTTTCCAGATGAAGACATCATGTTCCTCAAGATGAAAGACTATGAAGAGCCAATTGTTGAAGAGGGACCTGATCCAGACGAAAAGTGGACTTTAATGTTTGATGGGGCCGTCAACGCCAGAGGAAGTGGAATTGGTGTTGTCATTACAACTCCGAAAGGTGCCCATATGCCTTTCACCACTCGTCTGACTTTCGAGTGCACCAATAATGAAGCTGAGTATGAAGCCTGTATCTTGGGTATTGAGCAAGCCATTGATTTGAGAATCAAGACTTTTGACATCTTCGGAGATTCAGCTCTGGTAATCAATCAAGTGAATGGTGATTGGAACACTCTCCAGCCTACTCTGGTCCCCTACAGAGATTACACGAGAAGACTATTGACTTTCTTCACAACAGTAAAGTTGTACCATATACCTCGTGATGAGAACCAGATGGCAGATGCTCTTGCTACTTTATCCTCCATGATCACGGTGATCCATTGGAACCATGCTTCCAAGATCGACGTGATGCGCCTTGATAGGGTCGTGTATGTGTTTGCTATTGAACTGGTAGTTGATGACAAGCCCTGGTATCACGACATCAAGTGCTTTCTGAAGAATCAAGAGTACCCTGCAGGGGCATCCAACAATGATAGAAAGACTTTGAGAAGATTGGCAGGCAGTTTCTTCTTGAACAAAGACGATGTGCTGTATAAGAGGAACTTCGACATGGTTTTGCTCAAATGCATGGACAGACACGAAGCAGACATGTTAATGCAGGAAGTTCATGAAGGCTCCTTCGGTACTCATGGCGGCGGACATGTAATGGCTAAGAAATTTTTGAGAGCAGGTTATTACTAGATGACCATGGAATCTGATTGTTTCAAATATGCTCGGAAGTGCCATAAATGCCAAATTTATGCTGATAAGGTACATGTGCCGCCAAATCCTTTGAATGTGATGTCTTCGTCATGGCCTTTTGCTATGTGGGGCATCGATATGATTGGAAAGATTGAGCTGACCGCCTCCAATGGGCATCGCTTCATCCTTGTTGCCATCGACTATTTCACCAAGTGGGTCGAAGCAGCATCGTTCGCGAATGTCACCAGACATATGGTTGCCCGTTTCATCAAAATGATGAAGGAGTTATGCCAGAACTTCAACATTCAGCATCATAATTCTTCCCCTTACCGCCCTAAGATGAACGGTGTTGTTGAAGCGGCAAATAAGAACATAAAGAAGATTGTGCAGAAGATGGTCGTTACATACAGAGATTGGCATGAGATGCTACCCTTCGCCTTGCATGGGTACCGTACTTCAGTACGTACATCGACCGGGGCAACCCCTTATTCCCTTGTGTATGGTATGGAAGCAGTCCTACTTGTTGAAGTGGAGATTCCTTCTCTAAGAGTCCTGTTGGATGTCAAGTTAGACGAAGCTGAATGGATTCGGACAAGGTTCAATGAGTTGAGTCTTATCGAAGAGAAGCGAATGGCAGCCATTTGTCATGGGCAGTTGTATCAAAGTCGGATGAAGAGAGCCTTTGATCAGAAAGTGCGTCCTCGATGCTTCCAGGTCGGAGATTTGGTGTTGAAACGGATCCTTCCTCCTCAAACAGATCACAGGGGCAAGTGGACTCCTAACTATGATGGACCGTATATTGTCACCAAGGTTTTTGATGGTGGGGCCTTAATGCTTGCAACGATGGATGGTGAAAACTTCACTTCCCCGGTGAACTCAGACGCAGTTAAAAAATACTTCGCATGAAATAAACCCGCTGGACAATAAAAAGAGTAGTCCAGGCAAAAATGGGCATCCCGGCGAACCAAGAAAATGAAAAAGGTTCGGGCAAAAATTAGGGATTAAAAGTGAAAAGATTGTACACCCGGTAAGTTGAAAACTTGAAAAGGTAACTTAGGCAAAAATGGGTATCCCGGTGGATTGAAAACCCGAAAAGGGCGATCCAGGAAAAAGTTAGGGATTAAGCGAATGACTGCGTTCTGAGTAGTTCTGAATCTCATCTCGTGTCAATGACTAGAAACTTTTGAAGGATATGAAACAGTCCAATCACTCTCTCAGAAAGCTGATCATCTGGAGGATCTTGAAGACGAGCAAGTCATAGCAGAATTGGAACCCAATAGAAATCCATTTCACATTGCCATTAGATTGATGTCTGTTTTTATCTGTTGTGCGATTACCTCTTTGCAGGGATTGCTTCCTGATGTAAATGCCTATTCAGAGGCCGTTCAATTAATAAAATCATGTTATTCAGTATATCTCTGTTTTCATTTTCATTTTTCTGTTTTGTTTGCAAAAATAACGTCCGAATTTTTTGATAAACATTGCATCATGACACATAAGAGCTTTACAGGTACATGCTTAATAAACATTTCACATTGCCATTAGATTAATGTCTGTTTTTATCTGTTGTGCGATTACCTCTTTGCAGGGATTGCTTCCTGATGTAAATGCCTATTCAGAGGCCGTTCAATTAATAAAATCATGTTATTCAGTATATCTCTGTTTTCATTTTCATTTTTCTGTTTTGTTTGCAAAAATAACGTCCGAATTTTTTGATAAACATTGCATCATGACACATAAGAGCTTTACAGGTACATGCTTAATAAACATTTAAAATTGCTGTAAATTTTAAGTGCTTTGGATCGTCTATTCAGAACAGGTACCCTCGGGGCATTTCCTTAAAATCCCCTGTAGATGATCGGGAATGTTTTCCACCAACAGACAAATTCGGTATCTTATCCTTGTAGAGCTGATCAGAGCGTTGGATTCTTCAATCCCCAGCAGGTTCTCACCACTGTACCTCCCCCCAAGCGGTGGTTTCAGATTATACACTCCCCAGTAGAGTTGACAGTGTCAGACTATATATCCCCAGCGGAGTTGACAGTGCCAGACTCTATCTTCCCAGCAGAAGCGGCTGCTCCTCAGAGTTCGAGGCCAGATCGATAATCCCAATGCCAGATCCATGGTTTCTTTCCTTGAAGCAGAACCTCGGTACCGTATCGGTGTTTGCTTCCCCTGCTGAGTCATCTCTCGCAGATCGTGGTTGCTAGAACCACTATCGCTTTCCCCAACAGCAGGTTTTCAGTGCCGTTCTCTCCCCAGTCAGAATCTCGGTATTTCGTCATTGCTAGAACACCGTGTGGCGGGTCATTTCCCCATAGAATTCTTTGTGTTGTGCATCTCCAGCAGCCTTGCCAGGGTCCAGAAGATGGTGATCATTTCCCCAGCAGATCCCCTTGCCTCAGCTTGGCATTTTACCCAGCATTTCGCATCCTTGCATGTAGAATCATATTGCATTGCATCCTCCCAAATCGCGTAGCATTTCCATTTTCATGGAGCATTACGCCATTGAAAAATTCAAACATACGCATGTAAGCATAAAACATTCTCGGTATCCCAAGTGATAAGCCAGAAGTTGTTTCCAGTACTCAGACTGAAGATTGTTCATGACTTACCTTTGTTATCCCCAGCAAGTGTCATTGGCCCATGCGTCGCCTCTATTATCATTCCCTATTTCTGCCGATGCTGACAGGCATAAAGTTTTCGGTATTCAGACCGAAGTGGAGTTCAGGCCAGTTTTCCGATGTTCAGATCGAAGAAGTTTCTGACGTTCAGGTCGATGCAACTTGTGGCGTTCAGGCCAGTTTTCCGATGTTCAGATCGAAGAAGTTTCCGACATTCAGGTCGATGCAACTTGTGGCATTCAGACCAATTTTCCGACGTTCAGATCGAAGAAGTTTCCGATGTTCAGGTCGATGCAACTTGTGGCATTCAAGCCAATTTTCCGATGATCAGATCGAAGAAGTTTCCGACGTTCAGGTCGACGCAACTTGTGGTATTCAGGCCAGCCTCTCGGTGTTCAGACCGATATTAATAATCTCATATCTCCCGATGTTCAGATCGAAGTCATTTTCAGTATTAAGACTGATGAGCGGCATTCAGGCCATGGTTATGTCTGTGTTACCATTTATTTTGGTATCCAGGTTAACATTCTTTTTCGGTATTCAGACTGACTCTCACCGTACCAGACGGATTCTTCTTTCAAGACCACCTCTTTGCCGATTCTGACAAGCATTGTTACTTCACTTCACTTCAGTGCAAATTTTCGGGCTTTTATTGTATTCAATCCCTTGATACCTCGAAAGCACGAAAGTCGCTGCTATTTTCTTTCCAGGTCTCCAGTTGATTGAATAGGGGCAGCTGTAATACCCCAAAATTTACCCTTCATTTTTCCTGGAAGCATACGCTTTACCCCTTATGCATGCATTCATTTTTAGGTCATTTAACATTTCATATTGCATTTCATCATGTCAATCGGAATTAGATCCAAGAAACTTGAACATCATCCAGGACACTTTGTGGGCTCTATTTAGATGATTAGTCAACACAAGGGAAAGACTTGAGTTACTTCCAACAGGGGTCTATTCGTCAGTCAAAACGGTAATCTTGAAGGAGCAAAGGTTTGTTCATGAGTTGTCATGCTCACTAGGTGAAGCCCACGTGTTTTGAAAAAAAAATGGAAAACGAAAAAAATAAATAAATAAATAAAAGAAAAAATCTTGGACTTAGACCTCTCTCATTTGAGCCCACAGGTCCACAAAAATCAGGTTATAAATTTAGAGTTTCAGTGAAACAAAAGGCCATGCTATTCCTATTACTCTGTCTGGGAAAAAGATAGTGAGAGAAGAACCCTGGGGAAAAAGATAGTGAGAGAAGAGCTAACAGAGTTCAGAGCAACCTCCAGGCAACTCTGAAAGGTTCATTCTGACTCACACACTTTCAGCTCAAGCAAACCCTAACATTGGTTTGCAAATCCAGTCGTGCCATTTGATTTCAATCGATCTCTCCAATCAGGTTTTCCCTTATTCCCATTACCTTTGTGCTTTGAAGTTGAATACTCTGAATGTTTGAGGCATGATGGATGAATTTCATTAGGTTTTTGCCCACGGGTTCATAATTATGTATGAATGTATAAATAATGCCTTGAATGCTTAATCGTTTAATTTCTGAAGTGTATGCCACAGGGTTTGAGGTTTCTGAAACCATACTGTTATCCATGAAAAACCATACTGTTTTGCTCTAATCTGACTTACGTTTGTCATAGCATGTTTTCTCCTAATCCTTATCTTGTTTCACTAACCCTTTTGTTGAGTTTTTGTGAAGGCTCACATGACTTTTGCAGGGATAACTCGCTGGATATTCCACTTTGCTTGTGGGATACCATTTGGGAGATTTATTCTGATTGCCTTGTTGGCACATTTACTTTATACATGTTTGTTTTGTATGTGTTCGTATCCCCGCAGGTAGCGCGGTTCCTTCGTCAAGGACTGTCTTTTTGCATGAGCATCCCAAACCCTAACCCTTCATTGATTTTTCTTCTCCTAAACACACGTTTACTCCTTCTACTACAGGTGAGTAAGTCTCCAAAGGTCGAGCATCCGGTAGATTGCGTAGTAACATCGTCCGCCCCCAAAACATAATCCTTAACCCCGTAGTTAGCCGAACTACGACTTGCTCTGATTCTCATTCCAAATGAGATACGTAGGAATAAGACGCGATGTCTTAGCGAGCACACATCCCCCAAACCCATAGGTCAGCCGAACTAAGAAGACTCTGATTCTCATATTCAAATGAGATACGTATGCAGTGGATGCGACATCCGCGCGAGTCATTTTCATTTAACCCCTTTTTTAGTAAACAGCACAAGATAAACTCACACCCTTTAGACAAGAACTACAAAAGTGGATCCCGTAGAGTAATACGGATGCGTAGGGGTGCTAATACCTTCCCTTCGCATAACCAACTCCCGAACCCAAGATTTGGTTGCGAGACATTGTCTTTTCCTTTCCTCTTTTCAGGTTTACTTCGAGCGTTTCCTTTCCCTCCTTTGGGATAAATAACGCACGGTGGCGACTCTTCTGTCATATTCTTTCGCCGGTTGTTTTTTCGCACACTGTATTTTTCAGGTTGGGACAAGAGGCTCTGCAGAAAGTTTTGGATGTGGCATATGTAGATCATGATGTCACAATAGAGCAATTCGATAGCATTGTTGCAAACATTACCGCTTGTAACAATTTGAGTTTCTGTGACTATGATCTTCCTGAGGAGGGAAGAGACCACAACTTGGCATTACACATCTCCATGAACTGTAAAGACGACGCCATGTCCAATGTGCTGGTGGACACTGGGTCATCCCTGAATGTATTTCCGAAGTCCACTCTCTCGAAACTAGCATATCAAGGGCCTTCCATGAGGCAGAGTGGAGTAGTTGTGAAGGCCTTCGATGGGTCGCGTAAAACTGTGATTGGGGAAGTTGATCTCCCAATCAAAATTGGACCAAGTGATTTCCAGATTACCTTCCAGGTTATGGACATTCACCCATCGTACAGTTGTCTCTTAGGCAGACCATGGATTCACGAGGCTGGCGCCGTGACATCCACCCTTCACCAGAAGCTGAAATTTGTGAAGAATAAGAAACTGGTAGTGGTAGGGGGAGAAAAGGCTCTCCTGGTTAGTCACTTGTCTTCCTTCTCGTATATAGATGCTAAGGATGAAGTTGGAACTCCTTTCCAAGCTTTATCTATAGCTGAGCCTGTTGAGAAGAGAACTCTTTCATTTGCTTCCTACAAAGATGAGAAGCTGGCCATCGAGTGTGGTGCGATTGCTGGTTTAGGAAAAATGATCGAGCTAGAAGACAATAAGTCCCGGGATGGCATTGGCTTTTCTTCTGGGGTCTTCAACGCGCAAGGGTTATTCAAGAGGGGAGGTTTCATCCACACTAGTCAGGATGAAGAAGCTGTTGTTGTCTTGGAAGAGGATGCAGAGGATTCGGACAATTTCATCATCCCTGGAGGGATCTGCAACAATTGGGTCGCTGTGGATATTCCTACAGTTATCCACAAGTCAACGTAATGATCACTTTGTTTAAAAACCCTTCTCCCATGCCAAAAGGAGGAGTGATGACATTGTTGGCAACATAAATACAATGATATTTTCATTCAATAAATTCATGTTAAATGTTTGTTTTTCCAATTATTTTTCCCTTTTCGCTTTTTGCATGAAATTGGTGATCACATAAAACCCTAAAAAAAAGAATAAAATCAATCTTTTCATCTGCATAATGATTTGCCTTGTTTGAATTCTAAAGCTTTTCATATCCAAAATCATCATGCAGGTTAATTTCTAGACCCATTGAACATAATGACCCAACGCCATCTCCCAATTTTGAATTCCCTGTATTTGAGGCAGAGGAAGATGATATTGAAGAGATTCCTGATGAGATCACTCGGCTACTTGAGCATGAAGAGAAGATCATTCAGCCACATCTTGAGAATCTGGAAATAGTCAACTTGGGGTCTGAAGATTGTGTGCGAGAGGTAAAGATTGGGGCACTCCTGGAAGAATCTGTTAAGAAGGGGTTGATTGAATTGCTGCGAGAATATGCCGATGTCTTCGCCTGGTCATATAAAGACATGCCTGGTCTAGATACTGATATTATGCAACATTTCCTGCCTTTAAAACCTGAGTGCGTGCCTGTGAAGCAGAAGCTCAGAAGAACTCATCCTGATATGGCAGTAAAGATCAAAGAGGAAGTTCAGAAGCAAATTGATGTGGGGTTTCTGGTGACTTCTACATATCCTCAATGGGTGGCCAATATTGTGCCCGTGCCTAAGAAAGATGGAAAGGTCCGGATGTGGTGGATTATAGAGATTTGAATAAAGCTAGTCCGAAAGATGATTTCCCCTTACCACATATTGATATGTTGGTAGACAATACAGCTAAATTCAAAGTCTTCTCATTTATGGACGGATTTTCCGGATATAATCAGATTAAGATGCCACCCGAGGATATGGAGAAGACAAAATTCATCACACCTTGGGGAACATTCTGTTATCGAGTGATGCCCTTCGGTTTGAAGAACGCCGGAGCCACGTATCAACGAGCTATGACTACCTTGTTTCATGATATGATGCAGAAGGAGATTGAGGTATATGTTGATGATATGATTGCTAAGTCAAGAACGGAAGTTGAACATGTAGAGCACCTGTTGAAGCTTTTTCAGCATCTGAGGAAGTATAAGCTTCGTCTGAATCCCAACAAGTGTACATTTGGAGTCCGTTCTGGAAAGTTATTGGGCTTTATCGTCAGTGAAAGAGGTATTGAGGTTGATCCTGCAAAGGTCAAAGCAATACAAGAGATGCCTGCGCCCAAAACTGAGAAGCAAGTCCGAGGTTTTCTTGGTCGCTTGAATTACATTTCCAGATTCATATCCCACATGACTGCCACATGTGCGCCGATATTCAAGCTCCTCCGGAAAAATCAATCTCATGATTGGACCGAGGATTGCCAAAAAGCCTTTGACAATATTAAAGAGTATCTGTCTGAGCCTCCGATCCTGTCTCCGCCTGTGGAGGGAAGACCATTGATTATGTATCTGACTGTTCTTGAAGATTCAATGGGTTGTGTCCTTGGTCAGCGAGGTGAATCAGGGAAGAAAGAATACGTTATCTACTACTTAAGTAAGAAGTTCACTGATTGTGAGTCTCGATACTCAATGCTTGAGAAAATATGTTGTGCTTTGGCTTGGGCTGCTAAGCACTTACGCCAGTATATGATAAATCATACGACTTGGTTGATATCCAGAATGGATCCAATCAAGTACATCTTCGAGAAGCCTGCTTTAATAGAGAGGATTGCCCGTTGGCAGATGTTGTTATCTGAGTATGATATCGAGTATCGAGCTCAGAAGGCTATTAAAGGTAGTATCTTGGCTGACCACTTGGCACACCAGTCGATCGAAGATTATCAGTCAGTTCAGTATGACTTCCCGGATGAGGAAATTTTGTATTTGAAAATGAAAGATTGTGATGAGCCTACACTCGATGAAGGACCAGAGCCTGGTTCCCGATGGAGTATGGTGTTTGATGGTGCTGTAAATCAGTATGGAAATCGTATTGGGTCAGTAATCATTACTCCTCACGGCACACACATTCCTTTTACAGCAAGGCTAAATTTCAAATGCACGAATAATATGGCTAAGTATGAGGCCTGTATTTTGGGATTGGAGGAATGCATTGACCTCAGGATCAAGCATCTTGATGTTTATGGGGATTCGGCCCTTGTTGTTAATCAGATTAAAGGTGAATGGGAAACGAATCAGCCTGGTCTCGTTCCCTACAGAGATTATGCGAGGAGGATATCAACGTTCTTTACTGAGGTTGACTTTCACCATATTCCTCGAGATGAGAATCGGATGGCAGATGCTCTTGCCACGCTTGCTTCAATGATTGTGGTTAAACTTTGGAATGAAGTTCCCAATATCACTGTGATGCGCTTGGACAGACCAGCTCATGTATTTGCAGTAGAAGAAGTGAAAGATGATAAGCCATGGTATTATGACATTAAGTGTTTCCTTCAGAGCCAGATTTACCCGCCTGGGGCATCTGTGAAGGATAGAAAGACTTTGAGGAGATTAGCAGGCAGTTTCTACCTCAATGACGATGTGCTTTATAAGAGAAACTTTGACATGGTTCTGCTCAGATGCGTGGATAGACACGAAGCGGACCTATTAATGACTGAGGTCCATGAGGGTTCATTTGGTACTCATTCCAATGGACATGCCATGGCTAGAAAGATGTTGAGAGCATGCTACTATTGGCTGACAATGGAGTCTGACTGCTGCAAGTACGTGAAGAAATGCCATAAATGTCAGATTTATGCGGATAAGATCCATATTCCCCCGACACTTCTGAATATGATTTCATCACCATGGCCATTCTCCATGTGGGGAATTGACATGATTGGCATGATTGAGCCGAAAGCGTCCAATGGACACAGATTTATTCTCGTAGCAATTGATTACTTCACCAAGTGGGTTCAAGCGGCGTCATACACAAATGTGACCAGGCAGGTGGTCATGACGTTTATCAAGAATCAACTCCTATGCCGGTATGGTGTGCCAGATAAGATCATTACTGATAATGGATCTAACTTGAACAACAAGATGATGAAAGAACTGTGTAGTGAGTTCAAGATAGCACATCATAATTCTTCTCCTTACAGACCCAAGATGAATGGGGTTGTTGAAGCTACTAACAAGAATATCAAGAAAATTATCCAGAAGATGGTTGTTACGTACAAAGATTGGCATGAAATGCTGCCATTTGCTTTGCATGGATATCGTACATCTGTTCGCACTTCAACAGGAGCAACCCCTTTCTCTCTTGTTTATGGCATGGAAGCTGTACTCCCAGTAGAGGTGGAGATCCCGTCAATGAGAGTCATGATGGAAGCCAAGTTGACTGATGCTGAATGGGTTCAGAGTCGTTATGACCAGTTGAATTTGATAGAAGAGAAGAGATTGACTGCCATGTGCCATGGTCAGTTATATCAGCAAAGAATGAAGAAAGCTTTCGATAAGAAGGTCAAGCCTCGTGTGTTCCGAGAAGGTGACCTTGTGCTCAAGAAAGTCTTGTCTTTCGCGCCCGATTCCAGGGGCAAGTGGACTCCAAACTATGAAGGTCCATATGTTGTTAAGAGAGCCTTTTCAGGCAGTGCTTTGATACTTACAACTATGGATGGGGAGGATTTCACTCGTCCTGTGAATTCGGATGCAGTCAAGAAATACTTCGCCTAAAGATAAAAACATAATAGCTCGCTAAGTTGAAAACCCGAAAGGGCGGCTTAGGCAAAAATGAGCGTCTCGGTGGATTGAAAACCCGAAAGGGCGGTCCAGGCAAAAGTTAGAGACATGAAAAAAAATGAATATTTGTATCCCGCTAGATCGAGTACCTCATCCTGGGGCAATCTAGGAAAAAATTAGGGATTTGGCAAGTAACTGCATCCTGGCAAGACTTTGTTCTACAATTATCATCCGTCAGAGATTCTTGTTCATTCGTCATCAACCGAAGCTTCGAATACATCGAATTCAGAATTGGTGGAGAAATGGTCATTATGTTCAATGTAGCCCTTTTCCAATATATATCACCAATTTCAAACTTGTAAAGATCTATGGAGTCTTGCCATTTGCAGACTACCATTCCATCAAATAAATTTGAGCCTGTTATCCAATTGTTTGCACTCTTATTTGTTTCGATTCAACAAATGTTTCACATGCTTTAATTGAGAAAATATCATTGTTTTAAACAATCAAATTTTTTATAAATTGTTTTTAAACAAAGTGAACATTCACAATGACGAAAGGATACTTAAGAGATCCTCAGTGCTCTCCCAAGGGTGGTTTGATCTCCAACAGGGTAAGATATTTGTTCATATTCCTGGCATGACTGTATTTTTTTCTCCTTCCGAAGCCCAGAGTGGTGTGATTGTTGAGATGTTCACCACCTGTCCCTTCAGTAGAGTGACGATCCTTCCTTCTCAGTAGATGTGATCTTTTTGGTAGTTAATTCTCTAGAATCCCTTTATCCATCTGATAGACTCCCCAGTAGAGTTGCTCATGTGGTGGATGTGGTCTCATTGTAACTCCTATCCCCAGCCGGGTTGACTATTGATTCCTCCCCTGCAGAGATTTTGTTGTTTCCTGGTATCTCTGATCTCCGACAGATCGTTTGCTCTCTGGTGATTTTGGTTTTCTCTCTTGAGGGGTAGTACCGGATGTTTGCGTGTTTATTCCTGTGAAGCTTGTTTGTGTTAGAAATGTCTATTTGTCAGCATTCATCATACATAAACCACGCATTTGTGCATACAATTTTCGAACATTGGAATATTCATATTGCATTTTTTGCCATATATCCTCTGTTGTTATTCTCTGCTAGTTGGTAATACGTTTCCCAAGCAGGTGTCGGTGTCTGGTCCCTCAACGTAGAGTCAGCACATTAAGCAGATAGTGTTTATCATTCCTTCCGCATTCCCCACTGAGTTATATCCTCGTGGACGACAGTTGTTTTCGCTTCCTCCAACACATATATTGGGATGGGTTCCCCTGTTGAGTTATATCCTCACCAGGACAAGTCTTGATTCAGTTTTCCTTTTTGGTTTGATCCTAAATTGGCCCCTCGAAGCTGTTTCCTTTGTTTCCCCGCGGTATAAATGAATAATTGCTCCGTAATCGGTAATCATTCATATTATCCCCGGCGGAGTTTGTGGTTTTCTACCCTGATACCGGTAGTTGTAAACCCTATTTTCTCCCCTTTGCAGAGTTAACCTTTGGTTCATCATAATCGATGACGGTTACTTTTTCGTGGTTTCCTACCCAGTATCCGGTAGGTGTAATCCCCTCCTTGGTGGTTATCTTCATCCAATATTCGATGTTGATATTCCCTCTTTTTCCTAGATAATTGCCCTGTTTATGCAATTTATCCCCAGTGAGTCATCTCTCGTCTACCCTTTTGTTGTTGATGACGATTGTTTCTCCCCTGGATTGGTCATCATTATATACTTAGTTGCGGTATCCCGATGCCTTTTTCTTTTCGGTTGATTTATCCTTTATTAACCCAGTAACCGGTTGTGGATAATCTTCCATGCGAGTATATTATCTACGTTCTGACGGTAATAGATAGTATATCTCATGCACTCTTCGGTTGAAGCCTTTTGTTCTTCCCCAGTTGAGTAAGATTTGTTTCCCGTTTGCGGAGTCGAGTATCCATCCTATAATCGAGTTTGCTTTTAGCCCTCTTTTGGATGATGAGTGTCTTGGGAATATTCCCCAATTCATGCCTTGGTTGGTCACCTATTATATGCCCAGTAACCGGCATCCCTGGTGTTCCTCCCTTCTGCTCCCTATTATGACTTTTGTCCCCTGTGGAGTCAGATTTTCTTGAGTTGAAATATACCTTCTAGGTCTTCCTCAGATGATTTGATTGATTGATATCTCTCACCCTTATACCGGTCTTAGATATTTAGTCTTCCCGAGCATGTTGTATCTCTGACCCTTATGTCGGTGTTCAGATCACATGTCTCATTGAGCTTGTTACCCAGTAACCGGTAACACCTCATCTCGCTGCTTCCCCAGGAGAGTCTTTTTAGACATCCCCAGCGAAGTATCCGTTGTGGATCGTTTTTTGCTGTATTGGCATATTCCCCAATACGGGCGTATTCGAGTCAGCTCGATGTCTTTCCATTGGTTTATTCCCTTTGGAATTCTGCTCCACAACTTTGAGTCATGCCCTGCTCACGCATTTCTTTCTTATCCCCATAAGAGTCCCCAGGTTTTTGACCCATGGAATGTATCACTCATGTGGATTGTTAGTGTCTCCTGATTGTCTTTACGCCTTTGTGGACACATATCCCCACAAAGTATTATCGTTTTACATACATACATTTGCATCATGAGGTCTCTTAGGGACCAAAATTCGTCTCTTTGTTATTATTTAAGCCCATTCTACCTCGTCGAGACGAAGATTTTAACCTTCCCTTCTCCGTCTAGAATGACCTTAAATAGGGGCATCTGTAAGACCCCAATTTTGTCCCTAAGATCCCTCATAGCATCATAACATTGCATTGCATAGCCTCAAGGATCATTGAGCATCTTGGTCCCTTGCCTTTGGGTGGGACTCCTTGTGAGTGATTTGAGATCACCAAGCATGCTTGAATTGTATATCATTGCTTTTCCCATTTTTATTTACTAACCAAAAGCACAAAAATATGTCACTAACATCTTTTGTTTGTAGCTTGAGCAATCACAAGGTCAAAAGCTTCTAGGAGGTCATTGGTGCAAAGATATTGCCAAGAGAAGATGAAAGCAAGCATGGTAATGGTTCCCAAAGCTCTCATCCATCAAATATGCCTCCCTAGCATCTTAATTCATCATTTTGATCAAAGCAAGTCAAAGGGTTGGAGGTTTGTTTCTCAAGGAAACCCTAATTCATCTGTGCACCACAATGCCTTGCTCATGAAGCAACCTCAACCCATGGTCAAATACAATCAAGGGAAGTTATTTAATTCATCATTTCATGCATATTGGAACTTATTTGAGTGTCCTCAATCATCAATTCATCAAGATATGAGGCATGGACTTGAGAAGTTGATCAGTCAATTCATCTGACTATTTTGAAATACACTGAGACCTAACTTTTTATGTGTTGGTCAAATCTAGATGGTTCCAAAAGAAAAAATGTTATTAAGGACAATATGAACAACTTTCATGTTCATCAAAAATTTATTTGAAGCTTGGAAAACCATCTGCCATTCCAAGACATTATAGGTCATTTTGACTGAAACCCTAATTTTGGGTCAACTTCCCAAGGATATAACTCATTCATTTTTTATGATTTTAAGGTGGGATCAAATGCATTGGAAATCTTAGTATCTCTACTTCAAATGTTATGTTGAACAAAATTTCAAAATCTCAAAGGAAATACATGTGATAATGCAAGACATTATAGGTCTTTTTGGGTCAAAGGCATTAAAAGTCAAAAAAGTCCAACTTCAAGTGCCCATAACGCTTTCATCAAAAATTCAAATGATGCAAAAGTTAAGTCCATTTTGATTGTCTTGAAACGATCTACAACTTTTATGTTGGAGGTTTTTCCATTTGAAGCTTACATCATCAAAACAGAGGGGCTTGAAGGTTGGCCAATTTTAGAAACCTTGCCTTGACATGTTTTGCACATCACACTTTAAACTCAAATTTCATAAATTTCCACACTCCAAATGAGTTTTTGTCCAACATAACATTTGTTCCTCATACAAGGACCTTTCCAACCATTAACTATATGCATATGCTTGGATTTTCTAAATGGTACTTTCGAAGAGATGATTGTTTAGGTACAAATGGATAATTCACTTGAAATCTTGCTACATGAGCAATTGCCTTTGCATTTCACACGTCCAATTCCATCTGGCTAGTGTGCAGAACTCATTTGGCATTGTTTTTGGGCCTTGTGCATGATCATGCAAGCCCGTGCAATGAAGCTTCACATGCCATGCACACGGATCCTTTCACACTCTCCCTGCCATTTCCTCTATAAATAGAGACTTCATTCCCTCCATTTCACACGCCTCATTCAACCTGAAATGCTGCAGAATTCTCTCCCTAACCATCACTAAAGAAGCAATTGCATTTCTCTCAAAAAAATTCAGATCTAGAATTCAGCTTCATCTGGTTGTATTCTCAGATCTAATGCTTCTAGACCTTCATCATACACTTCATTGAACTTCTGTTTTGATAAAGCAAGCAAGGCATCAAGCTCAAGCTACCAGAATTCAAGCATACACTCCAACTGGTATTTTCTTCGATTCTCCTAATCCTTTGACCTATTGGCTTAGATTTTGTGTTGGCTGAAGTCCTCTCAATGGAGGCATCTGTTTATGCTTTTAATTTTTGAAATTCATTGAGTTCATGATGAACACCAGATTTTTCCATCTCTGATTTCTCATACTATGGAGATCTAGAGGGAAAATGGATGGTACGGGGATGATGTACATCATCCCAGCTTTCTAATGATGTATAGATCGCACGTTTTGTTTGCCTTTTTAATTTCTGCAATTTGGCCGGAAAATCCAAGCTCACCGGAGAAGACGGTGGCTCCGGTGGCTTCATCATCTCCAGTTTAAATCCTGGCCATTGGATCTATTTCCCAGATTGAATCTTAGCCATTGTTTGTTATGACTTTCTATTGTTTCACATGTGCACGCATTGACCGTGGATCACCATAGGCGCGCGCCTTAGGAGCGTGTGATCTGCTAGCTCAATTAATGAGCTCAGATCCAACGCTCCTCCTTTTTTTGCATTTTATAATTTCTGTTTTTATTTTCTTAAATTCCTTTTATTTCAAAAAATCATATCTCTTTCATTTTTTATCCAAAAATTATGGGACCAATTGCATTATTTCCCAAATAAATTCTAGTTTCTATTTCTGATTTTTAATTTTTTTTATTTCATCAATTGATATTTTTTGTGAATTTTCTCTTTTCTGGTTATTTTTAATTCATTTAAATAGCTTTTGATATTCAAAAAATGCAAAAATATTTTCTCAACCTCTTTGAATGATGATAGATCTATGAAAAATATTCTCATCAATTTTTGAATTGATTTGAGATTTTAGTTCAATTAGGTTATTTTTATTCATTTTTAATTGATTAAAAATAGTTTCTGACTTTAAAAAATGCTGAAATTTTTTGTCAAACTTTGTTTGACCTTGTTGAACTTAGGATAAATCACTTGGACCTTTCAAGGTTGATTTGAAGTGATTTTGAAGTTTGACCTTTCCATTTATTTTAATTCAAGGTTATTTTTAAGTATTAAAAAATGCCAAAAATATTTTATTCTTTTCTTGACTTCCAATCTTCATCTCACTTCTGTTTTTGATTGTTTGACCTTGACTTTCAATGTTATTGGTCAACATATGAGGATTGGTACATTGTATTTCAATTAATGCATTTTAATTTTGCCATTTCCATTTCTCTTATTCATCTATTTCTTCTTCTTCTTTTTTTTTTCTTTTTGATCAATGAGTTGAAGGTTGATAAGTTAGCATTGACTAAGGAGACTTAATCTTCCTTAATCCAAATCTAATTCATCTTGATCAATTGATCAAGTGAATGGCTTTGCATTAAGGATAGGTTGTTTCCTAAATCATGCAAAGGACTTAAACCAATACAAGATCAATTTTCTTCTCCTTTTTGGCATGGCAAGTTGTTGGGACTTGGTTCACTAATCAAGACTCCTAACTTGTGTTTGTTGCCTACATTATTATTGATCGGCCTCAGATAGTTGTGACTTCTACATAAGTCCAATTACGATTGCTTAACATAGCGCTAAATTTGCCTTATGGCACACTAACTACTAACACTAACTATTGATAATTAACATTTACTTTATGCAATTTACTTTAATGCAATTTACTATTCTTGCACATATTATTCATTTGCTTTTCTCTTTGCTCACTTGAGCACATGTTTATGTTAATGCCATTTGCCTTTTGCTCACTTGAGCATATAATTGTGTATATATTATTATTGTGCTTGTGTTTTGTTTGATTGTTGTGAACCAAATGCAAAGAAATGGACTTAGTTTCTAGGACTTTCCCTATGCAAAGAAATGGAGAATTGGACTTAGTTTCTAGGACCTTCCTTATGCAAAATTGGAGTAAAAGGATCTTAATGGTGAAGATGGATTAGAAGAACCAAATATCTAAACTCACTCTTGTCCATTCTTCTTTTACTTCATGGAACTTTTGATGTGTGTGCTTTTGTGCTAGGAGTTTCCATTTGAGCTTAATTAGAGAACCATTGCCATGTTCATCTAAGTGGAAGAAACAAGATACATTGAGGATCTGTTATGAGACTTGTTTGATTGCTTATACTTTGTGGTTGCTTATTCCAAAGGATGGGAGCTACTTGGATCATCAATATGATCTCAAGAGAGGAACTCCATTGTGGTTTTGATTCCTTTATCCTTTCTCTTTTTGTTTTGCTTAGGATTTAGCCATTCTTCTTCTTCTCTCCGCTCTAACCCAAGCCAAAACTTTTTGTGCAAACATTTAACCATTTGTTTTCAAACATTAGAAACCTAAGCCTTATGCTTTTGATTTTCAAACTTTCTTTTCCTAATACTTACTTTGAATTGAACTTCTAAGTCAACTTTGACCATTTTTGTACATACTTATAATTGGTAAATATAACCCATTCAAATGTGCTTTTGTGGTTCCAATGGCCACCTTCTTAATCAACTTTTTCATAACCTTTAGCTATTAGGTTTGAGTTATCCTTGAGGTAGATGTAATGCTCACCTATATCCTTAGTGATGGACAATGAGTCTTCCATGCTTATTATAGGGTTAACCCCTCACTAGCATGTTGAAGTTATCCTCACATGGTGGATTTGTGGTTTGGTTGAGTTTTCTCCCTTTGATAACAAAAGACCTTAAGGCTTTTGGACCAATCAATTCACCAACTCATTTTGAGATTTTTACCCCGAACTACGAGGTTTTGATCCTAATCTTTTAAGATGGTACGTAGGCAATTGGTTTATCCATTCAAACACAAAATGTAAATAAACTTGTATATTCTCTTCTCATCTCTTCAGTCATGTTTGCACAAACAAATTTTTCACAACACAACAGCCTTCACAAGTATGAAAAGGGCTCCCTAGGAGTACCTAGGATGTTTTGGGTGCCTAACACCTTCCCATTGCATAACCAACCCCCTTACCCAGATCTCTGTTTCTTTTACTAGTTTTTGTTAAAACTTTTAGGTTTTTGTTCGCTTTCTAACCATTCCTTTGGATAAATAGAAGTGCGGTGGCGACTCGACTTGTATGATTTACCTTGGATTTAGTCAATATCTCTAATGGTAACGAATACCCCGCTACAGATGCGACATCCGTGCGTGTCATTTTCTTTTGACCCCTCTTTTAGTAAATAGTACATTAGATAAACACACACCTTTTAGACAAGAACAACAAGAGTGGTTCCCGTAGGTTACTACGGATGCGTAGGGGTGCTAATACCTTCCCTTCGCATAATCGACTCCCGAACCCAAGATTTGGTTGCGAGACCTTGTCTTTTTCTTTCCTTTCCCCAGGTTTACTTCGAGCGTTTCCTTTCCCTCCTTTCGGATAAATAACGCACGGTGGCGACTCTTCTGTCATTTCTTTTTCGCTGGTTGTTTTTTCGCACACTATTTTTTTAGGTTGCGACAGCTGGCGACTCTGCTGGGGACCCGGTTTCCCTAAGCGAGTCCCTCCTAGCTTTTGTAGGCTTCTTGTTTGTTGGGTGTTTATTCTTTTGTACAGTTATTTATTTTTCAGCATTTACCTGCTTTATCTTATTGCATTATGTACATATGATTTGTTGTATTTGTTGTTGGGTTTGGTTGTTTGTTGGGGTGGGATGTTTTATGAGAGATAAGCCCACTACCCAAGCTTGAGTGTACACACAGGTGTTAAAGTGGATAGTCATGAAGCTTACGTGGCATGTTGCTACGTTAAGTCGTTCATGAGACCCACACCCAGACGAGGTTTCTTTTGGATATATTATGTCCTATGGGTGTTCCATAACGACAGATGTTCCTCTAGAAATCATCGACTCTGGTGACCATTTCCCGAGAACTCAGTCGAGGCCTCTCCTCTGAGACGTGTTTATGTTAGCTCTGGTGGGCGCATTCTCGCTGCTCAATCCGAGGACCCCGGGGCTGGGAACTTGCTTTAGGATATCCTGTTAAGGGGAGTCGGTGGAGGTCTTTTATCTTGTAATAATGCTAAACCTTCAGGGGTAAACGTATTATTCTCGACTGAAGGACTGAAGCTGACAAACTTCTGTTCTTAGAACCTACCAGTGAGGGGCGGGCTAAATTCAGGAAACCTTAACCTTCAATCAACCCGGTTTTCTGGAGCAGAACTTTGATCTCGTATTATATTCCTCGGTGGATTCCTTTTCAGACAGTGCAACCGGACAGATGTTCAAGCAGATATGGCAGTCCTGATTTCCATGTCACTGCATTACATCACATCATTTTGCATTCACATCATTCAACACATGTTTATCTATTCCCATGGGTTGATATCTTCTTCTTGATTCTAGTCGGGGTTTTTCTTACACTTTTTATCTGACGAGAGACTGGAATCAAGGGGTTAGAATACCTTTTGGAATTGATAAACATGTCATTGCATTTGCATATCCATAGCATGTCTTGCATGACAGGTACCGCCGCGGTGTTCTCATTTGGTTGGGTGTTCCACTAGCAGGATAGCGGATTCAGGAATTCACCGGTACGGTACCCACAGAAACCAGCAGAGAGCTATGGAGGGCCTACAAGCAGAACTCGCTGAGATGAGAATCCGCATGAACCAATTCATGGATGTGGTCCAAGGGGTGGCTCAAGGACAGCAAGAGCTCAGACAGATGATGTAGAGGAATTCTGCCACTAATCAACCAGAGACGGTGACTGATCCTCCAGCTGGAGAGGTTAACGGACCCAGTGGACCGTGGCCTACCCCGATCCCACATGTCAACTCCGGTCAACAGCCCGTCCATGATGATCAGGACGATCAGTTCACCTTGATGCAGGAAGACTTTGGCATGGGCCATGGCATGAACCCCATGTTTAGAAGATTAGAGGAGAGGTTGAAGGCAGTGGAAGGACAAAATCCTCTGGGGGTATATGTTGCTGATTTGGGGCTGGTCCCGGGCGTGAGGGTGCCACCGAAATTCAAAGTCCCAGTCTTTGACAAATACAATGGCAGCTCTTGCCCAAAGACTCATGTGCAAGCCTACTTCCGCAAAATGGTTGCATACTCTGACGATGAAAAGTTGCTTATGTACTTCTTTCAGGACAGCCTAGCTGGGGCATCCCTGGAATGGTATATGAGGCTGGACAGAGCCCACATCCGTTGCTGGAGGGATTTGACTGAGGCTTTCGTGAAGCAATACCAATACAACACTGACATGGCACCGGACAGAACCCAACTTCAGAATCTGTCTCTCAAAAGCAATGAGTGCTTCAGGGAATATGCTCAATGCTGGAGAGAGACAGCTTCCCGTGTTCAGCCTCCGATGTTGGAGAAGGAGATGGCAAACATGTTCATGAACACTTTGCCCGGATCTTACTTGGAGCGCCTAGTGGGTTGTAACGCCTCCAACTTTGCTGATGTAGTCTCTACCGGTGAGAGCGTGGAGAACTATTTGAAAACATGCAAGATCCAGAATGGAGTTGGATCATCATCAGGTTTAAAGAAGCCATTCATTCAGGGACAGAAGAGAAGAGAAGGGGATGTTAATGCTGTGTCTCCTTATCAGAACATGGGTATCAGAAGGAACAGTTTTTAGACCTACCATCAGCAACCTTATGTTGCAGT
The DNA here is from genome assembly GCF_024323335.1 of Lathyrus oleraceus. Classification (NCBI taxonomy): domain Eukaryota; kingdom Viridiplantae; phylum Streptophyta; class Magnoliopsida; order Fabales; family Fabaceae; genus Lathyrus; species Lathyrus oleraceus. The sequence continues at coordinate 503,391,639 of NC_066585.1, forward strand.
TGTGACCATTCCGGCTACAACACCATTACAACAACAACAACCACAACGTCAACCAACTCAGTACCAACAACAGCAACAGGGTAACAGACCCGCCTACCAACAGAGGCAAAAGATGATGGACAGGCGTTTCGACACTCTTCCAATGTCGTACGCTCAATTACTTCCTAGTCTTCAACAACTACAACTTGTGCAGTTACGCACTCTGGCTCCTCCTGTCGACAGGCTTCTGGTGGGTTATGACGCCAAAGCTAGGTGTAACTTCCATTCTAGGGCACCTGGCCATAATATTGAGAACTGCAAAGCTTTTAAGCACGTAGTTCAGGACCTCATAGACTCAAAGGCCATCAACTTTGCGCCAGCTCCTAATGTCGTCAACAATCCCATGCCGCAGCATGGTGGTGCAAATGTTAATATGGTGGAAGGCGAAGCCAAGTCCATCAAAGATGTGTTGAAGTTGAAGCCTCCGTTATTGGATATCAAAGGTTACTTGCTGAAGGCCGATGTTTTCCCCGGTTGTGGGAAGGGTTGTTTGGATTGTGCTACACAGAGCAAAGGTTGTTTGAAGCTGCAGCAGGGTATCCAGGCCTTGCTTGACAATGGTATCCTCCAAGTTGAAGACTTGTCTGTCAAAGAGTCTGTTGAAGGGGTTGATGAAGAGGTGTTTGAAGATGCTGCTGATGAATTCACAAATGTTGATCCTGTTGATTGTGTAATTCATAATGATGTATTTAATTTTTCCAATGTTGTTGCTGATATCCCAAACAATGTGGTTGATTCTGATGTAATTGAACTTGATTCCGATGTTTCGAATGCTTGCATTTCAATGAATTAGATTTCTGAGTACGACTGTGATGTTGCCACTATCACAATTTTCTATCCAACTGCTCAGATCAGTGTGTCAGAAGCGCAACCGGTGCCACCAGTGCGACCGTCCACTATGACCATCACGACCCCTGGTCCTTTACCTTTCACCAGCGAAAGGGCCATTCCTTGGCATTATGGGGGGGAGTGTGTACACGCACGATCATGGAGTGGAGCAGCCATTGGAAATAGAGAAGAAGTTTGAATCTGAAGTGGAAGTAACAGATCCCGCAGTGGACAATGTTGGTGGAATCGGGCGATTCACCAGGAGTGGTAGATTGTTCTCACCACCCGTCACCCAAACTTATAATGCTGATACCACAGCGAAGACCAAAGGCAAACAAGTTACGAATGAGGGTACCTCTACACACCAGGCTGGTTCTGAGCCTACTTTTGCGAAGGATGTGGATGAGCTCTTGAGAATCATAAAGAAAAGCGACTACAAGGTAGTCGATCAGTTGATTCAGACTCCGTCCAAGATATCCATTCTCTCACTCCTGCTGTGCTCGGAGGCACACAGGGAGGCACTTCTAAAGGTTCTCAATGCTGCATACGTGCCTCAGGAGATCTCAGTAAACCAATTAGAAGGGATCGTTGTCAATGTTCATGCAAGCAACAGGTTGGGTTTTACTGATTCTGACTTAACACCAGCTGGACGCAATCATAACAAGGCTTTGCACATCTCAATGGAATGCAAAGACACTGTGTTATCACATGTTCTGGTGGATACAGGTTCCTCTCTCAATGTGCTACCCAAGAGAGCCCTGTCGAGGTTAGAAGTAGAAGGTTTGGTCTTGAAGCCTTCCGATCTCATTGTGAGAGCCTTCGATGGTTCTAAGAGGTCGATGTTTGGAGAGGTAGAATTTCCAATTCAGATTAGATCACAAACCTTCAACACCGTCTTCTATGTGATGAATATCAGTCCCTCGTATAGCTGCCTGCTAGGTCGTCCTTGGATCCACAGTGCTGGGGCAATCTCCTCAACTCTGCATCAGAAGATCAAATTCGCAGCCAATGGAAGAATTATCACCGTCTATGGTGAGGAGGACATTCTGGTCAGTAACCTGTCTACATTCAAGTATGTAGAGGTAGAAGGTGAAATTCATCAGACCCTGTGTCAGGCCTTCGAGGAAGTTCGGATCAAGGATGCAGCTCTAGTGGAAGAGGTTAAAGCAGGTGCCTCTATCTCATCCTTCAAGCAGGCACAGGCCTTAGTAGATTCAGGTGTTGCTCCCGGTTGGGGATGTCTGGTGGAGTTACCGATGAAGGAAGATAAGTTCGGGATTGGGTATCAGCCAACTCTCACTTCTACAGCTTCAATGCCTCATACTCGTCAGGGGCCGATTACTTTCTCCAGTGCTGACATCATACAGTATGGCCAGATATCTGCAATCAACGATGAAGATGGGGATAGTGACTGCGACATTGACAACTGGGTGCATCTGAGGGTCCCGGGTGAAGTCATCAACAATTGGTCTTCTGAGGAGATCGTCCAAGTCACTCTTCTTGAAGAGTAATTTTCCTTGTTTGTTCATGCATGTCCAAGTCTTACGTTCCGCCCAGGGCGTAATGACTCATTCTAGGGCTCATCTATGTGACTACCTGCATTTTTTATCATAAATAAAGGACGTCTTTTTGCATTCAAAAATTTTGTTCACTGTCTTTCTATTTTTGCAGTCTCTAAAAAAAATTGGCAATGTTTTGTTTAGTTTTCAGTCACTGTTCACACTCATAAGCACATACCATCACTCATGCAGATGCACGTCACTGGATCCTATTGATAACGATTCTGCTATGGATCGCTTCGACTTTGAAAATTTGATCTTTCAAGCTGAAGAAGAGGGTGATGAAGACTGTGAACTCTCTGAAGAACTTGCCAGGCTGTTAAAACAGGAGGAAAGGGTCATTCAACCGCATCAAGAGTCTACTGAAGTGATTAATCTCGGCACCGAGGACGCCAAGAGAGAAATCAAGATAGGGGCTGCTTTGGAAGACGATGTGAAGAAGGGGTTGATTGAATTGCTGCAAGAGTATGTTGACATCTTCGCTTGGTCTTATCAGGACATGCCAGGGCTGGACATAGACATTGTGGTACACCGTTTGCCTCTCAAAGAGGGTTGTCCTCCAGTTAAGCAGAAGCTCAGAAGAACAAGACCAGAGATGGCTGTCAAGATAAAGGAAGAAGTGCAGAAGCAATTGGATGCGGGGTTTCTAGCAGTTACCAATTATCCGCCATGGGTTGCAAATATTGTCCCCGTACCTAAGAAGGATGGAAAGGTACGGATGCGTGTTGACTACCGGGATTTGAATAGAGCTAGTCCTAAAGATGATTTCCCATTAACTCACATCGACGTTTTGGTGGATAACACGACTCAGTTCTCGGTATTCTCCTTCATGGATGGCTTTTCTGGCTATAATCAAATCAAGATGGCACCAGAGGAAATGGAGAAGACAACTTTCATAACCCCATGGGGCACCTTCTGCTACAAGGTGATGTCGTTTGGTCTGAAAAATGCAGGGGCGACGTATCAACGGGCTATGGTAACTCTTTTCCATGATATGATTCATCATGAAATCGAGGTTTATGTGGATGATATGATTGCCAAATCTCAGACAGAAGAAGAACATTTGGTGAATCTGCGGAAACTGTTTGCGCGTTTGAGGAAATTCAAGCTAAGGCTTAATCCGAACAAGTGCACTTTCGGGGTGAGATCTGGAAAGCTACTGGGCTTTATTGTTAGTGGAAAAGGGATTGAGGTGGATCCTGACAAAGTAAAAGCGATACAGGAAATGCCTGAGCCAAGAACAGAGAAGCAAGTTCGTGGTTTCTTAGGGAGGTTGAACTACATTGCAAGGTTCATCTCTCACCTAACAGCCACGTGTGAGCCAATTTTCAAGTTGCTAAGAAAAGATCAGGCTATCAGGTGGAATGATGATTGCCAAATGGCTTTCGAAAAGATAAAAAAGTATTTGCAGAATCCTCTTATCCTTATGCCTTCAGTCCCAGGGAGACCGCTGATTATGTACTTGACAGTACTCGATAATTCCATGGGTTGTGTTCTCGGTCAACACGACGAGACAGGTAGGAAAGAGCATGCCATCTACTACCTGAGTAAAAAATTCATAGACTGCGAGTCAAGATACTCAATGCTTGAGAAGACATGTTGTGCACTTGCATGGGCTGCTAAGCGTTTGAGACAATACATGTTGACTCACACAACCTTACTGATCTCCAAGATGGATCCAGTCAAGTATATATTTGAGAATCCAGCTCTCACCGGAAGGGTTGCTCGTTGGCAAATGGTACTAACAGAGTACGACATCCAGTATACATCCCAGAAAGCCATCAAGGGGAGTATTCTGTCAGACTATCTTGCTCAACAACCGATTGAAGACTATGAGCCAATGAAGTTTGATTTTCCAGATGAAGACATCATGTTCCTCAAGATGAAAGACTGCGAAGAGCCAGTTGTTGAGGAGGGACCTGATCCAGATGAAAAGTGGACTTTAACGTTCGATGGGGCCGTCAATGCCAAAGGAAGTGGAATTGGTGCTGTCATTACTAGTCCGAAAGGTGTCCACATGCCTTTCACCGCTCGTCTGACTTTCGAGTGCACCAATAATGAAGCTGAATATGAGGCCTGTATCTTGGAAATTGAGCAAGCCATTGATTTGAGAATCAAAACTCTGGACATCTTCGGAGATTCAACTCTGGTGATCAATCAAGTGAATGGTGATTGGAATACTCTCCAGCCTACTCTGGTCCCCTACAGAGATTACACGAGAAGACTTTTGACTTTCTTCACAACAGTAAAGTTGCATCATATACCTCGTGATGAAAACCAGATGGCAGATGCTCTTGCTACTTTATCCTCCATGATCAAGGTGATTCGGTGGAACCATGCTCCTAGGATCGATGTTATGCGCCTTGGTAGGGTCGCGTATGTGTTTGCTGCTGAACTGGTAGTTGATGACAAGCCCTGGTATCACGACATCAAGTGCTTCCTGAAGAATCAAGAGTACCCTACAGGGGCATCCAACAATGACAGAAAGACTTTGAGAAGATTGGCGGCAGTTTCTTCTTGAACAAAGACGGTGTGCTGTATAAGAGCAACTTCGACATGGTTTTGCTCAAATGCGTGGATAGACACGAAGCGGACATGTTAATGCAGGAAGTTCATGAAGGCTCCTTCGGTACTCATGCCGGTGGACATGCAATGGCTAAGAAATTGTTGAGATCGGGTTATTACTGGATGACCATGGAATCTGATTGTTTCAAATATGCTCGGAAGTGTCATAAATGCCAGATTTATGCTGATAAGGTGCATGTGCCGCCAAATCCTCTGAATGTGATGTCTTTGTCGTGGCCGTTTGCTATGTGGGGCATTGATATGATTGGAAAGATTGAGCCGACTGCCTCCAATGGGCATCGCGTCATCCTTTTTGCCCTCGACTATTTCACCAAGTGGGTCGAAGCAGCGTCATTTGCAAAGGTCACCAGACATGTGGTTACCCGATTCATCAAGAAAGAAATCATTTGTCGCTATGGGGTTCCCGAAAGAATCATTACTGATAATGGTTCTAATCTCAATAACAAAATGATGAAGGAGTTGTGCCAGAATTTCAACATTCAACATCACAATTCTTCCCCTTATCGTCCCAAGATGAACGGTGTTGTTGAGACAGCGAATAAGAACATAAAGAAGATTGTGCAGAAGATGGTCGTTACGTACAGAGATTGGCATGAGATGCTACCCTTCGCCTTGCATGGGTACCGTACTTCAGTGCGTACGTCGATCGGGGCAACCCCTTACTCCCTTGTGTATGGTATGGAAGCAGTCTTACCTGTTGAAGTGGAGATTCCTTCTCTAAGAGTCTTGTTGGATGTCAAGTTAGATGAAGCTGAATGGATTCGGACGAGGTTCAACGAGTTGAGTCTTATCGAAGAGAAACGAATGGCAGTCATTTGTCATGGGCAGTTGTATCAGAGTCGGATGAAGAGAGCCTTTGGTCAGAAGGTGCATCGTCGGAGTTTCCAAGTCGGAGATCTAGTTTTGAAAGGATCCTTCCTCCTCAGACAAATCACAGGGGAAAGTGGACTCCTAACTATGAGGGACCATATATTGTCACCAAGATTTTTGATGGTGGAGCCTTAATGCTTGCAACTATGGATGGTGAAGACTTCACTTCCCCTGTGAACTCAGACGCACTTAAAAAATACTTCGCATAAAATAGACCCGCTGGACAATAAAAAGAATAGTCCAGGCGAAAATGGGCATCCCGGCGAACCAAGAAAATGAAAAGGTTCGGGCAAAAATTAGGGATTAAAAATGAAAAGATTGTACACCCGGTAAGTTGAAAACCTGAAAAGGCAACTTAGGCAAAAATAGGTATCCCGGTGGATTGAAAACCCGAAAGGGCGATCCAGGCAAAAGTTAGGGATTAAGCGAATGACTGCGTTATGAGTAGTTCTGAATCTCATCTTGTGTCGATGACTGGAAACTTTCAAAGGATATGAAACAGTCCAATCACCTTTTTCAAAAAGCTGATCATCTGGAGGATCTTGAAGACGAGCGAGTCATAGCAGAATTGGAACCCGATAGAAATCCATTTCACATTGCCATTAGATTAATTTCTGTTTTTATCTTTTGTGTGATTGCCTCTTTCCAGGGATTGCTTCCTGATGTAAATGCCTATTCAGAGGCCATTCAATCAATAAAATCACGTTATTCAGTATATCGCGATTTTCATTTTCATTTTACTGTTTTGTTTGCAAAAATGACATCCGAATTTTTGATAAACATTGCATCATGAAACATAAGAGCTTTACAGGTACATGCTCAATAAACATTTAAAATTGCCGTAAATTTTAAGTGCTTTGGATCGTCTATCCAGAACAGGTACACTCGGGGCACTTCCTTAAGGTTCCCAGCAGATGATCGCGGTTGTTTCAGATTATACACTCCCCAGTAGAGGTGACAGTGCCAGACTGTATATCCCTAACAGAGTTGACAGTGCCAGACTGTATCTTCCCAGCAGAAGCAGCTGCTCCTCAGAGTTCGATGCCAGATCGATGATCTCGACGCTAGACCCATGGTCTCTTTCCTTGAAGCAGAATCTCGGTACTGTATCGGTGTTTGCTTCCCCGACTGAGTCATCTTTCTCGCAGATTTTGGTTGCCAGAACCACTATCGCTTTCCTCAGCAGCAAGCTTTCAGTGCCATTCTCTCCCCAGTCAGAGTCTCGGTATTTTGTTATTGCCAGAACACCGCATGGCCGGTCATTTCCCCATAGAGTTCATCGTGTTGTGTATATCCAACACCATTGCCTGGGTCCAGAACATTATGATCATTTCCCCAGCGGATTTCCTTGCCTCGGCTTGGCATTCTCCCCAGCATTTTGCATCCCTGCGTGTAGAATCATATTGCATTGCATCCTCCCAAATCGCATAGCATTTCCATTTTCATGGAGCATTACGCCATTGAAAAATTCAAACATACGCATGTGAAGCATAAAACATTCTTGGTATCCCAAGTGATAAACCAGAAGCTTGTTTCCAATACTCAGACTGAAGGTTGTTCATGACTTATTATCCCCAACATAGGTCGTTGGCCCACGTGTCGCCTCAATTATATTTTTCCTTATTTTTCCCGATACTGACAGGCATGTAAAGTTTTCCGGTATTCAAACCGAAGTGGCATTTAGGCCAATTTTCCGGTATTCAGACCGAAGTGGCATTCAGGCCAACTTTCCGATATTCAGATCGAAGAAGTTTCCGACGTTCAGGTCGATGCAACTTGTGGCATTCAGGCCAATTTTCTGGTATTCAGACCAAAGTGGTATTCAGGCCAACTTTCCGATATTCAGATCGAAGAAGTTTTCGACGTTCCGGTCGACGCAACTTATGGCATTCAGGCCAAGTTTCCGGTATCCAGACCGAAGTGGCATTTAGGCCAACTTTCTGATATTCAGATCGAAGAAGTTTCCGACGTTCAGGTCGATGCAACTTATGGCATTCATGCCAGTTTTTGGTATTCAGACCGAAGTGGCATTCAGGCCAACTTTCTGATATTCAGATCGAAGAAGTTTCCGACGTTCAGGTCGATGTAACTTATGGCATTCAGGCCCGTTTCCGGTATTCAGACCGAAGTGGCATTCAGGCCAGTTTTCCGATGTTCAAATCAAAGAAGTTTCCGACGTTCAGGTCGACGCAACTTGTGGCATTCAGGCCAATTTTCCGGTATTCAGACCGAACTGGCATTCAGGCCAGTTTCCCGGTGTTCAGACCGATTGTTGATAATCTTGTATCTCCCGATGCTCAGATCAAAGTCATTTCCAGGATTCAGACTAATGAGCGGCATTCAGGCCATGGGTTATTTCTCTGTGACCATTTATTTTGATATTCAGACTACCACTCTTTTTCGGTGATCAGACTGACTCTCACCGTACCAGACAGATTCCTTTTTCAAAACTACCTCTTTGCCGATTCTGACAGGCATTGTTACTTCACTTCACTTCAGTGTAAATTTCCGGGTTTTTATTGTATTCAATCCCTTGATACCTCAAAAGTGCGAAAGTCGTTGTTATCTTCCTTTCGGGTCTCTAGTTGATTAAATAGGGGCAGCTGTAATACCCCAAAATTTACCCTTCATTTTTAATGGAAGCATGGAATTATGTTTCACATTGCATTAGCATCATACTAGATCATACTCATTGCATACTACATCGGTGACTTGGGAAATCAGGGTTTGATTGATCATTCCTTAACAGAAGGAGCCCACACAAAGCAAGACTGAGAATTGGACTTCATTTTCTATGTATACAAGTCTCAAGGGTCTCAAGAGGTTCTATATGTCTTATTATGGTCCTCAGTTCATCAGTGGAAGATTCAGAGCTCTCAAAGTGTGCATCTGCACTTAATCAAGAAATTAGGGTTTCATGGCTACCTGCAATAGGCAAGGTTTGGTTGGAAGTGAAGGGGCTCATTCATGTCATGATTATAGAGGCATCTTGGCCTAAGAAGATCCACAATTATCTCACAAAGATCCATTGGCAATCAGTGCAATCAGTTCCTAGTCATTTTTGCCCTAAACTAGGGTTTGGTATAAAATCGGTTTATTTCTGATTCCTTGGGTGAAACTCTTTTCCATGGCCCTCTATATGACCACAAGGGTCTACATACAAAAAATCAGCTCTTTATTTGAGCCAGAGGTGCTTCAATTGATCAATGGAATCGGGAATCAGGCAGTTTGGGAAAAGTCAACTGTGGGGCCAGAAAAGTCAACTCCTGACATTTTGAAAGTGGAATCTCAAAATTCATGCCTAAGGGAGCCTACATGTGAAATTTGATCAAGGTTGGATAATGGATTCATCATTTAATCAGGAGTTGGAAAAGTTACTAAATTTGGAAATAGTTGACTTTCCATTTAAGGCAAGTTTTTTTATGGTTTTTGCACCCATTTTAAGCCCATTTTCCATCAAGATGCAAGCTCCATTTGAAACTTTCTCCAACATGAAACTTGTTCCTCTTGTTCCAAGATTTCTAGAGATATAAAGTTTATTTCATTTGGATTAAAATTGAGAAAGTTATGCTTGGTCAAAGTAAGACATTATTTTAGGACACTTAGAAAAAATTTTAAGTCCAAAATTTGTCAAGACTTATGGGCCAGATTTCTTGCACTTCAAGGAATCTTTTGAAAATACTTTCTTCATGACAATTGTACCTTGATATGTCCTTTTTCACACCTTTTTGGAACCACCCTATTTGGATCATTGGTTTGAAAGATACACTCATCTAAAGTTGGTATCATAGACTGAATTTTTTGACAGCATTTAGGCCAAACTGGCCCAACCATTTTGCAGCTATGGAACCTGAACTTTATGGCCATTTTTCACCTCTTTCCACTCATCATTTCAACTTATGTTCAACATGAAAGATGTTAAGCTCCATGCCCTCTTTCTACTGTTTGCATTGCCTTGCCATTTGGACATGTACTCATCAAGATACAAAGCCTCAAAGTCACCCTGTTGGACTTATTTCCATGCCATGCTGCACAAACCAAAAACGACCAACACACACTTTTTACCTCATTTGGCCATTTGCTTTTGGTTTACTCACTTAACTTTAGCCACAATTAGATCTTCTAATACACCTCACTTTTGGCACATGTTGCACATAATCAAAACAAACCTTTCAAGCCCATTTAGAACACTTAAATCCAACATATATAAACACAAGAAACCCTAACTTGAAGGGTGGTGGCTGCAGAACTTTAGGGCAAGGAAAGCAAAGGCAAGCTTGGTTTTCATTTCATGTTGCATTCCTCTTCAATTTCACAAGCATTGAAGCATCATTGAAGAGCATCTCATTTCCTTCCATTCCTCCACTATCAAGAGGCAATAGACTGTCTTCCACTAGGTAAGTTTGCTACTCTCTTCCATGGCCTTGCTCATTCCATGCTCATTCATACTTGTTCATCACTTGTGCTAACCATACTTGTTCACCATACTATCATGCCATTACCATGCTTGTTTGCCATTATTTCCATGCTTATTTTTTATGTTGTTATTGTGCCATGCTTGTCCATGAACCCTTCAATATGAGACATTGCTTTTAAGTTGGATTTTGTAACATTTATTTTTTGTTGAATCAATGTGCATGAGCCCCCCTTGTTGTTCGCTTTTCTCTATGTTAAAGTCATTATTTTTCATAAAACAAGACACCATTGTGTTCTACATGTTCCAAACTTGAATTTTTCTTTTTGTATCATCTCATTTGGAGCACCATAGAGTGAGATATGTTGTGTAGAAGTTGGAGAAAATTGGCCTGCATTTTCGCGTTTTTTGTTGCATGTTACTAATTCGTTCACATTGCATGAGGAGACGGTGAGGTGGCGCCTTCGTGGCCGCCAGATCGCGTGCATATCCCTTAATCTCGTCCGTCCGCCTCTTTTTGTCTTCTAGTAACTAAAACTCCCCTTGCCCAATTGACTGCATGTGTGACATGATTTAATTAATTGAACCTTTTTTTATTTTGCTGTCACGTTTTTTCCTGCTGGACCCGGGCCTTACCAAGCGCTGCTACCTACACTCCCACATTCAGGCCCATCAACCATTATACATTCATTTTATTTTCTATTTTTCTTTAATTCTTATTTTATTTTCTGTTTTGCTTTTTAATTAATAAAAATATTTTATTTATTTATAAAAATACCAAAAAATATTTTTTATATTCCTTAATATTTTATTTAATTTATTTAATTTTTATTTTCATATTTTATTTAATGTTAATATTTTATTTTAATTATTTATTTCAAATGGTTCATTTTGATACACATTTTTTCATTTATTTTATTTTCATGACTTAGAATTAATTTTAACTTCTGATTTTTGGGATGAGAGTTGACCAATGTCTCATGGTCAATCTGACCTTTTCTTGGAATTTTATTTCCCATTTTTAATTTATTTTGGATTTATTTTTGACCTAGTTTTCTTGGTTGACTTTTCATTTGACTTCTGTTTTATTTCAATTAATTTATATACTAATTTTCATTATTTTTGAAATCTTTTTGGGGGATGATGATGTCCTGACCCCACCTTAGTTAGTTTAATTTTTCATAATTCTTGTGATTAATTTACTATTTATTCTTGATTTATTTCTAATCTAGTCTTGTTGTTTGACTTTTGGTTTGACCTTTGTTTTGATTCAATTAATTCAATAATCAATTATCATTATTTTTGAAATCTTTTTGGGGGATGATGATGTCCTGACCCCACCTTAGTTAGTTTAATTTTTCATAATTTTTGTGATTAATTTACTATTTATTTGATAATTTTCAAGTTGACTTGACTTTTCGGTTGACTTTTCTATGATTGATGTTTGACTTAGGGATTGCTTATGGAAATTGAAGAGATCTTTTGATCCTCCCTTGTTCATCTCATATGCCACATATTAGAGGCCTTTCATCTTGATTTTATTTGAGCCTTGCATCATTTTCCGATTAAATTATTTAGTGATCCTTTGTGTGCATAGTTTCACTTGTCTGATTCATCTGATATTTGTTATACTTGTTTCTTTCATCCATGCTTCTATTGTTTGATTGCTTAACATGTCTATATTTCTCATGCATTGTCTAATGCTTCATTATTTCATTCTTTAATTCTTTGATTTGATCATATGCTTGATTGCTTATCTGATTGTTTGATAACTGTGGCCTACTTGTATGATGTATGAGGCACATAATATTATTGTTTGATTGCCATGGACAATCCCCATTCATAACAAATGTACCCCTCTCCCATGAAGTGTATAATGTTTATTTTTTCATTCTTTATTCACCTGTTAATACAAGAACTAAAACAAACATCTGATAACCATTTCATAACAAGATCAAAACCTCGATCCAACGTCGAGTAATCATTTTCCAAACTTAACAGAACCAGCACGTATTCATCCTTCCTTTTGTAAGTTGATTGCTTCATGCATCGCCATTTCTCTTGTAAGTCGATTGCTTCATGCATCGCCATCTACCCTTATCCTCTCCTTGCTCCATTCGTTGATTCTTGTTCCGTTTAGGTAACACCCATTAGGTAGAACCCTTTGTATGATAACATAGGTAGCATTCCCTTATTCTTTGTATGATAACATAGGTAGAATTCCCTTATTCTTTTGCATGCTAACATTAGGTAGATGTTCCCATTTGTAAATCCTAACACTTAGGTCCATATTGCATGACAACTCTAGGGCAGAGCTTCCCCATTTTTTTTAGACTATTCTGTGCGTCTCCGATCCTGTGGCATGTCAATTTGTTCTATTGCAAAGAGGTAACTGCCTAAGACTCGATTCAGCGAGCTGCGACACCTGCTGCTAGGACGTGAAAACATTGTCCACTCTCCTTTGACAAACTGGTGTCCTCCTTTGTAAGTACATGTTCAGATGGCAATCCATATGTAGTCGAACTACGGCAACTCTGATTCTCATGTTCAGATGAGATACGTAGGCACAAAATGCGATGTCTTACCGAGTTTGACTGACAACTAACAACTAATCCTTGTTTGCTTTCGCCCTTGCTGCGATCCTTTTCTCTCGCCTTCGTTGCGATCGAGACTTTCCCTTTCTCTTGCCCTAGTTGCAATCGAGACCCTTGTTCCCGTAGTTAGCTGAACTACATTTTGCTCTGATTCTCATTCCAGATGAGATACGTAGGCATAAGACGCGATATCTTAGCGAGCACACTTCTCTTTAACCCATAGGTAGCCGAGCTACGAGAACTTTGATTCTCATATTCAGATGAGATACGTATGCAGTGGATGCGACATCCGTGCGAGTCATTTTCTTTTGACCCCTCTTTTAGTAAATAATACATTATATAAACACACACCCTTTAGACAAGAACAACAAGAGTGGATCCCGTAGAGTATTACGGATGCGTAGGGGTGCTAATACCTTCCCTTCGCATAATCGACTCCCGATCCCAAGATTTGGTTGCGAGACCTTGTCTTTTCCTTTCCTTTCCCCAGGTTTACTTTGAGCGTTTCCTTTCCCTCCTTTGGGATAAATAACGCACGGTGGCGACTCTTCTGTCATTTCTTTTTCGCCGGTTGTTTTTTTGCACACTATTTTTGTAGGTTGCGACAAATACAAATGGTCAACACAATTAAAATGGCACTTATTCAATTAAAAATAATAAAATAATGCATTAAATTCAAATATGTTTTGTCCAAATCCTAAAATCTCATCAAAACACCAAATAAATGGCCATGAGATTTATCATAGGTCAAACAAGGTCAAAGGACCTTGGAGAAAAAATTTCATAATTTTTGGACACTTAAAAATATTTTTAAATAATTAAAAACAAATCCAAAATCAATTAATTCATTAAAAATATTAATAATGATCCAAAAAATAATTTTAATTCAAAAATGGAAGAGAAAAATATTTGAATTTTTTTGGTGAAAGTCTCATATTCTTTGGATCAATATTAAATTTATTATGAATTATTGAAGAAAATGGAATTAAAATGAAATTCAGAAATTGCTAAAATACATGGACCATCAGATCTCCCTCATTAATTGAGGTGGCAGATCTGATGATCCATAATGCGCGTTCCACATATGTTCAAGTCAACAGCGTTGTACACATGGTATTCATAAGGAACGATTAAGATTAAAACGTGGAAGATGGATCCCATGGTTCAGACTCAAGACATATCATCACCGAAGCCAGAGCTCCGGTTGTCTTCTCCGGTGAGCTCCACCAGACTGGTTGAGATGAACCATCGCCAAAATGCAAAACAGGGACATGATCTTAAAGAAAAAACATCATTGAGCACGAATATGACCTCCAATTACTCCAATTCCAAATATATTAAGAGATATATGGAATTGAAAAATGAGGTTCATGATCTGAGTTGCTTCGATTTGGCCTCAAATTAACTCAATCTTCTTGTCTACATTGGTAGGACTTCAGACAACTCAAGCATCAATGGAATTGAGCAATAAATTGAGAGAATCGAAGAGTTTAAAATTTCTGCAAATTACCTTCAATGGAGGTCTGAACACTATGGATCTTGATCTGAATTGTGCTTGGCTTCACTTCAATTTCTTGCAGGAGAGGAATGGAAAGGTTTAGAAGCAATGGATTCCTGGAGAATTAAATTCCAAAATAGTGGAGATTCAAGCTCAAATTCAAATGAATTTATCAGGGTTATCCTATGAGAGTGAAGGGTTTTCAATGAAGATTCAAAGTTGGCGCGATGTGTGTGTCATTTATGAGCAAATGCAGTTGTATATATAGCCAAATCCATGTGATATTTGCACACTCTTTTCAACCTTCCAAATTTGGCAAAGGATGATAGCATGGTGCATGGACGCGCATAGGCCCATGAACTAATAGCTTGAAGTCCAAAATGAATTATCAGATGTGTTGGAGCTAGCATAGAATGCAAGGCAATTGAACATTGATGTTTGAAGTTGGATCCATGCCAAATGATATCAGCCTGTTTAAGCCATGTGCAGCCTATGCATTTCAAGTCCAAAATGAATGAGTTTAAGCTCTTTGGAAAGGTGAGATCAAGAGGAACAAGTTTTATGTTAAACACTTTTTCATTTGGAGCTTGGAACTTGGATAAATTTGAGGTGGAAGTTTGGAAAAATTCGACATATCAAAAATTTTCTAAGTGTCAAGCCATATGTCTCAATATTCCACTTTGCTTAACTTTTTATGGGAGCTTCAAATGAGAAAAGTGTCTTCATAAAAGTTATATCTATATCAAAGTCCTTCAAAATGGTCACCAATTTGATGTCATTTGGATTAGAAATGATAGAGTTATGCATTTTTGAAGTTTGGAAAAATCACTTGATCAATGGTATAGGTCAAAAGTGACCTATAATGTAGCCTCATATCACATGTTCAAAGAAGTTGAATCAGCTCCCACTCCAAACATAAAAGTTTAAGTAGACACATTGAGTTTGATTATACAACTTGGAAATATTTCATCTCATAAAAATTGAGCAAGTTATGGCCTTGGGAAGTTGACTTTCAAATTAGGGTTTAGACAAAATGACCTATAATGTTTCAACATAGAAAATGACTTTCCAAGCAAAACTAGCTCTAGGTCTCAACATGAAAGTTGTTTATAATGTCATTTAGAGTAAGGTTTCTCTTGGAATCATTTTCATATGGTGAAAATTGTAGGAGATAAGGTTTAGGGAGACCCAGTTTTGATTAGATGAATTCATCTGGCCAACCACTATTAACCAACTTGCTAATTTCCAAATCTCTTGACTTTATTGGCTCATGGTAGATCATATATGAATAATATGATGAAATTTGATGTGCCCCTTGATAAATTTGATCAATTGGTGAGATAGCTTGCTGGAGAAGTTACTCAAGATACCCAGTCAAACTAGGGTTTCCAAGGCAAATCACCCTCAGACTCTTGAAGCAAACTTGATCAATATAACATGTAGAGAACATTGGGACTCATATAGATGTTCATAACCATTCTTGGATCAATTCTTGGTTGTTCTCTTTGTTCATGAGGGTCTCAAACCCTAGATGTGATCTTGATGAATCAATGAGATCATGCCCTACCTACAAAAGAGTTAGGCAAATACAAAGACATATTTTTGGTATTTTGGTTAGTGAAATGATAAAATACAAGTATAATATGATCATAAAGTGCTTGGTGATCTCTCCCAAAACAAACCCAATGAAAGAGGGGTAAGGAGGATGCCAATGTATGATCCTAATGCTAATGCTTATGAGGGATCTTAGGGTCAAAATTGAGGTCTTACACCATTCTCGTATAAACCTCTAATTATCACTATAAAGGTAAAATGGATAAGGAATGATATCAAACATGTACCTATAAAAAAGGGGGCTTAAACTTGAGGATATGAAAAAGTTCTTGAATAAAACATAAGAGACTTTTGGGGTCTTCAATGAGAAAATGTGCAAAGAGGTGGAAGAATTAGGGTTGAATCCCTTTAATAAGGGTTAGGAAAATAGGGATGATCAAGAGTCTCCTGTGTTTCTCATAATAAATAAAAGACTCTACATGTTTCTGACACAAGTGAGAGATTAAATCTAATTTGGTGTCTCAATGCTAGGTCATCATTGATAGCATTAAATACCTTGCATGCTTTCCCATCGACTTATCTTTGGGGTTTCCCCTAGATGATGTATGATTCATCTCTTGGACACTTGGAGACATATCTCAGTTTCATACAAGATGGAATTACCTCACAAAGAATGGAATTGCCTCATACAATAGGGACTCGCCTCATACAATAGGATATTGTCCCATGCGATAGGGGCTTGTCTTGATAAGCGGAGGAAAAACAATACTCAATCACTTTGCCCTTTCCAAACCCTAATGCTTAAGGGACTGTGTATTTGTATATTTATGAAGGGCCCGCAAGGGGCGACGTGAGAGGCTTGTGATGTAAAGCCTCGTCCATAATAATTTTTTAATCATCAGTATTCTAGATCGATCACCCATTTATTAGATATGTCGCCCATGTTTGGGATAGCTTTCTAGAGACGAAAAAACTTGGGAAGTGATATGTCTCTAGTCCATAATAATGTGGAAGACGTTATGGGTAATTAAACATTGTCTTCTGAATAATATGGGATTAACTACCCGTTCCCACGTTCTATTAGAAGTGGTTTTTATTTTCTAGGCACTTGGGATCCAGGCCAAAGAAATCATATAAATACCCCAACCCAGAGATTGAGGGGAGAATCTCATATTCACACAAATAATATACAAATGGAGTTTCTCATCTTCTTACGTGTGCTAGCTTTAAACCTTACAACAAACCCTAAAGTCTTTAACAACCCCTATTCACTAGGGATTGTCATGTATTGTACTTTTAACAAGTAAAAACTCATACAAATACATCTTTGGATTAAGGACAAAGAAATTTATGGGATACTACCTCATAGAAAGGGGAAATAGAAGTCAACCTGGAAAAATGTTAGGTCATTGTTAATACGACAACCCTATAAACTAAACTGAAAGAGGTGTATTTTTTTGAAGACAATATTCTACTTATCTTATATCTTTCATTTCTTAAGAAGTCTTAGTGGTTGTCTTGGTACATGAATGAGACATCTATCAAGATCTAATGTATTTCATCAAAAATATACTACAAGGGTCAGAAGTACACTTCCAAAAGATAGACAAAATCAGCTTAATACTTGTAACCAAGTCAAGTAAATTTAGACACTATTTCCAAGCATACCCCATTATGATAAAAACATGTTACCCCATGAAAAAAACACTCTTCAAACTAGGCCTAATAGGAAGGATGGAAAATTGAGTTTTGGAACTTTTTTAGTTTGATATTTCTTAAGAACCAAAGAAGGTGCTCAAAGCATTTCCTTGGCCGACTTCATCGCAAAAACCACAACCGAGGAACAAAACACGTTATTCAAGTGGATAATATTTATGGACGCCTCTTCAATGCAAAAGGCGATAGGGCTAAACTTATTTTAGGAAGTGATCATGGTCTCACGTTGGTAGTTACAATAAGATTTAACTTCCCTAATTCTAACTACCAAAGTGAACGTCAATATTGTTTGGTCGAACTGCGCATAACACTTGAGATGGAGGATGAAATGGTGATAAAGTTTGACTCATAACAGGTCACGTCACAGGTGTAGGGGGAATACCAAGCCAAAAATGCAATTATGCAGAAATATTTGACTATGGTGATAGTTGCCATGGACAAATTCCAAAAAGAAGAAATCCTTGACATAGTAAAGGAACAAAATTTGAAGGCATACCTCATATCTAAAGCATTCAACTCTGAGACACGTGACTACAATAAAATTGTGATCCATTAGGAATTGTTATCCTCAAATTAAACTATATGTGCCATCGATGAAGAACGTGAAGGAGAATTATAAATTAGTTGAATGACACACATCGCTAAATACATCACGATAAGAAAACTACTAGAAGATATAAAAAAGGAATTAAAGATCCAAAGAAAGGCTTGTTCTTATTCGCTCATTGAAGATTGCTGGTACATGGAAGTATTTACAAATCCCTATTGAAAATTTTGATAAAAGAAGATGGAAGGAAGGTCTTATAAGAAATACAAGAAGTCTCAACATGAAAATTCTCAGTAGGACACTAAAAAAGGGATGAAATACCGATTTCGCAAAAAACTTCTTATCAAGCAACTCTTCCAATTTCTTCTTCAGTTCACTCAACTTTGAAGCAGACATCCTATACGGATCCATCGACACAGGACTAGTACCAAGTACTAAGTCTATGGTGAACTCAACCTCACACACCGGTGACAAATCACTGATATCATCTGGAAACACTTATGTAAAATCAAACACCACTTGTAATTAACCAATCACACCTTTGCTTTCAGCCTTCATAGAAGCTAATATCATAAACAACACAACCTCATCCTTCATGAACTCATGTACTTTCTTGGCAAACACAAATAAGTCGTCACTTGCATCAAACTCTAGGAACGACGCCGACTTGTTGAAATAGTTGATATGAACATGGTTGAACTCCAACGAGTTCATTCCAAGGATAACATCGAGTTTATCCAATGGTAGACAGACTAGGTCCATCCCAAAACTCATACTATAAATAGTCAACGAACACTTCAAATACACCCACGACGTAGTCACCGAACCATTAGTTGGGGTATCAATAACCATACTCTCAACCATAGAAGACAACTTTAGATCCAACCTCTCAGCACACTCAAGAGAAATAAAAGAATGCGTTGCACATGTGTCAATAATAGCGATCGGCAAAATACCATTAATAGAACAAGTCCCTCGAATTAATTTTTCTGAGCTAGTAATCTCTGACCCATTCAAAGCAAAGACCTTCCCTCCAAACTGCACCTTCTTGGGTTTCTGGAAATGAGTGCTAATATGATCTGGCTCCCTACAGTTGAAGCACGTAAGACTATTACTCTTACAATCAGCAGTAAGATGTCCAGTCTTTCCATATTTGGAGCATCTCTTCTCAGAATTTCTTGCACTCATTGGCACGATGACCCGTGACACCACAATTAAAGAACTTGATAAAAGCGGGAGTCTCTCCCCTACTTGGACTTTTCTCATCTGAGACCTTCTGCTTCCCTTTTTCAGTTGGAGCACTATATGGTTTCCACGATACTGGTTGTTCCCTTTCTTCTCATTAAGACTCTTATAGTGAGCAAAAAGGCCCCTGATATCATCATTATATGTCCTACACTTATTCACCAGTGTCGCAAATCGACGAATCTCCTGATAACCAATACCTTGCTTGATCTCAGGATGCAGTTCGCTTTCAAACTTGATGCACTTTGACCCCTTAGCACTCGCATCATTGTAGTGTGGACAAAACTTCACCAACTATTCGAACTTAGCAGCATACTCAGTAACTGTCATATTTCCCTACTTTAGCTTGAGGAACTCAATCTCCTTCTTACTGCACATGTCTTCTGGAAAATACTTCTCTAGAAAATGAGTTCTAAACACAGCCCAAGTAACCTCAGTACCAATAACCTCTAGCCTTTGTCGCACATTATTCCACCAGTCTTCGGCCTCTTCTAACAACATGTAAGTACCGAACTGCACCTTCTGAACTTAAGTGCAAGTCATCACTCGAAAAATATTCTTAATCTCTCTAAGCCATGTATGAGTACCGTCAGGATCATATCTGCCCTTGAACGTCATTAGATTGTTTCTATGAAACTTTAGAATCCATGGAACTCATCACCAATCTGATTATGCTGACCTTACATCACTTGAGTCATCGCTTCCAAAGCATCAATGACCGCTAAGTGGTTTCTTCCAGCCATTATGCACACTAGCAAACAGACATTAGAAGAAACAATGCATCGACGATGTTCATACACTCATCGCATACTAGGGAACAAACAATGTTATAAAAAACTGACCAGATGGACCGACCTGCTTTGATACCACTAACGTAACACCCTAAACCCTGAAACTTATATAAAATCATTACTCGATAATTCAAGGTGTCACCAACGACAATCCACAACAAATTTCAAAATATTTATCAAGATGCAGCGGAAAATCATAACAAAATAACTTCATAAATAGTTAATAAACTTCTCAAACACCAAATTTAACATTAACTCAAAAACATAACAAACATATGTCCCCGATGTTAAATATGAAGGTGATGAAGGGTGAAGTAGTGATGGTGAGGGTGAATTGGTGGTGATGAGTGGTGGAGATGATAATGGTTTATAAAGGATGAAGAATGATGGTTATGGAGGTTCAATGAGGTGAAAAGTGAGGTTTGAATGAGGTAATGATTATGGTTTGTAATGAGTTTCCCCTTTTCTCTTCATGCTAGTGCTTTCCTTTTATAACGAGCGTATGTGATTGAATGTAAAAAGTGGGAGTGAATGTGAAAAGTGTGAGTGAGGGTGTATGAGTGAGGTGTCATTTTAAAATATTAAAAACACGTTATTAATCAAATTAATTTTTACGACAAGCTTCATCAAAGGGATGGGCTCAATCTACATGGAATCTGGTCCATTATTTTGGGTTGGACCAACTTGGGTCCATTACATTCTTTTATAGAAATTGGGTCCACTAATATTCTTTAGTTTCTTTTAGTAAAAATTATTTTCGATTCCTGGATCAGTCATTATATTTATCTTTTTGGAAAAATGATCGGTCATTAGGTTAGAAACTTTAAAATTAGTTAAACTATAGTTTAAACCAAAATATATATATATATATATATATATATATATATATATATATATATATATATATATATATATATATATATATATATATATATATATATATATATATAATAGCACCGCATAAAAAACAGGTGAACACTCCCATTCCTTAAAATTGTGTTAAGTATAATATTCAATCATTTGAATTTATAGCAGAATTTAGATTTTGATTAATTTTCTCTTAAGAATTGCTTAAAAAATAATGGTAGCAAAAATAAGATATTCCAAAACAAAAAAAACAAAAATTAACGTTAAAGAAATAGAATATTGTCTAGGACTAACATTTGTTCTTTCTCAATAATATCTCTAACATAATAATATTATCCTAGAAAATTTCCTCAAAAGTTTGATGATAAATACAAAATAGAAGAACCTTTATCAGTCTCGTTGTTCACCTTGTTCCTGATTTCTATAACCTTCTTGTGAGAATTTGAGTGCAATGATGCTTCAAAGGTTGGGCTAGCTGCAGGCCTGTATTCAGGAAAGAGGCGGCCCGACCGGTATCGAACTCCACACGCGTTGCATAGGGTCTTCGGACCTTTAGGCCCCTCTCTCCATTGCGGAGTCTCTGTCACCTCGCAATGAGTACATTTTCTGGGGGTAACTGATTCCTGTAATGAGGATCTCTTCATCTTGATATCATCGGCGCGCTGTGAGGTATTATCCTTTTTCGTTGGCTTTCTTTGGACTCTCCGCTGCGAGATATCCTTTCTTTTTTGCTTACCAGCACGCTGTGTTTTGGATTGATGTTTTTGAAAAGGAGGTATGAATTGAATTAAGAAAAGCTTGTTGAAGCTTGAGAGACGCCGGCGTTTACTGCGAGGACGCTTTGCCGGGATCAATGGTAACTCAAAGTTGGAGTTCTCAACTGAGGAATAACTACTGCTTTCAAAAACTGAAACTGGGCTGTAGGTTTGGCATTGGAGCAAATTTGTTCCCTTGAAAGAGAAGTTTTGGATTGGAATAGTTTTGCCATATTTAGCTCCAGCAGTCTTTGGAAGCTGTTTTATTGTGGAAACACAAAATATAATACAATCAGATACACAAATGACAGACAGACACCGACACTTCAGATTAAAAATGTGTACGAAGCAATGGATATAAAAAGGATAAATTTTCAATAGTATATGTGCGTAGCACTCACACTTCACTTCAGATTAAGAATGTGTTCTACACGTGACACTTCAGACACTCTGACACTTCAGATTAAGAATGTGTCTGATATTCTACATGTGACGCTTCAGATTAAAAGTGTGTCTGGTGTTCGTTCTTAAGGATGTGTCTGATGTTCTACACGTGACACTTCAGATTAAGAGTGTGTCTGATGTTCGTTTTTAAGAATGTGTCTGATGTTCGTTTTTAAGAATGTGAGATTAAGAGTGTGTATGATGTTCTACGTAGTGACACTTGAGATTAAGAGTGTCTGATATTCTAAAAATGGCACTACAAATTAAGAGTGTGTTTGATGTTCTACATGTGTCAGGGTCTATATATGTCTATGATAGGTTGTACGGGTTCGGTACTAGTACCGGATACAAGTATGGGTACGTGATACAAAAGTTTTAGAGAAACTAAGGTTTGAGTAGGATAAGATTATACAAAGAAACATACTTGTATCTTAATACTTGATAAGAGATCGTATTGATCAATCTCCCTAGAAGACACTTAGAAAACAGTTTCATCAAAGGATACTTAATCATTAAAATCATCAAAAGACATTTAAAAAACAGTTTCATCAAAGGATACTTAATCATTATAATCATCAAATTCTCCCTTTTCACTTACTAGTCCTCGTCGTTCTTTTAAGCTCGAATTAACAATATTTCTTCTGTCAATATCAGAAAGTTCCTGCATAACATCATTGTAGTAATTCTCAATTCCCGCTAAAAATCCTGACCAACAAAACGTCATATAGTCATCAAAGCAAGCCCTATCAAAGTTTCAAACCCTATCAAACAAATTAGTCTTCCCTAGTAACCAAACACCGAAAACATGACCCAGATAATCAAAATGTATGGTCCAATGCTCATATTCAAACCATGCACATAACTAATCTATCAAGTATCAACCACGGAAACAAAAAACTCACAGAAGCAGAGAAATTGTTCACAAGATTTGGTTTCTCATTTTGAGTTTGGCCGCACAAATCAAACGATGGTACTGAGAAAACACCAAGAGATGGCTCTTCAATGTGTTTGAATTGGTCATTCCAATCTTGTTCCACAACATCAGTTTCCACATCATCATCAAGTGGAAAATCAAAAAACTCAACAACATCACCAAGAATCTCATCCGACACACCGTTAAAATTGTTGTCGAAAAACCAACAGTTCTTCATATTAGCATTATCCTGAAAAGGTCAAAACCGTCCATGAGTGGTTGGAAATTCAACCATAACACATAACACATAGCACCTACCTGTCCGTGTCGTATCGGACATCTGCACCGACACTTGAATTTATTCATTTTTTCAAATTGTTACCGATGTTGGATCTTATGCTACTTCACATTTATTCTACTACTCCTAGTTATTAAACTTAAAACAACTGCATGTACAAATTTGATAAGATAACCAGCTAGTGTACAATGTTCATACTGCAATTGAAGAACCAACACAACAAAGGGAGTGTGTCGGAAAAAACAAACAAAATTGAGATTTGAAAACACTTACCGGAACTGAACTGGAAGTTTAAACGGCGGTGGCGGTAGAGTGAATGATGAAGAGATGAGGAAGCCCTTATCTGCTGCTGCACTTGATTGATGATGCTGTCTGGTCTGAGCTGTCCTAACTGTAATATAAATGAATCTTTGCCTCTTTTTCTTAGTTGCCCCATGTGACATGTTTCTTCTCATATTCCACGTTACAAACTTTTTTTATTGTTTGTTGTTTTCTTTGATTGAGAATGTTTTTTAATATTATTTTTAGTAATTATTGGGTGATAGTTTTTTTTAATATTGAAACTAAGTTGTAGTAGGATCTATAGTTGATACGGAAAATAACAAAAGTTGTGAGGATAATGCGCGAAGATCTATTTTGATCTTATGAAAAAAACTAGTAAGATTTAATTTAGTTTTTTTTTTTCAATTTGAAAAGATATAATTGCTATTTTAAGTTTTATTTTTCCAATTTGAAACGATTCACCAGGGTCGTTATTGAGGCGTACCTCCATGGTGGAGATGGGATGGGGATCCTACTAAGGAAGCTTCTTTAAGATATACCACATGTTCCTAGTTAATAACGTTCAGATACAACAAGTTTGTAGTTAATTACGGACACTGATTCAACACATGGGTGCGTCGTGGAGGTGCTATAGGATTTTCACGTGATGCACGAAGATTTCCATCGATCAGGTGTTTACTGTGGAAATTGGTAAACAACTGCCGGTCCTCCCTAGGTTTTAAAACGAAGGGTTACTTGCAGGATCGACCAGTTGATCCTGGGACATGTGCTAGTGCAAGTGAGGCTTGTCCAGACTTCGACGGAATGACTTTGTGAGGAACGGCTCCTAACAAAGTGTCGAACAAGCGTAGGGTTTTTCCACACGAACGGTTTTAAACAATGTTATCGCATATAGGTGACTCGTGACCGACAGCGCTACAACATTCAAAAGAGGTATATGACGAACACGCTTTTGGTGAACTCTATTATCGTAATAGAATCTGTGTCGACAGCGTAAACGACAACGCAAAATGATAACTCAAAAGTAAAAGAAATTAAGATAAAATGTTCAACGGGAACAATTGAAAAGTAGGGAAGTTGCATTGAAATAAATGTGGTGATTCACGTACATAGCACTCTCAGAAAAAACTCTTGCTTCCTCGCGCTGGGAATGAGAAGTTTTCTTACAAGTGATTTCGTAGTACAAAGTGAATACCTCGAGCCCCTTGTGGGATACTCCTATTTATACTAAACTAGAGGAAACTACTCATAAGCTAACTCCTAGAAACTAGCAGATGTTATGACACACGATCTGCATAACCGCTGCACCCATGTCTTGCTAACTGCTCCACATTATGGCGCTCTTATTCCTTTTGAAATTGCTATTTTATTTTAAATTTCAAATTTCTCCCGCCCAGACGTTATGGCGAAGCTGTCTTCTGCACATTTGACTATAATTCTTTAAGTCCCAAACCTCGCGTTGGTCGACATAATGGCCTGTCGACGGAGCCAACTTTCCTTGTCGGCTTCGTCCTTTGGTTTGTTTTTCCTTTCTTGCTTGCTTCCAACATCTCTTTATCTTTGGTAGGGTATGATCCCCACATTCATAGGACTCTTTCATTACTCATGTTTTCAACCTGCCTTAGGAATATTTCGTGGTAACAAAGTGCCCCCCAGAGATGCCATTTTCGACTGTCGACGTTGATGAGATGATGGCATCTCTGAAAGTGTCGAATTACCCCTTACTGTTCCCGCTTCTACTTAGTGGGACTTCTATTTACCCTACGTGGGTGACGTCAGACAATCATGACGAACATTTCTTCTTCTCCTCGACACGCACAAAATCAAGTCTACGTCGTTTCACGTCTTCAAAACTGAACGTGTTTGTCTTTTCGCTTGCCATCTCTCCTCCACGTGTCTGTAGGCGTGAGAACATGAGTATACATATTGGCCCTGGAAGTTCAACCGCTCCCACTTCTCTGTTCAGGGTTTAAGCTCTATAAAATCCTCATTCCTTCTTCTTCTTCTCTTTTTTGCTTTCTTGATTCAGCATTCACTTATTTTTCTGCTTTTGTGAAAACTCTTCCACTCCATAACGAAGAAACCTTCTGTTCTTTCCATGGCCAACTCTAACAAACCTTCTGCTGCTGAACTCACGCGCCCCATCAACATTGATGGCAGGGAGTATGTTCTTGAGCCTTCATTGGTAGAAGAAAAGGAGAAAATCTGGCGCTCTCAGGTATTAATTCCTCTCTCTGGCTAATGAACCCTTAGCGTTTCTAGGTCCTCTCCCAGAAAACCGACACCCAGAGGTTACCAAGAACGACTCTTCCCTTTTTCTCGCCGGTCACATTTCTGAACCTGTGATTTCTGCTCAACAACCCTTCTCCCTTCGATACGTCGATAGGAATTTCAAGACCGCTCCTCCTAGGATTTGTCCTAAGTTTTGTGCCTGGACGGACCGGTTGGAAACGGAGAAAATCGACCACTGGAAAAGGACAGGCATCTATACCCTTTTATAGATTGTTCGTTGTGGCCCTCCCCAGTCTTGTGGCATGTTATTAGCCGCCCTTCAATTCTGGGAGAGTTCGACCAACTCCTTCCATACTAGGTGTGGCATGATCACGCCGACACTTCTAGACATTGCTGCCATCACTGGCTTGAGACCGACTTGCGAAGTCTTCGACTGCGAAGCTGTAGCGCCAGTTTCCTTGAGGTTCGACGTTGGCGACTCTCACAAACCAACATACAACAACTTTATTGATCATCACGCCACTTCTGCAGACCCTGTGACCGATGAGGAACACATCGTTTTCTTGACCCTTTGGTTGTCCCGCTTTGTTTTCTGCTCAAGGTCTATGCAGATAGCCAAGCATTTTGCTCTCCTGGCAACTCAATTGCACCAAGAACGTGACGTTGCTTTGGGCCAACTGATCTTAGCCTCTCTCTACGAGTCTCTATCTGAGGTTGTCTGCCAGATTAGACTCTTCGACCCTGAGAACTCCAGAAAGAAGAACGTGTTGGTTCATGGCCCTTTCTGGTTTCTACAATTGTGGCTCAATGCCACTTTCTCCAAAGATGTAGCCCCCTATGGCATGAGGAGGGTTGCGTGTCCCCCATAGGAACGACATGTTATCTGGAAACAGTTGATCCCCTTGACACCCATCGACAAGAACTTTCCAGACCTTCGAGTGTTTCGCCTCATCTTCGATATCATTTTGACTCGTGTCGATTTCCTACCCTCTATGGCCCCTTTTAGCCGTCGAACTGAGGGTCCTGAGTGGCTTACTAGACCTTTCCCTCCGGCTGACGGGGAACATAGGAATGAATCCTTCCTCATTTTGAGGCGTTTCTTAGTCCCTCGCTTCTTGTCGGCGGAGACTACCAACAACAATCCTGGCCTAGTGGCTTATCAACCTAACCTTGTGGCCAGGCAATTTGGCCTTTGCTAGTTCATTCCCAAACCTCTGTTCTCTTCTCAGGAACTACTTGCCAACATCCTCTGTGGTCAAACTTGGAGTGAGGTCTAAGAAGAACTTAAAAACATTTGGAAAAACCAACCACGTCTTCCTTCTCTTTCTTTTCGGCCAGCCTACTACTGTACCAAAGATTTCCATGATTGGTGGCAGTCTTATTTTGCCCTTTATGTTGGCGATCCTGATGCCAAACTTTCTAAATTAACTGAGGCTTTTGTTTGTTTGCAGGCGAAGTCGACCAAATGTAAGGCTCTCCATGTCAAATAGATTCGTGCTTTCCAGAATTATTTCCAAGTTGTGTATCGACTAGATAATCTTCGTGGGACCATCTGGGAGGTTGTGGTCGAACTAAAAGCGAAAATGACCGACCAACTTTTGAAACTCAAAATCCCTGGTTACGTGAAAGACAAATATCTTTACGCCCTTCACTTCGGAAAACTCATATTCCCTCCCCTGCCATCTAGTCCATTGGCCTTAGCCTTTGGTCATTTGGTTCCGGTGTGGTTCGATTGTCCCATTTCGTACATACAGAATGCTTCTAAAAAGAGAAAAGCCGACAGAGTGGTCCCAACGAAGTATTATCTGCCTGAATACTCAGGGCCGCTTCATATTGATCCTCAATATGTTAGCGTGTATGAAACCACGCAACTTGGTAACGCTTTTCTGGAAATTTTGGCACTCCCTTCTAACTGGACTTCATCGCTTATTTGCGTTTCTTGTATCTATTTGCAGCGCTCCCTCTAAATCCTGCAGGTTCTGCATCTGCTGACCAGCCTACTCCTTCGACACAAAAGGCTCAGGTTCGACTCTGGCTGAAATACTATTTCCTTTGACCCTAACTTTTATCCTTAGCCGTCTTTCTCTTCTTGCAGGCTGCTCCTAAGCAATCTTCTGACGATGATGGGCGCCCCATATCTCAAGTCTTAAAGAAACCCAGCTCTTCTGTATGCTCCTCTCTGAAGCATCTCTATTCGCTTTTGTTTCCTAAAGGGGAACATTACGTGGTTGCTAATGTTTCACTTATGTGCAGGGTCAACCACGTTCGACAGAACCTACTGTCTCTTCTGCCTCCAAAAAATCCAAAAAACACAAACGCTCTGCTCCCGCGGGCACTGAGGTATTTCTTGTCGGCTCGTCTTCTCTTTTGGCTAGACTATTTGCTTATAACCTCTCTTCGTGTCTCCAGCACACCTCCCAACATAAATCCAAAATCTATCATGGCCACAAGAGGAAGAAACATGACTCTCCTTCCAAGAATGGCGAAAATAAAAAGAAGAGGCATCATACAACGCCTCCTTCAGAGGTTCCTGTCGAAGATGCCGACACTCCTGTGGTCGATGCTTCCACCCTTGGTGCGGTCCCTGCTCCAACCGCGGGAGCTTCACCGTCGATTGGTCCCTCCCCCGCTACTGTCTTGGGGAAAACAAATCAGGATGCAGTCTCTCCTGCATCGACACAGGTATTTACCCATTTTCCTATTTATTCCTTTGGATTTTTTGTTGCGCTTCTCTTACACATTTTCTTTCTGCAGGCTGATGCTTCTACTAAGCCGACTCAACCTGCAGCTGACTATACTCCCGCGTCGCCGGTTTCTTCTTCAGATCTCCCCTTTCAATCTGTCGACACCGCTGGTGAGTCCATTGAATTTCCTCTCCAAATTAGTGATAGTGACTCTGATTCGGTCACTAGTCCTGCGACGCATCTGAACTCCAGTTCGACTAGTTCTGACTCGAGTCTCTCTTCATCTTCCTTGCAGGATCCACGGGAGCCAGTCGGTGTCGACACCAACAAACAACAATCCTCCCAGGCTACTTCGTTGTCGACTGCTTCTCCTCGGGTTACTTCTCCGTCAGCAGCTTCTCCTTCGACCTTCCCGGGGCTGGCGATCAAGCCTTCTGCTTTAGAGGCAATTTCCAGACTCCGCAATCTGGTGAAATCGCGTGATGTTTCGTCAAACTCTGAGCAATTCCATTCTGGCAAAATGGGCCCTGAGGCGACGAAAACTAAGGCTCTCATGGACAAAATCCGCGTGCACGCATTGAACTCTGACCTTCCTTTCGTGCTCATGCATGAACCTGCTGTCGGTCCAGAGATTTTGAGCGCACTTGCCCAGCTAAAGGATCTCCAACTCTCTGATTACGCCTAATGTGCAATGGCGGCTCTAGAATAACTTTTGGTGCCTATGTTGCGCCATATTGACAGCGTTCGAGACACTGAGTGCCAAATTGCTGATACTGAGGCCTCTGTGAAGGAGAAATGGGAGTTGGTGACGTATGCCGACGCGGAAGTCGCCAGTATGTTGAGGGTTATAGAGGAGCGAAAGACAGAATTGACTTCCAAACAAACACGGGCCGCTGAGATACGTCAACAAATTGATGCCCTTCGGCGTCAAATTGCCACTTTGGACGGTGAATTGAAGTCCATTACCCAGGAGGAGTTACGTTTTGTCGACGAAGTGTTAAAATCTGCCCAGGCCACCATGGAGCAGACCACCAGTGATGCTTTAGAGGTTGTTGACGAGCTTATGGCCGTTGAAGGGAAGCTTGAAGAGCTCAAAGCCCATGCCGGCACCTTGGAGCCTGTGTCTTTGCACTATAATTTTGAACTTAAATCTTTCCAATCCAAATTCGGCTAGCTTTGACCGTCTTTTATCGATTGTACCAGTTCATTTTTGTAATATTTAAACAATGGCTTCTTGCCACATTAATGTTATCTTTCTTGCCTTTAGCACTGTATACTTATTTTCTGTGCCTTTGCAGCTGGTATCTAACATAATTATCTCCAACTTTATTTTTCGATATTTATTTTAGTCTGCCAAAATTTTGACCTCTTGAAGGAGAGACCTATATTTTTTCAAGTACTTTCCATTCACTCTTAAAATCCGCCTGTCTGGTGCCAACTCTTCGACCTCGTAGGCGTTATTAGAAAAGGCCTACAAAACCTTAAACGGTCCTTCCCAATTTGGGGACCACTTACCCAAAATTTTATCATTTCTATCCATAGGCAAGATCACCCTCCAAACCAGATCGTCGACAGCAAACACTTTCCCTTTCACCCTTTTGTTGTAGGCTCGGGCGACTTTCTCTTTCTGTCTTTGTAGAGAGTCTAATGCTAGCATTCTTTCTTCGTCTACATCGACTAATTCATCTATCATCATACTCCAGTAATCTTCAGAAGGTATTTCATACTGCCTTTGGGTCCTGACCGCCTGGACCTGAATTTCTACTGGCAACAATGCGTCATGCCCATAAGCCAGTAGAAATGGGGTTGTTCCAGTTGATTCTTTTGGTGACGTTCGACATGCCCACAAGGCTTGGTATAATGTCTTGTACCAATTTCTTGGCTTCTTTCCTATGTGTTTCTTTATTAGGATGATGATCACCTTATTAGCAGCTTCGACTTGGCCATTCGCCTGTGCGTAATAGGGGGTAGATGTCAGTAACTTGATTCCCATTTCTTTTGCAAATTCTTGCACTTTTTGACCAGTGAAAACTGACCCCTGGTCGGTTGTAATAGTTTCTGGGATTCCAAATCTGCAAATGATGTAACTCTGGACAGAGTCTATCACAACTTCTTGGTTTACATTTGGTAATGCTATGGATGCGACCCATTTTGTGAAATAGTCGATACCGACTAACACATACTTTTGTTGTTTCGACGAAGCTGGCTTTATTTCTCCTATAACGTCCAAAGCCCATCCTCGAAATGGCCATGGTTTCACAATTGTGTGTAGCTCGCTTGCAGGCACATGTTGTATGCCCCCATGCAATTGGCATTCTTGACAACCTTTAGCAAACTCAATGCAATCTTTCAGCATTGAAGGCCAATAAACTCCTGAACGCATCAAGAGCCACTTCATCTTCAAACCTGCTTGATGTGCCCCACACGCCCCACTATGTATGCTCGACACAGCCACGTATGCCTCACTTTCCCCCAGGCATTTTAGTAACACTCCTTCGACTGTCTTTTTGAATAATTCATCACTTACCAAGACGTAGCTAAGGGCCCTATATTTTATCTTTCGATCTGTCGACCCCACGGGATTACGTAGGTAATTGACTAGCGGTTTACGCCAATCACTCCCTCCCTCGTCGTCGACAGCCAAAATTTCAAAATGATTTTTATCTACTGCCCCCAGCTTCATGATCGCCAGATCTGACGGTGACAACACTGTCGCCCGTACTTTCTCTCTTACATGGATCTCTTCGTCCTGGTCTTTCGACGTTTTATACTCTGAAGCCTCCTGTGCCAAATCGTTTGCTCTTTGGTTTTCTTGTCGTGGTATGTGTTGGAGATTAACTTGCTCAAACCTTTTGAGTAGTTTGATGGTGACCACGAAATACATGATCAGATTTTCTTTAACACACCTATACTCTTTCGATGCTTGTTTAATCACTAACTCCGAATCTCCCATAATTTCGACATTCCTTGCCCTCAATTCCAGCAGTAGCTCAAGTCCGGTGATCAATGACTCGTATTCTTCTTCATTATTGGTGCATATCCCTTCAATTTTGTATTTGAACTCTACTGGAATTCCATCTGGAGAAATTATGACTCCTCATATCCCAGCTCCATGCTTATGTCTTGATCCATCGAAGTATAACCTCCATGGTGCTAAATCTACGTAATTCTGCGCCATTTCGACCATTGAATGGTCAACCAGAAAGTCTGCTACTACCTGCCCTTTCATCGCTTTCAAGGGTACGTATGTCAGGGAGTATTCTGTTAACGCTAAAGCCCATTTTCCAATTCGACTATGCAAAATTGGTTTAGATAGAATATGTTTAATAATATCAAAGTGAGAAGATACGTAAACATCAACAAGCTTGATATATTGCTCTAATTTCGTACAAGAGAAATACAGGCATATACATAGTTTTTCTATATCACTATACCTAGTTTCAGGATCATTAAGGATTCGACTAAGGTAATACGCAGGTCTTTCGACACAATTTTCATCCTCTTGGACTAACATACTTCCTATAGTCGATTCCGAGGCTGCAATGTACAGTCTCATTGGCCTATGCCTAACATGAGGGGCCAATACTGGAGGCTTAGCCAAATACTCTTTGATTTTGTCGAAAGCCTCTTGGTGTGCATCCTGCCGTTTGAACTCTTCGTTCTTCAGTCGAAGTAGTGGGGAGAACGCTTTTGTTTTGCCACTTAGATTTGATATGAATCTTCTAAGAAAATTTATTTTTCCCAAAAAGGATTGCAACTCCTTTTTGGTCGACGGAGGCTTGATGTCCATAATGGATTTTGTTTTGCTTTGGTTTACTTCAATACCCTTTTTATGCACCACGAAACCAAGGAAGTCACCTGCCTGCACACAAAAAGCGCATTTTAATGGATTCATTTTTAATCCACATTTCCTCATTCTCAGGAAGGCTTTTCGGAGATGGTCGACGTGAGTATACTGACCATTGGATTTTATCACAATGTCATCAATGTAGACTTGCATGAAATCTTCAATGAAGTCGTGGAACATTGAGTTCTTTACCCTCTGGTACGTTGCTCCGACATTTTTCAGACCGAATCGCATGACAACTCACTCATATGTCCCTAAGGCTCTTGGACATCGAAACGCCGTCTTCGGCACGTCTTCTTCTACAATAAAAATTTGGTTATATCCAACATAACCATCTAACATGCTTAAATATTCAAAACCAGCGGCCGAATCGACCAGCATCTCAGCCACGGGCATGGCATATTCATCTTTTGGGGTGGCAGCATTTAGATCTCTAAAATCAATGCATACTCTCAAAGACCCATTTTTCTTTATGACTGGCACAATATTGGCCAACCATTCGACATACCTTGCAGTTTGAATAAACTTGCTTTTCAGGAGTCTTTCTACTTCTGTTTTTATCTTTGCCATGATCTTGGGGCGAAACGCCTGATTTCAGGAGACTTTAGTTCGTTGTCGATGTTGGCGCTTATATATGTTGGCCTTTTCTCGCCATTCTCGCCAAGGTTGACTTCTTCCAAGGGGTCTTTTGGTCGGATTTTCTCTGGTGCCTTTGGGTCTTTTTCGAACCCTAAAGGTTCGCTGTCGTAAATGCAGTCCAGACGCTGCATGTCGATGTCCTTTCTAGCCAAAGTTGGTTTGTCTAGGGATCTTGGCCCAATAGCCATATGCCCCCCTTTATTCAGCACACAGGCTTCAACAACCATGTTTTCTTCAGCTTTTAAGGCCGACTTTATTTTGTTCTCGGCAACGTATGCCGAAATCTTTCTTAGAGCTTCTAACTCAAACATCATCATTGACGTCCCTCCAGCTTGTCGGCCAAATACCTGTGTATGGCGGATCATCTAGGCGTTCCACATCCCAAATGAAGCCGTGAGTCTCATGTAGAGTTAGAGAGACGAAAGCTTCACTTAGATTAGCATATACATCCTCAGTTGGGAAGCAAGGAGAGATGTTGGCCAACTTTCTTTCAAACTCCTTCTTGCCGACATTATTCACGTCGGCCATAAAATATCCTTGGTCAGCCTCGATATTTTCGGCCACCCCATCCTCTCTCCAAATCACCAGCCTTTGATGTGCTGAAGATGGTACAACTCCGACGCCATGTAGCCACTCTCTGCCAAGTAGCAAGTTGTAACTTGGCCTAGCGTCTATCACCATGAATAGTGTCGGTCTGGTCACTGAACCTACTGTGACATTCACCATAATCACTCCCATGGTGCTTTTTGTCTTTCCTCCATAGTCCGACAGGACCACGTTATTAGACCTGATGTCGGTATCATATTTGCTAATCTTCCTCAGAATATGGTGTGGCATAATGTTGACCGTGGCCTGTAGCGGGGTATTCGTTACCATTAGAGATATTGACTAAATCCAAGGTAAATCATACAAGTCGAGTCACCACCGCACTTCTATTTATCCAAAGGAATGGTTAGAAAGCGAACAAAAACCTAAAAGTTTTAACAAAAACTAGTAAAAGAGAGTCAGAGATCTGGGTAAGGGGGTTGGTTATGCAATAGGAAGGTGTTAGGCACCCAAAACATCCTAGGTACTCCTAGGGAGCCCTTTTCATACTTGTGGTAAGATTGTTGTTTTTGTGAAAATTTGTTTGTGCAAACATGATTGAGGAGATGAGAAGAGAATATACAAGTTATTTACATTTTTGTGTTTGGATGGATAAACCCATTGCCTACGTACCATCTTGAAAAAGATTAGGATCTAAACCTCGTAGTTCGGGGTAAAATTTTCAAAAGGAGTGGGTGAATTGATTGGTCCAAAAGCCTTAAGGTCTTTAGTTATCAAAGGGAGAACACTCAACCTAAAACCACAAATCCACCATGTGAGGATAGCTTCAACATGCTAGTGACGGGTTAACCCTATAATAAGCATGGAAAACTCATTGTCCATCACTAAGGATATAGGTGAGTATTACATCTACCACAAAGATAATTCAAACCTAATAGCTAAAGGTTATGAAAAAGTTTTGATTAGAAAGTTGCCATTGAAACCACAAAAAGACATTTGAATGAGTCATATTTACCAATTAGAAGTATATACAAAATGGTCAAAGTTGACTTAAAGATTCAATTCAAAATAAGTATTATGAAAAGAAAGTTTGAAGATAAAAAGCATAAGGCTTAGATTTCTAATGTTGAGAACAAGTGTTAGATGTTTGCACAAAAGTTTTGGCTTGGGTTAGAGTGGAGAGAAGAAGAAGAAGGGATAAAGTCCTAAGCATGCAAGAGGTAAGAAATAAGAAACAAAACCACAAAAGGAGTTCCTCTCTTGAGATCATATTGATGATCCAAGTAGCTCCCATCCTTTGGAATAAGCAAGCAAATAAGCATAAACTCAAGCCATCAACAATCAAATGAACTTGGAAAAAATCCTCAATGCATCTTGGATCTCTCTCTTTTGGAAGCTCATGGTAATGGTTCCTTAATTAAGCTCAAGTGGGAATCCCTAGCACAAAGAAAACACAGATCAAAAGGTTCTATAATACAATCAAAGAATGGACAAGAGGGAGTTTAGAATATGGTCCTTTCAATGTTCATCTTCAAGCTTAAGCATTCTAAAGGCCCAATGCCTAGTTGCTCTTTGACTTTTTATAACACTCTAAAGGCCCAATGCCTAGTTGCTCTTTGACTCCAAATTTGCATAGGGAAAGTCCTAAAGTCTAAGTCCATTTTGTCCAATTCTTTGCATTTGGTTCACAACAATCAAAACAAAACACAAGCACAATAGTATATACACAATTATGTGCTCAAGTGAGCAAAAGGCAAATGGCATTAACATAAACATGTGCTCAAGTGAGCAAAGAGAAAAGCAAATGGATAATATGTGCAAGAATAGTAAATTGCATTAAAAGTAAAGAGCAAAAGTAAATGTTAATTGTTAATGGTTAGTGTTAGTAGTTAGTGTGCCATAAGGCAAATTTAGCGCTATGTTAAGCAATCGTAATTGGACTTATGTAGAAGTCACAACTATCTGAGGCCGGTCAATAATAATGTAGCCATTAACACAAGTTAGAAGTCTTGATTAGTGAACCAAGTTCCAACAACTTGCCATGCCAAAAAGAAGAAGAGAATTGATCTTGTATTGGTTTAAGTCTTTTGCATAATTTAGGAAACAACCTATCCTTAATGCAAAGCCATTCACTTGATCAATTGATCAAGATGAATTAGATTTGAATCAAGGAAGGTTAAGTCTCCCTAATCAATGCTAACTTATCAACGTTTAACTCATTGATCAAAAAAATAAAGAGAAGAAGAAGGAGAAAGAGATGAATAATGGAAAAGGAAAAAAAGAAAGAATAAAGTGCATAAGGTGAAATAAAATGTACCAATCCATGTGTGTTGAACAAATGACATTGAAAGTCAAAGTCAAACAATGAGAAATCAGAAATGAGATGAAGATTGGAGGTCAAGCAATAAGCAAAATATTTTTGGCATTTTTAATATTAAAATAAACTTGAATTAAAAATAAAAGAAAGGTCAAACTTCAAAATCACTTCAAATCAACCTTGAAAGGCCCAAGTGATTTATCCCAAGTTCAACAAGGTCAAACAAAGTTTGACAAAAAATTTCAGCATTTTTTAAAAGTCAGAAACTATTTTTAATCAATTAAAAATGAATAAAAATAACCTAATTGAACTAAAATCTCAAATAAATCTCAAATCAATTAAAAAATTGATGAGAATATTTTTCATAGATTCATCATCATTCAAATAGGTTAGGAAAATATTTTTGTATTTTTTGAATATCAAAAACTATTTAAAATGAATTAAAAATAACCAGAAAAGAGAAAATTCACAAAAAATACCAAATGACAAAATAAAAAATATTAAAAATCAAAATCAGAAACTAGAAATTATTTGGAGAAGAATGCAATTGGTCCCATATTTTTTGGAATTAAAATGAAGAAGATATGAATTTTTGAAAATAATGGAAATAAAAGAAAATAAATCAGAAAATAGAAAATGCCAAAAATCCAGAGGCGTCAGATCTGGATTCATTAATTGACGTGGCACATCTGAAGGCAGGGAGACGCGCGCGCATGGTGTACTTGAGTCAACAGCATCACACATGGCATTATTAAAAATCATTAGATCAAACGGTTGTGATATAAACTGGAGAAAGCATCCAACGGTCCACAATGCATCTGGCAAAGGGACGGTCACCGGAGCCACCTTCTTCTCCGGTGAGCATGAAGATTCCGGTGACATTTGCAGGTTTCAAAAGCTTAACCAAAATACACGATCCATACATCATTGAAAAGCTGGGATGATGTACATCATCCATGTACCACTCAATTCCACTCTAGATCTCTATATTGAGAGAAATCAGAGATGGAAATTCTGTGGTGTTCAAGTGAACTTCATGGATTTCAACAATTGAGCATTCAAAACAATTGCCTCTATGAAGAGGACTTCAGCCAACACAATATACAAGCAAATAAATCAATAAATGGTGAGTTTCGAAGAAAAAACCAGTTGAAGAATAACCTTGGATTCTGGAGATTTGAGCTTGCTTCCTTGCTTCCTTTGGAAAAACAGAAGTGCAATGGACTAAAGGATGAAGGTCGAGGAGCTTTAGATCCAAAGATTCAACCAGATGTAGTTGAATTTTAGATCAGAAAAAATTGAAGAAAAGTGAAATAGCTCCTTTGGTGAGAGGTTAGGTTTTCAGTTCAGCAGCATTTCAGGTTGATTCATGGATCCAATTTGAATGGAGTGAGGCTCTTATTTATAGATGGAGAGGCAAGGCAAGTGTGATCAAAGTCGTGTGCATGGAATTGGATACTCATTTCTTGGGCTTGCATGATCATTCAAAAGGGCCCAAATTCAATGCCAAATGCACTCTGACTCATAACTGATCTGAAATGGTCGTGGAATTGGCAATGCACAAGTTTGTATAACGAGTTCCAACATGTTATGCATAATCATGCCTAAAACTTCTCCTCTTCGAAAATGCCATTTCCCAAATCCAAACATGAGCATGTGAGTAATGGTTGGAAAGGTTTTGATGTAAGGAACAATTGTTATGTTGGGAAAAAATCCATTTGAAGTGTGGAAATTGGTGAAATTGGAGTTTAAAGTGCAAGGTGCAAAACATGTAAAGGCAAAGTTTCTAAATTTGGCCAATGTTCAAGCCCCTCTGTTTTGATGATGAAAACTTCAAATGAAAAAACCTCCAACATAAAAGTTGTAGAAATTTTCAAGACAATAAAAATGGACTTAAATTTTGCATCATTTGTATTTTTGATGAAAGAGTTATGGGCACTTGAAGTTGGACTTTTTTGCCTTTCAATGCATTTGGTCCAAAAGGACCTATAATGTCTTGCATTATCACATGTATTTCCTTTGAGATTTTGAAATTTTGTTCAACATAACATTTGAAGTAGACATCTTTTGCTTTCTAATGCATTTGATACCACCTCAAAATCATAAAAAATGAATGAGTTATGTCCTTGGGAAGTTGACCCAAAATTAGGGTTTCAGTCAAAATGACCTATAATGTCTTGGAATGGGAGATGACCTTCCAAGCTTCAAATAAATTTTTGATGAACATGAAAGTTGTTCCTATTGTCCTTAAGAACAATTTTTATTTTGGGATCATCTCCATTTGACCAACACATAAAAATTTAGGTCTCAGTGCATTTCAAATTAGTTAGATGAATTGACTGATCAACTTCTCAAGTCTACAACTCATATCTTGATGAATTGATGATTGAGGACACTCAAATAAGTTCAAATATGCATGAAATGATGAGTTTAAGAACTTCCCTTCATTGTATTTGATCATGGGCTGAGGTTGCTTCAAGAGCAAGACATTATGGTGCACAGATGAATTAGGGTTTCCTTGAGAAACAAACTTCAAACCCTTTGACTTGCTATGATCAAAATGATGAATTGAGATACTAGGGAGGCATATTTGATGGATGAGAGCTTTGGGAACCATTACCATGCTTATTTTCCTCTTCTTTTGACCATATCTTTGTACCAATGATCCCCTTGAAGCTTTTGACCTTGTGATTACTCAAGCTACAAACAAAAGATGTTAGTGACATATTTTTGTGCTTTTGGTTAGTAAACAAAATAAGAAAAGAAATAATATACAATTCAAGCATGCTTGGTGATCTCAAACCTACTTACAAGAGGTCCTACCCAAAGGTAAAGGGAACCAAGATGCTTATGATCTATGAGGCTTTGCAAATGCAATGTTATGATGCCATGAGGGATCTTAGGGTCAAAATTGGGGTCTTACATGGCCCCATAATCGACCAAAATTTTGTTGACGGTTACGCCTTCCACTTTTGCCCTGATCAACAGTGGTTTCAAATGGTTTTTCATGCTCATTGTTGGTCTTTCGAATACTGCCTCTTGGCTTTCAGCAGCACCATCGTTCATCACAAAATAGCATCTTGGTTGGTGCAAAGCCATTTCTCCAGCGTCAGCATTGTCCACCGATCCTTCGACTTCAGTCACATACTTGTATTCTTGTGGTAGGATTGACACCACGTTGACCAGGATGTCGAGGCTTGCTTCAGATTCTGAATTGAAGTCATTAGTCACTTCATCAGAACATTTTTCAACTGGTCGACGGACGTACTCTCTTATCCATTCTTTCGGCGCTGTGTCGACCTTCACAACAATTTTCTTCCCAGTATTCGCCTCGCTGGTCATGCCCCTTGCAGCGTCTCTTTCGGCCTGTTTACGCCTCTGAAAACGTCTCCATTGAGTCCTCGTAATGGGGTTCTTTCCCAAATAGTTTTCAGAGATATGAGTCCTCTTTTCAGACTTGAATTCACGCCTGTAGTTTATTGCTAGACCTCCTCTAGCATCAGCAACAACCCCTTGTGGGGTGTCTTGTCTTTCCTGAGGCTTGATCCAAGTGCCTCTAGGATCACTTGCCGACGACACGTAGCTTTTAGGCCTTGTTGGGTTATTTCCCACAACCCTTTTTGAGCCTCTTTCATTCTGGTAACCCCTGGTTGGCACATTCCTTTTGCTCTTACCCAGCTGCAGCTTCTGGAAATTCTCTGCTGCTATTTTGTCGGTGACAGCACCACACCTTGGGCACAGGCACACCTATGAACCCTTGTTTTTGCAGCGATATAGAAAATCCACCAAGTCCTCATCAGCCCTTGGGTAAACTTCAGCTATATCAACATCTGGGCTTTCCCCAGTTTTCTCCAGCATGTTGGCCTCATCATATTCGCTGATCTCGACCATGTTGATCTCGACTGGCTCTACGAACAGGGCTTCCTCCTGGTGAAGAGGATCTCGTCCCTTTTTATAGAAGCATTCAGATGGGCTTGGACATCTTGAAAACCCTAAATCTATTTTCCAATCAAATCTTTTTATAACAGCGGGTTAGATCTCCTTGGAAAATAAGTAAATCTGGTTGTAATCCATGATTGAATGCGCCAGCTAATCAGATCTTCAATCATACAAAGATTGCCTTTAATTGTGCAATCACAAAACACCAAACATTCATACTGAATGTTCTGTGTACAGTATGTCATGACATCGGGTCTGGCATCCTGGAAAAATCCTGCATAATCCAATAATTCCTTTTATAACTTCCAGCAGGTACAACCATATCAGATGCCATAACCTTGTGTATGTCATCTGAAACAATCCTGCATGAACATGTCTTTCATTTAAGCTCAAGCAGGTACATCCAATATCAGAAGCCATGGTAATGTATGTGGCATTCTGAAACAATCCTGCATGAACATGTTCTTGAACTCCAGCAGGTACATAGGATATCTCATGTTAAGACATCACACATAACATCTTGTGAACACTCTTTGTTTTACCAAAATTGCTGCCAACACTCAGAATCAACAAACTCCCCTTTTGGCAAATTTTGGCTAAAACATATATCTGTCCTTTTTGTTCACAAGGTAAACTATCAACAGTTAAACAACATAACAGTAGTTTAATCAGCAGCAGAAGCAAAACAATTACTACTTATGGCTACTAGTAATGCACACATGCACAAGGGTACTTCTCCTCCCCCTAAATCTGTGCAACATAAACAGAATTACTAGTTATGGATGCAACTAGTAAGACACACAAATGCACAAGGGTACTCATTCTCCCCCTAAATCTATGCACACAACAAACAATCTCCATGAACATAACAGCTACTGTAACTCCAGCACCTGTACCAGCCAGAATGTCATTCTGACATCTGCTTCAACAACACCACCTGTGCACCATATCAGACATCCTCTTTGACATCTGTAAACAGAATAACATTCTGTTTTAACATCTGTGCACTTTCTTTAAAAATAGTTGTCCTCCAGCTATATACATCTCACAACTTCCACAAACAGCTTCCATATCAGCACTTCTCCCCCTTTTTAGTCAAAATTGACCAAAGGTGACCAATCAGACAAAATAAATGTCCATTAGCCTAGCAGAGAAAGTTAGATCAGATGTTATAACATTAAGCATGTTAAAACATAATATTCAGGAAGTACAAATCCTCATTATACACAACTGTGATAGCTGAGTTAATGAACAAATCCAAGGAACTCTTTAAGAGCCCTAAAAATTACAAAACAGGCATCAATGAGGACTTCCACATATTACACAATTGCCAAAAAAACAACAAAAAACTTCAGCATCCATACAGCAACAGCAGAACAGTTTCACAACACCTTTTGCACCATCTTCATCTCATCATACTATTCTTTACCACAAGAAGGAACCATTAATCAGAAGAAGAAGTATCACCTTCACTTTCACTTTCACCTTCAGAGCCTTCAGAACTTTCAGATCTGCCACTGGATTGGGATTTTGATCTTGCCTTTGAATCCTTACCAGCCTTCACCACTTCTTCCTTTTCCAGGCTATAGATAAGAACTTCTAAAGCTTCTTTTCTAGCCTTGGTCACCCTTATGCCATTATCCAATTCCTTGCAGGTTTCTTTTAGTTGATCAACCAAGCTCCCTTGAGATATAGGCTCCCTTCTGGCATATGTCATGACATCATTGACATGACTTCCCTCAAACAACTTATAATGAATGGATAGAGGGGACTTTCTCCTGCTTGGAATGTCACTTGTACTCAGGATACCTGGTTGTTGGCTCAGGATAATGCCACAAATAAGGGAGGGGAAGGCAATGGGTAACTTCACAACATTTGTAGAGGCATGTCTGATGGTTTGATCAAATATGAACTTGCCAAAATCATAGTTAACCCTTGTTCCAATTGCATGAATGATTCTTCCAAGATTAATGGAGATAGTAGAGACATGATTAGTAGGCACCCAATTAGCTGAACCAATCTTGTGTAAGATGGCATAGTTAACAATGAGCTTCCCAGTTGATGAGTGATTCCTACTAGGCCATTCCTTAACTTGGCCAACTATAATAATCCTACAGACCTCATTGTCTGTGGTCTCTAGATCTACTCCTTCATCAGTTCCTCTCCCTAGGAACTTGTTGATGATGGTTGGTGAAAGTTTCACACACTTACCCCTTACAAAAACTTTGCAGACCTCCTTGCTGCTCCTTTCACAAATCTCCTTAGGGATGTTCACCATGAATTCTTTTACTATCCCCTCATAGCACTGAGGCAGAGCAGTAACAGTTTTCATAAGACCAGTTGCCTTTACTTCAACTGCCTCTTTTCCCAATTCTCTTTCAATCGCTACCCTTCTTTGAGTCACAAACTTCCATTTGGCAGCACCATCTTCTACTTGAAAAGAGATATTGTCTAGATGAACAACAACCAATTTGTTTGGAGACTTCTTTAAAGCCTTCCTTTTAACAGGGGAGATGTTTGGGACATCGTCTTCGACATCCTCATCAGATTCATAGCTCTCACTTTCTTTCCTCTTCCTGACCTCTACTTTACTCCACGACTTGGAGGGACCTATACCAACAACCTTTTTATCTCTCCTAGCTGTCTTTATCTCAGCCATACTCTTCCTTTTTCTCAGTTTATTAGCTACACTTGTTTTCACAAGATTGGCCAAAGTGTCATCTTCTTCCTCAGACCTTTCTTCCTTAATATCCTGAGCAGTACCAGGAAACCTGCTAGGTAAATTTTTTCCAAGAGAACATAGTCCCTCAGCAGCTACTTCCTTTTCTGTCTTAGATGAGTCATCATCTTTCTCAGCTTGGGTTTCCACCTCAGGAGAGGGGTCCCTTCTGGACAGAGGGGTAAACATATCCTTGACTCCATGTTCTTCATTCAGTATCCTAGTAACTAGGTTTCTTATGGTGCGATCAGTAAAGTGCATGTCCTCTTGATCAGAAGATTTTTCAGGAGTGTTACCTTGCTTAGCTCCAGCCATGAAAGAGGAGCCTGGGACGCCACCTGGTATCATACGCAGAGGAGTCACGTCCATCAAATCTTCATCTAGAAACTCCATGGAGGGAGTTCTTGTATGAAGGGGTTTTGAGCTAGATGATGACGGACGTTGAGACATGTTGTTGAACTTTTGAGGAAAATTTCTTTGCCCTAGCAGAGGTTCTCTGAGTAGTTTGACGAAGATGGTAAGAATTGTGTTCAGGCAGAGCGTGCAAATGAAATAGATACTATTTCCAATACTAGGTGATGATTCATTATTAATGTGGCTTTTTCTTTTCATTGGGCAGACAATATTTTTGTTACCTTTTCCACTCCACATTAATTGCCATATTTTCTCAAGAAACTAAGCCCCTAATTTCCCCTTTTCATATTTCAGTTGGTCATCATACAAATCTCTTGCAGCCTTGTTAGTTAGTTGCATTTCATGCTGTAGAACTATGAGTTTGTTTTCCACATATTTTCTAATTGAGTGATGACATCAAATAATGTACTTGGTCCAGCTGTGCTGAATATGATCTTTGGACATAGTTGTACCATACAGGTTGTCATAATACAATGTCATGACATCGAGTGTGACATTGTATATAATTATCAGTAGTTTCATCCAACCTTGTTGAGAATTGTTGCTTTCATCTGATATATTTTCATCATAAACATCAGTTTCATCTTTCAAATGTGTAGGATCAGGTGTCCTTTCACTTTCTATCTCAATCTTCCTTGCACACATAGTCCCTTGTGGCCCAGTTCCAACCAAGTTCTCACTAACTTCAGACTGCATATAACCAGTCACATGTTCCCCTTTTTCAGATGTTTGGGCCATCATGACCTTCTCTTCCTTGAGGTTAGGTCTTAGCTTCTGGTGTAACATCCTTGTCTGACATTTCCCACAGACTTGTCTTTCATTACCCTCGAAGGTTCTTCTAGCAACTGTACTCATCTTAGAGGACTCATCCATTTGAGAGTTCCACATGTAACAATTGTCTTTGGTCCTGATTCCTTCCATAATTACTTCACTGTCTTTGTTAATAATCAAACATTTAGTTTTAGTGAAGATGATATTCAGACCTTGATCCCCTAGCTGACTAATGCTTATTAGATTTGAAGTTAAGCCCTTGACCAGTAGAATATTGTCAAGTTTAGGAGCTCCAGGACACTCAAGCTTGCCTATCCCCTTTATTTCATCCTTTGCTCCATCACCAAAGGTTACATAGCTTATGTCATGAGGGTAAAGATCAGTT
Source organism: Lathyrus oleraceus (assembly GCF_024323335.1). Taxonomy (NCBI): domain Eukaryota; kingdom Viridiplantae; phylum Streptophyta; class Magnoliopsida; order Fabales; family Fabaceae; genus Lathyrus; species Lathyrus oleraceus. Next base: position 503,435,932 of record NC_066585.1, read on the forward strand.
ATCAAGTTTGAGTTTCCAGTTATGTGTCTAGAACATCCACTATCAAAATACCACTCTTCTTTGAGGGGAATGTGAGCTAATAGACTTGTAACATTAGTCTTAGGAAACCATTGCTTCTTGTTGATAGGCCTGTGTTGTTTGGGTCTGGATTGATAGTGAGTCTATTGATGAACAGGGGTAGGGTAGCCATACAACTTATAGCTGAAGGGCCTTGAGTGTCCAAATTTCCCACAGTAATGACATCTCAATCTTTGGTGTTTGCCTTTCTGTTGTTTTCTCTTCTGATGATGTGACATATGATGTGATATCTTAGGACTGCTCTTACTATTGCTGCATTTAGGTTTAGCTTGAGGTTTGCAACTAGTGTAAATGCTTTCAGCCTTAGATTTATGGTACCCTATACCAGATTTGGCTCCTGTGATTAGTCCAGTTTGGAGAATCTTGTCTAGGGAGACAGATCCATTGGTTAGCATCCTTACATACTTGGTTTTCTCCTCTAGTTTTGAGTTTAAGAGCATAACTTCAGTTTTTAGCTTGGAGATGGCTTCCACATGTTCTGCCTTTTCATTCTCCAGCTGTACTATTTTCTGGCTTTCAACTTGTTGACTTTCATCTAGCTTGACCTTCAGAGCCACAACTTCCGTTTTCAATTTGGAGATGGTTTCCAATTGTTTTCCCTTCTCACTCTCCAGCTGAGTTATCCCCTTCTTCTAGCTTTCAACCTGTTTACACAACTCTACACTTTTGTGACACAGTTTTCTGTAGGTGGAGGCCAATGCTTCAAAAGTCACTTCTTCATCACTTGAGTCTTCATCAAAACCCCATTTTCCTGTTAATGCAGTCACCAGATTTGCAGCCTCTTCTGTATCACTCTCATCTGACCAAGTGGCAGCAAGACTCATCTTCTGCTTCTTGAGGTAGGTTCCACATTCAGTTCTAATGTGTCCATACCCATCACATTCATAGCACTTTATTTCTTTTCCTTCTTTGGGCTTCTCATTTGACCTTACTCTTCTTCCATTGCTGATGTCAGGTGAGATGTTCTTGACATTTGCCTTGGATCTTACATCCATTTTCTTTAACAATCTGCTGAACTGTTTCCCCAACATTGCAACTTCATTGGCCCATTCTTCATCCACATCTTGACTGTTTTCCTCTTCTGTGTTTGATATGAAGGCAATGCTTTTGGTTTTCTTTTCAGTTCCATCATTCAATCCAATCTCAAAGGTTTGGAGGGAACCAATTAGCTCATCTACCCTCATGTTGGAAATGTCTTGAGACTCTTCTATGGCAGTCACCTTCATTGCAAATCTCTTAGGGAGTGACCTGAGTATTTTCCTTGCCAGTTTTTCATCTGTCATCTTCTCTCCCAGGGCTCCCAAGGCATTAGCAATTTCAAGGATACTCATGTGAAATTCATGAATGTTTTCATCTTCTTTCATCCTTAAGTTTTCAAACTTGGAGGTGAGCAGCTGAAGTCTAGACATCTTTACCCTAGAGGTGCCTTCATGAGTGGTCTTGAGAATGTCCCAAGCATCTTTAGCCACTTCACAGTTGTTTACCAACCTGAAAATATTCTTGTCTACCCCATTGAATATTGCATTCAAGGCTTTAGAGTTTCCAAGAGCAAGATCATCCTCCTCCTTGGACCATTGTTCTTCAGGCTTCTTCTCAGTGGTGGCTTCTCCTTCTTTAGTAATGACAGGATGCACCCAACCTGTTAACACAACTTTCCAATCCTTGTTATCAAGGGATTTCAGAAACGCTACCATTCGAGGTTTCCAATAGTCATAGTTAGAACCATCCAAAATTGGTGGCCTATGAACAAATCCTCCATCTCTCTCCATTGTACCAGAAAGTATTGTCCCTAGATCTCACCCAGAACCAGAGCAGGATGCCTGCTCTGATACCAATTGCAATTCTGGTATCAGATATAAGATGTCGAAGGTAATGTCACGATACTAATATCTGTTCACACACACAGGATAAAGATACAGAATGGTAAAGCAAATGATACAAGCAATTGTTAACCCAGTTCAGTGCAACTCACCTACGTCTGGGGGCTACCAAGCCAGGAAGGAAATTCACTAAAATAGAATTAGTTCAAAGACTCTCCGTACACTTCAACAAGTTACAGTCTTTCTCACCTAATCTCTACCCGTGCAATTTTTACCTAAGCTCTCTTAGATATGAGAACCCATTCATTTCCCTACAATCACACACCAGTGATTTTAAACAACAATCCTTGAGAAAAGAAAATACTTTTCAATTACACACTCTTGATTTTACTTCACAGTTTCAATCAAGAAGACACACTCTTGATCTTGCTTCACAACTTTGATCAAGAAGACACACACTCTTGCTTAACAGCTTTAGAGTGACAAATTACAACCACAAATCAGTCCAATTCAATCATCAATGGATGATTTGAATGACCTACAAGTCTCACGACTAAACAAACATAAACCCTAGATCTCTCTCTATATTTCGCTCAGTATTGGTTGTGTAATCAAACAGGTTTTCTAAGTCCCTTTTTATAGAAGCATTCAGCTGGGCTTGGACATCTTGAAAACCCTAAATCTATTTTCCAATCAAATCTTTTTATAACAGCTGGTTAGATCTCCTTGGAAAATAAGTAAATCTGGTTGTAATCCATGATTGAATGCGCCAGCTAATCAGATCTTCAATCATACAAAGATTGCCTTTAATTGTGCAATCACAAAACACCAAACATTCATACTGAATGTTCTGTGTACAGGATGTCATGACATCGGGTCTGGCATCCTGGAAAAATCCTGCATAATCCAATAATTCCTTTTATAACTTCCAGCAGGTACAGCCATATATGATGCCATGACCTTGTGTATGTCATCTGAAACAATCCTGCATGAACATGTCTTTCATTTAAGCTCCAACAGGTACATCCAATATCAGAAGCCATGGTAATGTATGTGGCATTCTGAAACAATCCTGCATGAACATGTTCTTGAACTCCAGCAGGTACATAGGATATCTCATGTTAAGACATCACACATAACATCTTGTGAACACTCTTTGTTTTACCAAGATTGCTGCCAACACTCAGAATCAACAAACTTCTTTTCTAATTTGGCCCACGAGTCGATTGAACCCGGGGCCAATGAAGTAAACCATGTGAAGGCAGCCTTGGTCAGAGAGGAGGGGAAGTTTTTTACTCTTAAACATTCATTATGAGCTAGATCCCCTGACTCTGTTAAGTATCTCGCGACGTGCTCTATTGTCGATTCACTAGACTCTCCCCCAAATTTAGTGTACTTAAGCACTTTTATCTGTCGCACCCCAAAATTTGACTTTGGCTTTGTTGACCACATCTTGATTAATCTCGTTGTCTCGTATTCATCTCAATTTCTTAAACTTCGCGTGACAACTGGTTTGATTAGGTTTTGTGTGTTTTCGTTGCTTACCGTGTTGTATTTCGTTGTTTTAGCAAAACCTGGCCGATATCGTTGCCTCGTATTTATCTCGCTTATCTCTTTTGTGCGTGGCATCGCTTCGATTAGGTTTTGTGCGTTTTTATCTATTTAATTGTTTGTTTGTCGGTATTTTGACTGTATTTCGAATATATTAGAGTTTTCGTATTGTCCGATTATTTGTGATTGTGTTTGTCAGCGTTTTCGTGATGTCGTGTTGATTTTATTATTGCCTAGGGTTGTTTATTTAATTACGTGTTGTGCCGTGTGATTTAATCGAGTCTGTTTGAGTCGTGTTGTTGATTTTACTGATTAACCGGTTTACTGGTTTATTGGTTTTATCAATTTGTCTGTTTTGCTGTGCAAATTGTCATCATTTTTATCGCGTTCGTGTCGCTCGATTTTATCGTATTTTAATCGTGTGCCGTTTAATATTATTTGTGCTTAATATTAATTGTGTTTAGTTGTTAATTAGTTTATTTAATTAGGATTAATATTATATTAGGTTATTATTATTATTATTATATAATATATAATATATATTATTAATTTATGTTAGATATTTTTTAGGTTTCTTATTGTTTAAGTAATCTAAATATATATTATTAATTTATGTTAGATATTTTTTAGGTTTCTTATTGTTTAAGTAATCTAAATATATATTATTAATTTATGTTAGATATTTTTTAGGTTTCTTATTGTTTAAGTAATCTAAATATATATTATTAATTTATGTTAGATATTTTTTTAGGTTTCTTATTGTTTAAGTAATCTAAATATATATATATAGATGTGGTTAGTAAGAAAGAAGAAGGAAAAAAAAGAAAAGAGGTGGATCAGTAAGGAAAAAAACGCGTGGTGAGAGAAACAGAGAATTGAAAAGAAATATTTTTCCAAAAGCATTACCGTATTTCACTTGTTCTTCATTTTCGGTAACCCAAAATCGTCCCGATTATTCACCGAAACACAAAACCGATTTCATATCTTTGAAGTTCGTTGAGTCCAGATCACAAATATCCAAGGTTCATTTCATTCCGGCGTCGTTTCACCGTTCAAAAGCGACGTTGAAGTCAGGTACTCACGAAGGCAGCCAGCACTGCGTCGGTGACGGTTTCCAGCTTTCGGTCGATCATTTGGACGATCAGAAGTTCATCCTCTTCACACAAGGTAATATTCTTCACTTATCTCTGAAATCGGCAAAGTTCCGGCTTGCCGACATGTGTGTTTTAATATATTATTTATCTAAATATATATATATATATATATATATATATATATATATATATATATATATATATATATATATATATATATATATATATTTTTTTGTCTATTATATATCTAAATATATATATATATATATATATATATATATATATATATATATATATATATATTATTTTTGTCTATTATATACTATTTGTCTAAATGTACATATATATTATTTTTGTCTACATATATATATATATATATATATATATATATATATATATATATATATATATATATATATATATATATATATATAAAAATATATATATATATATATATATATATATATATATATATATATATATATATATATATTACATTTGTTTACTAAATATTGTTTATCTTTTATTATTATTTTGCATATATGTTTTATTTAAATGTTAGTTAAATTAATTATTTGTTTAAATATTTATTTTAATTAAATGTTTATTTATATCAAATGTTTATTTTGTCTAAAGTAAATGTTTATATTGTTTTTTTTATATTTGTTTATGTTGTTACTAACCGTTTCGTTTCAGTTTCAGCTCGATTAACTCCACTAACTATTCGTAATACTAACTAGTCGTAATACTAACTATTCATAGCTAACTATGTTGTAATAATTTACTTTCTCGCATTTTTTATGTTCTGTATTGTGTGTTTAATCGTATTGTTCACGTTTTATGTAAAAATCGAAAAATCCAAAAAAGAGAAACCCGATGCGATTCCAACGGTCGCCATTTAAGAAACCCTTTTCACACACTCACAAGCTTACTCTTGGGCTTCCTTATGATGAGCCCATTTATGTATTGTTTCAGGGTTTAGGCTCATTCAAAACTTTTGCCAGCTTTGGCTTTTCAGTTTAAAAACATTTTCAAAAGGACGTGTCAGTCTCGAAGCCTCCCGCCTAGGTCGAGCAAGAGATGGCAAGACACGCCAATCTAAAATCAACAAAACAGACTTTCCCCTTTTCTTTTGGGAGAACTACGTGGATTCTGATTTCTCCATTGCGCCTTGGAGATACGTAGGCATGAAGTCTACGACTTTATCGAGTCCAAAAGCAATAAAATCAAGTTCTTTTCTCATCTCCCCAATCAAACGATCAAAGCGAAAAAAGCAAAGCATTCACATAAACATAAGCAAAAAGGTTCCTGTGGAGTACCACAGATGTAGAGGGTGCTAATACCTTCCCTTTGCATAACCAACCCCCGAACCCGTAACTCTAAAGGGATTTATCGTTATTTTTCCCTTCCTCTTTTTGGATAAAATAAAAGACGGTGGCGACTCTTGCATTTAAAATATTTTTCAAACGGGTTAAGTTCAATCAATACTTAATCTCGTGAAAAATCCCGCCGCGACAGAATGGCGACTCTGCTGGGGATAACAATGCTTAAACTTATTTGAGGGTTTAGCCTATCTTTGCTTGTTTATATGTTTGCTTTGTGAATATTTGCTAAATTGTATTGTTTGTAATGTTTGTTATTTTGGGTTTTGGGGGATACTTGTGATAAATCCTATACCCGGATTTGGGGCACATTTGAGATAGGATGGATGATAATTCAGGTTGACTTGATAGGAGACAATCCTTACCGAGTTGACTTGAGCCTTTGTCCGCTTGGTGGAGGCCTCTTTGAGGGTGATAGTGCTAAAACAAGTCATTTGTGAGGCATTGTTGCTTTCGAAGGGCCCGTGAAGCCAAGGACCTTAGTTTACCTTTACCTTATCTTGGCCTTACTTAGGATGTGATGCGGTGACCACTTCGGACCAAAAGTCTGGTTTGGTTGATACACGATATCACACTCAAGCGAGATTCTTTTGAGAATAATATTGGAAAGCGAGCAGTTGCTTAACCCGGTATTATCCGAAGAAGGATCCATAACCTTGGGAACTTTTAGAACCCGTTTGGCAGGTGAACCTTAGAACTTATCTTGGGGCTTTGTCCTAAACTCCATGCTGGTGATGAACTTTGAGCCTTGTATTGTTTGACCATGTTTGTGTTTGTTGCATTCATGCATGACATGCATTCATTCCCATCATTTCAACCTTTTTCCAAGGAACTTAAAGTGAGGATTGCAAATATTGCAGGAAACATGGATTTTGGACGGAGAAGTGTGAAAAAGTACAATCTCATCAATCCAAAGATAGATGAACTAAAGAAACTGGTTTCTTCGATCGCAGATCCTATTGGTTTCAGAGACAGATATGGGGCACTTATATATTTATTGACACTTAGGATGGAAGAAGGGTTATTGCAGACATTAGTACAGTTCTATGATCCAGTCTATCACTGTTTCACATTCCCAGACTATCAACTCATGCCTACATTGGAAGAGTATGCCCAGTTGCTTCACATCCCAGTTGCTGATACAGTACCTTTCTCTGGTTCAGAAAAGTTACCCGAGCACAGTTCTCTTGCAAAAGTGTTGTACATGAAGAAGTCAGAATTCAAGAATAACTTCACCACCAAAGGAGGACTTCCAGGTTTCACTGCCAAGTTCTTAATGGGGAAGGTTTCTTATTTTGCCAGTCAAGGTTGTGATATTATTGTGGAGCATCTGTTCGCCTTGTTGATCTACGGTTTGTTACTATTTCCTAATATTGAAGGTTTTGTGGATTCATATGCTATACGCATCTTCCTAAGTGGTAATCATGTTCCAACTTTGCTCAGAGACACCTATCATTCCATCCATTACCGTACTTTGAAAGGAGGAGGAACCATAGTCTGCTGTATACCGTTACTCTACAAATGGTTTGTCTCTCATCTTCCTAAGTCAGCTGCTTTTTGGGATCGCAAGTCAGGACTTCAGTGGTCACAGAGGATTATGTCTCTTACCCAGTCAGATATTGCAGGGTATAGTAGAGTTTTAGACGATGTGAAGATCATTGATAGTTGCGGGGAGTTCCCCAATGTGCCCCTCATGGGCACAAAGGGAATCATTTCTTATAATCCATTACTTTCTAGGAGACAACTCGGTTACCCTATGAAGGACAAGCCTCCTAACATTCTTTTAGAAGGTATTTTCTTGAGGGATAACGAGGAGGACCCTACCATGAAAGAGAGAGTAGTAAGAGCTTGGCATCGTGTTTGTCGCAAAGGGAGACTTGAATTGGGTAAGAAAGATTGTACCTCCTATGAGCCGTACCTCCAGTGGATCAGAGCCAGAGCTATACAGTTGGAAATGCCATACCCACATCATGATCCTATCAAACCCGCTCCGTTGAAGACCCCCTACCTTCCGCTAGATGACAAAGAAGAACTCAAAGCCACCTTGGAGAGGGTCAAGAAAGAGAGAGACGCTTGGAAGGATAAGGCCCAGGTGCTCGAAATGGAAAATGAAGAACTTCAGAGACAGTTAAAGGAGCAGAGTGGAGAAGATCGTGCAGGTAAACGTCCAAGGGTGCAAGAGGATTTATTTTCCTCAGGCACAACAGATTACTCCCGGATTCCACAGTCCTCAGGTGCATGGAAAGGTCTTGTAGACAGTTTGGTGAAGGAGAAAGCTTTTATGCAGAAGGCCTATGAAGAAAGAATTGAGAGACTTGAAGGACAACTCCTACTTGTTTATGCTCGTCCTGATGACACATGTCCTTAAATGGTTTTCTTGGTTGTATTTTGGGTTGATAACTTTGTATATTTTGATAAAAATGCTTAAAATGAAATTTTTTGTTTTGTTATCAAAAATGTTTGCAATTCTATCTTTTCCTTCACTTAGAGTTCCTTGGAAAATCATTCATTTTGCATATCCATGCATCACGTGCATACGGGTTGTCTGTCTTGGTCCAGTCTTCTAACAGTTGCTTCCCGCCGCCAAGATCCATTTCAAGCTGACGCATAATTACAACACAAGAGCCAACTACAAAAGAAGAATGGAGATAACAGATAACGAGAACCGAGAATTGAAAGCTCAGGTTGATCGCCTTTCTGCTATGGTCGAGACATTGATAGCAAACCAAGCAGCCCAAGCTGCTCAACTTCAAACAGCACAAGCTCAGGTTACCGAAGCACAAGATGCACAGATCCAGGCGTAAGCACAGGCAGCAGAGATGCGCAACCAAATGTTAACCGCCCGTCTACAAGCAGAGGAAGCCCAGGCTAGGGCTTAAGTTCATAATTCAGGACAGACTTCGGCACAGAATCAACCTCAAATTCAGAATCAGACAACAGCAGCACCCGTCACTACAGTCATCGCTTCAGAAATCAACGCTGTCCTAGTCACTTCTGTTACCATCACAGCATCCCGTCCTTGGGAAATACCCAGGGATCTTAATCAAGATAGATATCAACAAGAGTTCGTTCCACCAAATGCTCCTGTCTTCACTAATGTGCCTCCCGTTGTTCACTATACTCCTCACCTAGGAGAACCTGTCTATCACGGCCCTACCCCAAGTGAGGATCCTGGTCTCAATGATAGAATGGATGAATTCCAGGATCAGTTTGCGGAATTACAAAAAGAGATAAAAGCTCTTCGAGGGAAAGACAGAATGGCGACTGGAGTAGTTATGAAGAACTGGACCGCAGTTGACATCCCACATTGTGTCCACATATCAAAGTAATTAAGCTTTTCAGTTTTCAAAAATCTTCCGCTTTAGCCCAAAGCGCGAAGCATTAATTTTGTAAAATGGGCACTTTTGTCAAAAACGTACTATCCATGAAAAAGATCTTTTGTGTTCCTATACACTTGTGTCCTTTTATCTTTTCAGCTTTTTCGGAAAATGGTAACACAAAAAAAACCTTAAAAAGAACACATTTTTGCATGTCATGGTCAGTCCTCTAAAAACAATTGTTTGTACAGGTTACTTAAACCCGTTGAACACAATGACATCATGCCCTCTCCCAACTTTGAACATTTTGTATTCGAAGCTGAAGAGGAAGAGTGGGATGAGATTCCAGAAGAGGTCGCCCGCCAGCTTGAAAATGAAGAAGACACTATTCAGCCATACAAGGAGCCTTTGGAAACAGTCAACTTGGGTTCGGAAGAAAATGTGAAAGAAGTCAAAAATTGGAGCATTGTTATCCCCACAGGTCAAGGAGCAATTGATCAGCCTGTTGAAAGAGTATGTAGATGTGTTTGCTTGGTCTTATCAAGATATGCCTGGTCTCGACACTGGCATCGTAGAGCACAAGCTACCTTTGAAGCCAGAATGTCCACCGGTCAAACAGAAATTAAGAAGAACACATCCAGATATGGCCGTCAAAATTAAAGAAGAAGTTCTGAAGCAAATAGATGTTGGTTTTCTTGCCATTTCAGTGTATCCAGAGTGGATAGCAAATATTGTGCCAGTTCCTAAGAAGGACGGGAAGGTACGAATGTGTGTCGACTATCGTGACTTAAATAGAGCAAGCCCAAAGGATGATTTCCCCCTGCCTCACATTGACATGTTGGTAGACAATACAGCAAAGTTTGACATATTCTCCTTCATGGACGGATTCTCCGGGTATAACCAGATCAAAATGGCTCCCGAAGACATGGAAAAAACTACATTCATAACACCATGGGGAACATTCTGTTATCAAGTGATGCCGTTTGGGTTGAAGAACGCAGGTGCTACTTACCAGCGAGCCATGACAACGCTCTTTCACGACATGATGCACAAAGAGATTGAGGTTTATGTGGATGACATGATCGCGAAGTCTCGTTCAGAAGAAGGTCACTTAGTAGATCTATTGAAGCTGTTTCAACGATTGAGGAAGTTCCGTCTTCGCCTCAATCCGAACAAATGCACATTTGGCGTCAGGTCAGGTAAACTCTTGGGCTTCATTGTCGGCCAAAAAGGCATTGAAGTTGATCCAGATAAAGTAAAAGCTATCCAAGAGATGCCCGCACCAAAAACAGAAAGGCAAGTGAGAGGTTTTCTAGGACAATTGAATTACATATCCCGGTTTATTTCTCACATGACTGCCACTTGTGAACCTATCTTCAAATTGCTGAGAAAGAGTCAGAATTGTGTTTGGACAGAGGATTGTCAGAAAGCATTTGACAATATCAAAGAGTACCTCATGGAGCCTCCTATCTTGTTACCACCTGTTGTTGGAAGACCGTTGGTTATGTATTTGACAGTGCTTGAGAATTCTATGGGTTGTATTCTGGGTCAACAAGACGAAACTGGAAAGAAAGAGCATGCCATTTACTACTTAAGCAAGAAATTTACTGACTGTGAATCACGATACTCCTTACTCGAGAAGACATGTTGTGCACTGGCTTGGGCTGCTAAGAGATTGAGGCAGTATATGTTAAGTCACACCACTTGGTTGATATCCAAAATGGATCCAATCAAGTACATTTTTGAGAAGCCTGCACTCACTGGTAAGATTGCAAGATGGCAGATGCTGTTATCAGAATACGACATTGAGTATCATACCCAGAAAGCTATCAAGAGTAGTGTGTTGGCTGAGTACCTTGCTCACCAACCCGTTGAAGATCACGATGATAATGAGGATGAGTTTCCTGATGAAGATGTCATGTTCCTAAAATCCAGAGATTGTAAAGAGCCACTTCCTGAAGAAGGACCTGAACCAGATTCTCAATGGGGTTTAGTATTTGATGGAGCTTCCAACGTTTATGGACATGGAGTAGGTGCAGTCATTATCACTTCAGAAGGTTCTCATATTCCTTTCACGGCAAGAATTTGCTTTGAATGTACAAACAACATTGCTGAATATGAAGCCTGTATCATGGGTTTTGAAGAAGCCATTGACCTCCGCATCAAAAATCTTACTGTTTATGGTGACTCAGCGTTAGTTATCAATCAAATCAAAGGAGAATGGGAAACACGCCACCCTGGCTTGATCCCATACAAAGACTATGCAAGAAGATTGTTGACTTTCTTCACCAAGGTTGAATTACATCACATTCCTCGGGATGAGAATCATATGGCGGATGCTCTAGCTACGTTGTCTTCAATGTATCAAGTGGGTTTTCCAAACGAAGTACCCAGAATTGTGATCAAGCGACTTGATAGACCATCACATGTGTTTACAGCTGAGGCCAGTTTTGATGATAAACCATGGTACCACGATATCAAGCATTTCCTTCAGACTCAGGAGTATCCTCTTGGAGCAACAGAAAAAGATAAAAAGACTTTGAGAAGATTGTCAGGCAGTTTCTTCCTTAATCAGAATGTGCTCTATAAGAGGAATTATGACATGGTCTTACTCAGATGTGTTGACAAAAAGGAAGCAGAAATGTTGATGAAAGAAGTTCACGAAGGGTCCTTTGGTACTCATGCAAACTGCCACTCTATGTCAAGAAAGATGTTGAGAGCTGGTTACTACTGGTTGACCATGGAATCAGATTGCTGCAAATTTGTAAAGAAGTGTCACAAATGTCAGATCTACGCTGATAAGGTTCATGTACCACCAACCTTTTTGAATGTGATTTCTGCTCCTTGGCCATTCTCAATGTGGGGCATTGACATGATCGGTATGATTGAACCCAAAGCTTCCAACGGACACCGTTTCATTCTCGTGGCAATTGATTACTTCACCAAATGGGTGGAAACAGCTTCGTATGCAAAGGTGACAAAGCAAGTGGTGGTCAGATTCATCAAAAATAATCTCATTTGCCGATATGGAATTCCAAACAAGATCATCACTGACAATGGCTCCAATCTGAACAACAAAATGATGGATGAATTATGTGAAAGTTTCAGGATCGAGCATCACAACTCTTCTCCTTACCGTCCCAAGATGAATGGGGCAGTTGAAGCTGCAAATAAGAATATCAAGAAGATCATTCAAAAGATGGTTGTTACCTACAAAGATTGGCATGAAATGCTGCCTTTTGCACTACACGGATATAGAACATCAGTCCGTACTTCAACTGGGGCAACCCCATTTTCACTTGTATACGGTATGGAAGCTGTGTTACCGATAGAGGTTGAAATCCCATCAATGAGGATACTAATGGAAACTCAGTTGTCAGAGGCTGAATGGTGTCAAAGCAGATACGATCAGTTGAATTTGATTGAAGAAAAAAGAATGACTGCCTTGTGCCATGGACAGTTATATCAAAAGAGAATGAAGCAGGCATTTGATAGGAAGGTTAAGCCGAGAGAATTCAAAGAGGGTGACCTTGTGCTCAAGAAGATGATACTATTTCACAATGATTCTAGGGGCAAGTGGACTCCTAACTATGAAGGACCCTATGTTGTCAAGAAAGCCTTCTCAGGCGGTGCTTTAATTCTTACAAACATGGATGGTGAAGAGCTTCCACGTCCCGTGAATACAGATGCAGTCAAGAAATACTTCGCCTAAAAAATGAAAAGAACAGCTCGCTAAGTTGAAAACCCGAAAGGGCGGCTTAGGCAAAAATGAGCGTCTCGGTGGACTGAAAACCTGAAAGGGCGGTCCAAGCAGAAATTAGAGACATAAAAAAACAAAGAGAATATTATCCCGGTAGATGGAAAACCCGAAAGGGCAATCTAGGCAAAAGTTAGGGATTTCAGGCAAGTAACTGCATAACAGAGATAAGATCATTGAAGTATCAGAATATTTTCAACAGTTCTACAACTTTCTCAAGGCTGCAATACAGGTCAAAAGTGGAAGAGAGAATGATGTCATTGTAGTTCAACGTACCCTTTTTCCACGAAATTACCATTTTCCAATTTGTAAAGATCTATGGAATCACGCTGTTGGCTGATTACCATCCTATCAAATCAATTTGAGCCTTTCTATATTTCTTGGCACTCTTAATTTTCATTTCAATTTACGAAAGTTCTTTTACTTTGACAAATATGTTTTGAAACAAAAGTTTTGAATTAAAAACAGTTTTTGAAAATATAAAGATTATTTATTTTGATTTGTGGACATCAATAAAAGGATTGAGACATGTGGTCCCAGTAATTCTGAAATCATGTGATTCCAACTAGACATGTTCATATTACTATCCTTATATGTATATGATGAAAAATCTCCACAAGTGTCTTGGCAGTAATATTTCTCCAGCAGAGGTTGTGATTCTGGATATCCCCAGCTATGCTTCCTAGTTTTCCTCAAGAGATCATGCAAGAAATATTTCAAGAAGTTTCTTCCCTTCACTTGGGGCATGAAGACTCCCCAGTTAATTGATCATGAAGACTCCCCAGTTTAATTGATCATGAAGACTCCCCGGTTAATTGATCATGAAGACTTTGATCCAGGTTTTAAGTTACAGATTTGGCCTATGGGATTACTACAGGTATTTCCCCAGTAATTTATTAAGGCGGGATCAACAATGTCCCCAGCAGAGGATGAGAAGGAAGATTTGATTTCCCTGAGCAGGAGTAATACAGAGGTCTCCATCCCTCAGCGAGTGAAGAAAGTTGATATTCAGAAACTACAGGGAATCTCCTGTTGTTCTCTGTCCATTCAATAGAAGGATATGTCTCCGCCTCAGTAATGTTTTGTAGTAAAAGAAGAGTGTGTTATGCATTTTAAGCAAATTCAAGAATTGCAGGATTTCTCCTGAATTCTCATTTATATTCAAAGGTCAGACATCACTGTTCCCCGGCAGAGTCTCCTAGAGGAAAGATCTCGTAACTAGATATCAGACACCATAATCCTCTGCAGAGTCTTCAGATACAGAAAGTCTCCATGATAATTAAAGCAAAAAAATCAAGGATAGATTTCCCCTATATTCTTATTCCCTGGAAAGATACCACCTATCCCCAGCGGACTTTATCCCCAGCGGAGTCTTCCAGAAGAATAATCCCTTCTGCATTATCAGCAAATTCAAGAATTGCAGGACTTCTCTTACAATATCATCTTATTTCTAGAGGATAACACCTTGTATCCCCAGCGGAGTCCTCGGAAAGGTCCAATCCTCATATACCTCATGAATTCAAAAACCACAGGGGATCTCCTGTATTTTTGAAGAAGAAGGCATCTCCATTCTTCTACAGAAACCTCAGCAGAGACAGACTTTTAAAGAAACCTGGATATGGTGCTCTTGTACCAATTCCCCAGCAAGTCTTTGTACTACTCCCCAGCGAGTCTCAGTGCAAATCTCCAGCAAGTCCTTATGCAGCTGTTAACATTTTTAGTTATTCCTAGTTTTGTCTGTCCATCATGCATTCATTACTAAATATTCATGCATATCTATGACATATCATGCTTGCATTCATATGCACCTTGTTTCTTGTTTATATTGTGGGTTGAGTCAATCTCTCCATATAGAGTATCCTCATAAGCAGCAAAATACCTTTTATTGGTCATGTTCCCCACAGAGATCTATGCCTCGTTGAAGATGGTTGTTTCAGTTGTAAATCCTGATGAGTTCATTCCTCTTCAGTTGAAGTCTTGTTTGACCGTTTCATTCTAGTTCTATCCTAGTTTGAACCTCGTGTCTCCAGATAAAGCTCAGAAATTGCCAGTAAAAGAAGGCAACAATATAGTCTTTGTGACTCTCATTCAGTAAAACAGACATGACAGATATTGTGTCCAAGTCCTTTATACCTTCATCTTTGAGTTGGTACCCATTTACAAACTTGAGTTACCTACATCCATGAGTGGTAACCTTTGTTATCCCTCGGATAAATTAATTACTATCTCCATCTATGAGTTGATAACATCCTCACAGAAAGTTCCATGGTTCTACCTGCAACTTTGAGCTGGTAGCGTGCTTTCGTCTTTGAGTTTAGCACAGATTCCTTTTGATTCCACCTTCGTCTTTGAGTTGGTGAAGTACCTGCAACTTTGAGCTGGTAATATGCATTCATCTTTGAGCTTGCACAATTTTCCTGTGATTCCATCTTCGTCTTTGAGTTGATGGAGTACCTTCATCTATGAGTAGGGTATGTTTGATCCTTGTTGAACTGATAGTGTGCTTTCATCTTTGAGTCTGCACAGATAACTTCTGATTCCATCTTCGTCTTTGAGTTGATGGAGTACCTTCATCTATGAGTTAGGTACATTTTGTCCTTCCACCGTCATCTTTGAGTCGGTAATGATAAACATCTCCAGGAAAATATGTTCTAAATTATTTTAAACACCTTTGTCAATGAATCGGTGGTTGCCTTCAACTTTGAGTCGGCATTTCTCTGTCTACCTCATCAATGAGTTGGTAGTGTGCATTCAACTGTAAGTCTGCACAATGATCCTTAGATCTGATTCTTCATCTACACCATCATCAATGAGTTGGAATTTGATTTCCCTAGCAGTGTTATTATCAATCTTTTGAAGCTTGCCTTCAACTTTGAGTTGGCATGTCCTGTTTACCTCATCAATGAGTGGGTAGTGAGCTGTTAACCATGAGTCAACGCAGTTCGATTCTTATTGTGCCCTTGTTATACCTTCATCCTTGAGTTGGTATTCATCTTTTCTGTTACCTCCATCTTTGAGTTGGTAATGTACTGTCACATCAGTACTCTTGTTATATTGATCTTTTCCCACTTTCATCTATGAGATAGTGATGTATCGTCATGCATTGAGTCGATATCTCTTTTCCTCCTATTTTCCATCTATGAATAGGTAGTGAATCTTCCCCAGCTGAGTGTTCTCAGTGTTTACCTTCATGCATTGAGTCGGTGTATGTCCTTCCCCAGTAGAGTTTGCACTCCTGTGTCTCTGTGTCTGTCTGTCTTTTGCATCATGCATACATGCATTTACGGTCAAATTTTGTGGCGTTTGTCATATTTAATTACCTTACGCCATTCGATAGCCTCCAGCTATCTGGCCTAAGTTAATTAAATAGGGGCATCTGTCGCACCCCAAAATTTGACTTTGGCTTTGTTGACCACATCTTGATTAATCTCGTTGTCTCGTATTCATCTCAATTTCTTAAACTTCGCGTGACAACTGGTTTGATTAGGTTTTGTGTGTTTTCGTTGCTTACCGTGTTGTATTTCGTTGTTTTAGCAAAACCTGGCCGATATCGTTGCCTCGTATTTATCTCGCTTATCTCTTTTGTGCGTGGCATCACTTCGATTAGGTTTTGTGCGTTTTTATCTATTTAATTGTTTGTTTGTCGGTATTTTGACTGTATTTCGAATATATTAGAGTTTTCGTATTGTCCGATTATTTGTGATTGTGTTTGTCAGTGTTTTCGTGATGTCGTGTTGATTTTATTATTGCCTAGGGTTGTTTATTTAATTACGTGTTGTGCCGTGTGATTTAATCGAGTCTGTTTGAGTCGTGTTGTTGATTTTACTGGTTTACCGGTTTACTGGTTTATTGGTTTTATCAATTTTTCTGTTTTGCTGTGCAAATTGTCATCATTTTTATCGCGTTCGTGTCGCTCGATTTTATCGTATTTTAATCGTGTGCTGTTTAATATTATTTGTGCTTAATATTAATTGTGTTTAGTTGTTAATTAGTTTATTTAATTAGGATTAATATTATATTAGGTTATTATTATTATTATTATATAATATATAATATATATTATTAATTTATGTTAGATATTTTTTAGGTTTCTTATTGTTTAAGTAATCTAAATATATATTATTAATTTATGTTAGATATTTTTTAGGTTTCTTATTGTTTAAGTAATCTAAATATATATTATTAATTTATGTTAGATATTTTTTAGGTTTCTTGTTGTTTAAGTAATCTAAATATATATTATTAATTTATGTTAGATATTTTTTTAGGTTTCTTATTGTTTAAGTAATCTAAATATATATATATAGATGTGGTTAGTAAGAAAGAAGAAGGAAAAAAAAGAAAAGAGGTGGATCAGTAAGGAAAAAAACGTGTGGTGAGAGAAACAGAGAATTGAAAAGAAATATTTTTCCAAACGCATTACCGTATTTCACTTGTTCTTCATTTTCGGTAACCCAAAATCGTCCCGATTATTCACCGAAACACAAAACCGATTTCATATCTTTGAAGTTCGTTGAGTCCAGATCACAAATATCCAAGGTTCATTTCATTCCGGAGTCGTTTCACCGATCAAAAGCGACGTTGAAGTCAGGTACTCATGAAGGCAGCCAGCACTGCGTCGGTGACGGTTTCCAGCTTTCGGTCGATCATTTGGACGATCAGAAGTTCATCCTTTTCACACAAGGTAATATTCTTCACTTATCTCTGAAATCGGCAAAGTTCCGGCTTGCCGACATGTGTTTTAATATATTATTTATCTAAAATATATATATATATATATATATATATATATATATATATATATATATATATATATATATATTTATTTAGATATATAATAGACAAAAAATAATATATATATATATATATATATATATATATATATATATATTTATTTAGATATATAATAGACAAAAATAATATATATATATATATATATATATATATATATATATATATATATATATATATATATATATATATTTAGATATATAATAGACAAAAAATAATATATATATATATATATATATATATATATATATATATATATATATATATATATATATATATATATATATATATATATATTATTTTTGTCTATTATATACTATTTGTCTAAATGTACATATATATTATTTTGTCTACTATATATTTATTGTCTAAAATATAAATATATATATATATATATATATATATATATATATATATATATATATATATATATATATATATATATATATATATATATATATATATATATATATATATATATATATATATATATATATATATATATATATATATATATATTACTTTTGTTTACTAAATATTGTTTATCTTTTATTATTATTTTGCATATATGTTTTATTTAAATGTTAGTTAAATTAATTATTTGTTTAAATATTTATTTTAATTAAATATTTATTTATATCAAATGTTTATTTTGTCTAAAGTAAATGTTTATATTGTTTTTTTTATATTTGTTTATGTTGTTACTAACCGTTTCGTTTCAGTTTCAGCTCGATTAACTCCTCTAACTATTCATAATACTAACTATTCATAGCTAATTGTGTTGTAATAATTTACTTTCTCGCATTTTTTATGTTCTGTATTGTGTGTTTAATCGTATTGTTCACGTTTTATGTAAAAATCGAAAAATCCAAAAAAGAGAAACCCGATGCGATTCCAACGGTCGCCGTTTAAGAAACCCTTTTCACACACTCACAAGCTTACTCTTGGGCTTCCTTATGATGAGCCCATTTATGTATTGTTTCAGGGTTTAGGCTCATTCAAAACTTTTGCCAGCTTTGGCTTTTCAGTTTAAAAACATTTTCAAAAGGACGTGTCAGTCTCGAAGCCTCCCGCCTAGGTCGAGCAAGAGATGGCAAGACACGCCAATCTAAAATCAACAAAACAAACTTTCCCCTTTTCTTTTGGGAGAACTACGTGGATTCTGATTTCTCCATTGCGCCTTGGAGATACGTAGGCATGAAGTCTACGACTTTATCGAGTCCAAAAGCAATAAAATCAAGTTCTTTTCTCATCTCCCCAATCAAACGATCAAAGCGAAAAAAGCAAAGCATTCACATAAACATAAGCAAAAAGGTTCCTGTGGAGTACCACAGATGTAGAGGGTGCTAATACCTTCCCTTTGCATAACCAACCCCCGAACCCGTAACTCTAAAGGGATTTATCGTTATTTTTCCCTTCCTCTTTTTGGATAAAATAAAAGACGGTGGCGACTCTTGCATTTAAAATATTTTTCAAACGGGTTAAGTTCAATCAATACTTAATCTCGTGAAAAATCTCGCCGCGACATTATCCCCCTAGGCGCCTCAGCTTGGAGAATAATTCAGCTAACGGGGAAGTGTATAATGGCCTTTGTAATGTAGCACCCATGCCATTTCTAGCCATAATCCTTTCGACAATATTTGTCAAATTATTTTCCACCTCCAAGTCTTCTTGTCGGTGTTGGTCGACGATTTGATCAGCATCCTGGTGTCGGTTGACCATTACCATCTAGTTACGTCCCGCAACTCCTGATTCGACGCCTTGATGTTGAAGGGGTCTAATGATTTGTCCTTCGTGGACTGTCTCCTCCTCCGCTACCCCTATCTCTATCTGCACAGGAACAGTCGGTCTAATCATTGGCGTCATCTGTCGGGCCGGTGCCCCCAGAAAATTGCATAAACGCGTCAATTGGTACGCCACTTGTCTCTTTGTTTCAGCAGATTCTTGTATTAGTGGATTGAAGACTGTGCCCATCTGGTTGGTCAACATGTTAACCAATTCATGGTTACTATCATCCATTTGTTGTCTCAACACCGCTACTGAAGTGTTCGACGGCGGCATGGTTCTGTTCTGAGTAGTGTTCCTTATGTTGCCCCCTTGTGCTGATCCTTGCAAGGGAGAATTTGTATTTGAAAACAGTGTTGCACTGGATGTCGACTAATATCCTGGCATTAAGGAATACGGTATTCCATAAAGCGGATTTGTGGTGCCAAAGCGAGGCACATAAGGTTTGAACGTCGTTATCGTTGATCCTGAACCCCCCGGTGGAGGTTGAGGAATTCTTGTTCCAACCGCACCCGTAGTCGACATGGTAAGGGCTGCACTTGTCGTCGGTGGCAAAGTGACAACCTGTGAAACTACTGTTTCCGTATTGGATAAAGTCCCTCGTGGAACTTCATCAGTGTTAGTTTCTGACATTTTCGCACTACTTCGTGGCTTACTATATAGCTTGCCACTTCTAAGTTTCATGCAATTTCGCAACTGCTCTAGCACCGTCCCACTGGGCGTGCCATTATGTTTATTGTGGAAATTGGTAAACAACCGCTGGTCCTCCCTAGGCTTTAAAACGAAGGGTTACTTGCAGGATCGACCAGTTGATCCTGGGACATGTGCTAGTGCAAGTGAGGCTTGTCCAGACTTCGACGGAATGACTTTGTGAGGAACGGCTCCTAACAAAGTGTCGAACAAGCGTAGGGTTTTTCCACACGAACGGTTTTAAACAATGTTATCGCCTATAGGTGACTCATGACCGACACCGCTACAACATTCAAAAGAGGTATATGACGAACACGCTTTTGGTGAACTCTATTATCGTAATAGAATCAGTGTCGACAACGTAAACGACAATGTAAAATGATAACTCAAAAGTAAAAGAAATTAAGATAAAATGTTCAACGGGAACAATTGAAAAGTAGGGAAGTTGCATTGAAATAAATGTGGTGATTCACGTACATAGCACTCTCAGAAAAAATTCTTGCTTCCTCGCGCTGGGAATGGGAAGTTTTCTTACAAGTGATTTCGTAGTACAAAGTGAACACCTCGAGCCCCTTGTGGGATACTCCTATTTATACTAAACTAGAGGAAACTACTCATAAGCTAACTCCTAGAAACTAGCAGATGTTATGACACACGATCTGCATAACCGCTGCACCCATGTCTTGCTAACTGCTCCACATTATGGCGCTCTTATTCCTTTTTGAACTGCTATTTTATTTTAAATTTCAAATTTCTCCCGCCCAGACGTTATGGCGAAGCTGTCTTCTGCATATTTGACTATAATTCTTTAAGTCCCAAACCTCGCGTTGGTCGACATAATGGCCTGTCGACGGAGCCAACTTTCCCTGTCGGCTTCGTCCTTTGGTTTGTTTCTCCTTTCTTGCTTGCTTCCAACATCTCTTTATCTTTGGTAGGGTATGATCCCCACATTCATAGGACTCTTTCATTACTCGTGTTTTCAACCTGCCTTAGGAATATTTCATGGTAACACCAGGCCATATGGAAGGGGTCCATCGGGAATGCTCGAAGAAAGATACCTTGGATTTCAGTGCAAGGAGATTGCTCGGTGGCAATTTCCAACTTCCGCTTTGCATCTTTGTTCCTAAGGAAAGACTAGATGGACCTATCAACAAACACCATCTTCGTCCGACTATAACTCCATACCAGAGGAAAGTCGACCAACCAATACATATCAGCAAGAAAATGCAAGATGGAGCACCTTAGACACCACCCAACTTGAGACACCTCAAAGTACAAACTACATGGTCTGAAGCCTCGATGAAGAATAACAACCAAAGACCCCGAACACCGTCCAGTCGTTATGAGGTCGTTGTCAAGGGTTGTCCACTCTGTGGTAGCCTGGAAATTTTAGCTAATGATTTCAACAAAGGATGCTAATGACCACGTTTGAAAATTCTAATTGTCAATAGCCTTAAACATAGCTTTGACATATTAATTATGTCGAGTAAAGATGGTTCGACTAACTTGTCAGATGATCTAGGATATATTATATTTTAACACCCATAAAGCTTGGTTTAGAAGAGTCTCGGGAACAGATCCAAAAGATTATGATCACCCTCTCTTTAAAACATGTTCAAAATCTAGAAAAGGTTAACATTAATCAACACTTAGACATAGGGATGAGTTGTTGAGGTGTCTAGTTCAACACATTCACGCGATTGTTAGGGACTTAGAATATTATTGTCTAAATATTAAGTTATTTGAATGTGTTTCGACACCACAATAGAAGTTGACCAAAGGCAATTAGGGAATTCAAAGGCAGTTATTAGCATGATGGGCAGTTTGCAGCAGTTTTAACATTGAAGATGCGTGGAAGAAAATTGGAAGACTGAAGTCCGCGTAAGGGGATACATGTCGAGTTTTGTGGAGATAACTGTTGTCGATGGTTAACATTGTATTAGTATATAAGTCAAGTTCATTGATGTAATCAAGGTTACAAAATTCATTTATTCTCTATAGATCTAAAGCATCCAAGTCACAAAGAGAAACAATTCATGAGAAATGTATGATTTTGCATCCTCTCTTTAAATTCTTTAAGGCTTTTCAATTAAAGCATTTAATTTTATGACATTTATTATGCTTTTTGTCTATTTTCTTCTTTCAAAGAAATTTTGCATTATTTCAATTAGAGGTTATGTTCAGTTTATCAATATTTAAACATTTAAGTTCCAATCACAAACACTTACACAAATTATCCTTGAGATTTTTTCGAGTTTAATCTCTTAAGTGAACCAAACTTGTGATTGTTTACAAAAATATACCAATGAACAAATAGACATGCCTAGTGGGACCCCTTTTGTGCAAGAAATCCTAACTTATGCCTAAAAGTGTTGCGTCGTGTATTGTTTATTTTGTTCTTAATACATGAAATGTCTTGAACTGTCAAGTGTTTTGCGTCCGAGGAATGGTAAAAATCATTCTGAGATGACTCATCCAATGTAAAAAAATCATCCCCCTCTCCAGAACAATGACCCAAACGTGGAAGAACAAACAGTCGGATCGACGATTGGTAATGCAGGAACTTCAATAATCGTTGGAGAAACCCATAATATTATAAGTTAAGTGTTAGTTCCGACGATATCACATAAAGTGGTGGTTTCACCACTACAAGTAACAAGTGTTCAGACTACTCACATGATTACACATAATATGATAAGAGACCAAAGGCCTTGTTTTCCCCTAAATTTTACCCCACCCTATGGTGGTACGGAATATCGTTATGGCATGCCAACAACGATGATGGCAGACTTACAAACTAGTGCATCTACATATGCAGATAATGCAATGGTTGTTGCATCCTCTATCAATCCATACTTAGCATCATTATTTTCTATAAGTAATCCTAGTCGAATGGTGCAACCACAAGGATGGTTAGGACATTTCCCTCAAGTTATGAGATCTTTGAACACTAGTCCCATCTAGTATGTGAGGAAACTAATGGATGAAAATAACAATGACATGGTTAACATGCTTACACATAAAATTGACATTGCTAAGTAAATACTCTTCCACCACAGTTGAAAAATGGATAACATGACCATTAACCAACCGTGATTAGGTAAGGTGTGGTTGTAAGTATGTTGATTTCCACCACGGGTGCCCGAGCGTAGTGAAACTAGGTATTGCGCTACCTATCACAATGGTTATTTTCTAATTAACCACTAGATTAAATTCAATTTAAAGGCTATGATTTAGAGTAAGATAAAAAAACTTACTTTTGGGATAAGTTCATCCCCAATCTAATATATATATATATATATATATATATATATATATATATATATATATATATATATATATATATATATATATATATATATATATATATATATATATATATATATATATATATATATATATATATATATATATATATATATATATATATATATATATATATATATATATATACTCTTGCAACTCCTCTATGCCTTTAATAGTGGCTGATTTGACCATTACTAAGGACATAGGTCTTTTATAAGCGTATGCCATGTTGAATTCTTTTGCTCTCTTCTTCACCCAACTAGTGTAAGACTCCAAAGCTAAATAATCCTTCAATCCAGGCTCATTTTTTCCTTTCCTATGAACATTGTGCCAAGCACGTATCATCCTAGCTTTCAAACCTTGAGTGTCTTTTCCTTCCTGGAATAATAAACCTTATAACAAAGTGTTATTAGGTTTGTCCTTCATGGAGAACCCAAGTTGACGTCTTGTCAGAGCCGGATTGTAGTTGATTCCCCCTTGTGTACCAAGAAGAGACACATTAGAGAACTCCCCACAACTATCAATAATCTCAACATCGTCGTAAATAGAAGAATACCAAGCTATGTTATCATTGGTGAGAGACATAAGTCTTTGATACCACCTTAAACAACCCTTGTTTTCTTTGAAGATGAGAGATTACGGCAAGTGCGAAATAAACCACTTATACAGTAAAGGCACACAAAAGGCAATAATTACACCCCCTTTAGAAGTCCTATGATGAATGGAGAAATAAGTATCACAGAAAAGTTGGAACCAAATTTCTAATCAAGAAGATCCTCATAGCACTAACATCAACAAAATTGTCAATCTTGGGAAACAAAACCAAACCATAGATGAGTGAGGCAAGAATAGTTTCAAAGGCCACCATGCTACTAGCATTAGCAAAACAAAAGGCTTACTCAATTAAGAACTTTGAAGTCAACCCTCTGATACCTGCTTTGACATTGATATTGGTATCTATGTTATATTTCTTCAGGTGAATGGCTTCAGCAAAAACTCGAGATTCAAGAATTCCTTCCACCCCACTAAAAGGAACTCTATCAAAAACCGGTATACCCAAAAGATAAGCATACTCCTCCATGGTGGGAAACAAATGATAATCAGGGAAAGTGAAACACCGATAGACAGGATCTTAGAACTGAACCAAAGTATAGAGAAGACCATCCTCAACATCAGTAGATAAAACATATAAAAGTCTTCCAAAACGGTCTCTGAACCCTTAGGATCATCCATAAAAGATGCTAGCTTCCTTAATTCCATGAGATCATGACATCTGAAACTGTATTTCCGAGTATTCCTCCTTCTAATATCCATGACCAAAATATCTACGATGTTTATAAAGAGAGTGTCTAAGTTCCTTGAAAATTGAGAAAAATTCTTATGAATGCGATGAGTGCATGATACAACAATCACAAACAAGATCAAACAAGGCACACAAACAAGGTCCAAAGGTTCGGAGTCACAAGCATGGAGCCAAGGGTAAGAACCAACCCGTAATGTATGCACTAAGGGTATAATCACTTGTAGAACAAGGTTCTAAAAAGTTCCTAGAGTCATAATTCCATCTTTTGGGTATTGCCAACTTATACAAATACTCGTCAATCAATAATATTATCAAGAGAAACTCGTCCGAGTGTAGTATCACGTAACAACTAATTCAAGTCCACACTAGAATAGCCACTGCACCACATCCTAAAAGGCCAAGATGGGTTAAGGGTTTTAAGGTCCTCAGCTTCTCGGGCTCCTAGGTCAGAAAAAGTAATGCCAATTATGACTACTCGTGTGACATTAGTAATTCCAAAGGGGCCTCCATTGAGTGGGGGATCTCAAGTCAGCTTATTAAGGATTAACTCCATGTAACCCAAACATGACTATAACACCCTCCTATCATAAGATCTCTCAAGTCCGGGTATAGAGATTATCTCACCACACAAAGATCACCAAGCACTAGACAGAACAAACAACAACATACATAATATATGCACAAAAATAAAGATGGGCTTAACCCACTAGGGACTACTCCCCAGCAGAGTCGCCACTATTCTATAGCGGTAAAATTTTTGAGATTAATCTATCAATTAGCTTAACTCATAAATCAAGATTCGCCATCACGCTTTTATTATTTCCAAAGGAAAAGGGAAAAAGTACGAACAAAACCCGAAGAAGTTTTAAGACAAAAACTAATAAAAAGAGAACAAGGGTTCGGGGGTTAGTTATACAAAGGGAAGGTATTAGCACCCTAAACATCCATGGTACTCCATGGGAACCTCTTTGAAAATGTTCCTTTTGGTTTGAAAATGGGTATTGTTTGCAAAAGATTTGAGAGATGGGAAAAGAATTTTTTTTTATGATTTTTGTGTTTGCCAAGACCTTTCAAAGTCTCGTGCCTACGTACCAACAAAGTGCAATGAGGATCAAAACCTCGTAGTTCATGGTAAAAATAACAAAGATATTTGCATCATCTTGAGAAGGGCTCCAACTTGGATAAGGATCAAAAAGTATTCCAATAACTCTCTTAGATGGAAAAGAATTATCATCAATAGTATGGAGATAATAGAATTATATCTCAACCATGGAAATGACTTGTGTCTAATACCTTGAGAAAAGTTTTAAAAGGAAAAGGGCACAAAGGGCACAAAATGATTTGAGTGAGTTATGAATTTTTTAAGTCTTTTGAAATTGGCCTAAATATGCTTAAGATGAATTAGCATTTATTAAAAAAAGGTTTTGAAAATCTCTTGACAAAAGTCAAGGTTTATTGAGAAAATGGTTCAAGTTAGAAAATAAGAAGATTTTGAAAAAGAGAGAAGATTTTGAAAATTAAAGAAGGGGAAAAGAAGAAGAGACTATCCTAGAGCATAAAGTAAAAGCTAAGGAGGAAATATCTAACCCAAAAAATAGCAAGCTTTATGACATAAGTCAAGCAAGAATTCCCTCCTTTGGATTAAGCCTCAAGCAATCCAGAATAAGCAAATAATAATTCATCTATCAGATGAAACCAGAGTAGCTCAACCAAGTCTCCAAAGGAAGTCAAAAATAAAAGGTACCAGATGGATTCTAACGTCCCACATCACAAGTCCCAAAGCAAAAGTCAAGATCATAATTCTAAGTCCATAACTCCATAATGATGCCAAGGGTAGTAACCACAAGTCCATGAATCAGGATAACCAAGTTTCATTTTAGGCTTTTTCTTTACAAAGATATGAAAGTAAAGTCCAAATGGATAAATAACAAATGACATAATTGTAAGACCCCAATTTTGACCCTAAGATCCCTCATGCTATCTCATCATAAGCATTAGCTTTGGGATCACACCTTGGCATCCTCCTTACCCCTCATTCACTGGGTTTGCATTAGAAGAGATCACCAAGCACTTTTAACTGTGTCATACTTTATATTTCATTATTTACTAACCAAAATACGAAAAATATGTCAATTTATAGTTTAACTCCTTTGTAGGTAGTGTGTGTGATCACTTATGCTCCATCAAGCTCATATCTAGGGTTTGAGACCCTTAATGCAAGGAGACTAATCAAGAGATGGTTAAAACTGTCTTTAGACACCATATATGGGTCCCCATGATATTCATATATCATTTTGATCAAGATATCATCAAGAGTTTGAAGCTTGTTTGCCTTGGAAGCCCTAATTCATCTGGTATCTTGTGTGACTTTCTCAACAAGTTTCTTCATCATTTGATAAAATATTTCTATGGATACTTCATATTAAATCATCTTACACATATATGATCCTCCATGAGTCCGAAAAATCAATAGAATGTCAATCTAGCAAGATGGTTCATGTTGGTTGACAAGAGAAAGTCAACTGGTCAAAACTGGGGTTCCCTACACCCTATCTCCTACAATTTTTATCATATGAAAATGATTTTAAGAGAAATGTTACTCGTAATGACATTAAAAACAACTTTTATGTTGAATTCTAGAGCTTGTTTTGCTTGGAAAGTCATTTTTCATGGTGAAAGATTATAGGTCATTTTGTCTGAACCCTAGTTAGTAGGTCAACTCCCCAAGATCATAACTTGCTCATTTTTTATTAAGTGAAATCCATTAAAATTCCATGATTAAATTCAAGATGTCCTCTTAAAACTTTATGTTTGGAATAAGTTCAAATTCAACTTGAAAATTCATATGCCAAGAGGAAACATTATAGGTCATTTTGGGCTATTACCATTGAACAAGTGATTTTCCTCAACTTATAAAATGCATAACTACTTAATTCCAAATCCAAATGAGGAAAAATTTGTGACCAAATTTAAGAGGTTTGAAATAGCTACAACTTTTATGAAGGAATTGTTTCTATTTGAGGTCCATAACAAAAGTTATTCAAGGTGGAAGAAGTATACATTTGACTTGGTACTTAGAAAAATTTCATTTATGTTTGATTTTCCAAACTTCCACATTAAAATTCATAATGATCCATGCTTCAAATGGAAAAGTGTTCAACATTAAAGTTGTTCCCCTTGATATAACCTTTACAAAAAGTCCAAGATCATCTCATTTGGATCAATATTGAAGGACTTGCGCATGGGTGTGATGCATGGTACAATTTGGAAGTTTCTCATGTTCAATTTCATTTCAACATTGCATGGCTTAATGCATTGCTTCCAGCATCACATGTGCACGATTTTGGACACTTTCCAAACATTCTTTGGGCTTTGTACACGCCCATGCAAGCTCATGATGCAATTGTTGTTTTTGGATTTAAAATGAAAGTGTGTAGAAAGCCTTTGAATTGGCTATAAATACAAGTGCAATGAGCTCAGAACTTAATGAATATCTTGCCCAAGCTTTTCCAAGACGATTCAAACCCTTCACTCAATAGAAATTCTTGAAGATTTCATTGAAATCAAGTTTGAATTTCACCTTCCGTTTTGAAATTCAAACACCAAGAATTCATTGCCATTTCCATCTCAATTGATCACTGCAAGCAAGAGGAAGAGGAATCAAGCAAATCTAGATCAAGATCAAGCAAATTTGAAGCAACTCGAAGGTGAAAATTCAGAAACTTCATCCATTTGACTCTCTCTTAATTCTTCAGTATTCTTTGTGATTTTTGGTTTGCTGAAGTCCTACCAATGTAGGCAACAAGATTGAGTTGCTTGAAGGTCAAATCGAAGCAACTCAGATTATGAACCTCAAATTTCAAATCCATGTATCTTTCAATATACTTGGAATTAGAAGAAATGGAGGTAAGATTCGTGCTCATGAGCATTTTTCTTTAAATTAGTGTATTCATTTTTCATTTTTCATGAAGTTTTGGTTGGACCAGTCTGATGGTCCTCGCCGGAGAAGATGAACGGGGCTAAGGCTCTAATAGTGTGTTGGCATGACATGAACCATATGATCTTGGTCCAACGTTTTAATATGAACCATTCTTCCTGATTACCACGCTTGTACACGCGTTGACTACAGAACATGATGGAAGCGCGCGCTCGGCCATCAGATCTGCCACCTCAATTAATGAGGGAGATCTGATGGCCCTTGTTTTTTTGAATTTCTTTTTATTTTCTGATTTTTCATTTAATCCATTTATTTTGTTTAATTCATATTAATTTCATTTTTAATCCAAAAAAAATGGGGTTTCACCAAAAAATTTTAAATATTTTTCTCTTTCATTTTCTGAATTAAAATTATTTTTTGAATTAATTTTGATATTTTTTATGAATTAAATGTTTTTGTGCATATTTTTAATTGTTTAAAAATACTCCTGACTTTTCAAAAATCATGAAATTTTTTGTCTAAGGTTCTTTGACCTTGGTTTGATCAAGGATAAATCTCTTGCCCATTTATTTGGTGTTTTGAAGAGGTTTTAGGTTTTGACCAAACTAATTTGTATTTTAATGCATTTTAATTTGATTTTTTATTGATTAATTGTGTAAAAATTATGTTGAGCCATTTTTATGGTCTTGTGATGTTTGACTATTTGCTTGGGCCTTGGTCAAGGTTGATTTGACTTTTATTGGATTAAAATCATTGGGTTTAGGGGATTGATGAAATGTACATTTCATCTCACAAAATGAATGAATGATTTTAATTTGGCAAAATTCCTCCCATGATCAATTTGTGTTTCTCTCATTTCCCCATTCACTTTCATCTTCATTCCCATTCTTTCCTATCCCTTTCATTGACCAATGAAATCTCAACCTCTTAAGGCTAATTGGTTCATCAATGACCTTGTGTCAGATGAACCAATATAAGTATGGATGATATAGGTTTATCCCTTTTGATCTTTTCTTTTAAGTGTGTGGTATGTTTTAGGCTTTTTGGTTTATTATATCAAATCTCTAACACACACTAGCACCTAAATTTTTATTGCCCAGCCTCAGATAGTTGTGACTTCTACATAAGTCCAATTACGATTGCTTAACATAGATCTAAATTTGACCCTAAAGGCATAACATTCTAGTAAGTGAGATTCTAAGTCTCTCATCTTTCATGGTATTGTGTGGAAACTTGGCCTTTTTTTATTCCTTTGGAAGTTGTGTTGGTTCAAGAATTCATGCTTGTGAATAGATGGTTGCGTGTTCTCCAAAGAATGACTTAATCAATTGAAAAGCAAAACACCACTAACATATAATTAACCTTGACTAACATTTGACTAACTTTTATTAATATCGCTTTTACTTTCAAGTCATTTACTTTATGAAATTTAATTTTTAGTCATTTGCCATTCATTGTCATTTACATATCATTTAACTTGTTTATGTTTATGCCATTTTCTCTTTGCTCATTTGAGCCATATATTGTGATTGTATATATTTGTTTGTGTATTTTGTTTGTGCTTGTGGTCTTAGGGCCTTAAAAGACCTAATGAACAACAAAAACCCTAAAAAGGTTTAAGTGGACTGTTGAGCTTGATCTGATCTTTTGGACTTAAGATTAGGCAACATTCCCTATGCAAAAAGAACTTGGCCAATGCTAACATTCTGAGACCAGGTTATTGAGAACTGAGCCTTCATCTGATGCAAGTCTTGGGATTTATTTGAACTCATTTGATACATTGTCTGGATGCCAACTGTTATTTTGATCTTGTGTCTAATGCCTTATTCTGAGTTGATCAACGAGTATTTTATCTAATACATGAGAAGACAAAGAAGACTGTTAGTTATGGGATTTGCTTGCTTGGATGTGGCCATCTTTATTTGATGCCTTGATCTTCATGATGTCTGATATTGCTAATTGCTTGCTGATTATTGGTTGATTCAAAGTCCAAAGGGAAAATGGGTTTTCTATATGACATTCTTGTCTGTTGGATTGCATCCCATTGGTCAGATCTTTTCAACTCTTAACTTTTAATTTTATGCTTAGGATAGTCTCTTCATCTTCTCCCACTTCTGAAATTTCAAAACCTCTTACCCTTTTCAAAAACCTTCTTTGCTTGTGATTTCAAACTTAGACCTTATTTCAAAATAGAAACTTTGGCCTTATGCCATTGAATTTTCAAACTCTTTTCTTAAATCAAACTTGTAAATGAACTTAACCGTATATGACTTAAAATTTCAAAAGACAAAAAGAACTAACATTCATTCAAACTTTTGGCCCCTTTGTGCCCCTTTTATTAAATTTTTTGATTAAAAGCAACTCACCCATTTTGAAATTATTACCACGAACTACAAGGATTTGATCCCTCATTTTTATGTTGGTACGTAGGCACAGGTCCGGAGGTCTTGTGAAACACAAAAATATAATCAATGAGTTCTTTTCTCATCCCCACACTCTATTTTTTCTCAAACATCATTTTATACCAAACACACATACACACATACAAAAGGGCTCCCTAGGAGTACCTAGGACACTTTGGGTGCTAACACCTTCCCTCTATGTAACCAACCCCCTTACCTGTAAACTCTGACATTTTATTAGTTTTGATTTGAAAAATTCTTATCTTTGGGTTTTATTGACGTTAAGTTTATCCATAGATTAATGGTTATGAATTTACTGCTACAGAAATTAAGTTGTGACTCTGCTAGGGAGTAGTCCTCAGTGGGTTTAGCCTACTTTTTTATGTGTATATATTTGTATATTTGATGTTTGTATATATGTTTTTATGATATAATTTGTCTGTTGTGCTTGGTGATCTCTGAGTGGTGAGATAAGTTATAACCTAACTTGAGTGCAATTAAGATAGGATGATGGTATAATCATGTTCAACTTATGTGGAGTAGTCCTTAACAAGTTGGCTTGAGACCCATCTACTCAGTGGAGACCCTTTTGGAGTTACTAATGTCACACAAGTTATTTGTGGTTAGGCATTACTTTCTCTGATTTGGGGTCCGAGAAGCTGAGGACCGTAGAACATTTAACCCAACTTGGCCTATTTAGGACGTAGTGTGGAGACTGTTCAGGTGTAGACCTGATAACAGTTGTTACACGATACTACACTTAGACGAGTTTCTCTTGAGAATATTATGGGTTGATGAGTAAGTCATCCTAACCTATAATATCCGATAGATGGGATTAAGACTATGGGAAATTTTTAGAACATGATCTACAGGTTTTTATCCTTAGTACACTCCTTTAGGATGGGTTTTAACCTGACTCCATGCTCGCGACTCATAACAAACCCTTTGATTCTTGGTTGATCCGATCAAGTCTTGTCAATATCAATGGAACTTGGGTGTTGATAAGGTGAAAACCATAATCCACCAAAATGGATGATTGATCTTGATGATGAATTGATCCATCCCTTGACCTTTATTTGTGTTTTCCTTATGTGTGATCCCCTGTTTGTGATTGTTGCCTTCATGCGTTCATGCACATCATAACATTCATCACAAAAATAAATTTCAAGGAATTGAGGTCTTATTTGCAAATATTTTCAGACCATGGATTGTGGATGAAAGAACACTAAGAAGTACAATTTTAGATGTCCTGATGTGAAAGAGCTAAGGAAGTTATCAGCCCTTGTATTAGATCCCTTGGACTCCAAGCAACACCATGGGAAGCTTTTGTCAGTATTATCTACTGATGTGGTTGAAGGACTCTTAAGTGTGTTGGTTCAGTTTTATGACCCTTTCTATCGTTGCTTCACTTTTCCCGATTATCAGCTTATGCCTACGTTAGAGGAGTATGCCTATCTCTTGGGAATACCTGTTTCTGACAAGGTGCCTTTTAGTGGATTGGAGGAGATTCCCAGATCTCATATCATAGCCAAAGCTCTTCATTTGAAGAAGTTTGAGATTGAGACTCATTGGGTGAAGAAAGGAGGAATGTTTGTATTTACTTTTGAGTTCCTCATTGGAAAATCCACTGTCTTTGCTCAAGCCGGTAGTGTGGATGCTTTTGAAGCCATCTTTGTGTTGCTCATCTATAGTTTGGCTTTGTTCCCTAACATCGACGGTTTTATTGATGTTAACGCCATTAGAATCTTCTTGATTGGGAATCCTGTTCCTACTTTGTTGGGTGACATGTATTTATCTTTGCATTTGGGGAATTCTAAAGGTGGTGAGACTATTGTGTGTTGTGTTCTTCTTCTGTACAAGTGGTTTGTTTTGCACTTGCCTTAGACGTCTGCTTTTATGGAGAACAAACAATGTCTACGGTGGTCCCAGAGACTTATGTCTCTCACTAATGATGATATTGTTTGGTATGAATCTAGATTGGGTAGCTTGGATATTATTGACAGTTGTGGTGAATTCTCTAATGTGCCTCTCATTGGTACGCAAGAAGGAATTAACTACAATTCTGCTTTGGCTCATCGGCAACTTGGGTTCCCCTTGAGAGACAAACCTAATAACACTCAGTTAGAAGGTCTTTTCTATCAAGAGGGTAAAGATCCCCAACATTTGAAGAGAAAGATAATACATGCCTGGCATAAGGTGTATAGGAAAGGAAGATTCGAGCTTGGTCTATACAACCGTGTAGCTTTGGAAGCTTACATTACTTGGGTGAAGAAGAGAGCCTCGGGGTTGAAGATGTCGTATGCTTATGAAAGACTTATGTCTTTGGTTGTGGCTGAGCCATCAACTCTCCCTAACCAAGATATAGAGGAGTTGGAAGATGCACTCACCAAGATGAAGCAAGAGAGAGATATGTGGGAAGAGCGGTTTCATGCTTTGAGCCGAAAGCATGAGGATTTGCATCTTGAGTCAAAGGACAAGGACGCGCTTATTGAACTTCTTGAAGATCGAGCAGTGAAGAGACAGAGAGAGGTAGAGGGTCCATCTTCCTCTAGTATGCCTTAACCTTTAGGTGCTTAGAAGAAGATTGTTGATCAGCTTGTCCTTGAGAAGACTCAGATGAAGACATCTTTTGAGTCCGAGATTCGACGCATCCGAAGGAAGTACGTGTCCGCGGACAGATCATTTGACATTGTTGCTAAGGGATCCTTAGGATGATTATTTTCTTTTTCTCTTGTATTTGTACTTTGGTTTCTGAAATTGTATTTAGTGTAATTCTTCCAAAGTTTATGAATAAAAGGAGATTTTATGGCCAATCGAGTTATTATTGTTATTATTTGAATATATGTTTGCAAATAGAACTTCATATGTTTCTTGAAATTAAAAAAAAAACATTGCATTTCATGCATCATTTGCATAGCAGGTTTTCTTCCGCTAGATGTCTTATCGGTTATTCTTCTGTACTTTAGCCAACCCGACTCCCCGATATAAAACTCGCGCCAATCAACCCTAGATCATGGAAAATTTGGAACAAGAAAATAGAGAGTTAAAGGATGAGATTGCATGGTTGACCTCTATGATGGAGTCTGGTCTTGCTGCGTAGAATCAATCTTCACCAACTCCTGCAACTCCTCCCGAGAGGACTGTCATTTCTAAGGTTGCTACCTCGACCGTTACCATTGCTACCAACCAATCTGGTCCTTCTATGCCTGCTGGATTCCCTTGGGGAATTCCATCAAATTTTATGCCTCAAGGGTATGCACCCATTTTTGTTTTTCTACCGGCATCTAGCCCGATCATGTCTGTGCCTCCTCCAATTGTTCATACTTTGCCTCGTGTTGAGGACACCATCTACCATTCTGAGTCATCTGAGGGCCCAGATGTATATGAGAAGATGGACAAAATGAAGGATCAGTTCCTTGAGCTACGAAAGGAGTTGAAGGCGTTGAGAGGAAAAGACATGTTTGGTAAGAGTGTTGCTGAGCTCTGCCTGGTACCGAATATGAAGATCCTGATGAAGTTCAAAGTCTCTGAATTTGAAAAATATAAGGGAAATACTTGTCCACTAAGCCACCTTGTTATGTATGCCAAAAATATGTCAACTCAAACTGATAATGATCAGTTGCTGATTCACTACTTTCAAGACAGCCTGAGTGGTGCTGCTTTGAGATGGTATATGGGGTTAGACAATGCAAGTGTCCGTACTTTCAACGATTTGGGTGAAGCTTTTGTTAAGTAGTACAAATACAACATTAATATGGTGCCTGATAGAGACCAGCTGAGGTCTATGTCTCAAAAGGATAAGGAGTCATTTAAAGAGTATGCTCAGAGATGGAGGGAACTTGCTGCCTAGGTTAATCCTCCATTGGAAGAGAAAGAGATAATAAAGATTTTCCTGAAGACCCTGAGTTCATTTTATTATGAACGTATGATTGCCAGTGCCCCCAGTGACTTTACCGAAATGGTAAATATGGGAATGAAGTTAGAAGAGGAAGTCCGTGAAGGACATCTATGTAAGGAAGAAGCATCGTCCAATATGAAGTATGGGAGTGGTTTCTCCAAGAAAAATAAGGGGGAAACTAATTCAGTATCTGTGGGGAGGCAAAGGAGGCCTCATGTCAGAAGGATTTCTCAACCGCGTCAGTATCAACATCAAGTTTCTTCAGTGATTCCTGTATGTTCCAATAATTCCAACAATCAATCTGTTCTGATTCAACAACAACAACGTCAACAACAAATGCAACAAAGAACCAACTATAATAACAACAATAATAACCAGCAAAAGTTTGAGAGGAAGAAGGTCTCCTTTGACCCTATTCCTATGTCCTACGCAGAATTATATCCATCTTTGGTTATCAAGAACCTTATTCAACGCAGAAATCCACCTCAAATTCTCGATTCACTCCCATGGTGGTCCAAACCTGAACTCCGTTGTGCCTTTCACTAGGGAGCCCCTGGCCATGACATTGAGAACTGTTACCCGCTGAAGTACGAAGTACAAAAGCTCGTGAAAAGTGGGATGGTGTCCTTTGAGGATCGTGCGCCTCATGTGAAAGCTAATTTGTTGCCTGCTCATGGTAATGCTACTGTCAACATGGTGGACAGCTGCCCAGGGAATTTTTGAGTTTTTGATGTACGACGTATCCGTAGGTCATTGGTCAATCAGTGATTGTGAGCATAACCATTATGGTTGTACAACCTGTAGTGTGAACCCTCGTGGGTATACGATTGTCAAGAGAGATATCCAGAAGTTGATGGATGAGAACGTAATCAGATTCAATAGTCGAGGGATATAGATGATATGAATGTGATCATGCCTGTGTTCAAGACCCCTGAGCGGATAGTAATCCAATTTGATAGCAGCAACAACAACATCGTTAATAGATCAGTATCGCTGTTGGTAATACGGTTAGCGGGCCCTGTTCTGTATGCCTCCGATAAAGTTGTGCCTTATCAGTATAATGCCACCATGGTGGAGAATGATCTAGAGATTCCTTTACCCGTAGTAGATTCTGTGGTGAATATAGTTGATATTGCAAAGGTGACCCGTAGTGGTCGCGTCTTTGGTACGGTCATTCCGAAGGAGATAGATGATATTTCAATTAGTAAGAAGGCAGAGGTGCCAGTGGCAAATCCAGTTAGTGCTCCAGTATGTCAGTCTGGTGAATCCAGAAAGGTGAAGACTAATGACGATGATGAAGTTTTGAGGTTAATAAAGAGGAGTGAGTTCAATATGGTGGAGCAGTTGCTCCAAACCTTGTCAAAGATTTGGGGTTGTCTCTATTAATGAATTCTGAGGCACATAGAGAGGCATTGCAGAAGGTACTTGAGCAAGCCTATGTTGAGCACGATGTGACTGTGGACTAGTTTGACCACATTGTTGCTAACATCACTCTTTGCAATAATTTGAGTTTTTATGACGAAGAGCTTCCTGGGGGAAGGTAGAAATCACAACCTAGCACTCCATCTTTCGATGAACTGCAAGGAGGACGCTCTGTCCAACGTATTGGTCGATATTGGTTCGCCTCTGAACGTGCTTCCAAAGTCAACTCTGTCCAGACTTTCTTATCATGGTGCCCTTATGAGGTACATTGGCGTGATTTTAAAAGCGTTTGATGGTTCCCGTAAAACCGTCATTGGTGAAGTGGACCTTCCGGCTAAGATAGTTCTGAGTGATTTTCATATTACTTTCCAAGTAATGGATATCCACCCGACCTATAGCTATTAATTGGGAAGGCCATGGATTCATGAAGAAGGAGCCGTGACATCTACTTTACACCAGAAGCTTAAATTTGTAAAGAACGGGAAGCTTGTCGTTATGGGTGGAGAGAAGGCGCTTCTAGTGAGCCACCTGTCATCCTTTTCTCATGTTGAATCTGATGAGGAGGTTGGAACTCCATTCCAAGCCTTTTCTATTGCTGAAGTGAAGAAAACTGGGGCACCCATGTCTTCTTTGAAGGATGCTCAGAAAGCAATTGAGTCCGGCAGCACTGATCAGTAGGGTCGTGTGATAGAGATTGCTGAAAACAAGAATAGGGCCGGATTGGGATTTCAACTAGGGCCGTACAACGTTAAAACTGAAGATGTGCAACCGAGTTTCCATAGTGGAGGGTTCATTAAATGTAATGATCAACACTCATCTGTTGTGATCAAGGTTGAGGACGATGAAGACGAAGCTTGGACCAACTTTGTGACGCATGGCCATACTTGCAACAATTGGGTTGCAGTTGATGTTCCTAATGTTGTTCATCGATCTAAGTAATTTTTTATTCATTTTTTTAAGAAAAGTAATTTTCCTATGACTAAGGGAGAAGCGAACATTGTTGGGCATTTCAATTATCATCAATGAAATACAACTTTATTCATCCACATCTATGATATTTTATTTTTACTTTTTGCTTTTATGAAAATGGTAACCATAAAAAACATAAATAAATAATAATTTTCCATCTGCATAATATTTGGTCACAATTCACTTCTCTAAAATCAAAATATCAAATCATTATGCAGGTTGGTTCCCAAACCCATTGATCTTCTTCGAGAATATTCTGATGTGTTTGCTTGGACCTATCAAGACATGCCTGGTTTGGATTCTGAGATCGTGGAGCATAGATTGTTGTTGAATCCAGAATGCTCGCCAGTCAAGCAGAAATTGAGAAGGACTCATCCTGATATGGCAGTTAAGATCAAAGAAGAAGTGCATAAGCAGATTGATGCTAGTTTTCTTGTTACCTCCGAGTATCTGCAGTGGGTGGCCAACATTGTGCCTATTCCGACGAAAGATGGAAAAGTCCGTATGTGTGTTGATTATAGAGATTTGAACAAAGCTAGCCCGAAAGATGATTTTCCTATGCCACACATTGATATATTGGTAGACAATATAACTAAATTCAAAGTCTTTTCATCTATGGACGGACTTTCCGGTTATAATCAAATCAAGATGGAACCTGAAGATATGGAGAAGACCACATTCATTACACCGTGGGGAACATTCTGTTATAGAGTGACGCCTTTCGGTTTATTGAATGCTGATGCAACATACCAGAGAGATATGACCACTCTTTTTCATGATATGATGTGTAAAGAGATTGAAGTCTATGTTGATGATATGATTGCCAAATCAAGTGATGAAGAAGAACATGTTGAGCATTTGTTGAAGTTATTTCAACGTTTGAGGAAGTACAAACTCCACTTGAATCCCAATAAGTGTACTTTTTGTGTTTTTTCAGGTCAGTTGTTGGGTTTTATTATCAGTGAGAAAGGTATTGAAGTTGAATCTGCCAAGGTCAAAGCAATACAAGAGATGTCGACGCCCAAAACTGAGAAGCGAGTCAGAGGATTTCTCGGCCGCTTGAACTATATCTCAAGATTTATATCGCATATGACCGCCACATGTGTGCCTATCTTCAAGCTTCTTCAGAAAGATCAATCTTATAATTGGACCAAAGATTGCCAGAAATTCTTTGGCAGTATCAAAGAGTATCTGCTTGAGCCTCCGATTCTGTCTCCGCCCGTTGAAGGGAGACCTTTGATCATGTATTTGATTATGCTTGAAAAAAGTATGGGTTATGTTCTTGGTCAACAAGATGAATCTGGAAAGAAAGAGTATGCAATTTACTACCTCATTTAGAAGTTCACCGACTGTGAGACTCGGTATTCTATGCTAGAAATAACTTGTTGTGCATTGGCTTGCGCTGCTAAGCGTCCGCGCCAGTATATGTTGAATCATACTACTTGGTTGATATCTAAAATGGATCCAATCAAGTATATTTTTGAGAAGCCTGTTTTAACTGGAAGGATTTCCCGTTGGCAGATGTTGTTATCAGAGTATGATATTGAATACCGATCTTAAAAAGCTATCAAGGGTAGTGTCTTGGCTGACCACTTGGCTCACGAACCGATTGAAGATTACCAGTCAGTGCAGTATGATTTTCTTGATGATGAGATCTTGTACTTAAAAATGAAAGATTGTGACGAACCATTGCTTGAAGAAGGGCCAGAACCTGGTTCCCATTAGGGCATGGTATTTGATGGAGCTGTTAATCAGTATGGTAGTGGCATTGGGGCAGTGATTATTACTCCTCAAGGCACTCATTTTCCGTTTACATATAGATTAACTTTCAAATGTACGAACAATATGGCTGAGTATGAAGCTTATATTATGGGGCTTGAAGAGGCCATTGATATCAGAATCAAATATCTTGACGTCTATGGAGATTCAACTTTGGTTGTGAATCAAATCAAAGGTGAATGGGAGGCGAATCAACCTGGTTTGATACCATATAGAGACTATGCGAGGAGGATTTCAACTTTCTTTACAAAGGTTGAGTTTCATCATATCCTTCGAGATGAAAACCGGATGGCAGATGCTCTTGTAACATTGGCTTCAATGATCGTGGTGAAATTCTGGAATGAAGTTCCTAATCTTACTGTAATGCGTCTTAATAGGCCAGCTCATGTGTTTGCTGTTGAAGAAGTCAAATATGAGAAGTCGTGGTATTTTGACATCAAGTGTTTTCTCCAAAGTCAGATTTACCCATCTTGGGCATCTTTCAAAGATAAGAAGACTTTGAGGAGATTAGCTGGAAACTTCAACCTGAATGGTGATGTGCTTTAAAAGAGAAACTTTGATATGGTTTTTCTAAGATGAATGAATAGACATGAAGCAGACTTATTGATGACTGAAGTCCATGAAGGTTCCTTTGGTCCTCATTCCAATGGACCTGCTAAGGCAAAGAAGACGTTGAGAGCATGTAACTATTGGTTGATAATGGAATCTGACTGTTGCAAGTTTGTGAAGAAATGCCACAAGTGTCAAATTTATGCCGACAAGATTCATGTTCCTCCGACACTCTTGAACGTCATTTCCTCTCCATGGCCCTTCTCCATGTAGGGAATTGATATGATTGGTATGATTGATCCCAAAGCTTCGAACGAGAATCGTTTTATTTTGGTGGCTATTGATTACTTCACAAAGTGGGTTGAAGTGGCATCGTATGCAAATGTAACCAAGCAAGTTGTTGTAAGGTTTATCAAGAATCAGATTATATGTTGTTATGGTGTTCCAAATAAGATCATTACTGATAATGGATCAAACTTGAACAACAATATGGTGGAAGCTCTTTGCAAAGACTTCAAGATTGCACATCATAATTCTTCTCCCTACAGACCTAAGATGAATGGGGATGTTGAAGCTGCAAACAAGAACATCAAGAAGATCATTCAGAAAAAGGTTGTGGCGTATAAAGATTGGCATGAGATGCTCCCATTTGCTTTGCATGGGTACCGTACATATGTTCATACTTCAACAGGGGCAACCCCTTTCTCACATGTTTATGGCATGGAAGGTGTGCTCCCAGTAGAGGTTGAGATCCCATCATTGCATGTCTTGATGGAAGCCAAGTTGATAGAAGTTGAATGGTGTCAAACCAGATATGACCAGCTGAATTTGATTGAAGAGAAGAGGTTGACTGCCATGTGCCACGGTCAATTGTACCAGCAGAGAATGAAGAAAGCATTTGATAAGAAGGTCAGGCCCCGTGTGTTTAGAGAAGGTGACCTTGTGGTCAAGAAGATTCTATCTTTCAAACCAATACCTAATTATGAAGGCCCATATGTTGTGAAGAGAGCCTTTTCAGGCGGTGCTTTAATTCTTACAACTATGGATGGTGAAGAGTCCACTCGTCCTGTGAATGCTGATGCAGTCAAGAAATACTTCACCTAAAAAAAAAGCTCGCTAAGTTGAAAAACCGAAAGGGCGACTTAGGTAAAAATGAGTGTCTTGGTGGATTGAAAACCCGAAAGGGAGATCCAGGAAAAAATTAGAGACATAAAACAGAAAATTCCTCCTGATAGATTGAGTACCCCACCTTGGGGAAATCTATGCAAAAATAGGGATTATGGCAAGTAACTGTAGTCGGTTGTTTCCCCAGTCATAGGGGCAGTTTTGAGCAAGTCATTCGATTCTGATTCATCATTCTCTACCGAAGCCAAGAGCACAACAGATATTGAAGTTTGTAGAAGTATTAGTGACCATTGTGTTTGATGTAGCCTTTTTCCATGTAAATTTCCATTTTCAATTTTGTAAAGATCTATGGAGTCGTGTCATTTACAGATTACTATTCTATTAAATAAAGTTGAGCTTTTTATCCAATTGTTTCTACTCTTATTTATTTTACAGCTAAATAGAATTGAATTTTATGATGATAATTTGGAAATAAATTAATAAATAAAAATCCTTTTTCTTAAAAATATGAAAACAATTACTTCAAAAAGCAAGCAATTTCAGTAAGGAATATCAACAGCAATCTGAGAACAGGTGAGTTCTAAAGTGTGAAGCATTGTTGGTCTTCCCAAGAAGTTGGTTTGATAACCTTTTCCTCCCCAATAGCAAGTCAGGTTTCCCCAGTTGAGTTTGTGGGTCACCGCCGCAGTTGATTGGTAGGCTCACATCTTCAATAGTTTGGCTCAGGTCCCTATAGCGTTTTATCTCCTGAAGCCCCCGACAGAGTTCATTCCTGATTCCCGGCAGTGATGATTATGAGTAGTGTTTGATTTAGTCCCCTGCGAGGTTGTCTCCCATTTGATATGGTATTGACCTAAAATTCCCCACAAAGTTGATAGTTCAGACCCTCGGCAGATCTTTTTCTCCTTCCCTAGCCAGGTCTGAGATATTCAGAGCCAGATGATTTGCATCCATCCCCTGCATGTTTCTCCAGTTGGTGTTTCCATCTTGTCGAGATTAGTCGAATGTTGTAGTGATGATTCAAATCTATGACATTTGTATCCTTTGCGATAGTTTTGTCAGCATAATCATTAATCATATACGTACATATTCATACATTAGACATTTCATTATGCATTTGCTATTGCATTTGATCCCCTATTGTGGTGATATTATTTTCCCATGCAGGTTTGGTGTGTCCGTCCTCTTTCAATTATAGAGTGTTGGCCCCCTTAAGCAGAAAGAGTTTAACCTTTTTTCATTCCCCACTGAGTTATTTCCTCATGGATGATTATTATTTTAGTTTCCTCCCCAATTATCAGGATGGAACCACTCCCCTTGAGTTATATCCTCATTGGGTTGAGTCTTTGTTTGACCGTTTCTTTCTAGCTCTTACCTAAATAGATACTTTTGGTCCCCCGAGAATCTATTGCCCAGTAACTGGTAAATTTTTCTTCTCAATTTTTTAGTATTGTACTTTTACCCAATACCCTGTAAAGTAATCTACTTCCTATATTTTTCCAGCAGATCCGTTTTCACGTTTCCCCAGGAAGTCTATCCTTGATACGTTCATCCTAAGCGATGACAAATATTCTCCCTTTTTGGTTTTCTATCTAGTAAAAAGGTAGTTGTAATCCCTATTTTGTTCCCCAGAGAGTTAATCCTTGATATGTGCATCTTAACCGATGATGAATTTTTTCCTCTTCACGGTCTTCTATCCAGTAACTTGTAGTTGTAATTCCTACTTTCCCCTGATGAGTTTATTCTTGATATGTTCATCCTAACCGGTGACAAATATTTTCTCTTTGGTATTCTATCCAGTAATTAATAGATATAATTCCTACTTTTCCAGGTAGTCTATCCTTGATATGTTCATCCTAACCGATGACGGACATTCTTCCTCTGAGTCTATCCTTGACATGTTCACTTTAACCGGTGACGGATATTGTCTCCCTTTGGTCTTATGGCCAATATCTGGTAGTTGTAAACCCTATTTGATATTTTCCCTAGTAGGCTATTCTTAACCATTAATTGGTAATGAATACACCTCTTTTTTCCTCAGCGGGTCATCCTTGATATGTTTACCCTAATCGGTAACGGATGCCTCCCTGT
The DNA here is from genome assembly GCF_024323335.1 of Lathyrus oleraceus. Lineage (NCBI taxonomy): Eukaryota > Viridiplantae > Streptophyta > Magnoliopsida > Fabales > Fabaceae > Lathyrus > Lathyrus oleraceus. Next base: position 503,478,978 of record NC_066585.1, read on the forward strand.
CAGAGTATATTAGCTTCCTTCCCAGTAACTGGTAATAGATAATGTACTTCTGGTGCTCCTGTGTTGAAGTTCATTGTTCCCCAATTAAGTTTGAATGCGTATTTCCTCAATGAAGTCGCCATTCCCTGCTTGGTTTGAGTATTTTGGTTTGTTCTGATTTACCCGTTTCCCCTGCAGATTTCCCCTTAATCCCTAGACTGAGTTCTTCCATGGAACTCCTCTCGGGTCTCCAACAATTTTTATGTCGTAGTCTGGCCTACACATAACCTCTTATCCCCAGAGTCTCGGTTTCCCCAGTGAGCTTTTCCTTATGGAATGCATTATGTTCCTGTGGACTTTCAGTATCTCCGAATTCTTTTCCTTTGTGTAGATTTATTCTCCACAAAGATTGTTTTAACATTCATGTCATATGCATCACGAGGTCTCTTAGGGACCAAAATTTGTTTCTATATGTTGTTATTTAAGTCCATTCTACTAAGTTGATACGAAGATTTTAACCTTCACATCCTCAGTTAGAATGTCCTTAAATAGGGGCAGCTGTAAGACCACAATTTTGACCCTAAGATCCCCCATGATATCTCATCAAATGCACTAGCTTTGGGATCACACCTTGGCATCCTCCTTACCCCTCATTCATTGGGTTTGCATTGGAAGAGATCACCAAGCACTTTTGACTGTGTCATACTTTATTTTTCATTATTTACTAACCAAAATACCAAAAATATGTCAATGTATAGTTTGACTCTTTTGTAGGTAGTGTGTGTGCTCACCTATGCTCCATCAAGCTCATATTTAGGGTTTGAGACCCTCAATGCAAGGAGACTAATCAAGAGATGGTTCACATTGACTTTACACATCATATATGGGTCCCCATGATCTTCACATATCGTTTTGATCAAGAAATCATCAAGAGTTTGAAGTTTGTTTGCCTTGGAAGCCCTAATTCATCTGGGTATCTTGTGACTTCCTCAACAAGTTTCTTCATCGTTTGATCAAATATTTCAAGGGATAATTCATATTACATCATCTTACACATATATTATCCTCCATGAGTCTCAAAAATCAAGAGAATGTCAAGCTAGCAAGATGGTTCATGTTGGTTGACCAGAGAAAGTCAACTGGTCAAAACTGGGGTTCCCTAGACCCTATCTCCTACAATTGATGTCATATGAAAATGATTCCAAGATAATGGATACGTATAATTATATTCCAAACAACTTTCATGTTTAAGTCTAGAGCTATTTTTGCTTGGAAAGTCATTTTTCATGGTGAAAGATTATAGGTCATTTTGTTTGAACCCTAGTTAGGAGGTCAACTTCCCAAGACCATAACTTGCTCATTTTTTATGATATGAAAGCAATTAAATTCCATGATCAAATTCAAGATGTCCTATTGAACCTTTATGTTTGGAATAAGTTCAAATTCAACTTGAAAATGCATGTTCCAAGAGGAAACATTATAGGTCATTTTGGGCCATTACCATTGAACAAGTGATTTTCCTCAACTTCTAAAATGCATAACTCCTTCATGCCAAATCCAAATAAGGACAAATTTGTGACGAAATTGAATATTTTTGAAATATATACAACTTTTATGAAGTAAATGTTTCCATTTGAAGTCTTTAACAAAAGTTATTCAAGGTGGAAGAAGTAAACATTTGACTTGGTACTTAGAAAAATTTCATTTATATTTGATTTTCCAAACTTCCACCTCAAAATTCATAATAATACAAGCTTCAAATGTAAAAATGTTCAACATGAAAGTTGTTCCCCTTGACATCACCTTTCCAAAAAGTTCAAGATCATCTCATTTGAATCAATATTGAAGGACTTGCACATGGGTTTGATACATGGTACGATTTGGAAGTTTCTCATGTTCAATTTCATTTCAACATTGCATGGCTTAATGCATTGCTTCCAACATCACATGTGCACGATTTTGGACCTTTTCCAGTCATTCTTTGGGCTTTGTACACGCCCATGCAAGCTAATGATGCAATTGTTACTTTTGGATTTAAAATGGAAGTGTGTAGAAAGCATTTGAATTGGCTATAAATACAAATGCAATAAGCTCATAACTTCATGAATACCTTGCCCAAGCTTTGCCAAGACGATTCAAACCCTTCACTCCATAGAAATTCTTGAAGATTTCACTGAAATCGAGTTTGAATTTCACCTTCTGTTTTGAAATTCAAACTCCAAGAATTCATTTCCCTTTCCATCTCAATTGATCACTGCAAGTAAGAGGAAGAGGAATCACGCAAATCCAGATCAAGATCAAACAAATTTGAAGCAACTTGAAGGTGCAAGTATTCATTTTTCATTTTTCATTTATCAAGAAGTTTTGGTTGGACCAGTCCGATGGTCCTCGCAGGAGAAGATGACCGGAGCTAGGGCTCCAGTGGTGTGTTGACATGACATGAACCATCTGATCTTGGTCCAAAGTTTTAATCTGAGTCATTCTTCCTGATTACCACCCGTGTACACACGTTGATTGCAGAACATGATGGAAGCGCACGCTTGGCCATCAAATCTGCCACCTCAAATAATGAGGGAGATCTGATGGCCCTTGTTTTTTTGAATCTCTTTTTATTTTCTGATTTTTTATTTAATCCATTTATTTTGTTTAATTCATATTAATTTCATTTTTAATCCAAAAAATATGAGGATTTCACCAAAAATCTTTAAATATTTTTCTCTTTCATTTACTGAATTAAAATCATTTTTTGGATTAATTTTGATATTTTTTATGAATTAAATGTTTTTGTGCATATTTTTAATTGTTTAAAAATACTTCTGACTTTTCAAAAATCATGAAATTTTTTGTCTAAGGCCCTTTGACCTTGTTTGACCAAGGATAAATCTCTTGACCATTTATTTGGTGTTTTGAAGAGGTTTTAGGTTTTGACCAAACTAATTTGTATTTTAATGGATTTTTAATTTGGTTTTTTATTGATTAATGGTGTAAAAATTATGTTGAGCCATTTTTATGATCTTGTGAAGTTTGACTATTTGCTTGGGCCTTTGTCAAGGTTGATTTGACTTTTATTGGATTAAAATCATTGGATTTAGGGGATTGATGAAGTGTACATTTCATCTCCCAAAATGAATGAATGATTTTAATTTGGCAGAATTCCTCCCATGATCAATTTGTGTTTCTCTCATCTCCCCCCCCCCTTTCATATTCATTCCCATTATTTCCCACCCCTTTTATTGACCAATGAAATCTCAACCTCCTAAGGATAATTAGTTCATCAATGACCTTGTGTCAGATGAACCAATACAAGTATGGATGAGATAGGTCTATCCCTTTTCATTTTTTATTTTAAGTGTGTGGTATATTTTAGGAGTTTTATTCATTATACCAAATCTTTGACATGCATTAGAACCTAAATTTTTATTACGCGACCTCAGATAGTTGTGACTTCTACATAATTTCGATTATGATTGCTTAACATAGAGCAAATTGACCCTAAAGGCAAAATATTCTAGTAAGTTACATTGTAAGTCTCCCATCTTTCATGGTATTATGTGGAAACTTGGCTTTTTTTCCTTCCTTTAGAAGATGTCTTGGTTCAAGGATCCATGCTTGTGAGTAGATGGATGAGTGTTCTCCAAAGAATGACTTAATCAATTGAAAAGCAAAACACCACTAACATATAATTAACCTTGACTAACATTTGACTAACTTTTATTAATTTTGCTTTTACTTTCAGGTCATTTACTTTATGCAATTTAATTTTTAGTCATGTACCATTCATTGTCATTTACATATCATTTAACTTGTTTATGTTTATGTCATTTTCATTTTGCTCATTTGAGCCATATATTGTGATTGTATATATTTGTTTGTGTATTTGTGGTCTTAGGACCTTAAAATACCTAATGAACAACAAAAACCCTAAAAAATGTTTGAGTGGACTGTTGAGCTTGATCTAAACTTTTGGACTTAGGATTAGACAACATTCCCTATGCAAAAAGGACTTGGCCAATGCCAACATTCCGAGACCGAGTTATTGAGAACTGAGCCTTCATCTGATGCAAGTCTTGGGATTTATTTGAACTCGTCTGCTACATTGTCTTAATGCCAACTGTTATTTTAATCTTGTGTCTAATGCCTTATTTTGAGTTGATCAAGGAGTATTTCATCTGATACATGAGAAGACAAAGAAGACTTCTAGCTATGGGATTTGCTTGCTTGGATGTGGCCATATTTATTTGAGGCCTTGATCTTTATGATGTATAATATTGCTAATTGCTTGCTGATTATTGCTTGATTCAAAGTCCAAAGGGAAAATGGGTTTTCTATATGACATTTTTGTCAGTTGGATTGCATCCCATTGGTTAGATCTTTTCAACTCTTAACTTTAATTTTATGCTTAGGATAGTCTCTTCATCTTCTCCCACTTCTTAAATTTCAAAACCTCTTCCCCTTTTAAAAAACCTTCTTTACTTGTGATTTCAAACTTAGACCTTATTTCAAAATAGAAACGTTGACATTATGCCATTGAATTTTAAAACTCTTTTTGTTAAATCAAACTTGTAAATAAACTTAACCATATGTGACTTAAAATTTCAAAATACAAAAAAAACTAACACTCATTCAAACTTTTGGCCCCTTTGTTCCCCTTTTATTAAAACTTTTGAGTAAAAGCAACTCACCCATTTTGAAATTATTACCACGAACTACGAGGTTTTGATCCCTCATTTTTATGTTGATACGTAGGCAAAAATCCGACGGTCTTGTCAAACACAAAAATATAATCAATGAGTTCTTTTCTCATCCCCACACTCTATTTTTTTTCAAACATCATTTTATACCAAACACACATACACGCATAAAAAAAGGCTTTCTTGGCTTTCTTAGAAGGTAGATTTTAAATTATGAAAGTTCATCAAGTACCAATCCACACATCATGAACAAGATGGACACAAGTCATCCAATTGATCAAAGGGAAAAGAAAGAGATTTCTTGGCTTTCAAATTGATCATGAACAAGTTGTAGCAGGGATTTATTGGCTCTCAAAATGTTGGAAATTAATGCAATAATTTCCTCTATTTATAAAGAATGTGTTTGGATCCAAATATGTGTGAAATGATGTTGAATTCGTGCAAAAAACATTTGATCCGAATGTGAGAAAATTGTGACTTGTAATTCATCAAAACTCGGCCAAATCGTGTGTTTCGAGGGTCAATTAAGTTCTAGAGACTTGGATAAACATGTTCAAGTCCAAAACACATGCTAATTTGGCTTGTAATTGAGATTAGTGAAGTTCAAAATTCGGGAAATGGTAATTTCTTCAATTATAAGTCACCATGTTCAACCCAATGAGGCATCCTACTCATGAGGCTTTTTGATCCCATTCTTTTTGCAATGTGTTGACATCATAGAAAATATTGCAATATTCCAAGAAATTTTTCAGTTGGATGTTTGAGCACAAAGTTATGTCATGTTGAAGTTGGCATGAAAAAATGATCATATAACTTAGAAAAATTTGAGTGTTTCATGGCTAAAAATGACATGTAATGTTTTAATGAATTCCATGGCCTTCGAAGCAATTTCTAACCTTGATAATTGAAGAAAACCTGTAGAGGAATCACAAATGATATTATGAAAAAATAATAAGCCTCATATGTTGAAAATTGAAGAAGTTATGATCTTTGAAATTTGGAGAAAAGTCACTTGAAAATAGGTCAAATTTCACTAAATCCACAAATAAACTATAATGTCTCCAAACGTTTGATGATCCTCCAAGCATAATTAGCTCTTGTAATGTAAAGAGAAGTTATATGGGATATTGAGAAGATTCATATGCAAAAATAAGCATTTAAAAAATGTTAAGAATTGAAGGAGGTGTGATCCTTGGAACCTTGACTTCAAATGTTGACTTTTTAGTCAAACTACTTGGAACAAGCTTGTGTACTTGGACTTTTCTTGCATTTTAAAGTACATGGGTGATCATATGAACTCAAAATAAGGTGTTATTAATTGTCTCTTGATTAAATTGCTCAAAGCTTGAAGTTGCTTGATGAAGAAGGCATGAAAATAAACACATGAATCTTTGACTTTCCTTGAGAAGTAAGCCACAAAACTTTGAGATGCTCTTGATTGAAAAGCCCTATCTTGCAATATAAATCTTAAGGAAAATAAAACATATTTTTTCTATTTTGATTAGTGGTTAGATAAGCAACTAATCATGTAAACACAAAGGTAAAACAAACCAACAAAGGGGTGTTTGGTGATCCCTGCAAGAAGCAAACTCAAAGATGGATAGGGGGAATGACTAAGATTTGACCTTGTTTGTATGCAAGGATGCCAATGGTATGCTAGATTTTAGGGTTAAAATTTAGGGTATGACACAATACTGCAAAATAAACTCATGGTACCTACAATTATATTAAATTTAATATCTTAATAATAACTTCTTATTGGAAAAATGTACTTATAGCTTGATCTTCTAGATCTTTCCATTAGTGGTAGTATTAAGAGAATACAACTCTAAAACTACATAACTTATGAAAACAGAAAACATCTTTTTAAGTGATAAGATTGGAATATAGCTTTATATAGATATCACAATGTTAATAGTATAATTACTTATAATTATATTTATTTTTTGAATAATTAAAACTAAAATTTTAAAATCATAAATTAGTCATTTTAATGTGTCGGCTTATCCAAATCCAAGTGAACTAACATGATTTTTTCAAAACTGCAACCACACACAATAATTTTAATAAACTCACTTTAACACAAATCATGCATGTAGTGTAAGTTTTATGTGATGAGATCCTAAAGCGTGAGAGAAAAATTGTGTTTATTTTACTCAATTCTTAAATTTTGATTTGTATTTTTTATGACAAATATTATTATGATTAGTTTTTATGTATTTTCTAGAATTTTTAATAACAACAATTTCATTTTGAATAAATTTTAGATGCTTCTATACTAAGTTTTCTATTTTTAAATTTTATTTTAGTATTATTTTTTAGTAGCTTCTACTAAACTTTAATATATTTCAATATAAATATAGTAGTTCTCTCATCTTCTTTTTCACCTTTTTGTCTTTCTTATACTCTATTTCTTTCACAAAGACAAACATGGTCATGCCTGTAGGTCATAATAACGGTGCTCATGCTGGTCTCATGTGGGAAAATCAATCATGGAGTGATCTCTTAAATTCTGAAATTTTAGGTTAGAGTAGCAAGCAAAAGTTAGATATGAAATCATTGAACCATAAAGAAGGACTTAATGAAGGATAAGTTCATGTGAGTAAAAAACAAAATCGAGGTGAGGTTGTGATTATAAATGAGAATAATATAAATGGTGGGGGTAAAAATGAAATATATCGTGATTTAGATCATGAAATGTATATCTTGGATGAGAGAGAAAGGAGAAAGAAAATGAAGAACATGTTCTCTAGCCTTCATGCTTTGCTTCCTTAACTATCTTTAAAGGTAAATTCATTTTCATCTTCAATTAGATTAAGAGTAATAATTTCATAATCAAATAGACTTTTTTACTATTTTAAAGATCTAATTGTTGTAGTGTAGTATTAGAGTTTGGAGAATTACCAAATGATGAATTTCAAAATGTTTACATTAATATTATGATCGTCTAATTCCCTACATATTAAAGTTTTTATATTTGTTCACATAAGTAAAAAATAATAAAATATCAATTAAATCTTTTTATTTTAATTATATTAATATAATAGTATTTACTTAAATAGGATGTAGTAAACACATAATATAAGAGATTAATGAAGTTTTTATTTTTAATAGAAGAACTTGAAGTAAAATTAGGCTTGAACAAAAATCAGTCATATTTTACTTATCTTCAAATGAAATTTTAGAGTGTTAGATGTCTTTGTCCTAAAAATCAACTCTATGAGAAGATAATATACATATGAGGATAACCATTAGAGTAAGGCTTTTATGTCATAATAATTTATTTACTAATTAAAATTCTTTATTTTTTAATGATTTTTTTGCAGAGTGATAATTCAACAATTGTGGATGCAGTAGTGAAGCAAACAAAAAATCTAAAGTAAATTATTGTAAAGTTAGAAAAGAAGAAGCAAAAAAAGCTTAAATATGTATCCTTATTTGGAAGTGAGTCATCATTTGTGATTCAAAAAAACACATATGCATCCCTACAAATCAAGGTAAACAATCATAACTGATCATGGATCCTCAAGTTATAATAACAATTTTCCTACTAGTGCAGTTGCAACTTCATATCATAATTCGAAAGTATTAGCACAATCTACACCTCCACCATAACAAGTAGCTTTTCGAACATGGTCTTATCAAAATGTTGTCTTAAACATTTGTGGTGGTGAAGCACAATCTTGCATATGTGCTACTAAAATGTTAGGTCTTTTGACAAGGATTGTTTTTGTGTTGGAAAATTATAGGATTGATGTTGTGGTTGTCAACATTACATGCAACGAAAATGAAAACTTCTACATGATTCTAGCTTAAGTAAGCTTCAAACCAAATGTTTATCGTCTCTATGATTTATATGTGATATCACATTAGACTTGTCAAAACTATAATATAGTGGTGCCTAGTAACTATAATAATTTATTAACTCATTAAAAAAAGTTATTTAGCGTGAATAACGTAGTTAAACCATGGGGATTTTTCAGGCTAGACAATGTTTACAAGATTCATTTTCAGTGAAGGAAACTTACAAGCAAGCAGCTAGAGAAATTATGTTATTGATCTCTTAAAATTTAGATTATAGTTCTTGTCTTTGCATTCCATATAAACTTTAATTTAGTTTATCCTCTCGAAAATCATTAGAAATTGCTAAGCTTGCATGATTGTATGAACATCAAACAAATGTAATATTTTATTTCTAAGGAATTATTAGGGTGTTTTTCATTTGAGGCTAGAATTATGATGTTTAAACTAGTTTAAATACGCTATTTGATTTTGTGTTTCCAATATAAACTACATAAAGTTTATTTAAAGTAAATAAATTTATGTTTATAGTTGACTAATTGAAACATATCCATTTATATTATTTGATGTGTGTCACAACTATTATGGTAAAAAATTATAATATCTAGAATCGTATTAAGTAGTAAGTACAATCAATATCTAAACTACAACCACAAATATACTAAATGTACATAATACATAAAAAATAATACAACAAATGTCCAATAACTAAACCAGATAAGAAACACAACGTCATTATCCATCAGAAATCACAGTCTTCAACCTTCAGGTCTTCCTGCCAATCCTCTAGCTCCTACAACTAAGTTGAAAACAAAAACATGATTGGGGAGAGATCACTAAACCTCAGTGGAGTTCTCTATCTTATGTGCCCACTCGGCTCTATAGAGTTTCCATAGGTTATTCCTTTCCACTTGGTTCACACAGAGGTCCACTTATAATACCATCATGTTGGTTGTTATCTTTATCTAAATTTCCCAATTCTTGCTCTAAGACTTTGCTACTTTTGAGCAGGTTCTTGTGGATAATACTTTATCAAGTTGAGATCATTGAACAATCAATTACCTCTTCATCTGGATATTTTAAATCATTTAGGACATTTAAGACAACTTATTATCCATTCACCCTCATTGCGAGTTCTCCTTTTTCCACATCAATCAAAGTTCTTCTTGTGGCAAGGAAGGGTCTTCCCAACAGAATGGGTGTTTCTTCATTAGAATTGAAGTCCATGATAATAAAGACATCAAGGAATAAAAACTTATCCACCATGATTAGCACATCTTCAATTTTTCCTCGAGGATAACATATACTCGTATCTGTAAGTTGAAGCATGATTTTTGTAGGACTGACAACTACAATTCCCAATTTCTTGAATATGGATGATGGCATAATATTAATACTTGTTCCAAGGTCACACAGTTCCCTGCCATAAAATGTATCTTCAATCTTATATGGAATAGTTAAACGGTTTGGATACTTCAATTTGGGAGGAAGAGTTCCTAACACAAGTTGGTTGCACTCTTGAGTTAATGCAATAGTTGAAAATTCTTCCACCCTCTTTCTTTTTGTGACAACATCTTTCATGGATTTGGAGTAATTAGGCATTTGTTGAATAACATAAACCAATGAAATGTTATTATGAAGTTGTTTAAGAATCTCCATGAATTTGCAAAATTGTTGTTCTTCCTTGGCTTTTTTGATTCTCTGAGGAAAGGGAGGTGGTGGTCTTTCTTGAGTAAAGTTAGGAAACTTGTCGACCTCTACCATGGATACAGGTAGCTCTTCAGGATTTTAAGTGCTTCTAGTGGTCTTCAACATAGCTCTTTTTGGTACTAGTATTTCTTCATTGTCTTCTTCTAAAATCTATTCCTCACTAAAATCAACTTTCTTCTTTTCTGAATTGTCCTGAACAGACATTGCTTTAGTTGACACCTCATTTCTTGTAGAAGTTTCTCCTTCAAATTCTTTTCCACTTCTAAGTGTAATGACCTTACATGTTTCAACATTCTTGACTCTAAATCTTGTGGTTGAAGTTTCAATAGAGCTTGGGAGAGCACCCATATTTCTTGAGCTAAGGGAAGTAACAATTTGCCCTACTTGATTCTCTAGGTTCTTGATGCTAACTCCTTAAGATTGAAACTAATTTTTGGTCTCTTGAATGAAGGATTTCAGTATGTTCTACAAGTGGTTATTCCCTTTATTATCCACAACATAGTTTGGTGTGGAAATACTAGTGGGACTTGTGGAGTTAGAGATACTTGAGGTTTGGGTTGACTTTGATTGTTGTTCCATGAAACATTTGTATGCTTGCGCCAACCAAGGTTGTATATGTTTCTCTAGGGGTTATTATACTTGTTGTTACCAACACAGTTAACTGAAATTGGATTAGCATAATAGTCCTTAAATATGTGTGCACCTTCACAATAAACATGTGCAACATCTGATGTGTTAGTCACCACCTTGACAGGTTCAACAACTGGAATGAGAGGACTAGTCATCATATTCTTCATCATTTGATTAAGTTAAGCTATTTGAGCAGTAAGAGTTGTAGTTTCAGTAACTTCATACACTCCAACTGGCTTCTTTTGACTAGGAGTAGGGACAAATCTTGAAACCGGCCATTGATAAGTGTTGGCAGTAATGTTTTCAATCAACTTATAAACTTCTTCATAATACTTTGACAACAATGTGGCACCACTAGAAGCATCAAGAATATTCCTTGATGAAGGAACCAATCCATTATGAAAAGTCTCAAGTTGAATACAGATTGGGATTCCGTGACGGGGACACTGCCTCAATAGATGTTTAAACCTTTCCCAAGCATCAAATAAAGATTTATCTTCCCCTTTCCTAAAAGAAGTAATTTCATTGCTCATCTTAGCACTCTTGACAGGGGGGAAGTATTAAGCTAGAATTTTTCATCCAAATCATTCCTAGTAGCTATGGAATTAGGCTCAAGAGAGTTCAACCTACTATTTTCTCGATCTCTCATTGAGTAAGGGAACAACCTCAAACTAAAGACATCGTATGATATGCCAGGAATCTTAAATTACTGGCCACTTCCAAGAATTGTGTCAAGTGCATATGGGGATGATTATTTGCAGAACCTGAATATCGCCCAATGGCTTGCAGCATTTGCACATCATATGTGTCACGGCGGGAAAAATTTGAGATTAAGCTATTGATTAACTTAACTTAGAAAAGTAAGAGTCACCACCAAACTTTATTGTTTCCAAAGGGAATGATAAAAAGTTCGAACAAAACCCAAAAAAAGGTAAAACAAAAGAGAAATATAGATACATGGGTTTATTATGAAAGGAGAAGGTATTTATAGAAACCACTTGCAAATCTGTATTTACAGAAAAAGTTGGGTTGTTTTTTGATTGATTTTAATTTGAAAAGACATTTTTTCTCATTCGAGTGGAAAACTCAACTTACTATCCACAAGTATGAGAGAATGAGCATTTGCATCATCTTGAAATGGAGAACTTTTACTTGGACTTTCTCACAAGCATGTCTCAACATTCAAGTGGAAAATTTCAATCATTTCTCAACATATTGTAGAACTATAGTGCTTTGCATCACTACAAGAATATACTAATATCCAATCTTTTAAAAAAGAAAAGGGCTCGTAAAGGAAAGTGCACAAAGGCACATAACAAAGTTTGATGAGGTTTGTCTTTTTTAGAAGTTTGAAAAAAAGGTTTAAGTATGCTTAGGTGTTTTAGAATTTATTTGAGAAAAATATTTTCTAGATCACTTGACAAGGTCAAGGTTTATTAAGAAAAGGTGTGAAGTTTGAAAAAAATAAGTTTTTTGAAATAGAGAGAAGTTTTGAAAATCGAAGAAGTAGGAAGGAGAGGAAGAGACTATCCTAAATCATAAAGTAAATGACATGAATTAAAAGGTCTCATTATATGGTATCCCAATAGAAATTCTTTGTGTGTGCAAGTATATTAACCATAAGATGGAGCAGCCATTTGATATTGGTCAAAACAAGCATTAATTTCCCTTTGGATTGAGCCATAAGATTAATAAGCACATGATCAGATGAATATCATAGGGTCTAGATGAACAGCAAAGCCACAATGCCACAAAGAAACATACAAGTCTTGAATTGAAGATCAAAGGGCCCAAAGGGATCACAAGGTCTCAGATGAATCACTATGTATCAGACATGCTCCAAGCAAGGGAAAGTCCTAAGCCCTAAAGTCCAAGGTCCAAAATACTCCTCAAGCAAGGGATAAGAACATCAAGTCCATAAAATCAGATTAAAGCTTTTTAGGGTTTTGGCCATTTTATCATGTTTTTGTTCTTTTGAAATAAGAAAGCAATGAAAGCATAAAGTAAAAGACAAGAATGCAAATGACATGAATGTAAATTACAAAAATGTACAGAGCATAAATGTAAAGTTAAGTGTTAGAGTAACAAGTGTCAATGTTAGTGTTAATGAGAATTCAACCGAGTCAGGACAATTTAGCGCTATGTTAAGCAATCGTAAGTGGACTTATGTAGAAGTCACACCTATCTGAGGCTGGTCAATAACAATTTATATGCCAAACATGTTAGACAAATGATACAAAATCATCCTTCTAAAATAATGTAACACAAAAGCTAAAAACAAAAGGATAAGAGAGATGGAGATGAGGAGAGACTAGACGCAAACTTAAGTCATCACAAGGGATTATCTATCAATAAGTCAAAGGACTCAAGCATATGATACACCAAGGGATACACAATCATTAATTGAAAGTGTCAAAAATATGACCAAATGATCATCTATCAACATATTGAATTAGAGAAGATTGAATCAATCAAGGGACAATCTATCAATGATCTGAAAGATCTCATCAACCAAGCAATCACTCAAGCAAATTCAGAAAAATGACAAAAATTGAATTAAAAATGAAATAAAAAAGGATTAAAAAAAGATTAAAAATAGGAAGTTAAAGAGAAAATTCAAATCAAGCACCGAAACATAAAAGAAATGGTTGATAAAATTATAAGAGGTCAAGGAAAATATGAATAAGTGAACCTCAAAAGATGAATGCAAAATTATTTGAAAATGGTTGAAAAGTAAATTGAAAATGAAAACAAAAAAGAAAAAAGAAACAAAAATATTAATAAATTATAAAATGAAATTTAAAATTATGAAAAAAATAAATGAGATGCAAAATACTTTTATGGATTTTTTGTAAAAAAATTTGATGAAAAATGAGAGTATACTAGGCCAGAGTACCCATTTCTTCCTCCAAAATGGGCCTAGAAAGGCTAGCCAAGTAAATGCAATCTTCGTATAAAGGAGGAGGTTTACGACCATTGGAAGAATGAGTTATAGACTCCATTAATTGAGGGAGGGGAGCTAGACCGGAGACATTTGGTCAAGTAATTAGGTTCTCCGTAGTGGAGTCGTTCCTAATCGAGTGTATTTCGTGCATCAGAAGCTGAAATGCTCCTCATACCCATGCATTTTTCATACAGTCACGAGTAAATGTATACATATAAGACATGCAAGTTAAAAATACCATAAACTCCAAAAGATCTAAAGCTTACCAAAAATGTTTTTTCTCTCCTCCCAAGAACGGGCTCTTATTAAAAACTAGATGTCAATAAGGCACTTTAAACATTTCTTATCAACTTCAGTCATTAGGGTAACTCCTCTTATATATCCTATATTATTAATAAACTTAACTAACTGGGCTTTCCAAAACTGAGCCTCATCCGATAGATCATTTTCATTGTATATGAAAAATGATTCCCTAGATGAAAGTGACCCGTAATTCAATACTTTGAGAACAAGTTGACACATCTTCCCTCCACTTCATTACTAACATCACAAATTCCAACACGGGCTTCAAGGAAGTGGTTTGAATTTGTGAATAGTCAGCTTGAGGTGGAGTAATCCTCTACCCCTTGTCCAGAATGTCGAGTTGCAAATAAATTTGAAGAGATAAAAGAAGAGGAACACACACGGGTTTCCCTTTCACATACTCACATCAATATTAATACACTTTCAAATAAACCCAATACGAAGGGTGGAGTTGCGAAGGAGCCATGGCTAGATGTTTCAGAACCTGTATCTCAAATGTAGTGAATGGGAGACAATGAGGCATGGTGAATATAACACATTCATAAAAAGGAACAACGCAACTGCCATACTTGCCGCATATTCTTTCGTCCTCAAAAGGACTCAAGGTTTCCACAGTCAGAAGATAAACCAACTTTTGTAAAAGCATCATCAAGAAAACCTGGTTTAGTAAAAGTATAAACAATGGAACAATATATGTGATCCATCTATTTATATGTAGTATCCTTATGAGACTTGTGTCTAACATCCCGTATGATATACATCTAGAAAATACATTACATTTAATATTAATTGGTATTGATACAACACAAGTGCCTAATGACATTATTATATACACATGTCTAAAAATAAAATATACAACTACGATTTACAAGACTGCCTAATCAAAAACATAGATTTATGTACAATATCCACATTGCACATAATCCACAGCGGAAGACCACAATTACAAAAGTTTTTGAAACATCAATCAGACAACCTTGTCCTTGCCTTTAACCTGCAAAGAATCACTTGAAAAACAACAATAATAATGGGGTGAGATAAGAATCACTTGAAAAACAACAATAATAGTGGGGTGAGATAATAATCACTTGAAAAACAATAATAATAGTGGGGTGAGTGTTTACCGTTGAAATTGGTAAACAAGCGCTAGTCTTCCAAATTCTATATTTTTGGTTACTCGTAGGATCAACTAGATTGATCCTAGGACATGTTCTTTAATTCTCTTCAAGTTTTATCACTTATGATCATTTCGACAATGCTCTTTTTATTGAAAATAATGTTGAAGTTTGTAAAGAAACGCATAAATGTAAATGGCAATGTAAATAACTTCAAAATAAATTTACAAACAAAGTAAATAAAAGAATAATAATGATTTGATACAAAAGTAAAAATGGCGATCACACATATATTGCACTCAAGAACTTGTTTCTCAACAACACATATAGTTTGAGTAATATAGGAGTTTTCGTACAAAATGGAACATACCAATCCTAATCACTAAGATCCTTATTTATAATAAATCGAAAACAACAGTAACAAACGGTCACTTTTCCAAAAGAAGACACATTCTCTCTTGCATGGACTTTGCCACTTACTGCCTTCCACGCGTCTTCTCAAGAAACTGATAAGGCCAAAAATGGTTAAGATCCTTAATTAGAATCACGCTCGTCGAATGAAACTCCAAACGAAAACCTTCACTCGAAAAGTGAATATGAATCCAATATATTTCTAAATCCCAAACCAAACCTTCTTCAACAAAATGACAATTTCGACTATGCCTTCTCAACTTCTTCGTTGAAAACAATATATTCTTCTCCAACGTCAAAATTTCAGCTACCAAATTGCCCCCCAAAAATGCCGTTTTCAACTGTATGGAGAAAACGACATTTTTGGGAATATTTAGATGCAATAGTATATTTACTGCTATGACGTCATGGTCATCATGACCATCCTTCTTCAAACGTCTCATCTAGATGCGTACAAAATCTTAGTTAATCATTACACTCCTATTTCCCAGGAGATCATGGGTCATTCCAACTGCTACCATCCGATCATCTCTCCTCCGATCAACATGTGCCCCACGATCTTCAACAATTATCAATATTTTCAAAATGAAACATTTTTTCATCCCACTATAAGTACCTCACTTCACCTTCTTTCTTACATTCTTCTGAACTTTTCTCCATTATCACAAGAAAGACTTTTCCTCTTCCCCCAACAAAACTCCAAACACAACAAATTTACTCCAAATTTTCTATCATCAATGGTGTTAAAAACCAAGAACTCCAATAATTCCAAGAAACAAACATCCTTTCCTCCTGTTCATAAGATCTTAGGTCCCAAAGTCGTGGGAAATCAACAATACATTCCAGAGCCCCCTCTTGAGAATGAAAAACGACGCATTTATCAGTCATATATATTAATTCCTACCTCAATCTCTAGTAAAACACATGCAATTGCATGCATTTTTACCAAATATTAATGCTAACCCTGAAAGACTCAAAGAGTACTTTCCAACTTATCATCGAACCAAACCAATAGCTAGTAGGAAGAAATTGAAAACTAGTGATGAGACTGTGAACGCTGAGCCTAATACTATAGTCGATACTAAGAAAAAGTCTTCGAATGAGCCCATAGAAAAACCTATCAACTTAGATTACATGAGCAACACTCTTAGAGTGCTTCGCTCTTCCCCCTTGTCGAAATATCCTAAAAACTACTTGTCTTGGCTTGCAAAAATAGAAAACCAGAAAGCTCAAACTTGGAAAGAAATGGAAATCTTCGACATGATCCAATTGTCAAAGGTTGGACTTGTCTATTGCCAACCAATGCTTCTAATTTCCTTATACTTCTGGAATAACACTCATAACAAATTTCAATTCCCTTGTCGAATGTTAACTCCAACCCTTTTTGATGTTGTTACTATAACTAGTCTTCGACCAACTGGAGATACCTTCGATCCTAACTACATGACTAAGGAAACCATTGGTTTCAATGGCAGTCAAGCTACCTTTACCCACTGCATCTCAGATCACCACAACAAGGATACTAAAGAGGTCTCTGAAGAAAAGTACATTGCCTTCCTCGCACCCTGGCCATCTCGGTGTGTATTCTGCTTGAAATCTCTGCAAGTGGCAAAAAAATTCTTGACTATGGTGAACCAATTACACGCTGGACATAAACTATGCATCATCCAGATGGTTCTAGGTTATCTTTATGAGTCTTTTGGGGAAGGTGACGAAACCTATAAGAATATTAAGCTAGGATCAAATCTACTACTAGCTGGTTCATATTGGTTGCTTCAACTATGGCTCAGTGCTACCTTCGAAACATCATTGCCAACCCACAACACAATCAACAAAGAGCCTGATAACATCAAAAACAAAAGAGTCGAAGGAACACGCCTCATCCAACTGACTCCTAATGATGAAGGCCTAAACTTATAGAAAACTTTTACTAGGTACGTGATGATGTACGCCAAACTGTACAACTTCACTCCTTCTATGGCTCCCTTCGCCAACATGACTCATAGCCCGAAGTGGTTCACTAGGAAATTCCCTGCTCCTTCGAAAGATCAAGAGGCGAAATCACTGGCCATATGGGAAGCATTTCTCACACCCAAGTTAATTTCAACAAGGCTCAGACCTTCGAAAAACCAGATAATCCTCCTCAACTACCAACCCAATCTTGTCTCTCGACATTTTGGTCTCAACCAAGTTATGCCCAAACAATCTTCAACAAGAAAAGCGTCGTTGTTCTCTACGACATGTACCATATTGAAGCAGAATGCAACAAAGAGATGTCTAATTATGTTGGCACTACACAACTCATCCCCATTCCATTTAAACCATCATACTATTGCACTCAAGAATATGACACTTGGTGGAGAAGTTATTATTACACAAAGATGTTTGACGTTCTTGCTTTCAATATGCACCTAACCACTGATTTGGCTTATGTATAGGAAATATCCAAGAAAGGTATTTTGACTCACATCAATGAAATCCAAGCATTCCAAAAATACTTTGAGCTCTGTCGAACCATCCACGAGGCATCAGTAACTTTGAAAGAAAAATTTACAAAGAAACTCCCTGATTTAAAACTACCTTCGTATGTTAAATACAAACAAATGTATGAGTTGGATTTTAATCTTCACCCTTTAAAATTCCCTCGACTACCAACTGGTGATTTCGGCGTGGCTTTTTGTCTTCTGTTTCCCAACTAGTTCGTCTGTGGGGATTTTATGAAAATTCTTCGACAAGACTCTCAAAAATTGGCCCAACGGGTGGTTTCGACTAAGCACACTCTGGACAAATTCAATGGTCGTCTTCATATTGACATAGAGCATGTTCATATACTCTCTCCAATATATGAAGATGTGTAATAAGAGGTTTTCTTGATTTGTCTCTTCTTTCAACAATTCCTTAACACCCTTCTTACTTGTGATCACTATTTTAACCTTTTCTTCTTTTAGTCGTCAAAAGAAAACAGATAAAGGGTCTGGCAAAGAGAGCTTCCGGCTCGGCCAAGGACGAATGCCAAGAAAAAGAAACCACCAAAAC
Source organism: Lathyrus oleraceus (assembly GCF_024323335.1). Taxonomy (NCBI): domain Eukaryota; kingdom Viridiplantae; phylum Streptophyta; class Magnoliopsida; order Fabales; family Fabaceae; genus Lathyrus; species Lathyrus oleraceus. The sequence continues at coordinate 503,497,598 of NC_066585.1, forward strand.
AACAAAAAAGTTATACTTCGTGTGTTATTATTTTTCTTGATGTATTATCTTTGTATGCTAATTCTTATGTTATTTTTAGCTAAGCCGAAAACCACCTCCAACTCCTAAGAAGAGAAAGACTAACCATCCCCAGGATCCAACAATTGAGTTAGACGATGAGGATCTCTCCCCAGATACCTCCAACCTGCATAGAAGAAGAAGAAAGCGAAAACTTCTGATGCCGCCTCTTAGCCGAAAACCAACGTCATCAAAATCAAGCCAGCGAAACATGTTGCTTAAAAGGTGATTGATATTGATCCCGAACCTACTGCCAAGAATACCCCTAAATGAATCGAGAGCGATAACTCCAGCCCTGGTGCTGATGGTCTTAAGGTAATATAATTTTGCCTCATTTTTCTAAGCCATCTTCCATTTCCTTTTCAACTTAGCACAAATCAATTTCTTTTGCAAGACGACACAGACGACACTGAACAATGAGGCATTAAGCACACTATCCCTGGGAACACCAATACTCCTTCCCACCAACCCTTATCCAACAAAGATTCAAACAAAGGGTCAATGGGCGAAGTGAACAAACCTGATGATGAACAACAAGAGGTTTCACTTCAAAAGAATACAACCCAACACTCTCAAACCACTGGCTTCGATAGTGAAGATGACGAAGAAGAAGTGCATCTGCTCACAGAGATCCCTAAAACCATGGACATCCAAAATCCAAAGAAGAATGTCCAAGAAAAAATAGACGACTCTTCGCAAAAAATCCTCAACCAAGGCAAAGACGTGCCAGACGAAGAGGAAGATGAAGATGAAGATCACTCTATGTTCTACATCTCTATTGACCCTCAAGAAGAAGAAGAAGATGATGTTGCGAACCCAAGTGGCATGCCTACCAATAACCAAACCCTTGGCACTGCCAAAGCTTTCAAAACCCCTTCGAATGGTACAACTGTTGCTTTCTCTCTGGAAGAATTGGAGACCTTAAAGAAGAATAATCTAGCAAAATACCTGAAGGCGATCATGAGCACAAGGGGTGGCTCGACTGACAAATGCTCAAGTTCCTCGACCGTTTATGGTGGTCAGTCTACAAATGAGCCTGCTGACGAACTGCTCAAAATGATCAAGGAGAAAGCATTTGCTATTAGCTTACTTCAAGTCCTAGAAAATAATCCCACTGCCTGCTTTGGGATCAAGTATCTCTTGAAACAATTTGACATCCTAACCACTCCTCCAAAAATTATAGATATCATCATGAAGCTTGGGCTACTTATTGATCAAGTTAGCGCAGACCTCAACCGCAAAAGTTAAGTTTCGAACAAGATTCAGAACAAAATGAATTCCCAAACAGTTGAATGGGATGCCGCCACCAAGTCCACCAACAAAGTTTTATAATTGGAAAAGGGGTTTGAACAAAGTATAGAATAATTTGAGACACGCGCTAGCAATATTACTGCCTGGGAACTGCAAATCAAAGAGTTGCATGCTAAAATCAAAAAGGCCAAAGAGTGCCAAAAGGAGATTCAAAAGCTTGACTGCAAAGAACTTGACAATGAAATCCAGGTAGAGGTGGATCATGTCGAACAAACCCAAGCTTTGGTAAAAGAAATTGATATTCGTAACTCTAACTAGTCTATGATCGACCATCGTCTATTAATCTTGAAGGCGAAGTATGAACACATGAAGGTTGCTCTTCCTTTTTAGTTTATTTTGCTTACTCATGTTGTAACTCTTTGAATTTTTATTTCGAACCTGGAATTTGTAATGTAATGACTTCAACCATTTTGGCACTTTCTATGTAGTTATCATTTTGGCTTCAATTTTGCATGGGTAATATTTGCTTAATATTTTAATCTCCTGAAGTGCAGGCTTATATTTTTTCAAATACTTCCTGTTTACTCTCAGGATTCTTCGATCCTCAGTTAACCCTTCGATCTCGTATGCATTATTAGAAAAAACTTGAACAATTTGGAATGGACCTTACCATTTTGCGGACCATTTACCCAATGTCGTATCCCTTCGCTCCATAGGTAGAATTACTTTCCACACTAAGTCTCCTTTCAAAAATGATTTGACTTTGACCTTTTTATTATCTTCTTTCTCTACCCTCTTTTTCGGCCTCTTTTATACCTCTAAGGCATTCAACCTTTCTTCGTCCAAATCGACTAGTTCGTCCAACATCATATTATAATAGGATTCAGATGGGATCTTATTTTGTCTTTGAATTCTATTTGATTGGAGATAAATTTCAACTGGTAACACCGCATCATGCCCATGGTTCAATTGAAAAGGCATAGAATTTGTAGCCTCTTTAGGGGAGATTCGACAAGCCCACAAGATTTGGTCCAATGTTTTATGCCAATTTCTTGGCTTTTCCCCCACATGTTTTTTTATTAATCCGATTACCACTCTATTTGCTGCTTCGACTTGACCGTTTTCCTGGGCACAATAAGGCGTAGATGTTAATAGTTTGAACCCTGCTTCTTTAGTAAAGTCCTGGACCTTTCGACCAGTAAATACTGACCCCTGGTCAGCTGTGATGGTCTATGGGATCCAAAATATAAAAATCACGTGTCTTTGGATAAAATCGATCACTGCTTCTTGATCAACATTTATTAAAGGTATGACTTCGATCCATTTAGTAAAGTTATCAATGCCTACTACGATGTACTTTTGACCTTTAGAAGATTCTGATCAAATCTCACCAACCAAATCCAACGCCCAACCCCTGAAGGGCCAAGGCTTCATAATAGAGTGCACTTCATTTGCATAGACGTGTTGTATACCTGCATGTGTTTGGCACTCTTGGAATCCTTTGGAAAAGTCGATGAAATCTTTCAGTATAGTAGGCCAATACATCCCTTGTCGAAACAAAAGCCATTTCATCTTATGGCCTACTTGGTGAGCCCCACATGCCCCACTATGGACATTCGACAGGGCTAAGTACGCCTCAGCCTCACTAAGGAATTTGAGTAAAACTCCCTCGGGGTTTTTTTTAAACAATTCGTTTCCCATAAGAGTATAACTTAAAGAACAATACCTAGCCTTCTGCTCTGCAGATGTTGTTGGATTCTCCATGTAATTTACTACTGGTTTTCTCCAATCTGCATCTGTCAAGTTGTCGATAGCCAATATCTTGAAGTTCTCTTCATATGCATAGCCCAGTTTTGTTGTTTCCAAATAAGTTGGGGACAATCTGGTCGCCATCAGTTTCCCTTGAACTTTGATCACATCTTCCAATTTTCTTTCGAAATTTTGTACCCATAAGAAATTTGAGCCAATTCATTGGCCTCCTAGTTCTTAATTCGAGGAATGTGTCTAATTTTCACCATTTCGAACTTTCGTAATAGTTAATTTTCTATTACAAAGTACATTATTAGATTCTCTTTGACACATTTATATTCCTTCGTCATTTGCTTTACAACCAACTCAAAGTCACCAATTATCTCTACTCAAGTTGCCCCTAATTCCACCAGCATTTTAAGACCGACTATCAAATCTTTGTATTAGCCTCATTTTTTGAGCAAGGGCCTTTGATCTTATACTTGAATTTTGTTGGAATTTTATTAGGAGAGATAATCAATATTCCAATACACGTTCCATTTTTGCGACTAAAATCATCGAAATATAATTTTCAAGGCTCAAGCTCTAGATATTTTTGGGAATTCTCGACTATGGAATGGTCGACTATAATGTTTGCGACCACTTGCCCCTTAATGGCCTTTAAAGGCATATAAGTTAGGGAGTACTCGGTTAAGGAAAGTTCCCACTTTCTAATTCGACTGTGCAGAATTGGCTTAGATAACATATACTTAATAACATCAAAGTAAGACGATACATACACATCAACCAGTTTTATATAATGTTTTAACTTGGTACAGGAACAGTACAAACAAAGACACGGTTTCTCAACCATGCTATATCTAGTTTCTGCATCATTGAGAACTCAACTAAGATAATAAATGGATTTTTGACGCCATTTTCATCGTCTTGAGCAAGCATGCTCCCTATAGTTACATCAGACGCAGAAATGCACAACCTCATACTCTTACTTCTACAAGGAGGCACTAGAATTGGAGGACGAACAAGATAATCTTTGATTTTGTCGAAGGCTTCTTGCTGCGTCTGCCCATATTCAAAACCTTCATTCTTCACTCAAAGTAAAGAAGAAAAATCCTGAGTCTTGCCACTTAGGTTCGAGATGAACCTCCTCAAGAAGTTGATCTTTCCCAACAAAGATTGTAGTCCCTTCTTTGTTAATGGCACTTTCACCTCCATACTAGCCTTGGTCTTATTCTGATTTATTTTGATCCCCTTTTTGTGGACCACAAAGCCTAAAAAATTCCCTTCCTGCACACATAAGACACATTTGAGAGGATTCATCTTCAGACCATGCTTCCTCGTCCTTTCGAATGATTATCGAAGATGACCTACATGATTTTTCCCTGATACAGACTTGACAACTATATCATAAATATAAATTTACATAAGTGCTTTGATAAAATCATGAAAAATAGAATTCATCGCTCTCTAGTAGGTTGCCCCAACATTTTTTAAACCAAAAGGCATCACCACCCATTCGTAGGTGCCTAAGGCTCCATGTCATCAAAATGTCGTTTTCGACAAATATTCCTCATCAATAAAAATTTGATTGTATCCAGAGTATCCATTGAGCATACTAAGATACTCATAGCCTGCAGCAGAGTCAATAAGCATTTCTGCCACATGCATTTGATACTCGTCCTTTGGGGTCACAACATTCAGATCTCTGAAGTCAATGCAGACCCTCAAAGTTCCATTCTTTTTAATGACGAGAACTTCATCAGCAATCCATTTGACATAACTTGTGGTGCAGATGAACTTACACTTGAGGAGCCTTTTGACTTCTTCCTTGATCTTTGACAAGATTTCAGGCATAAATAGCCTTGGAGTCTATTTAATTAGCTTCCTTCCAGGATTGATAGGTAAATTTAGTTCTACCAATCCTTTTCTCAATCCAGGCATCTCATCATAGTGCTAAGCGAAACAAATCTTTGTACTCCTTCAGAAGTTGGATCACTTCAACTTTAAGTTCTGGGCCAAGGTTGGCGCTTATATACGTTGGTCTTTTGACTGTTCCCTCCCCCAAGTCTATTTCCTCTAGGGGATCCTATGCTAGCATTTTTATGTTGGGTTCCAACGGGTCCCTTTCAAATCCCAAAGGTTCATCATCATAGATGGCATCGAGCCTCTGGCTTGGCGCCTTGATTTGAATTTTATCGGGTGGCTCTGGTTCGAAATCTACCTCAGGCCCTTCGAGGTGCACTTTAGTTTCATTAGCTTCGACATCCATATACATAACTTCGGCCTCTAAGGCCGCCTTTAGTCTATTTTTGGCTATATAAGCCAAAATATTTTCAAATATCTTAGACTCAGACATATTCATTGTCTTCTTCTCCCTAGCAAGTTGGTTGGGCGCCTGACATCCCTATGAATTCAAGGTCTTCTTGCACGACCTTTATGTCCCATTGAAAACCATTGGTTGGATGTAGATGAAGGGAATAAAATATTGTATCAGTAGGCGCAAATGTAAACTCAGCAGGACTGTATGGAGAAATATTCACCAGATTTTGTCGAAATGACGCCAATCCACGTGATTAACCTCGGCCATAAAGTAACCTTGGTTATCCTCGATATTTTCTATTATACCATCATTCCTCCATATAGATATTCTTTGATGGAGAGAATAGGGTACTTCCCCAATGTCGTGTATCTATTCACGACCCAAAAGCATGTTGTAATTAGCCTTTGACGCAATAACCATTAAGATGGTTGGACTAGTGATAGTACTAATTGTTAGGTCTACCTAGATCACTCCCAAGGTATGGCCAATTTTTCCTTCGTGATTCGACAACACCATGTTATGTGGTTTGAGATCTGTGTCAAATTTTCCAATTTTCTTCAACATATAGTGTGGCATCAGGTTTACCGCCACACCACCATCTACCAAAATTTTATTGATCCCTACATTCTCCACTTTTCCCATAATGAAAAGGGGTTTCAGATGGTACTTCATTGCCTCATCAGGTGTTTCGAAGAAAGCATTCTATTCTTCGACACAGATGTAGTAGTAAATTTTTTGAGATTAAGCTATTGATTAATTTAACTCACAAAGCAAGAGTCGCCACCACACTTTTATTATTTCCAAAGGAAAGGGAAAAAGAACAAACAAAACCCAAAGAGGTTTTAAAAGAAAACAAATAAAAAGAGATAAGGGTCCGGGGGTTGGCTATGTAAAGGGAAGGTATTAACACCCTAAGCATCTATAGTACTCTATAGGAGCCTCTTTGAAAATATGTACATGGTTGCTTAAAAATGGTGTTGTTTTCAAAAGATTGGAAAGATGGGAAAATAAATGTTTTTACAATTTTTATATTTGCCAAGACTTTTGGAGTGGCATGTCTATGTACTAACAAAGTGCAATGGAGGATCTAAACCTCGTAGTTCATGGTAAAAATAACAAATATGTTAGTTTTGATTCATTTTTAATGAAAATACATTTTATCATTTTTAGGAGAATACTTAACTAGTCACCCACAAGTATAATAACTTTCCATCACCATAGAGAAAGGCTCTAACTTGGATAAGTATCAACAAGTATGCCAATAAATCTCTTAGATGAGAGAGAATTATCATCAATACCATGGGGATAGGAGGATTATATTTCAAATATGGAAATGTCTCCTGTCAAATACTTTGAGAAAACGTTTTTTAAAACAGAAAAGAAATGCACCATGGGCACAAAATTGTTTGAATGAGTTTACGTATTTTTTAGTCTTTTGAATATGCTTGAGATGTATTAGCATTTATTAAAAAAAAGGTTTTGAAAAACACTTGACAAAAGTCAAAGTTGGTTGAGAAAGTGGTTCAAGTTTTAAAACAAGAAGGTTTTGAAAAGAGAGAGGGGATTTTGAAAATCAAATAAGGAGAGGAGAAGAAAAGACTATCCTAGAGCATAAAGTAAAATCTAGAGAGGAAGGATCCAACCAAGAGATAACAATTTTTATGACACAAGTCAAGCAACAAATCCCTCCTTTGGATTAAGCCTCCAGCAAGCCAAATAAGCAAAGAATAAGTCATGTATCAGATGAAACCAGGATAACCAAGTCAAATCTTCAAAAGAAGTCCAAAGTCAAAGGTATCAGATGAATCTCAAGGTCTCAAATCACCAACTCGCAAAGCAAGGGTCAAGATCTTAGTCCTAAGTCCATAACTCCACATCAATGCTAAGGGTAGTAACCATAAGTTCATGAATCAAGATAACTAATTCCTTTTTCTAAGCTCTTTCCATTATTGATGTATTTTAAAGTAAAAATAAGTCCAAATGAACAAAGAGCAAATAGAATAAACACAAACAATATGGTATTGAAGGTAGAGAAAAACAAGAAAGGGGTTTTTTAATTCTTTTCACAGTAATCAAAAACTTTAGAAATACACATACACGAAAGTAAATGCTAACAACATAAGATGTTTGTCCTGGTTCACTTGAAAATCAATGCTACTCCAGTCCATCCGGCCAAGGTGATTTCGCCTTCAATAAGGACTTAATCCACTAATCTCAATAGATTACAAACATGTCTAAGAGTTTAACAATCTCTTAGCCTTCTCAAGTCTACAGACTTAAACAAGTCACTTAAGGAATATCAACAATTTTAGAGAAATACAGATATTTTCCTTAGTGCTTATAGGTAAGCAGTGTAAACACAATTAAGGACAGTAAAACAATGACCATGCAATATGAGCAACAACTCTTGTGTGATTACTAAATTTTACAATGAAAATATATTGAGTATTGTAGATCCAACATATTGTTGAATGGTGTGTTTCAGTATGATGTAATGAGGCCTTTATATATTGCATTAAGATGATACAATTGGAGGGAAATCAAAAGAGATCTCTTTCCAACTATCAAAATTAATCTTATTAATTTTCTTTTCCTTTCTATAGCAGTCTTAGAACATAATCCATAATTTTCTTAAAGAGAATTGTACCTTAATTAGAATGCTTCTTGATTAATTCTTCTGATATGGTGATATTAGATAGACTGTTAAGTGTGAATCAAAGTGAGCGGAGTGATGCGGTGTTTTTCGCAAGTATACGAACGCGTCAGAGTAATATAAAAGATTGTCGAATCCACAGAGACCAAGTGTCAATCTATCGTTATCTATTGTTATGGTGTTTATCAAAGGCAATCAAAATAGGTGTTTTTGGAGTGTGCAATGAAAAGTAAAGTGTTGAATAAAGATTAATTAATAAAGACAGGGTCGAATGTAATTCACGTAATCAATTAATAATCCAAGTACTTGCTAATAGAACTACTTATGGGCAGTGTTTCCTACTTCGAAAAGAACTAATTTAACAGGAACTGTCGCTTTCGCGTATTCAGAACCGAGTTGTACTCCCTAATCAAACCCTCTTATTGTCACTTATAAAAAGGCGCGCATTGCGTTAGAGTAGTAAACCTATTTTTAAGAAATATAGTATCTTGACTAAGTTGAAAAATATTATAACCTGTATTTCTTAACCAAAAGAGGTTCTTACGAACCAGACTCTAAACTTATAAACGCGTCCGAAAATAGTTTTAAAATCACTTTTCTTCTTAAATTAAAAACTCCTGATGTACTAAACAAAGCGCTTTTGCTGTTTTTGAAGTAGTTAAAAACAATTAAGTTTAGATAGACATTGGACGGCTTTCGATCTTACCCAACGGAATTGAAGTGCGGGAAAACTTAAGTTGAAAGTTAAAATAGCCCTTAAGTGTTTCTACGAACAATTGTACGGATTATCAGTTCAATTACGATCCTTACATTCTAACCTTATAAATTTAGTTAGACATGGTAAAGTAAAAGTGCATTAATTTAAATAAAAGTAGTCCGAGTGCAGAAAGTAAATAAAAGTAGTGCGAGTGCGAGGAAATAAACAAAAGTAAAGCGAGTGCGAGGAAATAAATAATTTAAAGCGAGTGTGAGGAAATAAACAATTTAAAGCGAGTGCGAGGAAATAAATAATTTAAAGCGAGTGCGAGAAATAAATAAAAGTAAAGCGAGTGCGGGAAAATAAATAAGATAAAGACAAGTAATAAAAACCTGCTCCAATCGGAGGATTGAGTAAATTGCAAAGCGGAAATGAAAATGGCGGCAGGATTAACTTCCTTCCAAAATGCTCCAAACTCGATTACAGACTCTGTCACAGACTCGATTACACAATTGTGGTAACACTCCAATGCGAAGCGATTACCACTTTAAAATACTAAATATATGCCTAAGTGAAACAAAGTTCCTCTGAGTTTGCCTCTGCTCTAAGTTTGGATGATTGTAAAAGTGATTTCGAGTTTCTATTTATAAGCAAGTAATAAGATGGAAATGACAAGGATGCCCTTCAACTTGAAAATGGGAGGGAAAGCTTTTCCTCTTGTGGCGTCCGCCACAAGGCCAATCTGAGGCGCCTTAGTGGAAGTAGTGGGGAACGTGGCAGTTGAGGGAAGTTGAGCTTGGACACGTCATGGCAGGGTCTATGGCGCCAGCCATGGGGTAGGCCACAAGTACAAAATGTTGAATTTTAGGGTTTTTGACTCTTTTTCGCTCCTTTTTCTCGATCGGGGCTCCGATTAAAGTAAAAACCTGAAAACAAAGGAAAACATAACAATAACACAACAAAATAACAATAAAACAACTATAATTCATGTGAAATCAGAGTCGAAAATACGGTAAATTTCAGTGTTATCAAACTCTCCCACACTTAAACCTTTGCTTGTCCTCAAGCAAAACATTGAAAAGCTCATAAAAGAAAATTCGTGTAAACGAGCGCTTCAGGTAAAAATTCTAAGTTCAAGTCGGGATGCAGTGATATGTACTAACTGAGTGAACTAAGGGTATCATGATGACACTAATCCGCAAATACGGACATAAACTTCATTCCTATATTAACCAACCCATATTATCCCACAATACCTAGGCCTGCCTCTTCATCTCTTTTTATGTCCTTTTCATTCAGGCGCAATCACATTAAGCCCGTTATCCGTACATGCTTCATAGTAGAGTGGTTTGTTAGTGATTATGATCTGAGCATGGGGTTTCTGGCACATAAATATGTGTAAACCCTTTTATTGGACCCAACTGTAGTTGTGGGGGATCGGATCGTAATCCGCCCTACCGAGTTCAGTGCCAAATACCTCTGAACCAACTAGCAGTGGGTAAGTTTGTCTTTTTCTTTTTCTTTTTCTTTTTGTAGCAATTTTTTTACAATTCTTTGGTTTAAATGACTTTGGGAGGGTCACCTATACCGGAGTTACCTTTTTGCTTTCTTTTATTTTTTTGTTTTTCTGAATCATTCACTTATTTGCATCGGTCCCCTACGTAGAGGATGCGTAGGTCGGAGCTGACTGCTGAGATAAACTACTGAGGACTTATACGGAAATGATGATTAAGGCCATGGTATATGGGGTTTCGGGAGTGGTTCCTATATTTACGAAGTCTATGGTGCTAAAATAATACTGATGTTTCGCAAAGTTCTCCCAAGTCACCGCATCCTTACTCAAAACATGTCTTTAAAACCTGAAAACTTTCGGAATAACACTATTTTCTTTTGCAAAAAAAAATTTGGTGGGGCTAAAGGTATGAGGAGGTAGGATTGTACTAAAGATATACTATATTTGGTGACTCGTCAGACTCATGCATTATACTAAAAAGCAAAATAAACAACTAAAAGAAAATAAAAAGAAATAAGCTATCTAAAAGCAGCAAAGAAAAAGCGATAAAGGAAAAAACAAGAAAGGTAATAAAGAAAAGACGATAGAGTCTCCTCCCACACTTAAATCGAACATTGTCCCCAATGTCTCGAAATAAGATAAGGGAAGAGTTACCTGACAACCTATTGCTGACCACTAGTGCCCTCGCCATCCTGAGGTGGACGACGAGATCGGGTACGGCGACGGTCTCTCTGATCCATCCTCGCCTGCAGGGCATCCTGAGCGGTCCTTACCTCTCGAAGGTTACCCAAAATGGTACCCTGAGTGTTTTATATGAGAGCAATATGCTGATGATGGTAGTGTTGCTGACGGGCTTGTGTATCTGTGATCGTAAGCAGAGACTGTAGAACAGTGTCATAGGACCTGTCTGTCCTCCGCTGCGACTCTTGCATGAAGTTCATGTTATCCGCCATTTGCTGCTGGATGGTAGAGAGTAGGTCATCATGCCTCTGCTCTCTAGCCATGTGGTCACGCCACATCTCCTCTGTAATATAGAAGCCAGGAGTGGTACCTGCAGAAGAAGAAGATGGTGCAGTGTTGGTGGTGAAGGATGATGGGGGGACACATGGGGTACGTGAGATCTCTCTCTCCGATCATATTCATCATCAGTGTCATGTCCCGCCTCATCAGGCATGTTAGAAGGAAGAGGACCCAAAATAGGTGGAGCATCTAAACCGTAGGTCCAATTCCTTTCATCTAAAATGCAAATAAAATAAACATAAGACATATATAGATAAAAATAAAAATACCGATGTATAGATGTAGTTTGTATAATATCCCAAATGTGATAAAATAAGATGAGTTATGTAAATACGAGAAAAATAAAATAAAAGAAAGATAAAATAAGATGGAATGGTGAGATCATATAGTATGGATGTCATCTTTCTGAGTGGATCCACAGAGTGTGGCTACTTCCTGCCTAAGCTCTGCGATCTCCTGATATAGACAGTCGGCTTCAGTAGCATGGGTGAGATCAGACACTCCCGTCTGTAAAGTGAGGTCAGCCACCTCCTGTCTAAGCTCTGCGATCTCTCTACGACACTCAGCAATCTGAGTGCGGATGTCGGGGGTCTGCAATGAAAGATTATTAAAGAAAATAGTGATCCTAGGAGATGGTGGTGTAGGCGTGTATTCAGCAATGGGTGGTGATCTCGGCTCCTTAACGGTCTCTTCCTGGCCCTCCAGAGCATAACTCCAATTCGCTGGATCATGCACACTGGTCATCATAGGATCTGGCAGTGTGAAATAATGGATAGCCTCGTTGTCGACTAGCAATCGGAGCTGACATGGGTGGAAAGAGGCTTTCCTCATCAACCCTCTGGTCATACAGAAGTCAATGTCCATGGTAGTGTACCCACAATAGGTCCGAAGATGTAACAGCTTGCGAGACAGACGTAAAGCGACATCAATCTGCGTGATGATTCCGCCAACATGGATGACTCCTTCAGTAGATCTGGAGATACCGCTGAGACTGTATAATAAAAAGTTCCCACATGCTACTGGGCGAGACTGGGATGCACAAAATAATAGGAAGATCTCCTCTTCACTCAGTAGTGTCTCTGCATCCGGTCTTCCCAGGAAGGAATGTGCTAATTTCATCTGAAAGTATCTGAAGGCGGGGTTATGTATAACATGAGACAGCCGCGTAGATGGATCTTGGCTTCCGCCACCCGATATATCACTCCAAAACTTCTCCACCTCCTTACCCAGAAAATATCCCGTAGGTGTCTCCGGGATAGCATCAAGAGTGGTATGGAAACCCAATAGGTCGCCGAACTCTTTCTGGCTGAAAGAGTACTCAACTTCAAAGAGCCTGAAAGCAGCATACCCATCTGGTCCAGAGTATGGGTCATAGTCGAATGAACTCAGGAACTCCAATGTCAGGTTCCTGTAGGTTTTACTCAAGTCATCAGCAAACTCGTCCTAGTGAAGCTGGTGGCTAAGGAATCGGATACTCGGCTCGATACCCAGTGCCTCCATACAGTGCTGAACAGGATAACGTATGGGCGCCATAGGGCGCTGATACAGAGCGATGTAGCGCTCCCTCTGAGCATTATCTCTATAGGCCACGTGCATGTCATCGAAATCCTGCATCCTGTAAAAGTTAAGAAAGTGATCCTGAAAATGCAAACCATTCAAATTTTTAGTTTCAATGCAAAATATGATAAAATTAAATAAAATTAAATAAATGCGAAAAAGTAAAATGAAAGAAAAACCATGGGTTGCCTCCCACGCAACGCTTGTTGAACGTCATTAGCTTGATGATTAGAATTTATACACCTGTAGTAGTAGGGATTGGTGGATCAATCAGAGTGTGGCTTGAGTAGTATGCTGGAATGTCTCCTCCTTCATAGAGCTTCAGTCTTTGTCCATTTACAACGAATGGACTACAAGTTTCGTTCTTGATTTTTATGGCTCCGGATCTCAGAATCTTGGATACTTCGAAAGGACCAGTCCATCTTGAACGTAGCTTTCCAGGGAAAAGTCGTAACCTAGAGTTGAAAAGGAGAACAGGATCGCCTATATTGAAGTTTTTCTTTACTATTCTTTTGTCGTGATAGGCTTTTGTCCTCTCTTTATATATTTTTGCATTCTCGTAGGCAGATTTCCTAAGTTCTTCTAATTTATGAATGTCTAGGGTACGCTTTTCTCCAGCGGCTAGGTAGTCTAAATTCAAAGTTTTAATGCCCCAATAGGCCTTATGCTCTAATTCGAACGGTAAGTGACAGGATTTTCCATAGACTAGTTGGTAAGGAGTAGTTCCTATAGGGGTTTTTAAAGCGGTTCTATAGGCCCATAATGCTTCTTGATGCTTTTGAGACCAGTCTCTCCTAGAAATAGAAACAGTTTTCTCTAGGATTTGTTTTATCTCCCTATTAGATACTTCTACTTGGCCACTACTTTGTGGATGGTATGGTGTTGCTACTCTATGCCTAACTCCATATTTTCTAAAAGTTTATCAAATTTTCTCGATATAAAGTGTGATCCTCCATCGCTTATGACTAAACGTGGTGTTCCAAGTCTAGGGAAAATATAGTTTTTAAATAGTTTGATTACAACCCTAGTGTCGTTTGTGGGTGCAACTATAGCTTCAATCCACTTAGACACATAGTCCACAACTACTAAGATATACCTGTTTCCTAAGGATGGTGGGAAAGGTCCCATGAAATCTATACCCCATACGTCAAAGAGTTCTACTTCCTGAATGTTTCTTAGAGGCATTTCATCACGTCTTGAAATGTTTCTAGTGCGTTGGCATCTATCACATTTGACGATGCAAGCATAGACATCACGCCACATGGTAGGCCAGAATAGGCCAGCTTGAAGAATCTTGGCGTATGTCTTAGAGGTGCTCGCATGTCCACCATAAGGTGCATAATGACAATGCTTGATAATACTATTTACCTCTACTTCTGGAACGCAACGGCGAAAAATACCATCTTTACCCCTTTTGAAAAGGAGCGGTTCGTCCCAATAGAAGTTTCTCACATCGTGGAAGAAATTCTTCTTGCGGTGGTAATCAAGATCAGGGGGTACTATATCAGCAGTTAGGTAATTAACGAAGTCTGCATACCAGGGTACGTTACTTATTGTTAAGGAATTTTGGGAGTGCTCATAAAGATCTAGGTTATTATCTTCAATGGTTTCTACTTTAGCTATCAGTCTATCATAGGCGAAATCATCATTTATGGGTACTAGTTCTGGTTTTAGATGTTCTAGCCTAGAAAGATGATCGGCTACTACATTTTCAGTGCCTTTTTTATCTCTTATGTCTAAATCAAACTCTTGTAGTAATAGAATCCATCGGAGTAACCTGGGCTTGGCATCTTTTTTACTTAATAGGTAACGAATGGCAGCATGATCGGTGTAAACTATAATTTTTGCTCCTACTAGATAAGATCTAAATTTGTCTATAGCGAAAACTACAGCGAGCAATTATTTTTCAGTTGTTGTGTAGTTAAGTTGGGCAGCATCTAGGGTTCTACTGGCATAATAAATGGCATGTAATTTTTTATCTTTCCTTTGTCCTAGAATAGCTCCAACTGCATAATCACTAGCATCGCACATTATCTCAAAAGGTTCTGACCAATCAGGTGGTTTCATAATAGGTGCAGAGATTAATGCTTGCTTTAAAAGATTAAATGCGTCATTACATTTTTCATCGAAAATGAATTCAGCATCTTTCATTAAAAGTCCAGTTAAAGGTTTAGTTATTTTGGAGAAGTCCTTAATAAAACGCCGGTAGAATCCAGCGTGTCGAAGGAAGCTTTGGACTTCTCTGATGGTTTTTGGTGGTTTTAGGTTTTCTATAACTTCTATTTTAGCTTTATCTACCTCTATACCTTTTTCGGAAACTATATGTCCTAAAACTATTCCTTCGGTCACCATGAAATGAAATTTTTCCCAGTTTAGCACGAGGTTCACCTCCACACATCTCTCCAGGATTTTCTCAAGGTTAGCAAGACAATTGTGGAAATCAAATCCGCAAACCGAGAAATCGTCCATAAACACTTCCATGATACCATCTAGGTAATTTGCAAAGATTGACATCATGCAGCGTTAGAAAGTAGTTGGGGCATTACAGAGGCCGAATGGCATTCTTCTGTAGGCAAAAGTTCCATAAGGGCATGTAAAGGTAGTTTTTTCTTGATCTTCGGGGTGGATAGGTATTTGGAAGAATCCAGAGTATCCGTCTAGATAACAGAAGTAAGAGTGTCTGGCTAGACGCTCCAACATTTGGTCTATAAATGGTAAAGGTAAATGATCCTTCCTAGTTGCTTTATTTAATTTTCTATAATCTATACACATCTGACATCCTTCTTCTAATCGTTTTGCTACATGTTCGCCTTTATCGTTTTGCACGACTGTGATGCCTCCCTTTTTAGGTACTACATGCACAGGGCTCACCCACTTACTATCCGAGATCTGGTAGATGATACCTGCCTCACGTAACTTAAGAACTTCCTTTTTAACAACATCACTCATTATAGGGTTTATTCTTCTCTGATGTTCCCTAGAGGGTTTTGAATCTTCTTCGAGCGAAATCCGATGCATGCATACGCATGGACTTATACCTTTCAGGTCAGAGATATTATATCCTAAGGCTGAGGGACATCTTCGTAAAACGTCTAAAATTTGGTTCATTTCCTCTTGGTTCAAGGTAGCACTAACTATAACTGGACGGTTCATCTTTTCATCGAGGAACTCATATCTCAGGTTCTTAGGCAGTTCCTTAAGTTCTAAAGTTGGTTTCTTAGGGCATGGCATAGGATCTGGGGTAAGGGATAAACATTCGTAAAGGTTATCATTGATGTAGGGTTTCTTAAAGTCATCATCTTCCCTTATAAGAGTTGATGGTAACTTAATTGTTTTTATAATTTCTTTTTTTTTCTAATTCTCTAACACATTCATCAATCATATCTAAGGCATAACACGAGTCTCCCATCACAGGTGCCATAAGAAATTTCGAAAGTATGAATTCTATTTTCTCGTCACCTACCTCAAATGTCAACTTTCCTTTCTTGACATCTATTATGGCTCCTGCAGTCAATAAGAATGGTCTACCTAGAAGGATTGGTATATCATTGTCCTATTTGATGTCCATGACAACAAAATCAGTAGGGATAAATAACTGACCTATCCTAACAGGGACATCTTCTAAAATGCCTATCGGATATTTAACAGATCTATCGGCTAACTGAAGTGACATTTTAGTGGGTTGTAATTCTCCTAAGTTTAACCTCTCACAAACTGCTAAAGGCATTAGGCTCACACTAGCTCCTAAGTCTAGAAAAGCTTTTCGATGACATGATTACCCAAAAGGAAAGGAATGGAGAAATTTCCAGGATCTTTATCTTTCTTTGCTAACTTGTCCTCGGAAATAGAATTACATTCCAAAGGCTTCGAATCGTCAAGTCTACATTTGTTGGTAAGGATGTCTTTGAGAAACTTTGCATAAGAGGGTATTTGGGTGATGGCTTATGTGAAAGGGATTTCTACATGAAGTTTTTCTATAACTTTAATAAATTTTTGATACTGTTTATTGATCTGGGTTTGTTTGAGTCTTTGCGGATATGGTATAGGTGGTTTATATGGCGGGGGTGGTACGTAAGTTTTATCTTTAGGTTCTTCTCCTTTTTATCGACCTTGCTGGTTTTCAGATTCCTCTGGTTCCTTTACTTCGTCCGTGAGTTTGGTACATTCCTTAGAAATTTCGGGTTCACTCAATCTTGGGTTTGGTGGCTCATCATAAGCGTTCCCACTTCGTAGGGTAATGGCATTGGCTTGTCCTCTCGGATTTTGTTGAGGTTGTCCAGGGAATTGTCCTCCAGGTGTAGTCTGAGGGGCTTGGTTTAAAGCTACCTGAGAGATCTGGGTTTCAAGCATCTTAGTATGAGTACCTATTTGGTCAACCTTGGTTCCTAACTGAGTAATCAATTTGTTAACATGAATGTTTTGGTTCATGAACTCCTTGTTTTGTTGGGTTTGAGCGGTGATAAAATTTTCCATAATTTTCTCAAGGCTCGGTTTTGGTGGTACAGGTTGCATAGGTTGATTTGATCTAGGGGCTTGATAACTAGGTCTCGGAGGTGCATTATTTTGAATAGGATTATTGTTTTTATAGGAGAAGTTCGGGTGATTCCTCCATCTAGGGTTGTAGGTATTCGAGTATGGGTTCCCTTGGGTGTAGTTCACTTGCTCAGAGTGGGTTTCGTTTAATAGACTGCATTCTGCAGATTGGTGTCCTTTGGTTCCATATATCTCACAATCCGACGAAACTGCGGCTACAGTATTCGGGTTTATGCACATATGCTCGACTTTAAGGGCTAATGCGTCCATTTTAGCTTGCATCATGTCTATAGAGCTTAGTTCATGCACTCCTCATTGGGCTTCCTTCTTCTCAACTGTCGCTCGTTCGACTCCCCATGATTGATGGTTTTGAGCCATATCTTCGATGAGGGCACTAGCTTCAGGATAAGGTTTGTTCATCAGAGCACCGCCTGCGGCAGCGTCGATGGTCATCTTTGTGTTATAATGAAGTCCATTATAGAAGGTTTAAATGATTAACCAATTTTCTAAACCATGATGTGGGCATGCTCGTAACAACTCCTTATATATCTCCCAAGCTTCGAACAACGATTCTCCTTGGTTTTGGGTAAATCTAGTTATATGGTTTCGAAGAACGGCAGTCTTACTCGGGGGAAAATATCTAGCAAGAAAAACTCTTCTAAGGTTATCCCAAGTCGTAATGGAATTGGGTGGAAGGGAATCTAACCATGATAGGGCTTTATCTCTGAGGGAAAAAGGAAATAATCTTAAACGTATTGCCTAAGGAGAAGCTCCATTGGTTTTAAAAGTGTCTACTAATTGAAGAAATATTTTTAAATGTTGGTTTGGGTTCTCAGTAGCGAGACCTGTGAATTGTCTCTATTGCACTAGTTGCAACAGGGATGGTTTAAGTTCAAAATTATTAGCTGGGATGGTTGGGTTTACTATACTAGAACTAGGTTCTTCATTGGATGGTTGAGCGAAATCCTTAAGAGGTCTTTGGTTTTGATCTTCGGCCATAGCTCTCTTAATTCTATGAAAGAATAAACGTGCGCGAGCGTAACGTTCAGGTTTCGCCAGAGGGTATACTAAGCTTAAACTTCCGGTGCTGCGAGTTCTTCGCATTGACCGGCGGGAAATAGCCTAAGTCTAAACGATATAACAATAGGGAAATGAAATTTGACGAAATTGGTCCCCGGCAACGGCGCCAAAAACTTGATGCGGTGTTTTTCGCAAGTATACGAACGCGTTAGAGTAATATAAAAGATTGTCGAATCCACAGAGACCAAGTGTCAATCTATCGTTATCTATTGTTATGGTGTTTATCAAAGGCAATCAAAATAGGTGTTTTTGGAGTTTGCAATGAAAAGTAAAGTGTTGAATAAAGATTAATTAATAAAGACAGGGTCGAATGTAATTCACGTAATCAATTAATACTCCAAGTACTTGCTAATAGAACTACTTATGGGCAGTGTTTACTACTTCGAAAAGAACTAATTTAACAGGAACTGTCGCTTTCGCGTATTCAGAACCAAGTTGTACTCCCTAATCAAACCCTCTTATTGTCACTTATAAAAAGGCGCGCATTGCGTTAGAGTAGTAAACCTATTTTTAAGAAATATAGTATCTTGACTAAGTTGAAAAGTATTATAACCTGGATTTCTTAACCAAAAGAGGTTCTTACGAACCAGACTCTAAACTTTTAAACACGTCTGAAAATAGTTTTAAAATCTCTTTTCTTCTTAAATTAAAAACTCCTGATGAACTAAACAAAGCGCTTTCGCTGTTTTTGAAGTAGTTAAAAACAATTAAGTTTAGATAGACGTTGGACGGCTTTCGATCTTACCCAACGGAATTGAAGTGCGGGAAAACTTAAGTTGAAAGTTAAAATAGCCCTTAAGTGTTTCTACGAACAATTGTACGGATTATCGGTTCAATTACGATCCTTACATTCTAACCTTATAAATTTAGTTAGACATGGTAAAGTAAAAGTGCATTAATTTAAATAAAAGTAGTGTGAGTGCGGAAAGTAAATAAAAGTAGTGCGAGTGCGAGGAAATAAACAAAAGTAAAGCGAGTGCGAGGAAATAAATAATTTAAAGCGAGTGCGAGGAAATAAACAATTTAAAGCGAGTGCGAGGAAATAAATAATTTAAAGCGAGTGCGAGGAAATAAACAATTTAAAGCGAGTGCGAGGAAATAAATAATTTAAAGCGAGTGCGAGAAATAAATAAAAGTAAAGCGAGTGCGGGAAAAAAATAAGATAAAGACAAGTAATAAAAACCTGCTCCAATTGGAGGGTTGAGTAAATTGCAAAGCGGAAATGAAAATGGCAGCAGAATTAACTTCCTTCCAAAGTGCTCCAAACTCGATTACAGACTCTATCACAGACTCGATTACACAATTGTGGTAACACTCCAATGCGAAGCGATTACCACCTTAAAATACTGAATATATACCTAAGTGAAACAAAGTTGCTCTGAGTTTGCCTCTGCTCTAAGTTTGGATGATTGTAAAAGTGATTTCGAGTTTCTATTTATAAGCAAGTAAAAAGATGGAAATGACAAGGATGCTCTTCAACTTGAAAATGGGAGGGAAAACGTTTCCTCTTCTGGCGCCCGCCACAAGGCCATGGCGCCCGCCACAAGGCCAATCTGAGGTGCCTTAGTGGAAGTAGTGGGGAACGTGGCAGTTGAGGGAAGTTGAGCTTGGACACGTCATGGCAGGGTCTATGGCGCCAACCATGGGGTAGGCCACAAGTACAAAATGCTGAATTTTAGGGTTTTTAGCTCTTTTTCGCTCCTTTTCTCGATCGGGGCTCCGATTAAAGTAAAAACCTCAAAATAAAGGAAAACATAGCAATAACACAACAAAATAACAATAAAACAACTAGAATGCATGTGAAATCAGAGTCGAAAATACGGTAAATTTCAGTGTTATCATGGAGTCAGAGTCTTTGAGCAGAAACTTGCAATCTTTAGAAATTCTCTTGAGTAGTCTTCAAATAGATTCTATTTAGTAGTGTTCAGATATATTCTTTTGAATAGTCTTCAGATATTATCTTGAATAGACTTCAGATAGATTCTCTTGAGTAGTCTTGAGATAGATTCTTTTGAATAATCTTTAGATATAATCTTGAATAGTCTACAAATAGATTCTTTTGAATAGTCTTCAGATATCAGAGTTGAACTTCAGTGCCATATTTTATGTGTTTGCTTCTTAGAGGTGTTCTTGTTTAGAGTCAGATTTTATTTCTTCGTGTTGAATCAGCTTTTCTGGACTGCGTCAGCTACCAGATATTAGTTTCCTCAAATTAATTTTACCTTAGAAGCCTGCACACTTAGAAAAACTTATTAGGGTACCAATTTGTTTCATTCTTTGTTATCATGAAAACTTAGAGATATATTGCAGAACCATATTCTTGTTCTAACAATCTCCCCCTTTTTGATGATGACAAAAACTCATACTTTTGAT
The DNA here is from genome assembly GCF_024323335.1 of Lathyrus oleraceus. Taxonomy (NCBI): domain Eukaryota; kingdom Viridiplantae; phylum Streptophyta; class Magnoliopsida; order Fabales; family Fabaceae; genus Lathyrus; species Lathyrus oleraceus. The sequence continues at coordinate 503,518,401 of NC_066585.1, forward strand.
GAAACAATGGTACTTTACAGTGATACAAATTTAAATGAATCAGATTCAGATAGAGTGTGACTCCCCCTGAGATTAAAAATCTCCTCTAATTCTGATACTTAGATTTTTTTAAAGATATATGTATCAGAAAAGAGTATCCGGGGTAGAGAGTTTCTTACCAGATCTTCTTAAGTTTCTTGCCTTGTTTTTTTTCTCAGATACTGATTCAGTTTTCTTTGTTCAGATCGATCCTGTAAAAATACTTAGACTGCGCAACTGACTTCAATGTCCGAATGTAAGCAGTGTATTTCTGAGAGTTAGATATGATATTTCATTAGAAAGGCTATTCTTTACTTCTCTCCCTTTTTGTCAGAATCAAACAGTTAAAAGACATAAGAAAAAATTCATAAAAGGAAAACTTTCAGATTCAACTGGAATGGGTTTATAAGGTTCTGGTATACACTGAGTCTTTTCAGATTCAACTGTGGCCTGAAGTTCTACAATAGTTGGGGAGGTTAGGTCAAGGATTTCTGAGTGTTCAGAATTTGAGGTTATGTCATAGTAGGGAGGATAATTGGGGGGTAGATGAGGGAGGTGATATGGGTTCGTTGAATAAGATGGCTTCAGAAACGGGGATTGAAGTATTTGTGAGATTGAATTGGGGTAGTGGAGGTGAAAATGTGTTTGGTTTAGAGGTATGGGGTTCAGAAGTTTGAGGTTCAGAAAGAATGGGTATGTAGATGGTTGGTTCATAGGGAGAAATGATGGGAGGTGGTTGAGGTAGAGAAGAAAGAATTTTTCTAGAACCATAAACTTAAGGAGCTTCTGAGATAAGGGACTTACATGGTGTTGAGGAGCTCAGAGGCACAGGTTGCTTCTGAGATAATAAATATTCGCCCAGCTTCAGAGTCTTCTTATTCTTCTTTGAGGGTTGTCTCTTCCTCTTCATGAAGTTTGGTGGCTGATTGTAGCGGTAAGTTCATGACCACTAAGTTATGGATAAGCTTAACGTCAATAAAACCAGAGTCGTCGCCGCGCTTTTATTGTTTCCAAAGGAAAAGGGAAAAGTACGAACAAAATCCAAAGATAAGAAGTTTTCACATCAAAACTAATAAAATGCCAGAGATTAAAGGTAAGGGGGTTGGTTACACAGAGGGAAGGTATTAGCACCCAAAGTGTCCTAGGTACTCCTAGGAAGCTTTTTTTTTATGTGTGTATGTGTTTTTGGTATAAAAGATGTTTGAGAAAAATATAGTGTGAGGATGAGAAAAGAATTCATTGATTATATTTTTGTGTTTGACAAGACCTTCAGACTTGTGCCTACGTACCAACATAAAAATGAGGGATCAAAACCTCGTAGTTCTTGGTAACAATTTCAAAATGAGTGAATTGCTTTTAATCAAAAGTTAATAAGAAAGGCACAAAAGGCCAAAAATTTGAATGAAGTTGTTAGTTCCTTTTGTCTTTTGAAATTTTAAGTCAATATAATTAGATTTATTTACAAGTTTGATTTAAGAAAAGGAGTTCGAAAATTCAATGGCATAAGGCCAGAGTTTCTACTTGAAATAAGGTATAAGTTTAAGATTGCAGACAAATAAATTTTTGAATAGGGGGGAGATTTGAAATTTAAGAAGTAGGAGGAGATGAAGAGGCTATCCTAAGCATAAAATTAAAAGTTAAGAGTTGAAAAGATATGACCAATGGGATGCAATCCAACAGACAAGAATGTCATATAGAAACCCATTTTCCCTTTGGACTTTGAATAAAGTAATAATCAATCAGGAAATTAGAAATACCAGACATCATGAAGATCAAGGCATCAAATAAAGATAGCCACATCCAAGCAAGCAAATCCCATATTAGCAATCTTCTTTGTCTTCTCATGTATCAGATGAAATACTCCTTGATCAACTCAGAATAAAGCAATAGACACAAGATCAAAATAACAGTTTGCATCAAGATAATGTAGCAGATGAGTTCAAATGAATCCCAAGACTTGCATCAAATGAAGGCTCAGTTCACAATAACTTGGTTTCATAATGTTGGCCTGGCCAAGTCCTTTTTGCACAGGGAATGTTGCCTAGTTCTAAGTCCAGAAGTTCAGATCAAGATCAAAAGTCCATCAATTTTTTTTAGGGTTTTTGTTGTTTATTAGGTGTTTTAAGGTCCTAAGACCACAAACAAAAATCAAAATGCACAAACAAAATATAATCACAAGAAATGACTCAAATGAGCAAAGTGAAAATGACATAAACATAAACAAGTTTAATGAAATGTAAATGGCAATGAATTATATATAACTGAAAATTAAATTGCGTAAAGTAAATGACTTGAAATTAAATCAATTATTAATAAGAGTTAGTCAAACGTTAGTCAAGGTTAATTGAATGTTAGTAGTGTTTTGCTTTTTTAATTGATTAAGTCATTCTTTGGAGAACACTCAACCATCTATTCACAAGCATGAATCCTTGAACCAAGACATCTTCCATAGGAAGGAAAAAAGGCTAAGTTTCCATAAAATACCATGAAAGATGGGAGACTTACAATCTCACTTACTAGAATGTTATACCTTTAGGGTCAAATTTAGCTCTATGTTAAGCAATCGTAATTTGACTTAAGTAGAAGTCACAACTATCTGAGGTCGGGCAATAAAAACTTAGGTGTTAATGCATGTTAGAGATTTGGTATGATGATCCAAACTCCTAAAACACACCACACACTAAAATAAAAGATCAAAAGGGATGAAACCATCTCATCCATACTTGTATTGGTTCATCTGACACAAGGTCATTGATGAACCTATTAGCCTTAGGATATTTGAGATTTCATTGGTCAATGAAAGGAATGAAAAAGAATAGGGATGAAGATGAAGGGGGAGGGAAATGAGAGAAACACAAATTGGTCATGGGAGGAACTTTATCAAATTAAAATCATTCATTCATTTTGGGAGATGAAATATACATTTCATTAATCCCTTAAATCCAATGATCTTAATCCAACAAAAGTCAAATCAACCTTGACCAAGGCCCAAAAAAATAGTCAAACATCACAAGACCATAAAAATGGCTCAAAATTATTTTCACACAATTAACCAATTAAAAATCAATTTAAAAATGCATAAAAATACAAATTAGTTTGGTCAAAACCTAAAACCTCTTTAAGCAAGGTCAAATGACCTTAGACAAAAAATTTCATCATTTTTGAAAAGTCAGAAGTATTTTTAAACAATTAAAAATATGCACAAAAACATTTAATTCATGAAAAATATCAAAATTAATCCAAAAAATAATTTTAATTCAGAAAATGAAAGAGAAAAGTATTTAAGGATTTTTGGTGAAAGTCCCATATTTTTTTGGATTAAAATTAAAATTATTATGAATTAAACAAAATAAAGCAATTAAATAAAAAATCAGAAAATATAAAAAAGCAAGGCCCATCAGATCTCCCTCATTAATTGAGGTGGCAAACATGATGGCCAAAATGTGCGCTCCATCATGTACCACAGCCAATGCGTGTACACGCGTGGTTATCAAAAGCGAAGGCCAGGATTAGAAGATAGGAGGAAGATCTGATGGTTCAGGACATTGCCAACACATCACTGGAGCTAGGGCTCCGGTCTTCTTCTTCGGTGGACCTCATCGGACTGGTCCACCACCAACCACCACCAAAATGAAAAACAAGGACATGGATTTAAAGAAAAAATGCTCATAAGCTTGATTCTGGCCTCAATTTTCTCTAATTCCAAGTATATGAAAAGATACATGGATTTGAATTTTGAGGATCGTGAACTGAGTTGCTTCGATTTGACCATAAAAGCAACTCAATCTTGTTGCATATATTGGTAGGACTTTAGCCAACCAAAAATCACAAACCAAAAATCACAAAGAATAATGAAAAATTTAGGGAGAATCGAAGAGAAGAAAATTCTGAAAAATCACCTACGAAGGAGCTTCAACCTTGCTTGATCTTGATCCCAATTGTGCTTGGCTTGGCTTCAGAACTTTGTAGGAGGTGATTAAGATCAAAGAGAGGATTTGACTCTTCGAGTTTCAATCTCAAAATAGAATGAGATTTGAAGCTCAATTTTCCAATGAAAACCTTCAAAATTATCCTTTAATGGTGAGGGTTTGGATTGCAGGTTCAAAGCTTGGGAATGAGGTCCTCAATTATGAGCCCTGAGGGTTGTATTTATAGGCATTCCAATTCATTTCCACACACTTCCAAAATTTTCCAAATTTAGAAATTTTCATTGTATGCTTGCATGGCCGTGTGATAGACCCATCATATGATGCTACTAGGTCCAAAAATGCTTGAGTATCGTGCTGGAATCATGTCGTGTGGCCATGCATTTGAATTTGAAATGTGAAGTTGAAATTCATCGAATTGGTCCCTTGAAAAGAACCCATGCGCAATTCCTTAATTATTTAGCTAAATGAGGTGATCTTGGACTTTTTGGAAAGGCGGAATCAAGGGGAACACCTTTCATGTTGAGCACTTTTCCATTTGAAGCTTGGATCATGATGAATTTTGAGGTGGAAGTTTGGAAAATCAAACATATTTGAAAATTTTCAAAGTACCAATCCAAATGTTCACTTCTTCTACCTTGAATAAGTTTTGCTATGGAATTCAAATCGAAAAAGTTCCTTCATCAAAGTTTTAGCTCTTCCAATCCTCTTAAATTTGGTTACAAATTCGACCTCATTTAGATTTGGCATGGAGTTATGCATTTTAGAAGTTGAGGAAAGTTACTTATTCAATGGTAGTGGTCCAAAATGACCTATAATTTTTCCTCTTGGCACATGCATTTGAAAGTTGATTTAAACTTCTTTTATATCATAACAATTGAGCAAGTTATGGTCCTTGGGAGTTGACCTCCTAACTAGAGTTCAGACAAAATGACCCATAATCTTTCACCATAAAAAATGACTTTCCAAGAAAAACTAGCGCTTGACGTCAACATGAAAGTTGTTTGTAATGTAATAAGTAGTAACGTTGCTCTTGGAATCATTTCCATATGACAAAAATTGTAGGAGATAGGGTCTAAGGAACCCCAGTTTTGACCAGTTGACTTTCTCTGGTCAACCACCATGAACCAACTTGCAAACTTAACATTATCTTAATATTTAGGACTCATGGAGGATAATATATGTGTAAGATGATGTAATATGAAATATCCCTTGAAATATTTGATCAAATGATGAAGAAACTTGCTGAGGAAGTCACACAAGATACCCAGATGAATTAGGGCTTCCAAGGCAAACAAGCTTCAAACTCTTGATGATTCTTGAATAAAATGATATGTCAAGACCATGGGAATCCATATATGATGTCTAGAGCCAATTTAAACCATCTATTGATTAGTCTCCTTGCATCGAGGGTCTTAAACCCTAGATATGAGTTTGATGGAGCATGGGTGAACACACACACTACCTACAAAAGTAACAAACTATATATATACATATTTTTGGTATTTTGGTTAGTAAATAATGAAAAAACAAAGTATGACACAATCAAATGTGTTTGGTGACCTCTCCCAATGCAAACCCATTGAATGAGGGGTAAGGAGGATGTCAAGGTGTGATCCCAAAGCTAATGCATATTATGAGATGGCACGAGGGATCTTAGGGTCAAAATTAGGGTCTTACACTGATCTGGTAGCCAATCCAAGCTGAACCCAGAAATATCTATTCCTTGAGCTTCTAGATCCTGAAGATAGCAGGAGATTACCTCTGGGGGGTCAATCTTAGAGAAGAGATACATCCTATTGGATATCTCCCTATGATCCTTTAGAGCTTCCCAGGAGGTGTCCTTTATTGGTTTCACTCTGACTTTGTCAATTAAACCCATGCTCTTCAGATTCTTTATGTTCAAAGGCTTCCCCATGTCCACCGTGATGTCTTCCATTATATTGAGAGAGATGAGATGGTCCTCCAACCCACTCTCTATCAGAACATTAAAAATTAATCTTCCCATAGGGATGTAATTTTTGGGCTTCATGTTGTTTATGGTATCTCTGACAGAGTCCCTCAGATACTTGAAGAGGAGGGAGGGAAGACTCAGCTTCATCCTTTTGTGCAGACAATACAGAATGCACTTTTGGTCTGTGTTGATGTAGTCAGAGGAGCTGGAAGCGGGACGATGATGGATTGTTCCCAAAATGATCTTCAACCAAACTCTCAGATTTTGGTGAAGTTCTTTGTTATTTGAGGCTCTCTCTTCTGGGTTCTGAGAGAAAATAGAGGGGATAACTTCCTGGGACATATACTTTTCCCTAGGGTTGATGTTGTACATCCTTCTTCCCCTAGCTTTTTCCATGTCTAGAAGCTTGGCAATTGATTCTCTATGATCACTATTTTGAAGCCCAAAATATAAGATACGATGCAGTGATCATCATAATCAGTGGATCTCCGGTATTCCTTCACCGGGAATGTGTAGACTGCGCCATAAAGATGTTTGAAGTAGTATGCCCACCCTTGGATCTCCAACTCTTCAGTTAAATCTATGCCATTCTTCTTGAGGTTATCGAAATCAATCAAAAGTTCACATAGTAATTCTAGTTTTTCAAATGGGGTAGCAAGATTGATGCGAGGAGGACAAACAAGAACATGAGGTTCTTGATATGAGGTTGTTGAAGGCATATCAGTTTGGGTTGTAACTTGTTGTGAAGCTTTAACTAGTTACTCAATAGCATTCATTTGTTGTGAGTATTCGAACACTTATTCATGTTGAGGATTCATGTTGTCAGTTTTTGAAGGAGATGAAGTTGTAAGGAGGTTGAAATTGCAGACAAATTGAAATCTAGCGTTTGTGTAAGTTGTGAGATTGAAAAGTGTGAATGTGGGAATCATGGTAATATATATATATATATATATATATATATATATATATATATATATATATATATATATATAAGTTAAAAATACATGCAAAACGACAGTGTTAGATTAAAGAGGGGACAAAAGTAATTAAGATTGTAAAAATGATAGTTTATAAGCGTGGGGAGAATTAAATGCAGCTAATGATGGTTGTCTAATCTCAAAAATATGCACACTGCTCGAGGGGATCTCAACAGTTTGGCTCTTGAGTTCTGAGTTAGACAGTTGTCTAGAAAATCCAAGGCCACACGTTTGAGAGACCACATGTTGATGTTTCTGGAGTCAAGAATACCAAAAGGTTTCTGACTTAGAAGGTTTCCGATCCAGATGTCATCTAACTTATAGAATTATCAGAACCAGAAACGGATAAACAACATATGTTTAAATCAGAGTTTATTTTAACATTATAGAGGAGAGGCACATGTTTAGATTCATTCTGGGTAATCTGCCATATTTAAATGTTTCAGAATGAAAAGAAATATATCTTCAGCTAAGGGTTTTGTAAAGATGCCAGGCCATTGATGGTCTGTATCTATGAATTTAAAAATGATTATCCCTTTCTGAACATTGTATCTGATAAAATGATGTTTAATTTCTATGTGCTTCGCTCTGGAATGTAAAGTTGCATTCTTACTTAACCATATAGCAGTATTATTGTCATAAAAGATATGGATGCTACTCTCATAAATTTGAAAGTCCTCAAGTTGATTCTTCATCTAGAGCATTTGAGTGTTGCACAGTGAAGTTGAATTGTATTCTGCTTCTGCAGTTGACAATGCAATGGTTGATTGTATTTTGCTTGCCCATGAGATGAGGTTTCCTCCCAAAAATTGAAAGTTCCCAGATGTGCTTTTATGTTCCAACTTGTCTCTAGTGTAATCTGCATCACAATACCCAGAAAGCCTATACTCTAATGTTTTCTTATACATCAGGCCAAGGTTAGGTGTTCCTTTCAGATACCTAAGGATTCTCTTAACAACAGTTAAGTGAGATTCCCTTGGATCTGACTGAAATCTAGAACAAAGACACACACTAAATAATATATCTGGATGTGTAGCAGTCAGATAGAGGAGAAAACTTATTGTACCAAGATAGAGTTTCTGACAAACCTTTTGACTTACCTAATCTTTCTCCAGAATGCAAGTACGATGCATGGAAGTCTTGGCTGATTTTCTTTCTGACATATCGAATTTCTTCAGAATATCTTTTATGTATTTGCTTTGATATATGTATGTGGCTTCTGAAGTTTGGTTTATTTGAATCACCAGAAAGAACTTTAGTTCTTGATTATAGTCATCCCAAATTCTGCTTGCATTAACTTAGAAAATTCTTGGCAAACAAAGGGGTTAGAAGAACCAAATATTATGTCATCAACATATATCTAACAAATTATTAGATCGTTTCTGATGTTTTAACAAAAGAGGGTGGAGTCCACTTGGCCTATGATAAAGTCATTCTCCAGAAGGAATGAACTGAGTCTTTCATACCAAGCTCTGGGAGCTTGTTTTAGACCATAAAAAGATTTTTTAAGTTTAAAAACATGTTCAGGGAGTTTTGAGTTTTCAAAACCAGGAGGTTGAAGGACATACACCTCTTCAAAAATATAACCATTCAGAAACGCACCTTTGACATCCATCTGATATAATTTAATGGAATAATTTACAGCAAAGGATGCAAGGAGACAAATAGATTTTAACCTTGCGACTGGACCAAAGGTTTCATTGTAGTTAATACCTTCCTGTTGACTATAACCTTGTGCCACCAGCCGTGCTTTATTTCTGACCTGTTAGTTCTTGTGTTGGAAGCAATTTTGGTAAAACCTAGAGTGTTCACAAGTTGTCACATGTGTTGTCTTGACATAAGATAACATGTACCTGTAGGATGTTTCAAATATGATTATGCGGGATTTTACTAAGATGTCAGACCCGATGTCATGACATCTGTTTACAGAATATTCAGTCTGAATGTTATGTATTATGTAATTGTGTTTTTAATGCTAATCTATATATGATTGATGAGATGATTGAACACGTTATCAATCAGTAATTACAACTAGATTGACTTATTTTCCAAAGAGATATAATCAATTGTCATGAGAAGATATGAATGGAAAATAGTTTTAGGGTTTTATGATGTCCAAGCCCAACCAATTGCTTCTATATAAAGGACATGGAAAACCTGGTTTTATACACAAGAAATAACGAACGAAATATTGAGAGAGAATAAGGGTTTTAGTCTTGTGTGGTCGTGTGAATTGTAAGCCATTCAATTCATCCATAGATGATTGAATTGGTCTGATTTTTGAGTTGTAATTTTTCCACTCTAAGCTTTGAAGCATGAGTGTGTGTTTACTTGATTGAAGCTTTTAAGCAAGATCAAGTATGTGTCTTTGAAGAGTGTCTTCTTTTCATTGTAATTCTTGTTTTATATCACTGCTGTGATTGAGGGGGAGTGAGTAGGATCTCATATATAAGAGTTCTTAGGTAGAAGTCACACGGGTAGAGATTAGGTGAAAAGACTGTAACTTGAAGTTGTTTACTGAGAGTCTTTGAACTGATTCTGTTTAGTTGATTTCCTTCCTGGCTTGGTAGCCCCCAGATGTATGTGAGTTTGCACCGAACTGGGTTAACAATTGCTTGTGTCTCTTGCATTACTGTTCTTTATCTTTTATCCTATTTATATAGTTCAGATATTAGTGTCGTGACATTACCTTCGACATCTCATATTTATTACCAGAATTTCAATTGGTATCAGAGCAGGCATCCTGCTCTGGTTCTGGGTGAGATCTAGGGACGTTACTTTCGGGTACTATGGAGAGAGACGGAGGATCTGTTCACAGACCACCTATTCTCGATGGATCCAACTATGACTACTAGAAACCTCGAATTGTAGCCTTCCTAAAATCTCTGGATAATAAGGCTTGGAAGGTTGTCTTAACAGGCTGGGAACATCCAGTTATTACTAAGGATGGAGAAGTTACAACTGATAAGAAGGCTGAGGAACAATGGACCAAGGAGGAGGATGATCTAGCCCTTGGGAACTCTAAAGCATTGAATGCTATATTCAATGGAGTAGATAAGAATATCTTCAAATTGGTAAACAACTGTGAGGTGGCTAAAGATGCTTGGAACATTCTCAAAACCACGCATGAAGGCACCTCTAGAGTGAAGATGTCTAGACTGCAGCTGCTCACTAATAAGTTTGAAAATTTAAGGATGAAAGAAGATGAAAATATTCATGAATTTCATATGAGTTTTGAAATTCTGGTATCAGATATAAGATGTCGAATGTAATGTCACGACACTAATATCTGTTAACACACGCAAGATAGAGATACAGAATGGTAAAGCAAAAGACACAAGCAATTGTTAACCCAGTTCAGTGCAACTCACCTACGTCTGGGGGCTACCAAGCCAGGAAGGAAATTCACTAAAATAGAATTAGTTCAAAGACTCTCCGTACACTTCAACAAGTTACAGTCTTTCTCACCTAATCTCTACCCGTGCAATTTCTACCTAAGCACTCTTAGATATGAGAGCCCACTCACTTCCCTACAATCACACCTGTGATTTTAAACAACAATCCCTTGAGAAAAGAAAACACTTTTCAATAACACACTCTTGATTTTACTTCACAATTTCAATCAAGAAGACACACTCTTGATCTTGCTTCACAGCTTTGATCAAGAAGACACACACTTGATCTTGCTTCACAGCTTTGATCAAGTAGACACACACTCTTGCTTAACAGCTTTAGAGTGACAAATTACAACCACAAATCAGTCCAATTCAATCATCCAAGGATGACTTGAATGGCTTACAAGTCTCACGACTAAACAGACACAAACCCTAGCTCTCTCTCTCTCTCTATATTTCGCTCAGTATTGGTTGTGTTTTAAAACAGGTTTTCTAAGTCCCTTTTTATAGAAGCTTTCAGCTGGGCTTGGACATCTTGAAAACCCTAAATCTATTTTCCAATTAAATATTTTCATAACAGCTGGTTAGATCTCCTTGGAAAATAAGTAAATCAGGTTGTAATCCATGATTGAATGCGCCTGCAAATCAGATCCTCAATCATACATAGATTGCCATTAATTGTGCAATCACAAAACACCAGACATTTACACTGAATGTTCTGTGTACTGGATGTCATGACATCGGGTCTGACATCCTGGAAAAATCCTGCATAATTCCATAATTCCTTTTATAACTTCCAGCAGGTATATCAGATGCCATGACATTGTGTATGACACCTTGAAACAATCCTGCATGAACATGTCTTTCATTTAAGCTCCAGCAGGTACACATATATCAGATGCCATGACCTTGTGTATGACATTCTGAAACAATCCTGCATGAACATGTCGTTCATTTAAGCTCCAGCAGGTACACATGATATCTCATGTTAAGACATCACACATAACATCTTGTGAACACTCTTTGTTTTACCAAAATTGTTGCCAACACTTAGAATCAACAAGTATCCTTGAAATTGCTAATGCCTCAGGAGCCCTGGGTGAGAAAATGTCAGATGAAAAACTAGTGAGGAAAATACTCAGGTCATTTCCTAAGAGATTTGCCATGAAAGTGACAACCATAGAAGAGTCTCAAGACATTTCCAATATGAGAGTTGATGAGCTAATTGGATCCCTCCAAACATTTGAGATGGGAATGTGTGATGGATCTGAAAAGAAAGTCAAAAGCATAGCCTTTATGTCAAACACTGAAGAGAAAGAGGAAGAAAGTGGTCAAGCTACTGATGATGATATGGCAAATGATGTAGCATTACTGGGAAGACAGTTCAACAGACTTCTGAAAAAGATGGATGTAAGTTCTAAGTCTAATGTCAAGAACATCTCATATGACATCAGTAAGTCCAATAATGCTGGAAGAAGAACAAGATCGGATGAAAAGACCAAAGAAGGAAAATGAGTTCAGTTCCATGAATGCGATGGGTATGAACACATTAGAGTTGAATGTGGAACCTACCTCAAGAAACAGAAGAAGAGTCTTACTGCTACTTGGTCTGGTGAAAGTGAAACAGAAGAATCTGCAAATCTTATGACTGCATTGACTGGAAGATGGGGTTCTGATGAAGACTCAAGTGATAATGAAGTAACCTTTGATGAGTTATCCACTACCTACAAAAAGTTGTGTCACAGAAGTGAAGAAGTGTGTCAACAAGTTGAAAGTCAGAAGAAAGTGATAATACAACTAGAGAATGAGAAGGTAGAACACTTGGAAACCATCTCTAAGTTAAAGACTGAAGCAGTGTTCTTGAATTCCAAACTAGATGAGATGACAAAGTATGTCAGAATGCTAAACAATGGATCTGACACCTTAGACAAAATTCTCCAGACTGGACAAATGACAGGAGACAAGTCTGGCATTGGGTTCCATGAATCCAAACCTGAGTGCAGTTACACTGGTAGCAAACCAAAATCCAAACCTGAGTGCAGTCAAACTGGTAGCAAACCAAAGATGTCACATCATATGTCACAACATCATAAAGGAAGACATCAGAAAGGGAATCATCAAAGATGGAGATGTAATTACTGTGGAAAATTTGGCCACATAAAACCATTCTTCTATAAGTTATATGGCTATCCTAGTCCTTCTCATCATCAACCTAGACCCAAACATCACATACCTGTCAACAGAAAACAATGGGTTCCTAGGACTGTTGTTACAAACCTGATAGCTCACACTTCCTTCAGAGTTTCAGCCAAAGAATACTTGTATTTTGATAGTGGGTGCTCCAGACACATGACTGGAAACAAAAACCTGCTAATTGGCCTTCATCCTCATGCCACCAACTATGTAACCTTTGGTGATGGAGCAAAGGGTGAAATCAAGGGGATTGGTAAGCTTAATTTCCCTGGAGTCCCTAACTTTGACAATGTCCTACTTGTTAAGGGACTGACTGCAAACCTAATAAGCATCAGTCAATTGTGTGACCAAGGTCTAACTGTAAACTTCACTAAAACTGAATGTCTGATTACTAATAAAGAAAATGAAGTGATCATGAAAGGAGTCAGGTCTAAGGAAAACTGCTTCATGTGGAGTTCTCAAGAAACTGGTTATTCATCAAAGTGTACTCTAGCCAAAGAAGAAGAAGTGAAGATATGGCATCAAAGATTAGGCCATCTGCATCTTAAAGGTATGAAGAGCATTATATCTGTTAAAGTTGTTAGAGGAATTCCCAACTTAAAGATTGATGAAGGAAGAGTTTGTGGAGAATGTCAGATTGGAAAACAGACAAAGATGTCACATGAGAAGCTTAGACATGACACCACTTCCAGAGTGCTGGAACATCTCCATATGGATTTGATGGGACCCATGCAGTGGAAAGTCTTGGTGGGAAGAAGTATGCTTATGCAGTGGTGGATGACTTCTCCAGATAAACCTGGGTCAATTTTATAAGAGAAAAATCTGATGTATTTGAAGTCTTTAAAGATCTTTGTCTAAGACTTCAAAGAGAAAAAGAAAGACAAGTTATCAAAATCAGAAGTGATCATGGGAAGGAATTTGAGAATAGCAAATTTGCTGGATTTTATGCATCAGCCAGAGCTCTCATCTCTCATTACTCTCCAGCAAAATGGTGTGGTAGAAAGGAAAAATAGAACTCTCCAAGAATCAGCCAGAGCTATGATTCATGCCAAGAAATTTCCCTACCACTTCTGGGCTGAAGCTATGAACACAACCTGCTATGCTCACAACAGAGTAACCTTGAAGAAAGGGACTCCTACTACCTTATATGAAGTCTAGAAAGGGAGAAGACCTACAGTCAAATACTTCCATGTGTTTGGTATTAAATGTTATATCTTGACTAATCGTGAACAAAGAAGGAAGATGGATCCCAAAAGTGATGAAGGAATATTTCTGGGCTACTCAACAAACAATAGAGCATATAGAGTCTTTAATTCTATAACAAAAGTAATGATGGAATCTATCAATGTTGTGGTTGATGATCAACAGACTGATGTCACAGACGATGTTGAGACATCTCTAAATGAGGCCCCAGCTAATTTACCAGACAAGAATAATGAGAGTGAACCTCCTCAAGCTGAACCTGAAGCTGACAAAATCAACAAGGGACCCTCCATCAGAATTCAGAAGGATCATCCCAAAGATCTTATTATAGGAGACCCAAATAAAGGGGTCACAACTAGATCAAGGGAAGTGATCTTACATGGTTGTTTTGTATCCAAGATTGAGCCTAGGAATGTCAAGGAAGCCTTGACTGATGAGTTCTTGAAACAAGCTCCTAGGGCTTCGTATGATAGACTCACAGTGTTCCTCACTAACAATGGATACAGGAAGGGAGGCATTGACAAGATCCTATTTGTTAAGAATGAAGGAGGAAACCTCATGGTGGCTCAAATATATGTGGATGATATTGTGTTTGGTGTGATGTCAGATCAGATGGTCGAACATTTTGTTAAGCAAATGCAGCCTGAGTTTGAAATGAGCCTTGTTGGAGAGCTGACCTATTTTCTTGGGCTACAAGTCAAGCAGATGGAAGGTTCTACCTTTCTATCTGAAAGCAAATATGCCAAAAACATTGTTAAGAAGTTTGGCATGGAGAATGCAAGTCATAAAAGAACACCTGCTCCTACACATCTGAAAGTCTCCAAAGATGAAAATGGTGTTAGTGTAGATCAAAGTCTCTACAGAAGCATGATAAAAAGTCTGCTATATCTCACAGCAAGTAGACCTGACATTGCTTTTGATCTAGGTGTTTGTGCTAGATATCAAGCTAAACGAAAAGTCAGTCACATAAACCAAGTGAAGAGGATACTGAAATATGTCAATGGCACCAGTAACTATGGGATGTTGTATACTCATGGATCTGGATCTATGCTGACTGGATACTGTGATGCTGATTGGGCTGGAAGTGTTGATGATAGGAAAAGCACATCAGGAGGATGTTTCTTCTTCGAGAACAACTTAATATCATGGTTTAGTAAGAAACAAAATTATGTGTCCCTATCCACTGCTGAAGCTGAACATAGCAGCTAGGAGTAGTTGTTCTCAACTAGTTTGGATGAAACAAATGTTGATTGAATACAATGTCACACAAGATGTCATGACATTGTACTGTGACAACCTGAGTGCTATAAATATTTCTAAGAATCCTATTCAGCACAGCAGGATAAAACACATTGATATTCGTCATCACTTTTTTAGAGAACTAGTGGAAGAGAAAATCATAGCCCTAGAGCATGTTACTACTGAAATGCAATTAGCTGACATATTTACAAAGGCTTTGGATGCTAATAAATTTGAATGTTTAAGAGGGAAATTAGGGATTTGTATCCATGAGAATTTATAGCAATTAATTTGGAATGGAAAAGGTAATAAAAATATTGTCTGCCCACTTAAAAGAAAGTGCCCCATTTATGGTAAATCATTACCTAGTATTGGAACTACCATCTATAGCATTTTCACACGCTACCTCAGCTTAACCACTTCCATCTTCCTCAAACTTTATCGACCATCTCTGCTAGGGAAATAAAAATTCTTTCACAAGCTCAATAAGATGTCACAACATCCTTCATCTTCTAGTTCTAAAAACACCAAACCTGCGCACAAAGCAAGAACACCATCCATGGATTTTCTTCATGAGGACATTTTGGAAGTGATTCCCCTATCACTCATCCCAGGCGACGCTCCTGGTCCATCCTCCACTGCTGGACATACTCAAGGTTACAGTTCTGATAACCCTACCTCTAAAGATGACATGCATCATACTGATCGTGTCATTAGAAATTTGGTCACGAGGATCCTAAATGAAGGACACTCAGTCAAGGGATTTTCGACTCCTCTATCTAGAGAAAGATGATGAATCATCTAGGTCTGAGAAAGATATAGCAGCTGAGGGACTGTGTTCTTTAGGGAAAAACCGTGCCTTGTAAGAAATCTGTAGATGCTTCTCAGTCTAAGAAGCATGACTTTGGTAAGAAGGTGATTGACTTGGAAGAAGAGAGCTAAGATGATGAAGATGATAGCTTGCTTCATCACTTGAAGCCAAGCGTTGCTAAGAGAATGAATACCAGGAAGGGTAGATTTGTGGCTGAGATAATGACAGCCAGAAATGGTAAGAAGGCTACTGATGTAGGCCCTTCAAAGTCATGGAGTAAAGTGGAGGTAAAGCATATAAAGGTAAGAGAAAGTTCTGATTCAGAGGAAGATGTTGAAGACGATGTCCCAGACATCTCTCCTGTCAAAAAGAAAACTGTTAGAAAATCCCCTGCTAAGGTTGTTGCTGTGCATTTGGATAACATTTCCTTCCATCTGGAAGATGGTGCAGCCAAGTGGGAATTTGTAATCCAAAGGAGAGTAGCTGTGGAAAGAGAATTGGGAAAGGATGATGTGGAAGTTAAGGAGGTCATGGACCTGATCAAGTATGCCGATTTAATGAAAATAGTTAGTGGGTTACCTCAATGTTTTGAAGGTCTTGTTAAAGAGTTTGTGGTGAACATCCCTGAGGATATTGCTGACAAGAACAACAAAGAGTTTTGTAAGGTGTTTGCTAGAGGAAGGTGTGTAAGGTTCTCTCCAATTGTGATCAATAAGTTCCTAGGAAGAGGAACAAAAGGTGTTGCTGAACTAGAGGCCACAGACAATGAAGTCTGTAGGAAAATAACTGCTAGTCAGGTCAAGGAGTGGCCAAGCAAAAAGCATCTCTCTGCTGGTAAATTAACTGTGAAATATGCTATCTTGAATAAGATAGGGTCAGCAAACTGGGTACCAATAAACCACATATCTACAATCTCAAATGCCCTTGGAAGGATCATATTTGCTATTGGAACCAAGCTTAATTTTGATTATGGAAGGTTCATGTTTGAACAAATTGTCAAACATGCTTCCACAAATGCAGTGAAGCTGCCCATTGCTTTTCCCTCAATAATTTGTGGGATAAGCCTAAGCCAGCAACCTGGAATACTGAGCACAAGTGATATCCCTAGTAGAAGAAAACCTCCATTGTCAGTTCATTACAAGTTATTTGAAGGCAGTCATGCCAATGACATTGTCATGACATCTGCTATGAAGAAGCCAACCTCTCAAGGTGGCCTGATTGCTGAACTGAAAGAGACCTGTAAGGAATTGGAGACTTGGATTAGGGTGGCTAAAGCTAGGAAAGAAGCTTTGGAGGTTCTGATTAATAGCTTGGAGCAAGGAGACATGGATAATGTTGGTCAAGCCAAGGACACAGATGTCCACACTTCAAGTGAGAGGTCTGAATCTCAAGATAAATCAAGTGGCAGTTCTTGGTCTGAAGCTGATGAAGATGCTACCTCCTCTGACTGAGTTGTGGTTAAGATGGTCCCCTTGTTATGATGATATGTTGTTCTGGATGCCTTGATGTTTGATGTTTGATGTTTTTTTGGCAGTCTTATTTTGATGCCTTGATGTAATTTTTGGGTTCTTTATGAGTTCTCTGGATTTCTTTTTATCTCAGCTCATATAGCTGTGTATAATTGTGGTTCTATAACACCTGAAATTATGTTCTAACATTCTATATGTTTTAACATTCTTTGTGACATTCTCTGTTGTACTAATAGACATTTATTTTGTCTCATTGGTCTCTTTGGTCTATTTTGACTAAAAAGGGGGAGAAGTTAATATGTGGAGAGTTGCAGTTAATATGTAGAGGAGAGTTGTAGTTAATATGTGCTATGAAGTAGCTAGGCTATAAACAGATGATAGTTGATGTTGAACAGAATGATGTTCTGTGTTGTACAGGTGATGTTGAAGGAGATGTCAGATGGGGTGATGGATGTTACATGTGTTGTTGAAGGAGATGTCTGTGTTGAACAGACTTAGGGGGAGAAGAAGCACATATGTGCTTAATGTATGTTTACTAATAGCTATTATAGCTAGTAAATGTGTGGTTTATTACTTCTGCTGCTGCTTAACTACTGATATTTTTTTTACTCTTGTGAACAAATGGACTGATATATGTTTTAGCCAAAATTTGCCAAAGGGGGAGTTTGTTGGTTCTTGTGTTGGCAACAATTTTAGTAAAACCTAGAGTGTTCACAAGTTGTCACATGTGTTGTCTTGACATAAGATAACATGTACCTGCAGGATGTTTAAAATATGATTATGCAGGATTTTACTAAGATGTCAGACCCGATGTTGTGACATCTGTTTACAGAACATTCAGTCTGAAAGTTATGTATTATGTGATTGTGTTTTTAATTCTAATCTATGTATGATTGATGAGATGATTGAACATGCTATCAATCAGTAATTACAACTAGATTGACTTGTTTTACAAAGAGATATAATCAACTGTCATGAGAAGATATGAATGGAAACCAATTTTAGGGTTTTATGATGTCCAAGCCCAACCAATTTCTTCTATATAAAGGACATGGAAAACCTAGTTTTATACACAAGAAATAACAAACGAAATATTGAGAGAGAATAAGAGTTTTAGTCTTGTGTGGTCGTGTGAATTGTAAGTCATTCAATTCATCCATAGATGATTGAATTGGTCTGATTTTTGAGTTGTAATTTGTCCACTCTATGCTTTGAAGCATGAGTGTGTGTTTACTTGATTGAAGCTTTTAAGCAAGATCAAGTATGTGTCTTTGAAGAGTGTCTTCTTTTCATTGTAATTCTTGTTTTATATCACTGTTGTGTTTGAGGGGGAGTGAGTAGGATCTCATATCTAAGAGTTCTTAGGTAGAAGTCACACGGGTAGAGATTAGGTGAAAAGACTGTAACTTAAAGTTGTTTACTGAGAGTCTTTGAACTGATTCTGTTTTGTGCATTTCCTTCCTGGCTTAGTAGCCCCTAGACGTAGGTGAGTTTGCACCGAACTGGGTTAACAATTGCTTGTGTCTCTTGTATTACTGTTCTTTATCTTTTATCCTGTTTATATTGTTTAGATATTAGTGTTGTGACATTACCTTCGACATCTCATATCTGATACCAGAATTTCATGACCACTTCACCCTTTTCATTTAGTTTGTTTCTGTAAACCCATTTGGTTCTAATCACATGGGTTCCTTTAGATCTTGGTACAAGATCCCAAATGTCATTCTTGGAAACTGATCAAGTTTTTCTTTCATTTCCAGAATCCATTCTTTGTCTTTAAGAGCTTCTTCACAAGACGTTGGCTCTATCAGAGATACTAGTCCTAGAAGTGCTTCTTTAAAAACTTTGAATGTTGATCTTGTTCTAATAGGTTCATTCTTGTGTTCCCAAAATCAGTTCTTCAGAAACATTTTTCCTATTTCTTGGTCTTTTCTGAATGATTGTGACTTCAGGTGCTTCTGACATTTCTTTTTCTTCTTCATTAGATCCTTTTGTCTTTTCGTCAGAACCTGCAAGTGTTATCACCAGATCTGCAAAGTTCTCAACTAGCTTTGAATTTTCAGAGTCAAGCTTGTCATCAAATCTAACATGTATTGATTCTTCCACAATTTGGGTTTCTGTATTGTATGCTCTATATCCTTTAGACCGTTTTGAGTATCCCAACATAATACACTTTTTCGCCTTAGAGTCAAACTTGTTCAGATTATCTTTAGTATTCAGAATAAAGCAAGAACATCCAAAAGGATGGAAATAAGAAATGTTAGATTTTCTTCCCTTGCACAGTTCATAAGGAGTCTTATCCAGAATAGGCCTGATAGAGATTTTATTCTGAATGTAACACGTTGTATTCACAGCTTCAGCCCATAAGTGCTTAGCAACATTTGTTTCATTGATCATGGTTCTGGCCATTTCTTGGAGAGTCCTATTCTTCATTTCTACAACTCCATTTTGTTGTGGAGTTCTAGGACAGGAGAAATCCTGGGATATTCCATTAGAGTCAAACATTTCTTCAAACAATTTGTTTTCAAATTCGCCACCATGATCACTTCTGACTCTAATGATCGTAGAGTCAAATTCATTTTGCACTTCTGAGTAGAAGCTAGTGAACACATAATGTGACTCATTCTTGTGCCTTAAGAATTTTACCCACGCCTAACGACTATAATCATCAACAATCACAAGTCCATACTTCTAACCATTGACTGACGCTCTCTTAACAGGTCCAAAAAGGTCAATGTGTAGAAGTTCCAGAGCCTTAGAGGTAGAAACAACATTTTTAGTTTTGAAGGTTGTTTTAGAAAATTTACCTTTCTGACATGCTTCACAAAGAGAATCTGAAGAAAACTTCAGCTTAGGTAGGCCTCTAACTAACTCAAGTTTATTTAGTTGAGAAATCCTCCTTAAGCTAATGTAACCCAAGCATCTATGCCACACCCGTTGCTCTTCACTTACATACATTAAACATTTTACGTTTTGATTTTTCAAATCTGAAAGCTTTATTTTGTAAATGTTGTTCTTCCTCTTTCCAGTGAAAAGGACTGTGCCATTTTTCTAACTAACAACTTTGCACATTTTTTTATTAAAGATTATATCATAAGCGTTATCACTTAATTGACTTATAGATAACAAGTTATGCATTAATCCCTCAACATAGAGGAAATCAAAAATAGAGGGAAGAGATCCATTACCCTATTGTTCCAGACCCTATGATTCTTCCTTTCTAATTTCCCCAAAGCCTACGAAACCAACATCTTTAAGTTCTAGGTTTTGGAACATATGTTTTCTTCCCATCATGTGTTGCGAGCAACCAGAGTCCAGGTACCATGGTTGGAGTTTTAACTCTGCTGTACAGAATATCTACAACATACACTATTTTATCTTTTGGCACCCAGAATCTTTTGGGCCCTTTAGGATTAGTTCTCCCATAGTTTCTGAAAAATATGGGTTTTCTAGTATTATTAAACTTCTATGTTTGTGCAAGTGTATAATGATAAGAAAAAGGAGATTTAGATTTATTTTCTACATAGGGTTTTAGATCATCTTCATCAGAGTCATAACCAATTCCTCTTTTCTTATTATGACTAACACCATAGATCATAGACGCCATTTTGCTTCTGTCAAGTCCGTTGTTCCGAAATTTCTGAAAAGTTTTTTCATATTTGTATATGATAATGTCAGAAGTAGGTGGAGCTTTAGAAAGAGTTTCTTCAAGTTTTGAACTTTTCTTGGTTGAAAATTCATTTTCTTTTTCAAGAATTAAATTATTTTCTTTAAGTTCAAAAACTTCTTTCTCAAACTTATCACACTCTTCAACATTCTCTTTATGAACCTTTTTCAGGTTCTTGAATTTTTGTCAAAGCTTCTGATACAAGCTCAGAGATTGTGGTAAACAGACTTCCAGATCAGAACGAGAAAAGTCATAGAATACCTCTTGAGAGCCAGACTCTCTTTCAGATGAACTTCCAGAGGTGGTGGCCATGAATGCAATGTTTGCTTACTCCTTTTCATAATCAGATTCTGAAGATTCAGATTCAGAGTCGTTCCATGTTGCCATGAGTCCCTTCTTATTTTCTTTATAAGAGTTCTTATTGAAACTTTCCTTTCTGTAGATGTCCTTCTTTATCTTTGGACATTCATTTCTATAGTGTCCATGTTCTTTTGCATTCGTAACAGGTCAGTTCCTTGTTGGGTCTGCCTATGGAGGTTGAATCTTGACAATCTCCCTTCTCTCTGGGCCTTCTAAAGTTTTTATTTCTTTTTCTCTAGAGTTGTTTAATTCTTATGGAAATAAGAGATAATTCCTCTTCATTATCAGAATCTTCATTCTCAGAGTCATCATCTTGTTCTTCTTCAGCTTGAAAGGCTTTGTTCCTTTCTGGCTTTCTTCTTTCTGATCTAGACTTTAGAGAAACATATTTTCTTTTCTTCTGAGGTTCATCTTCCTCTATCTCTACTTCATGACTTCTGAGGGAGCTGATACGTTCTTCAAGGCTTATGTTGTTCAGATCCTTGGATAACTTCAAGGCAGTGACCATAGGTTTCCACTTCTTGGGAATACTTCTGATTATCTTCTTGACATGATCTGCTATAGTATATCCTTTGTCCAGAACCTTGAGTCCTACAAATAAGGTTTGGAACCTTGAGAACATCACTTCAACAACTTCATCATCTTCCATTCTGAAGGCTTCATACTTATGGATTAAGGCCAGAGCATTAGTCTCTTTAACTTGATTATTACCTTCGTGAGTCATTTTCAAAGAATTACATATTTCTTTGGTTATTTCCCTGTTAGTGATCTTCTCGTACTCATTGAAGGAAATTGCGTTCAACATCATGGTTCTCGTTTTATGGTGATTCTTGAAATCACGCTTCTAATCATCACTCATTCTGCTTCTTGGAATAGAGATAACAATAGCAGAAATGGGTGGTTCGTAACCATTTGTGACAATATCCCATAGATCAGCGTCGTAGCCTAGGAAGAAGCTTTTAATTATGTCCTTCCAATAGCCAAATTTTTCTCCATCAAAAACTGGAGGTTTAGTTTGTAGCTATCTCTTTCATTTGTGTTAGCCATGTTTTTCTCATACTGGATCTCTCTACACAGTTAAGTGTTTGATTCAAAAATAAATAACAGAGCCTAAGCTCTGATACCAATTGAAGATAGAGAAAAACAAGAAATGGGGGTTTGAATTGTTTTCATAGTAATAAAAAACTTTAGCAGCACGCACACGAAAGTAAATGCTAACAACACAAGAAGTTTATCCTGGTTCGCTTGAAAATCAAAGCTACTCCAGTCCACCCGGCCAAGGTGATTTCTCCTTCAATAAGGACTTAATCCACTAATCTAACTAGATTACAAACACATTTCAGAGTTTAACAATCTATTAGCCCTCTCAAGTCTACAGACTTAAACAAGTCACTTGAGGAATATCAACAATTTTAGAGAAATACAGATGTTTGCCTTAGTGTTTCTAGGTAAGCAGTGTAAACACAATTAAGGACAGTAAAACAATGACCACACACTATGAGCAACAACTCTTGTGTGATTACTGAATGTTACAATGAAAATATGTTGAGTATTATAGATGGAAGATATTGTTAAATGGTGTGTTTCAGTATGATGTAATGAGATTTCTTGCCAACTATGGGAATTAATGTTATTAATTTTTTTGTCCTTTCCATAACAGTCTTAGAACATAATCCATAATTTCCTTAAAGAGAATTTTACCATACTTAGAATGATTCTTGATTAAGTTTTATAATCTGGTGATATCAGATAGAGTGTTAAGCATGAATCAGAGTGAGCAGAGTCAGAGTCTTTGAGCAGAAACTTGTAGTCTTCAGAAATCTCTTGAATAGTCTTCAGATAGATTCTTTTGAGTTGTCTTCAGATAGATTCTTTTGAACAGTCTTCATATATTATCTTGAATAGTCTTCAGATAGATTCTTTTGAGTAGTCTTCAGATAGATTCTTTTGAATAGTCTTCAGATATCATCTTGAATAGTCTTCAGATAGATTCTTTTGAATAGTCTTTAGATATCAGAGTTGAGTTTGAGTGTCAAATTTTGTATGTGTTTTCTTCTTAGAGGTGTTCTTGTTTAGAGTCAGATTTGATTTTTTCATGTTGAATCAACTTTTTTGGACTTCGTCAGATGCCAGATATTAGTTTCCTCAGATTTATTTTACCATAGAAGCCTGCAGACTTAGAGAAAATTATTAGGGTACCAATTTGCTTCATTATTTGTTATCATCAAAACTTAGAGATATATTGCAGAACCAAATTCTTGTTCTAACAGGTATGAGATGCTAAAATAAAAGCATAAAGTAAATGGCAAAAATAAAGAGCATAAGATAAATGTCATTAAAGTAAAGTTAATACAATAATATGTTAGTGAGTTGTGTTAATAATTGAAAAGGGAATTTTTTTTTGTCATTTTTTGGAGAACACTCAACTATTCACCCACGTGCATGAAAATATGGATCTTTACATCACCTATGAGAAGGGCTTCAACTTGGATAAAATCAACAAGTATGCCACTATTTCTCATAAGTGAAAAGGAAACAATACATTTTACATAATACCGTGAGATTTAGGAGACTTACAATCTCACTTATGAAAAATACTTACTTTTGGGACAAATTTAGCGCTATGTTAAACAATCGTAGTTGGACTTATGTAGAAGTCACAACTATCTGAGGTTGGTCAATAATAATATTTGTGTTAATACATGTTTGATAAATGATATTTAAATCATTCTCCTAAAGCTATGCCACAAAAATAAAATAAAAGAGGATGGATTAAGCACAAAGGATAGGAGAATGATTCATTACTTCAATCCATACATCATAGTACTTAGGACAACCTTATGCGTCAATCTAAAATACCTTAAATGATCCATGATCAATTAAGAGGTAGATTTGAAATGATGAAAGTTCATCAAACACCAATTTACACATCATGAACAATATGGACACATACCATCCAATTGATTAAAAGAGAGAGAGATGAAGAAGAAGAGGACAAGAGATATCACACCCAAAGGTTTGATCAAGTCATCATCAAAATCAATCATCCGTTTTGCTGGATTAAGGTTTTCACCCCATCAACATCCAAGATCCATTGAGTTTGATGAGACCTATGATCAAAACAATCATGACCCAAGGACAACAGAAGTTAACAAAGGTCAAACAAATATAAAATGCAATAAAATAAAATAAAATGAATCCAAAAAAAAATTAAAATGAATTTTAAAAGGGGAATAAAAGAAAAATCCTTCAAAAGAGAAAATATAAAATGAGTTGAACTTCGGTGTCAAAATGAGTTGAACTTCAGTGTCAAATTTTATATGTGTTTTTTTCTTAGAGGTGTTCTTGTTTAGAGTCAGATTTGATTTTTTCGTGTTGAATCAGCCTTTTTTTTTACTTCATGAGATGCCAGATATTAGTTTCCTCAGATTTATTTTACCATAGAAGCCAGCGGACTTAGAGAAAATTATTAGGGTACCAATTTGCTTCATTATTTGTTATCATCAAAACATAGAGATATATTGAAGAACCAAATTCTTGTTCTAACAGGTATGAGATGCTAAAATAAAAGCATAAAGTAAATGGAAAAAATAAAGAGAATAAGATAAATGTCATTAAAGTAAAGTTAATATAATAATATGTTAGTGAGTTGTGTTAATAATTGAAAAGGGAAAGGCAATTTGTCATTTTTTGAAGAACACTCAACTATTCACCCACAAGCATAAAAATATGGAGTTTTACATCATCAGTAAGAAGGGATCCAACTTGGATAAAATCAACAAGTATGCCGCTAGCTCTTACAAGTGAAAAGGAAACAATACTTTTCAACAATACCATGAGGAGTAGGAAACTTACAATCTCAATTATGAAAATAAATTACTTTAGAGACAAATTTAGCGTTATGTTAAGAAATTGTAATTGGACTTATGTAGAAGTCACAACTATCGGAGGTCGGTCAATAATAATATTTGTGTTAATACATGTTATAGAAATGATATGTAAATCATTCTCCTAAAGCTATTCCACACAAAAATAGAAAAGAGGATGGATCAAGCACAAAGGCTAGGAGGATGGTCCATTACTTCAATTCATACTTCATAGTACTTCAGACAAACTTATGCATCAATCTAAAGTACCTTAAGTGATCCATGATCAATTAAGAGATAGATTTGAAATGATGAAAGTTTATCAAGCACCAATATATACATCACGAACAAGATGGACATGAACCATCCAATTGATTAAAAGAGAAAGAGATGAAGAAGAAGAGAACAAGAGAGATCACACCCAAATTGGATCAAAGGTTTGATCAAGTCATCATCAAAATCAATCATCCATTTTGGTGGGTTAGAGTTTTCACTCCATCAACACCTAAGATCCATTGAGTTTGATGAGAGCTATGATCAAAACAACCATGATCCAAGGCCAACAGAAGTCAACCAAGGTCAAACAAATATAAAACGCATCAAAAACATATTTAAAATTAATTTTAAAAGGGGAATAAAAGAGAAAATTCCTAAAGTCCTTCAAAACACCAAATAAATGGGCAAGAAAATTATGGAAGGTTAGAAATAAAATAAGAGACATAACATAAAATTTCCAGAATTTAAAAATGCAGAAAAGTTTTTTTATACCAACTAAAACAAAGGAGAAAAGAGAAATTCCATAAAAAATAGAAAATCAATAAAATAAAATCTGAAAAAATAAAAATCAGATGAAGAAAAATAAAAGAGAATCTTAGAAATTATTTTGAGATTTTTTGGATGTAAAATGAATATTCTATGAATTTTAAAAGAAAATGCAATTAAAAATAAAAATAGAAAAAGAAATAAAATCAGAAAAAACACGGACCATTAGATCTGGCCTCATTAATTCACGTGACAAATCCAACAATCCTCAGGTTGGGGCACACGATGGAATTTAGCAAAAATGAAACACGGGATTGCATTTAAATTGAACCAATCAAAAGAATTCAATTGTCCAACGTGTCTTCAAACTCATATGACCTGAGATAAACTTCGGTCGTCTACTCCGACTTTCCTACATCAGAGTTTCATCATTTGGTAAATTCAGAACCCGAGACCACCAACAATGTGATCGCCTCCTCATCACGAATTCAACCTCATGCTCCAAATTCATTTATTTAAACCGAGCATGGGGAATTACATAGAAGTTTCAGAAGCAAGCAAGCCACAAAAAATGAAATTAAATTATTAACACGATCAATCAACACCATATAAGTTAGGGGAAAGCATCAGAGAGTGAAAGACTACATTGTGGTAACTTGTTTGAGTTCAAATAATGCTCAGAACTACCTTGTCCAAATGGTGATCAGAAGTTAATGAAGCTTGATCTGGTTAAAGCACTTCAAGAGGTCTCATAGCTTAGGAATTATTGCAAAAGGTTTAAAGAAGGCCGAAGATGCTAATGGAATCAAGAAACTAGTTTGAAAGAAGCTGGAATTCAAAAAATGATAGTTGAATTTTTCTGGAAGATTTCAGATTGGAGCAGGGGTTTCTTGACTCTAAAAAGCTTGGAAATGAATGCAGTAGCTTCTCCTATTTATAGGAAATGTGTTGGTAGATAAGCCTCTTGAGAATCAATGGTTGAGCACACTTTGCTGAGGAATCTAAAATGAACCCTAACTGAGGACCATACTTGATGCTCTTGATGAAAAGACTTACCTTGCATAAT
The DNA here is from genome assembly GCF_024323335.1 of Lathyrus oleraceus. Lineage (NCBI taxonomy): Eukaryota > Viridiplantae > Streptophyta > Magnoliopsida > Fabales > Fabaceae > Lathyrus > Lathyrus oleraceus. The sequence goes on from NC_066585.1 coordinate 503,545,307, forward strand.
AAACTTAAAGAAAACAAAATATCATTTTTCTTTTTTGATTAGTGGTTAGATAAGTAATGCACATGTAAACATAAGAGGTAAAACACCAATAATGATATGCTTGATGATCCCTATAAAAGGTGAACCCAAAGATGAGAGGGGGAGGGAGCAAAAGGTGATCTTGTTTGTATGCAGGGATGCAAATGGTATGTGAGATCTTAGGGTTAAAAATTAGGGTATGAAAACAACCATTATTCATTATATAGTAACATACTAGCCTATGCTTGGCCATTTCTTCCTCAGTACATTCCTCGGATTCCTCGATCTCGATGACTTGGTCATATTCTATTGGCAGTACGGAAACCATGTTATAGTTGATGTCTAAAGAGGGTTTCGACCCTATGTCGAAGTTATCTGTCAACATATCGTCATACGCCGTTGGTCGTTCTGACTTATCTTCAGACTCTTCCTTTTAAGTAGGAAAATGCTTTCTCCCTACTGTCTTTTTCTCTTTGCCTCTATCCTTCTTTGGAGGCTAGTTGGTTCTAGATTCCACCATCGCTTTCTCGTTAGCTTCTCTTTCTTATTTCCTTATCCTTTGTTGCCTTTACCACTAAGACCTTGACATGGGATTCTTTCCCTTGTAATTATCAAATCCATAGGTTTTCTATCTTGACACTTAGAATTCCTTTCGATATGCTATTGAGGATCCTCGACCCACTTCAAAACTCAGCCATTTCTCTTGGCCTCGCTCTTTCTTCTCAGCAGGCTTCACCCACCTTCCTATGGGAGCTTCGCCGTTGGTTTAAAGGTAGATGTCTTGTTATCCTTGAGCTTTGGACCTCCTTGTTGCTACCTTCGAGGGACTCCCCTTTTGTCAAAAGTGTTATGATTGCGGGCATCTTTCCAGTTTCTTCTATGACTAGCCACTCGAGCTTTCTATATATTTTCCACAGCCTTCTTGTCGAAGACAAAAATGCACCTAGGGTGTATCATCACTTCATACTTATTTCATTGGAAACGATCGAGGAACTCCTCTAAGCTTTCATCATTCTTTGGATAAGCCACCTTTACTTGATCTTTGTTTCGTTGGGTGCTTTCCTCGTCAGTATCCATCTTAGTCATTTTGCTCATCTCGACCATGTTAACTTCTAAGCTGGTGCGATCAGTGATCTTCAACATTTGCAATTTGACTCTAAGGCCCTCAGTAGCTTCAACTATGTTGGTTTCTTGATTGAAACCCTCAGTTGTTTCGACCACAGTGGTATTCTTGGCATGACCTTCATACACTTCGACCATGTTGACAATGGAAGGTTTAGTGTAATGGGCATCCGCCACCTGCAGAGGGTCTGGATCTATCTTCATCTGGGACTTAGCTTTGTCCCCAGACATCAGTCTCCCATCCTTAATTGTTTTCTGCACAAGATCCCTGAAAAGAAAACATTGTGAGGTTTTGTGGCCCCAAAAATTGTGATATTTATAAAAACCTCTTTCCTTTCGTTGTTCTAATGGAGTCATTTTAGTGCCAGGAGGTACTATCATTTGACCATCATTGACTAGCAAGTCAAAGATTTCGTCACATTGGGTAATGTCGAAAGTATATGTTTTCTTAGGGAATTTGTCGCTCTTTTCCGATTCGACAGGATTCTTCCCATTCGAAGGTTCAAGTACCTTGCATGAATAGGGTGGCCCTTGTTTGAGTTCATCCAGGTCAATTTCACTTTCGTCGAAACTTAAAGGATCACTATATGTTTGTTGATCATCTTCATCTAATTCGGCATATGCTAGCCTTTCTCTCCTTTTATTCTTACTTGCTCTGGATTTTTCAGCCTTCAGGCGCTCTATCTGTCGAACTTTGTCATCCAACTAGGCCATATCCCTCAACTATTTGGTATCCAATTTCTCCCCTATGAAATAATCTAAATCGCCAGTGGCCATTTTGACTAACTCGTGTTTAGGAACTTGTGTGAAACACCTTGCCTTCAACAAACAAAATCTATTGAGATAATCATCTATTGGCTCAGTAAATTTGCGCTTAATATTATCCAATTCTTTCAAACAAATATTTGATTGTCCCATGTAAAATTGTTCATGGAACAATCTCTCTTAACGAGTCCAATCATGAATCGAATTCTCCAGTAGAGTAGTGAACCATGTAAAGGCATTCTTAGTGAGAGAATTGGGGAAATATTTTATTCTCAAGTTTTCATTATTGGCGATGTCCCCTACCTCAGTTAGATACCTTGCCACATGTTTAACGATAGATTCACTAGTGTCACCAGAAAATTTCATGAATTTTGGGACCTTTAACCTCGTAACCAATTCTATTTGCGAAATGTACTCCGACAATGGGGAGATATAGTTTGGCCTATGGAGGCCAATTTTACCGCATTTCGCTCCATAATCCTCTCGACCATGGCAGCCAAGTTTTTATCTCCTGCCATATCATCGTGTCAAATTTGATGTAAGATTTTGTCTGCATCTTGATTCTTGTTAACCATTACCACCCTTGGTTCCCTTTCCCTCGGAACTTGATGTTCATTCCTGGGAGGTTTGACTGAACCCCCTGATTTTCCACGTCTATATAGGGTGCATTTCGATGGGCTTGATTAGTGGTAAGGTTCTCCTCAAGGATTGATCCTTGGTTTTCTAAAACCCTTTCCCTTCGAGGTTGTCGAGGTGCTTATGGAACCCCAAAGAAGTATGCAATTTGCGTTATCTTCGCTGTCGTTTGTTGGTTTTTTTGGATGGTGTTTTGAACCAATGGATTGAATATTGTGCCCATTTGTTAGGCAATCATATGGACCATGTCATGGTTACTTTCGTTTGTTTGCTTCCTTAAAACTGATGCAGAGTTTGTAGTAAAATAGGGTATTTATTGGGCCGAAAATCCCACCCCTGGGGGTTGGTTGACTAGACCCACATTATTAATAGCTGACCCAGACCCTTATAAAGGCGAGAACATGTCCATTAATGGATCAACAAATGTTGACGTTGCATTGTGCAAATTTGCCATCATCGAAATTGGCATGCCATATGGATGTTCGCGACCGTTCAAAGACATTGTAAATCCATACACATAGGGCTTGAATGCATCCGTTCCTACAAGAGGGGTCACCGGTTGACCTTGCATCCTCACAGGAGATAAAATTGTTCCATTTTGAGTACTCGATGGTATGGCTGTCGTACTCGCCATGGATGCAATTGCTTCAGACACATATATTACGGCTGTAGTCTCTAAATTGTTATTTGGCGGATTCATCATCCTTCTTACGTGTCTCCTTTTTGTTGTTGCTTTGTTATTTGTGGCTACTTTACCACTTCTTAATCTCATGCAATGAAGTTATAGAAACTATAAATGAAGAACTTTTAAATACTTCATAGATTTAAGGACAAGTTCCACTGGGCGTACTAATTTGTTTACCGTCGAAATTGGTAAACAAGTAGTAGTCTTCCAAATTCTATATTTTTGGTTACTCGCATGATCGACTATATTGATCCTAGGACATGTGTTTTAATTCCCTTCAAGTTTTATCACTTATGAAAATTTTGACAATGCTCTTTTTATTGAAAATAATGTTGACGCTTGTAAAGAAACACAGAAATGTAAATGGAAATGTAAATAATTTCAAACTAAATTGACAAAGAAAGTAAATAACAAAATTATAATGATTTGATACAAAAGTAAAAATTGTGATCACACATACATTGCACTCAAGATCTCGTTTCTCAATAATACAGATAGTTTGAGTAATATAAGAGTTTTGTACAAAATGGAACACAACAATCCTAATCACTAAGATCCTTATTTACAATAAATCGAAAATAACGACAACAAACAGTCACTTCTCCAAATAATGTCATGTTCTGGCTTTCATGGACTTCGCCACTTACTACCTTCCATGCGTCTTCTCAAGAAACGGATATGGTCAAAAAATGGTTAAGAGCCTTAATTCGAATCACGCTCGTTGAACGCAACTCCAAACGTACACCTTAGTTTGAAAAGTGAATCTAAATCCAAGAATATTTCTAAATCCCAGACCAAACCTTCTTTGACAAAATGACAGCTTCAACTACGCCTTCTCAACTTCTTCGTCAAAAATAATATATTCTTCTCCAACGTTGAAATTCTAACTAATAGTGAAATAATAATCTTAGTGACTTCCTCTATCCTATGAGTCCACTCGACTCTAAAGGGATCTCTTATCGATTCTTGACTTAAGCCTTTCATCTTCGTCCTATTTATGTAAACTTACACAATATAACAAGGACTTAAGCATCTAAGGGAATTTACGCTTCATATGAAAACACACAACATGAGTTCACATAACTAAATGGATCACTATTCGGGAATGTAAACTGTAACATAAGGGTGATTAGCCCAAAACCGATCACTAAGATCTATGAATCCATCAGTTAGATAGGGTCAATGGTATACCAGACATCTACTACACGGATACAATGACCACCAGATATGGCCAACGACAGTACCCAGTCTCCACCGTGTAAAATACACTATCTACTAGATATGGCCATCGGTACTCCTAGCCTCCACTATGTGGTGATAGTCAATCCATCAGATATGGACAATGATAGTCCTAGCCTCCACTGAATGGATCATATAATCCATCAGATATGGCCAACGGTACTCTTAGCCTGCACTTGATGGAATTCACTAAAGCCCTTTCCACCATATATGGCCAGCGGTAGTCCTAGCCTCCACCAGATGGATACACAATCCTTTATATATGACCAACGACACTCCTAGTTTCCACTATGTAGAATACGCTTAATAGAGTTACAATCATAGGTATCACTGATTTGTCTTTCCCAGTTATTGCTCTATATAAGTGTTGAACTCAAAATAAGCACAAATATGGGTTATTTCCGAATACGTGATTAGTCTCACAATTCCATGTGATTATATCACAATCATAATATAACATAACATATTTCCATACAAGCTTGTTGAATTTCAACTATGACATTGTTCCTCATCTATGCCTTCAGCGTTCTCGTGAATGGGACGACTCAACTCTAGCGACTACTCGCTTACGGATGCAGACATAGGAACCTCTTACATTTGAGTATCGCAACCTAAGTTATTTATCATAACCTAAGTATTCTTTCTAATTCCATTCACCTAGTTATAACTCTAGGTTTTAGCCTCACTCATCATCTTAGGTTTTAATCCATTATTGTTATAACATAATCCATAAGGCACACATAAGCAAATGAAGGTATAATCCATTCACCAAGAGAAAAAATAAAATAAGTATCATCCAATGTCATCACCAGATAGAGCCTTAAATAAGATTTCCAGCGCATCTGACCGCATCTCATTTCCAGTTACGAAACTCAAGATACACTATTTTGAATGTTGCTAGAATTTTCTTGACAACATTGCTAAGCGAGATTCTCTCTCGCTCAGAGAGATTGACAACACATAAACTCCAAAATCTCACTTAAACCCCCTCCCCCTCTTCAACCTTTAACCATCGAAACCATACCCAAGCATTACATAACATACTCAAGCACTTAAGTATTATTCTATAACACATATGTAATCACACTTCGTCATCATTAATCGACTAATACATGGGATTCAAGTATGGTTTCTCTTCACCAAAAGATAGGACATTGGACTAGCTTCTAACATATTTGACTTCATGTTGATCGAAGCTACGATTCCCATTTTATGGTAGAAACGGAGAAACGAAAAACTTTCTCAAAATAGAGCATCCTTACTTAGCGAGACTCAGCGAGCCTTAGGCGAGCCCCCAGATAGACCAAACAGAAAATCCAAAGCTATAGAATTTCTCTTCCTCACTTAGCGAGACATTCCTCTCTCTTAGAGAGAATAACATAACATCATATCCCAATAACATGAACTCTCGCCTAGCGATATATCCCCTTGCCTAACGTGGATGACATGTCAGAACCAGTGAGGAAATGCAACAAGAAAGAAAAATAAGCAACCACAACAACATATAATACCTTGTTACACCAAAGCAACATCAAACAACATGGATTATCACACACAAGTGTACAAGCAACAATTAGAACATGTATCAATACCAATTTCCATGATCATAACAAAATACATAAAACCCTAATTTTCCCATCTCATGCAATTTCTCCCCCCAAAGGCTAAACTACCTAGAACCCACCTTAGGAACAAGATTAATGATGAACTTGAGTTTATTTCCTTGTTTGATGCAAGCTTCCTTCTTCTTCTTCCAAGCTTCTTTTCTCTTTTCCTCTTCTCTTTTACTTTTCTTCTCTTCTTTCTCTCTTTCTCTGACCAACTATATTCTTTTCTTTATCTCTTACCAACAAAAGAGATATATAAATACATTGAATGGTAAGGGAAAAGATAGAAAATATGTTAAATGGGGTTTTGTCCCTTAGTGAGCAATTAATCATTCAACAAAGTTACCAAAAATCCTTTCTTTTACCAATTAATAAAGGTCAAGTTAATTGAGTAAGAATGAAGCTCATCTGAGTTCACTAATTACTCTATTTGTCCCAACTAACAACAAATAAAGCAAATAAGAGCTCAATTTGTCTCAACTGACAACAAATAGAGCATATAAGAGATTAATTTATCCCAACTAACAAGGTACATAGCACTTAAGAGGATATGAGATATTACATTGTGGATACCTTTCTATGATTTCTTGTTCATATTGCCCTAACTTTGTAGTTGGAGAAAAATGAAATGCTAAAGAACATAATAGTTAACTATTAAACTGAAAAAGGATGACTCAAAAAAGAAAAGAGGATACTTATTCCCGTAAAGTAAAGATATATTCTGGAATGCAAAAAGGTTTCACCAAGCATGTCTAATCACTCACACGCAACACTCAAGAGTTTCAGTTTCCAAGAACCGTAATTATGATATTTATGAAAAGATGCATGATGAATGTCACATTAAATGCATGCTTCCTTAAGCGCTGAAACACTTCTTATTCATCTATCTTAAAGTGATCATGGAGTGGTCGGAATCTGTATCAAACCCCTGCCTAATTTAAACATTGGTAAGGGCTCTAGAGCAATTTTTCTGGGCCGACCAGATAAACCCCAAATCTTTTTGGGCCGAATGGACCTACCCCGACCAACCATCAGGAAGGGGTCAAATTTCTTCCAGAATCTTCCCGATATCCAAAGATCATCATTCTTATGATCCAAAGAGATCTCAACTACGAATGCATCCAACGACTCTTTGCAAATGACAACAAGTAAATATCTAGTTCATTATTTTCCCCACTTTATATGTACATTAGGCGCCAAAATCGAGGGAACAAGTTTCAAATACAATTTTGTTTCACTCTTCTTTCTCATATATTGACTTGATATGTCATACCCCAAAATTTACCCTATCCTTTTTAATCATATTTGGATTATGTTTTATCATCATATACATTCATGCATATCATTGGTTTCTATGGATACAAAACCAAGTCATTTCTCTTGTGACCCTCTTCAAGCTTTAGAGGGAAGAGATGTGACAATCAGTGCAAGGAGGGTGATATATCCTCAGCCTCATGTTAACTCAAGTTGCAATGATTTTCTTATACCCTAATATATCCCACATGGTCCATTATTTCATCAATTTATTGAGAGTTGCAAGGGAATAGAAGTTGATCACACTCTTTTGTCTCTTGGTCCTTAAGCTAGGGGTGTAGGTTATCTCAGGGATTGGCATACCCATGACCTTTTTGAATCATCTTCATCATTTTATTATGTAAGACATTTTTGTTCAAAGGTATCTTCGTTTTCCCTAGAAGAATCAAGGTTGTGAAATGGTGCACTCATCTCCTGTCCTTTTACACTGAAATTAGGGTTTGTGATAAGATCAGTTTATTTTTGATTTTTTTGAGCAAAATATGATTCCATGGTATTATATGTGTCCCTAAGAATCTATGAGTAGAATATTGGCCATCTATTTCATTCATAAGAGGTTCAATTGCTCAAACGACCCATGTTTTGATTTAATTGGGCAAAAGTCAACTGAGTAGATTAAAAAGTCAACTCTTGATTTATTTGGTCAAAATTGTGTTCTGCAATTCAAATTTGGCCTATGGTTGAAATTTAATCAAGAAAAGTCAAGAGATTCATCAAAAATCAAGAATTATGGGAAGTTACCTAAATTAGGAAATTATGGTTTTAGAAACTTACTATTTTTGGCAAGTTTGGTGATTATGAGAAGCTACCTTCATGGCCAATGTTATCTAAGGTCAAGACTACAAACCAATTTGGCTTTAACATGAAATTTGTTCTCTTTTCTCCAAGCTTTAAGTAGATACCAAGATTGAAGCATTTGGATCATCATGGCTCAAGATATGGTCATTGGAAGTTTGACATTTCAAATTCATTCAATTGTCCCAACACTTAGAAAATTTCTAAGTGTCCCAAGTCAGGATTTCCAAGCATGTTCATGGATGTTTTAAGAATTTTTAAAGGATCCACACCAATATTTTTTAAACATGAAAAATTATAGTGTCAAGTCTCCTATTTCCATTGGTTCCAAGAACACCTCATTTGGTGAGCCACCATTCATGGTACCATCCTCTAAAGTCATGATCTTAAATTGTTGATTTGGTTTTATACTTAGTGAAAAATTTGCTAAGTATTTGATCATTTCAAGAAACCCAATTCATGCCCACTTTTCATAAAGTTACAAGCTTCATTTTGATCTAACCTCAACATAAAAGTTATACATCACTCTCTCCTCTCCACTTTTTCTTCAAAAATGTTCTCATTTGGTAGCTTAAGGAACAAGTTATGGACATCAAGTTAGGACCTCAATGATCACTAAATGACCTATAATTGGAATTCTGATATGTAGTTTCAAGAAGCCATTTTCGTGCCAATTTTTGAAGAAGCTCAAGGTTTTGTTTCAAATTTCCTCCAACATCCAAACTTTTCCTCTCATTTCCCTCTTTCCAAAGAGCCCTAATTCATTCTGTTTTGCCATGAAACCCTAGTGTTATAATAGTTTGAACATGAGTAATATTTAATCTCCATTATCACACCTGTGTTTGGTTTTGTGCATAATATTACCTCTGTTTACAGCATGGCTTATTTCACACGGTCATTACACACCTCTTCTTGCCTTGTATGGACCAACAACACATATATTTTATGCATGCACATCATGTTTAACCTTGGCTAAAAGTGGAAATGTTTTTGGTTGTCTCCTTTTCTCTTTCCACTGCCTCCAAATCACACAAATCCTGAGGAATTTCACTCCACCTCAAGCTCCCTAAAATGACACAAAGCATACATGTTTTGGATAAAAAATGTATCTTTGCACTCCACTCCTCAATCTTTGCACAAACTACCAAACCTGCCCTCCAACGGTTCTTTCACCTTGAAAAGCATCACAGATCATCACAAGCATCATATATAAGCAATCCTTAACCTAATTTCGAGGAGAGAGGTCACTGAAGGGAGAGAACTTGAAACTGCAACATTGAAGCTTGAGAAATTTTCTTCATCTAGAAGTTTGCTTTCACCATTCATTTTGCTTCATATTTTCCTCCAGAAGAACACCAAGCTTTATTGGAGGGGTTTCTGAAGCTCCATCAAGCTTAACAGGCAGTGGATCTTCTCCACTAGGTAAATCTGTTCCCACCTTATCTCCTTCATTTTTGATATGGATATGCCATGAACTACTTGTGTGTGTTGTATGAAGTTGATTCATCATGATGGTTTTGTTTGTTTACCTGGATATGAGATGTTTGAGTTTGCTGAAATTTCTCGAAACAGTGTGTTTTGCCTAAAATTCGTGCCACTCTTCTCCATGTTTAATCCACCTTTTTAAGATTTATTGGACATGATGTTGTTCTACTCCATGAGACATGCATTTTTGTTTTTTATTTTATTCATTTTTATGAACCGTGGATGAAGTTGTGTACGTGATAAGTTGTTGTTTGAGTATACATGAGATTAGGGTTCATGCGCGTTTTCATTTATGAAACAAGGTTGAAGATGAGTGTTGGCAGCGTGTGATTTGGCTGGGATTATATTGTCCTTTTGTAACTTAAGTGGAACATGACCGGTTGAGGTCATGTTCATATACTTTTTGTTTATTTTATTTTATATTTTAAGTGTCACGTTTTTTAATCAGATTTTTAAGGGGTTTGAACCATGGGCCTGAGAATTTCTCTTTCTCCACCCCCTGCTATTGGCCCATGTGCATTATTTCAACTAAATTCAGTTCATTTATCTTTTTACTCATACACCCCCATTTCCATTTTCACTTAATTTATTTTGTCTCTTTAAATTTATTTAAATTACTTTCCTTATTCCAAAAATTCCCAATTAATTCAGGATGGATATTTTGATTATTATTTAACTTTCCATATATATTTTTTTTATTTTAATACTTATTTTAATTATTATATTCAATTATGTTTAATTAACCTAGTTTGTTTGTTAGTGCTTGATTTTTTATCCTCCCATTTGATTTGTGATCCAATCCTTTGAACACATGTAGAAACATGAATATAGGCCATTTAGGTTTTCATTTGATGTATGGATTATTATTTTTAGATTGTTTTTGAACTTATTTATGATGATAGCTTGGTATGATCAATTAGTGGTGCATTGTTTGAATGATGAATTTGTTTGAACATTTTTTACACATGATTTTGAGTACATCTTTGGGACACATTGATTTTCTGATTTCACCTTTCCATTTTTAATTTTTCATATTTTTCCTTGCCCCTAACTATTTTTCTTGAATTATTCAAAGTATGCTTACTTTTTGTGGCACTTTTGCACTTAGTTGTTTGATGGGGTATGCACTTGTGCAACCATTAGGGATCTCTTTCCCATTCTTTCTTGACCTCATCATCATTTAGGAGTCCTAAATTCACTCATGTGAACCATTTTATGAAGGTGAGAAAAACAAGAAAGGGGGGGTTTGAATTGTTTGGAAAAATAAGCGCTTTTCAAAATGAAAACCACACAATGATTTTATACTGGTTCGCTTATAACACAAAGCTACTCCAGTCCACCCGGCCAAGGTGATTTCGCCTTCAACAAGGACTTAATCCACTAATCTTGAAAGATTACAAACAACGTCTAAGATAAAAATCTCTTAGCCCTCTCAAGTATACAGACTACACAGAGTCACTTGAGGAAATAAACAAACAATAGATAAAAGATTTATGTAATCTAGAGTGCTTCTAAGATAAGCAAGTATTACAATAGTATGAACAAAGTGATTCACGTTATAAGCAAAAGCTTCGTGAAGATTTAGAGAGCAAGAAGGTTTTCTTGTGTTGATGTTTCAGTATGATTTTTCCTTGTATGTGTAGTAGTTGCTGAATGTTGATTTGCAATCCTTTATATAGATCAATGAGGTAGTAGTTGAAACTGATGAGTAATAAGATGAATTTACGCCATAACATAAACAACTTCTGCAGGATAACTTTTTCTCCTTGAAATGACTACTTACCACAAGTAGTATCTTCTTTATTGAAATTGGAGATTAACGTCTCTTTATTAATTAGGAAAACCATTTGCAAATCTTTACTTGACTTTAACGTTACTCTTTCATGATTAGCAATTCCATGCTCAGAGTATTTGTGTTTCTGGAGAGTCTTGGAATCTTGCTTCTGACGTTTAATCTCTTGTGAGTTCAGATAGTTTCTTCAGATAGCGCTGATAACTTCTGGAGCTTAGAGATAGCGTTGTTCAGAGTCAGAACTTCTAGAGCTACTTCTTGTTCAGATGCTTCTGATACTTGTTGTTTTGCTCAGAGTTAGACTTTCTTGAACTTGTTTTCACTTCAGATGCTTCTGATCATTTGATGATTTGTATCTGATCTGGTTTTGTATCTGATGACATCATCAGATTTCTTCCTTCTTTCTTTAGAACCCTGCACACTTAGAAACTTTTCGTTAGGGTGCCATTTTTGGTTTCATCCTTTGTTATCATCAAAATCAAGGAATCTGTTGTAGAACAATTTTTGTTCTTACAATCTCCCCCTTTTTGATGATGACAAAACAACCTTAATTAGCAGATGAAACATGAATAATATTAGATCAGATAGACAGAAGCTCCCCCTGAGATAGTGCTAGGGAGTTCAGAAGTTCTTACCAGAGTTTCTTAAGTTAAAGAGGTTTCTTGATACCTTCTGCAATTTCTTAAATTCAGGTTAGATAAATTTATTTTTAAGAGAAATATGTTGCAGAATGCTTAAGGTATTAGACAATATTTTCATCAGAGCTATTAATGACTTCTCCCCCTTTTTGTCAGAATCAAAAAGACATAGTAAAAAAAATAAGTAAAGAGAAAAACTTGAATTCATAGATAGAAGCACAAAGGCAACAGAAGCTAGAAAAACATCAGATTCAGAGAAAATAAAAACAACAGGCAAGCAGAAAAAAAAAATCCTAAGTGCCTAAGGGTTCGGAGGCGGAGGCATTCTCTGAAGCAACATTGCAAGCATATTCTGGATGTTGTCGTTGACAGTATCTTGCTTGTCCATTCTGGCCCGGAGTTCATTCTGATCTTGCTTAAGTTCTTTCAGAGTCTGAAGAACCATAGGGATCACAGAAGAGGACTCCCCCAGAGTCAGAGCCTGCTGAGCTTCAGCTTCAGCAGCAGCTTGTGCTTCTGCATCCGCCAGAGCCTTAGCTTCAGCTTCCTTTTCCCTTAGGATTTCAGCTTGACGAGCTTTTTCTTCTTCTTCCAGTCTTCGTGCTTCTTCTTCAGCTTCCTTGGCCAATCTCTCTTCCTCTAGCCTCCTGGCTTCAGCCTCTCTGGCAAGTCTCTCCTGGAGTCTTGCCTCAGCATCTCTGATGTAGCCATTTCTGACTTGTTCAGAGATGTTCTTCAGTCTAAAAGACTCAGAGGTCATCCAGCCAATGACTCTGTTCCAGTGTGTCCTTACAGATTTAGGATCATCACTGATTTCAGAGTTAGTGGTCAGAGACTTGACCTTTTGTACTGAAGCTTCTGCTACCTGCATGATGGCTTCCTCAAGGGTAGGTGTAGAAAGTTCAGGTTCAGGTTCAGGTTCAGAGGTATGAGGTGGAGAGTTTGGAGGGCTGAGATTTAAAGTGTGAGGTTCAGATTCTGATTCAGGTTGGGGTTCAGATTCTGCTTCTAGTTGAGGTTCAGATGTTTGGGGTGAAGCGTAAAGAGGGTTTAAATCTAAGGGTTCAGTTTCAGCTTCAGGTGCAGCGGAGATGTTTGGTGGGGTGATATCAGAGGTGTGGGGTTCAGAGGGTTGAGTTTTAGAAGGTATGGTGGTTGTTTGTTGTGGTGGAGGTGAAGTTGCTTCAGATTGTGTTTGTGTTTGTTGTTGTGAAGCAAGTTTATGAGCATAAATTGTGGCTATGGTTGGGGAATCAGGGTCAGGATATTCTGGGTCAGAAGAGATGGAAACATATGGGGGTGATTCTGGTTCTGAGGATGATGAAGAGGAAGTGCTTTGGTAGGTTTGTTTAGGTTCAGAGGGAGGTATGAATGTATGGGCTACATTTAGAACTGGTGAAGGTTGGGAGGTTCTGGTGGTTGAAGGTGGGATTTCAGAGGTAGTAAAAATAGGTTGCGAAGAGAGAGGGTTAGAAGAAGCCATCAGAGGATTAGTGGTAACAGAAGGAACAGACGTACTAGTAGATATATTCAGAGGAGCTGAAGATTTGCTTCCAGAAGATTCTCCAAGTCTTGCCTTCTTTGCCGGAGGTGCTATCTTCTTCTCAGAGAGACCTCTCTTGTATCTGACGAAGTCTTCTTCTGAATCCAGACAGTCGTCGAGGCTGAAGTCAGAGATGTCAACACCATCATCCAGCAGACGCTGAAGATAGATAGCAACAGCATCTCTGGGTTCATTTTTGAAGAACCTGGCAAGGCCATGAGGCATCTTCCTCTGATCTTTCAAACAATCCCAGGATGTATCCAAAGTGGGTCTGACTTGAATCTTCTTAATTATCCCCATACTCTTGAGATTTCTGGCATTCAGAGGCTTCCCAACATCTATTGCCAGATCTAGCATCAACTTGGCCTTCTCCAGATGATCCATCAGCCCATTCTCAATGAAGGCATCAGATAACAATCTTCCCAGAGGGATGTAGGATCTGGGCTTCATGTTGTTTCTGGTTTCTCTGACAGAATCTCTCAGATATCTGAAAAGGAGAGCAGGGAGGCAGATCTTCACACCCTTCTGAATGCAGTACAGAATGCATTTCTGGTCTGCATTGATGTAGTCAGAGGAGTTAGAGGCTGGACGGTGGTGAATAGTTCCCAGAATAATCTTCAGCCACACTCTGAGGTTCTGATGCAGCTCCTTGTTCTTTGAAGGATTTCCTTCAATGTTGGGTTTGAAGATTGTTGGGTTGATTACTTCAGTAATGCGCTTTGACCTAGGAGGGATGTTGTAAATCCTTTTTCCTCCAGCTCTCTCCATGTTCAGTAGAGAGGCTATTGACCCTTCAGTGATAACAATCTTCACCCCCAGAACATATGAGACGATGAAGTGGTCATCTGCATCTGCAAACCTCCAGAACTCCTTGATGAGAAGAGGGTAAACAGGACCATAAAGCCTTTGGAAATAGTTTTCCCATCCTTGTTTACGAAGCTCTTTAGTAAGATCAACGCCATTTCTCTTCAAGTTGTCAAAATCAACTAGTGATTCACACAACACGTCCAATCCTTCAAAAGGGGTTGAAAGGTTAATATGGCGTTCACGGTCAAGAACATGGGGTTCTTTGTAAACAGGGGTTATGGTGACGCCTGTAACCGTTGGTGTTGGAATGCTTGAGGTTTGAGCAGTAGAACTTGATTCCATTTCTTGAGAGAAGTTAAAGACTTGTTGTTGTTGAGCGTCCATGGTGAAGGAGAAGATGAAGATTGATGAAGATGAAGAACTTGCAGAGAATGCTTCAGAGAGGGTTTAGGGTTTTAGAGTGAGTGAGAGTGATAAGTGTGTGAAATGTGAGAAAAGTGTTTATATACTCTAAGTGAAACACATGCAAAACGACACATAAAATTGCGTTAGCACAACGCTCAAGTAAGCACGCTTGGGGGGAAAAATGATTACAGCTAATTAATGAATGTCTAATCCCACAATACGCGCACTGCTCAAGGAGATTTCAAACGTTCTGACCTTTGAATTTCTTTTGACAGCTGTCTAGAAGTTCTAGGGTTAGACGCTTAGTGCTCCACGTGTTGATGTATCTGATCTTCAGGAATACCAAAGGATAGGTTTCTGAAGATTTCTAACTCAGATATCTTCTTAACTTGGTAGAAGTATCAGAGTCAGAGGCAGAAATACATTTGTTTACATCAGAGTCTCATTTTTTTTTATTTTTTTTTTCAGAGCCACACTTCATTCAGGGCAATTTTTAATGTTCAGATGTTCTAAGATAAAAAGAAATCTATCTTCAGCTAGAGGCTTAGTAAAGATATCTGCCCATTGATGTTCAGTATCAATGAACTTCAATGTTACTATCCCTTTCTGAACATAGTCTCTGATAAAATGATGTTTTATTTCAATGTGTTTGGCTCTGGAATGTAGAATGGGATTCTTACTTAAACAAATAGAAGCAGTATTATCACAAAAGATAGGAATGTTACTCTCAAAGATTTGCAGATCTTCTAACTGATGCTTCATCCAGAGCATCTGAGTTGTGCACAGTGACGCTGAGATATATTCTGCTTCTGCAGTTGATAGAGCAATTGTTGATTGTCTTTTGCTAGCCCAGGATATCAGATTGTTTCCCAGAAGCTGGCAATTTCCAGAAGTGCTTTTTCGTTCTATTCTATCTCCTGCATAATCTGCATCACAATAACCCGAGAGTCTATACTCTGATGTTTTCTCATACATCAGGCCCAGGTTAGGAGTTCCTTTCAGATACTTAAGAATTCTCTTAACTGCTGTTAAATGAGATTCTCTAGGATCTGATTGGAATCTGGCACAAAGACAGACACTAAAGAGAATATCAGGACGAGTAGCAGTCAGATAGAGAAGAGAGCCTATCATACCTCGATAGAGCTTCTGATAAACCTTGTTGCTTACCTCTTCCTTTTCCAGAATGCAAGTTGGGTGCATGGGAGTTTTTGCAGAGTTGCATTCAGTCATGTCAAACTTCTTCAGAACGTCTTTAATATATTTACTTTGATGGACGTACGTGACTTCTGAAGTTTGATTAATTTGAATTCCCAGAAAGAACTTTAGTTCTTGCATTAAACTCATCTCAAATTCTGCCTGCATTAACTTAGAAAATTCTTGGCAAACAGAGATATTAGCAGAACCAAAAATAATATCATCAACATAAATCTGGCATATCATGAGATCATTATTAAGGTTTTTACAGAAGAGTGTAGAATCAACTTTTCCTCTGATAAAATTTTGTTCCAGAAGAAAATTGCTCAATCGTTCATACCAAGCTCTGGGAGCTTGTTTAAGTCCATATAAGGATTTCTTAAGTTTAAAGACATGTTCTGGAAAATTTGAATTTTCAAAACCTGGAGGTTGGTTGACATACACTTCTTCTGATATATAATCATTAAGGAATGCACTCTTGACATCCATTTGATATAATTTAATAGAATGATTAATAGCAAAAGATACAAGAAGACGAATAGATTCTAACCTCGCGACTGGAGCAAAGGTTTCATTATAGTCAATACCTTCTTGTTGACTGTAACCTTGAGCTACCAGTCGAGCCTTGTTTCTGACAACTTCTCCTTTCTCGTTCAGCTTGTTTCTGAAAACCCATCTGGTTCCAATGACATGAGTGCCTCTGGGTTTAGGAACGAGATCCCAGACATCATTCTTTGAGAATTGATCCAATTCTTCTTGCATAGCTGCCACCCAGTCGTTATCCTGAAGTGCTTCATCACAAGACGTAGGCTCAATCAGAGACACTAGTCCCAGAGTAGTATCTTCAGAAGTCCTGAAGGTAGATCTGGTTCTGACAGGTTCGTCCTTGTTTCCCAGAATCAAATCTTCAGATACATTGATACGACTTTTGACTTTCTTTGGGATTTCTGGAGATTTAATTTCTTCAGAGTTCTGAGTGACAGTTGCTTCTGGAGTTTTATCAGATTCTACAAGAGTGATTTCCAAATCTGCAAACTTTTCAACTAGCTTTGACTTTTCAGGGTCAAGCTTATCATCAAATCTGACATGAATTGATTCTTCCACAATTTTGGTTTCTGTGTTGTATACTCTGTAGCCTTTAGAGCGTTCTGAGTATCCTAACATAATACCTTTTTGTGCTTTGGAATCAAACTTGTTCAGATGTTCTTTAGTATTTAATATAAAGCAAGAACATCCAAAAGGATGAAAATATGAAATGTTTGGTTTTCTTCCTTTACACAGTTCATAGGGAGTCTTTTCTAGAATAGGTCTTATAGAGATTCTATTCTGAATGTAACACGCTGTATTTACAGCTTCTGCCCAAAAGTGCTTTGCTACATTAGTTTCATTGATCATGGTTCTGGCCATCTCTTGGAGTGTCCTATTCTTCCTCTCTACAACTCCATTTTGTTGTGGAGTTCTAGGGCAGGAGAAATCATGGGATATTCCATTAGAATCAAATAATTCTTCAAAATCTTTATTTTCAAATTCTCCACCATGATCACTTCTGACTCTAATAATTTTAAAGTCAAATTCTTTTTGCACTTTGGAACAGAAACTGGTGAATACAGAGTGAGACTCACTCTTGTGCTTTAGGAATTTTACCCATGTCCAACGACTGTAATCATCAACAATGACTAGTCCATACTTCTTTCCATTAACTGATGCTGTTTTCACAGGACCAAATAAGTCAATGTGAAGAAGTTCCAGAGGCTTAGAGGTAGAAACAACATTTTTCTTTTTAAAAGATGTTTTTGAAAATTTTCCTTTTTGACAAGCTTCACACAGAGCATCTGAAGAAAACTTCAGTTTAGGTAGGCCTCTGACTAACTCGAGTTTAGTTAGCTGAGAAAGTTTCCTCATGCTAATGTGGCCCAAGCGTCTATGCCATACCCATTGCTCTTCGTGAACTGACATTAGACATTTAACATTTTGATCTTTTAAATCAGAAAGATTTATTTTGTAAATGTTGTTTTTCCTCTTGCCTGTGAAAAGGACAGAGCCATCGTTCTGATTAATGGCTTTACATGTTTTTTGATTGAAGATTACATCATAACCGTTATCACTTAATTGACTTATGGATAACAAGTTATGCATTAATCCTTCTACATAAAGAACATCAGAAATAGAGGGAAGAGTACCATTACCAATAGTTCCGGAGCCTCTGATCCTTCCTTTCTGATCTCCTCCGAAGCCTACAAATCCAGCGTCTTTAAGTTCCAGACTTTGGAACATAGAATTTCTTCCCGTCATGTGTCGCGAGCATCCAGAGTCCAGGTACCATGACTGGTGTCTGAACTTTGCTGCATAGGATATCTGCAACATAGATAATCTTATCTTTCGGTACCCAGAATCTCTTGGGTCCTTTCAGATTAGTTTTCCCAGAGTTTCTTATAACTTTGGGTTTTCTAGCATTTTTAAATTTTTGTTCTTGTGTGTGTGTGTAATGATATGAAAAGGGAGATTTAAGTTGGTCACTGGTAGAAGTTTTATCTTCCTTAGGATCATACCCAATTCCCCTTTTATTGTTCTGACTTACTCCATAAATCATGGATGCCATAATACTCCTATCTATCCCATTTTTCAGAAATTCTTGAAAGGCTTCTTCATATTGATAAATTATTTTATTTGAAGTTTGTGGTGCTTGAGATAATGCTTCTTCTAATTCTGAGCTTTTTGTTTTTGCTTCATCTCTTTCTAACATTAAAGATTTGATTGTATCTTCTCGTGATAAAATTGTTATCTCAAGCTCTCTACATTCTTAAAATTTTGCTTTAAGACAGCCTTTGATGTTTTTAAACTTTTGTTTTAATTTCTGATATGAGCTTAGAGTTTCTGACAAGCATGATTCTAAATCAGAACGAGAAAGTTCAGAAAATACCTCTTCAGATTCTTCATCTGAGCTGCTGGATGTGGTAGCCATAAGTGCTACGTTGGCCTGTTCATCAGAGTCAGATTCTGATGATCCAGATTCACTATCATCCCAGGTGGCCATTAATCCTTTCTTTGTTCTGAAGGTATTTTTCTTGAAGCTTTCTTTTCTAGAGTTGTCTTTCTTCAGCTTGGGGCATTCATTTCTGTAATGACCTGTTTCTTTACATTCATAACAGGTAATATCTTTGTTAGCTTTACCTTTTGAAGTTGACTCTGATCGATCCCCTCTGGGTCTTGGTCTTCTGAAGTTGTTGTTCCTCTTTTTCCAGAGTTGCTTGACTCTTCTGGTTAGTAGGGACAACTCTTCTTCATCATCAGAGTCTTCTGGTTCAGAATCGTCAGTATCTTCAGTTTCTGCCTGGAGAGCTTTGGTTCTGTCAGGTTTCCGTCTTTCAGATCTGGACTTTAGCGCTACGGACTTGTTCTTTTTCTGAGGCTCATCCTCCTCTAGTTCTATCTCATGGCTTCTGAGAGAACTAACAAGTTCTTCAAGGCTGATATTGTTCAGATCCTTTGACAGCTTCAGAGCAGTAACCATAGGTCTCCATTTCTTTGGCAGACTTCTGACTATCTTCTTAACATGATCTGCAGTCGTGTATCCTTTGTCTAGCACTTTAAGACCTGCAATAAGAGTTTGAAATCTAGAAAACATAGCCTCTATAGCTTCGTCATCTTCCATTTTGAAGGCTTCATATTTCTGGATAAGCGCCAGAGCCTTCGTCTCCTTGACTTGGGAGTTTCCTTCATGGGTCATCTTCAGAGAGTCAAGTATATCTTTGGCTGTCTCTCTGTTGGTGATCTTTTCATATTCGTTGTATGATATAGCATTTAGAAGTATTGTTCTGGCCTTGTGATGATTTTTGAAGATACGTTTCTGATCTTCTGACATCTTGTTTCTGGGAACTTCAGCTCCATTTTCCAAGACTGGAGGTGTATATCCATCTGTGACTATGTCCCAGAGGTCAGCATCATAACCCAGAAAGAAACTTTCGATTCTATCTTTCCAGTAATCAAATTTCTCTCCATCAAAAACAGGAGGCTTACCATTGTAAGAATCTCTTTCATTTGAGTGGGCCATTGTTTTTCTCGTACTGGATCTCTCTACACGGTTAAGTGTTTGATTAGAAAATCAATAACAGAGCCGGAGCTCTGATACCAATTGAAGGTGAGAAAAACAAGAAAGGGGGTTTGAATTGTTTGGAAAAATAAGCGCTTTTCAAAATGAAAACCACACAATGATTTTATACTGGTTCGCTTATAACACAAAGCTACTCCAGTCCACCCGGCCAAGGTGATTTCGCCTTCAACAAGGACTTAATCCACTAATCTTGAAAGATTACAAACAACGTCTAAGATAAAAATCTCTTAGCCCTCTCAAGTATACAGACTACACAGAGTCACTTGAGGAAATAAACAAACAATAGATAAAAGATTTATGTAATCTAGAGTGCTTCTAAGATAAGCAAGTATTACAATAGTATGAACAAAGTGATTCACGTTATAAGCAAAAGCTTCGTGAAGATTTAGAGAGCAAGAAGGTTTTCTTGTGTTGATGTTTCAGTATGATTTTTCCTTGTATGTGTAGTAGTTGCTGAATGTTGATTTGCAATCCTTTATATAGATCAATGAGGTAGTAGTTGAAACTGATGAGTAATAAGATGAATTTACGCCATAACATAAACAGCTTCTGCAGGATAACTTTTTCTCCTTGAAATGACTACTTACCACAAGTAGTATCTTCTTTATTGAAATTGGAGATTAACGTCTCTTTCTTAATTAGGAAAACCATTTGCAAATCTTTACTTGACTTTAACGTTACTCTTTCATGATTAGCAATTCCATGCTCAGAGTATTTGTGTTTCTGGAGAGTCTTGGAATCTTGCTTCTGACGTTTAATCTCTTGTGAGTTCAGATAGTTTCTTCAGATAGCGCTGATAACTTCTGGAGCTTAGAGATAGCGTTGTTCAGAGTCAGAACTTCTAGAGCTACTTCTTGTTCAGATGCTTCTGATACTTGTTGTTTTGCTCAGAGTTAGACTTTCTTGAACTTGTTTTCACTTCAGATGCTTCTGATCATTTGATGATTTGTATCTGATCTGGTTTTGTATCTGATGACATCATCAGATTTCTTCCTTCTTTCTTTAGAACCCTGCACACTTAGAAACTTTTCGTTAGGGTGCCATTTTTGGTTTCATCCTTTGTTATCATCAAAATCAAGGAATCTGTTGTAGAACAATTTTTGTTCTTACATTTTATGCATCTCCATTTATTGTTTCTTTGCTTGATTGTCTTGAATACTTTTGTTGGCTTTTGAGATCATAGTTTGGATTTTGTCTTATGCTTTCCAACTTGAGTACTATGGGTCCAATTGAATTTGATTCCTATTGTTTGTGTCTATGACTTATTTGGTCTTGGTACCTTCATAACTTTCTCTTATGATTCTTTGAATGGTATTCTATTACCATTTCATCATGATGACACATTAAGAGCCACATTATTCTTTTCTTGACCTAGTTTTGAGTCTAGTAGATGGTAAAGCTCTTAGGAGATTGGGGTCCATTTTTGAATGGTTAGATTTTGTTCTCATTTCATTTATTCATGTCTCAATTTCATTTTGCATTGCCTATTTACTTTGGTTGGACAAAGGACTCCTTACTTGGATGATGTCCACCTTCTGACTTACTAGTTATGCATGAACCTTGAGGTGGTTTACTTGTTGATAACCTCTTGGATTTCGATTTTTGTGTCTGATGATTTGAAGAGGAATTTTTTAGTGTCACATGACCTATAAGAATCCCTCTTTTGACCTTTGCTTATTTTGTTGCATATTGATAAATGATTCCTTTTCTAGGATGATATCTTTACTTGTTGGTCAAGATACTTGACTTTAATGTGTGTGTGAAGTTTGAATGACTTCCCTTGTTAATATTGAACTTTATCTTGAGTTAAATTATTGCATAAGTCATACATCTATTGATGTTATGTGTATGCTTCTTTGTTTGTTTACTTCTTGCTTAAGCTTCTTTGAACTTGTGTGTTTGTTTGCCTGTCTTTTGGCCTATCTTTGAGCATATCTTGTATGATTCATTCACGATGTTTGAGTTACTTGTATGTGGAGTTTAATATGCTATCTACTTCTGAATTGTGTGGTTTGATACCATTTTCCCACAATTATACGTCCTTTATACTTGCTTGAAGGTCATTTTCCTTTAGGAGCATGACTAGTTTGATTTTGATCACTACTTGTCTCAACCTTTGAGTATGCTTTGATATGACGACTTTGTAATATTTTGAGCTTCCTTATGTAATGATTCCATGTTTTTGATATCATTCATCTACTATATCCTTTGCCATGTATAATTACTCACACACTTGTATTCACTTCCTTTTACCTCTTCGAATGATGCTTGTATACTTTGGTGTTTGCACCATGGATTCAATACCTATGTGAACTTCTTCTTGATCTTTAAAATTTTTCTAATTGAAAAACATGTCGATGTTTATGTCTTTCTTATTCCACAAATCCCTTCTCTTTACTTGGTTTACTTATTAGCATTGCATGAGGACTTATGTCCATTTATGGTCACATGGTTGCTTCCCCTTGTGTGATTTGTTTAAGAATCTTTATCAAGTTTTTTTAAGTGATCATGATAGGTACTTGTTGTGTTTGCTACTACTTTGAATGACTTATCCTCTATTTTCCCTCACTTCACTTTTCCCATGCCATTTTTGTTTGAACACTTGATACATTAAGATTGTTGCTTGCTAGCATGCCTATTTGTATGCTTCCCTTGAAACCTTGTTGCTTGAGCCATTTATGCATTACCTTTAGGAAATAGAAAACATATATTTATGTTTAATTTGGTTTGATGTTTCTTACCATTTTGGTTTGATAACCTATTGTTTGATTTAGTTATATTCACAACCTGTTTGAGTTTTGCCTCCCTGTTTCATGACTAGTTTGAATGAGATGTTGGTTTTTGTTAGCATGTGCCCTTTTGGTGTTAATTTGTGATGACTTAAAGTATGTATGAACTTTATAATTCACCTCTTACCTATTGCTTGTTTGATGTACTTTCATCTTCTCTTCCATGACTTGATATGGAATGTTTCAATTTTTCTCCCATGACATGATATGGATTGCTATTAATCTATCTCTTCCATGACTCGATATGGATTACTTTGCCTTTATATTCTTTTATCTTTCTCTCCCCTAGGCATGATTTTGGATTTCTATTGCTTTTACTTTCTACCATGACTTGATATGGTATTATGTTGTTTATTATTCTATGACTTGTATGGATTATCACCTTCTCCTATCTCTTTCTTTGTATGGATAACATGTTCCCCGTAGGATTTCTTTGGTTCATTCTTGGTTAAATTTGAACTAAAATAGACCTTAGGTTTGTCAACCAAGCATGACAACACTAGGTAGACCCCTGAATCCTTAATCATAGGTCTATCTTTGCATGCTAATTTAGGCAAATGTTCCCCTTTTATCCTAACTTTAGGACCATTATTGCATGTCAACATCAGGTTTCTCTAGAATTCCCTTAGATTTTCCATTTCTCCTTTGCATTCTTTCTAAAACAAAAAACCTTTTTCTTAATCAAAATTCAAAAATATTCTAATAGTACTTGAACTCTTTCAACAATAAGAGAGAAGTACTCAGATGCCTCCTGCCTTGGGTGTATCATTTGATGTATTCTTTCAACAAAAATACTCAACCAATCAAATTTCTTTGTCGCTTGGCCTTTCTTATGAAAATTTTCAATAAGTGTGGTTACCCATAAAAAGCATCAAAAAATTAATTTTTTTGAGAGGAACTATGGTGCTATGATTCTTTATTGATACGTAGGCATTGAGTTGCAAAGCCTAAGCGAGCGCAATAATAATTTTTTTATTTTTTTTTGTCTACAATTCAATCCTTTTGCATGCATTCCCTTTTAGTCAGTAAGTTTTAGAATAAACACACCCTTTTGATTAGAACAACAAGAATGAATCATGTAGAGTATTACAGACGTAAGGGGCGCTAATACCTTCCCCTTGCTTAATCGAATCCCTTACCTATCTCTTGGTTGTGAGACCATTAGATTCATCTTTTTTTAGGTTTGCTCAGTGATTCCTTTCTCTATCTTGGGATAAATATAATTGATGGCGACTCTGTTTTGTGTGTGTATTTTTCGAGATGCGATAGAGTGTTTGAGTGTTAACCTTGTAGGTTCC
Source organism: Lathyrus oleraceus (assembly GCF_024323335.1). NCBI lineage: Eukaryota > Viridiplantae > Streptophyta > Magnoliopsida > Fabales > Fabaceae > Lathyrus > Lathyrus oleraceus. The sequence goes on from NC_066585.1 coordinate 503,569,550, forward strand.
CCCACTCCACTGCATCAAAGTCACGATCCTCCATCACCATCGTTCATCTTCTTGTTTCTGATTTCCATAATGAAAGATATTATGTACACATTTATTTTACAATTTAAAAAATGTCCAAATATTCGTTCTTAATAATGTGAGGAGATAAATATTTTAATTAAGGATAGTGTCATACCCCAAAATTTGCCCGTTGATATTACAAAGCATTTTCCAAGACCCTCTGACTTGATCTGCAAGGCACTGATATCAAATGGACAAAAGCCCAGCTCACAACAGGCCTAATCCAAAGTGGCCCAAAATAGCTTGCTCGCTAGGCGAGCAATTCCTTCGCCTAGCGAATATCTCAGCATGCCACTCGCCCAGCGAAGCACCAGGTCCAGAAAAAGCCCAGACCTAGCTTGCTCGCTAGGCGAGAAATCCCTTCGCCTAGCGAAGCTTGCGAAAATTTGAAGTTTTGGACCTCATTTTAAGCCCATTAGGTCACCACCACTACCATTATAAAAACCAGCTCCTCTGCCACGAAAAAGAAAACAGACGGACGGACGAACACACACACAGACCCAGAGGGAGAAACACTGAAACCCTGCTGATCCAGAGAATTCGGAAGACGGAAACCCTGAAGGCCGCTCACCCGCTCCGAAGCTACCGCCGCCCAACTCAATCCGGCTCGCCAATTCAAGGTTGCAATTCGATTGCAAACAGGTTTGCATCACTATTATCGCTTTATTTTCTTAATTTGCATGTGATATCGCTTTATGTTCTTATTTTGCATGTGGTACCGCTTTAGGTTCTTAATCTGCATGTGATTATCACTTTATGTTCTTATTTTGCATGTGGTACCTCTTTAGGTTCTTAATCTGCATGTGATATCGCTTTGTGTTCTCATTTGGCATGTGGTACCGCTTCATGTTCTTAACTTGTGGATGATATTATAACTGAATTCATAAACATATTTGAAGTTTTGCATGTGAATTTAAGTGTGCCTGAATATTGTGAATGCTGAACCATGTAATTATGTGTTGGATGCCATAAGCCATGCCGCAGGTTGAGGTCATACTGTTCTCAAATTCCAAACCCGTGGTCGCTCGCTAGCTCATCGCTAGGCGAGCCTGCAGCGAGCCTTCGCTGAGCCTTCGCTAGGCGAAGCAGAGGCGAACGGGACAGTGGCTGTTTTGTCTCTTTGTTGTCCATTTTATGTTCATCTAATCATGATTCTGCATTATTTGGCTTAAATTTCTGACTGCTATATTTATTTTATGGGGCAATTTCCAATTGTATTTTGCCTCAATGCTCTAATCCGTGTGTTGCATGATGTAAAGGCTAGCATACTTCCAAAGAAATAACCGGCTAGGCATGCCGCTTTAGGTGTGGACATTCTTGAGGAGATGGCTTTTGGATGACCTAAGTTTAATATGGAGATTCATCTTGAATCACCAAGCTTGATTTTTAATGTATTGATTTCATTGATTTCCTGTGGACCTAATTACCTAACTGATTACGGCTATTTAATTAATTGTTAAAATCCGGACTTTAAATAAATGATATCGGACCTCTCTTTATTACCCCACGATTACGTAATACGGTCATGTCCCGCGAATATGGGGATATCCTTAGCAAAGACCCTTCGGTTAAATCATCATAGTCCCTCGGATGTTGCCTTCGAAAATACGATTTTGTCCCTCGATGACCCTTCGGTGTAGCCTACGGTTAAATGATGATCGTCCCTTCGAATGCTAAGGTATCCTCACTACTGTTGCCTTCAATGACCTATCAATGACCCTACGATGACCCTTCTACATCCCAAGGATGAAACTACTTACTTCTCAATAGTCAGGACAGTTTTACCCTCATAAGGATAGGAAATGCCCGGAAAGACCTCGGACAGGTATAACCTTAATTGCTCATTCATAACAAAAAAATACTTTTCACACCTCACACCTTTCAAACATCTTTTGGAAAATCATCACTTAGCATACATCCGTACTAGGATCATTGTCGAGTTATATTTTTCTAAACTACTTTCAAAAACTATACGAGATAACCACTTTGTATACATTCATGCAAGAATCATTACAAAGTTAAATTCTCATTTTCAAAACATTTTTCACACATTTCTCAACCACCTTTTTCAAACTAGAAAACATAAATGATTGAGCAATTAAGAGCCCATGGATAACCATGGATACAAAGGGTGCTAATACCTTCCCTTTGTATAAAGTACCTCCCGAACCTAAGAATTTAAAATTAAGGTCTTTCCTGTTCTTTTCCACCTTTCCTTATGGGATAAAAGAAAAGTCGGTGGCGACTCTTGCTAACCGCGACATTGCGATTAAAAATCCAATAAAGTCCAGTTCACCGTATGACAGAACTGGCGACTCTGCTGGGGACACTTTAAAAAGAGAGGTTACCTTAAAAACAAGATCACTTGTTCCAAATTGTCTGATTTACTTTTAAGGGATTGCTTGGGTATTTTTGAGTGAAAGATCCTACACCCGGATCTAGTGTACCTTAGGTAAGTAGCAATAGATCATCGCGACTATCCGGCGTATACTGGAATGGTTAAAATGATGGCTACGGTTAATGTGACACTTTGGATGTCCTGATGTTCCTCATGTTTACTTGAGGAAAAATTTGGCATTCGCGTGGTGTCATCAAAGCATTAACCAGACCTTTAGAACCCTAATTGACTCATCCTGGCCATTAGAAAGTAGTGAGCTAACTGACTTCGGTTCCGACTGGGGTTGGTTGAGACTCGATACTACACTCTTTGAGATTGGACTTTAGGGAAGCTTCGGTCAACCACTTGGTGTTGCACTGAAGTGGACTTAAAGGAAGGTCAATGATTTGAGATCCTTCTAGAACCCGGTTACTATTCTAGGACAGGTTGAACCAACCAAACTTCAGTGGGGAGGGTACTTACCTATGGAACTCATGCAAGCCTTAAAACCTAGGAATGATGGTTGTGTGACTTGCTTGTGCTTGTTATTTATTTAACCTCATAACATCATAACATCATAACATCATGACATCATAACATTGTACTAACCATTTCAAGGACTTAGGGATTTAACTTTGCTCTGTTTTGTATGAAAAAAAAAAACAAAAAAAAAACAAAAAAACAAAAAAAAAACAAAAAAAAAAGTTTCCCTTTTCGGTAGTTTATGCAAAGTTAAATTCCAAAAGGCCTTGAAAACATTTCATGCATTGCATAGCATAACATAGCATAACAGGTACTCTAAAGGGATCAGTGTTCTCATGATTTTCCTCCACACAGAAAAATGGACCTCGAACAAACTGTCAAGGATCTCCATGCTCAGAATGCTCAACTCCAGGAGATGATCTTGAACTTATCCAGGGGGCAGAAGGAACTGAAGGCTCTCTTGCTCGAGAAGAAAAAAGACAAGAAATCTGTGAGGCACACTAACCCGGGAAGAAGGCAGTTTACGAAGATCAATATGACTTTAGCACAGGCACTGCAGGGTATGCTAAAAGCAAATTTAATTACCCTCAGAGATCCTCCTGCAAAACCCAACACTACTTCTCCTCGTTATAATCCCAATGCCAGGTGTTCCTATCACTCCGATAGCCCCGGGCATGATACAAACGATTGTTGGTCGTTGAAGAACAAAATTCAGGATATGATCGACGCCGGAGAATTTGAATTTGATCCGCCTGAGACTCCTAATGTCATCACTGCTCCTCTGCCTAAGCAGGACGAGACTGTCAATGCTGTGGAAGATACTGATGACGATTATGACTTGGATAGCTGGACTTTCCCAACAATTGGTGACTGACTCAATAATTGGAAGGCTGAAGACACTATCCCGATTTCCTTTAGTCAGGAGTAATTGTTATTGCTATTTTAACATTTTAAAGCATTGTGTCTATGCCCGGGGCACAATAGCTAATTTTTCAAGGGTTTTGTCATTTTCATAAGCATATTCATATTCAATAGATCAATGGACTTTTGCATTCAAATATTGCGCTATTTATCTTTCCTGTCATTTTTTTCAAAACAAGCTATGTTTTCTTGCACACACGCACGTAACAGTTTTCCGATCCATATCCACTCTGGATCCTGTTGATAATAGTTCTGCTACTGTTCATTATGACTTTGAAAATCCGATCTACCAAGCCGAGGATGGAAGCGAGGAAGATTGTGAAGTCCCTGGTGAACTTGTCAGACTGTTACTACAAGAAGAAAAGACCATACAGCCGCATGAGGAATCGATTGAAATTGTAAATCTGGGTACTGAAATAGACGAGAAAGAAGTCAGAGGTTTCTTGGGACACTTGAATTACATTGCCCGATTCATCCCACATTTGACTGCTACCTGCAAACCCATCTTCAAATTACCAAAAAAGAAAAATCAAGAGATGGTATGGAATGATGAATGACAAAATCAAGAAATATCTCCAAGAACCTCCAATTCTAATGCTACCAGTTGAAGGAAGACCTCTAATCATGTATTTGACCGTGTTAGAAAATTCAATAGGGTGTGCTGGGGCAACATGACGAGTCTGGTCGAAAAGAGCATGCCATATACTGCTTTAGCAAAAGGTACCGACTGTGAAACAAGATACTCACAGCCCGAGAAAGCTTACTGTGCTTTGGCTTAGGCTGCTCGCCGACTAAGACAGTATATGTTGAATCATACCACTTTATTGATTTCTAAGATGGATTCTATCAAATATCTACTTGAGAAACCTGCTGTCTCCTGAGAGAGTTATCACTGATAATGGTACTAAACTGAACTCTACACGCAGTTCAAAATAAAGCACCATAACTCTTCTCCGTACCGGCCAAAGACGAACGGCGCCGTGGAGGCTGCTAACAATATCAAGAATATAACAGTAACATACAAAGACCGGCAGGAGATGTTACCTTTTGCTCTTCATGGTTACCGCACTTCGACAGGGGCAACCCCTTTCTCTTTAGTCTATGGAATGGAAGCCGTTTTACCAGTGGAAGTTCAGATTCCCTCTCTAAGAATTGCGAAAGATGCAGGCTTAGATGAGGATGAATGGATTCAAACTCGACTCGATCAGATAAATCTGATTGATGAAAAGAGACTTGCGGCTGTTTGTCATAGGCAGATATATCAGAAGCGCATGACTCAAGCATTTAACAAAAAGGTCAAGAGACAGGTGTATCAAATTGGCGACTTGGTAATAAAGCGTATCATTCTACCACAAGGTGATCCCAGGGGCAAATGGATTCCCACAGACGAAGGGCCATTTGTAGTTAAGAAGGTAGTCTCTGGTGGAGCCATGATACTCGCTACAATGGACGGCGAAGAGTCCCCGCATCCCGTGAACGCAGACATAGTAAAAAAATACTACGCATAACAGAGACCCGCTAGGTCGACGTACCTAGGCAAAAGTAAGGGCATCCCGGCGAACCATAAGGGTTCGGGCAAAAATTAGGGATAAATATATAAAGACGTACACCCGGCAAGTCGAAAACCTGAAAAGGCGGCTTGGGCAAGAAGGGGTATCCCGGTGGACTGAAAACCTGAAAAGGTGGTCCAGGCAAAAATTAGGGATTAAAGCGTATGACTATGTCCCGTTCTCTGTCAGCTTCAACCAAGTTCAAGGGACTGAACAAGCCAATCACTTTTATCCGACAGCAGGAGATGAGAGGCTTGAAGACATAATGACAGTAGTGGGATTAAAATCAATAGGATTTTTCCGCATAGCTTTCTCTTCGTTTTCTTGACGATTTCCTCTTACTAGGATTTCTGTCTCCTTGTACATGAATTGCCTGTCTATAGGCCCTCTTCCAAAATTAATACAATGTTATTTCCAAAAAGATACTTTTGTTTTACTCTCTCTGTTTTGTTTGCATAAACGTCCATTGATTTAGTTTGAACTGATATATGCATTTGAATATGATTGATGTTTGCCAAAATACATGCATAAAATAGCAATAATGATTACTACGCGACTTCAGGATCGAGGAGAAGGTCTAATCATGCTTCCCAATGAATCCGTTGCTAATTCTATTCCCCAACAAGAACCAGCTATTCCCCAGAAGAAATTGGCATTACTAGACAAATTGGTCATCTCTTCTATCCCCAGCCAGGCTCTGTTGAGTGGTTCCATCGTCAGACAGAAATCAAGTATCCCCCGGCTAAGAAAGGGTCATCAATACAAATATCTCCGACCAGAAGACCGAGATTCACTTTCCCCCAGTAGAGTCCCCAGAAGAACGTTGCAGACACATAGTGCATTCATTACATCATCTCACATCACATACCTACATACAATTTTCGTTCCGCATCATATACATTACATCATTTCATAACATATACATGTATACAATGCTCTCATTCATTCCAGACGCATAATTCACTCATTACATCATTTCACAGCATACGCATGCATACAACATTTGCATCTCATGCATCATGACATGGCATGAAGCTAACTTTATTTTTCAGGTCAATTATCCTCCTGACACAGTCAAAACAAAGGTCCATTCAGACGGACATCTTTATCAATTACATTCAAGATTCAACTATATCCCTCAGATACTGCCTAGCATACGGTATATTCCGAGGTGTAGTCTAGCGTACGACTACTTTCTTCTTCAGATACATCTTTCAGATATACTCCATGTCAACATTCATTCTGACATCCTCCTAACGATGGCATCTATAAGCCCGTCCCAAATATTCATTGCAAATACAACATATACAAATACTAGCAGATATAGCCTAGCGTACGGTACATTCTGATTCAGCTCAACATATGATTCCTTCAACTCAGATACGATCTAGCGTACGATCCATTCTGACCTTCAACAACTCAGATACGATCTAGCGTACGATCCATTCTGACCTTCAACAACTCAGATACGATCTAGCGTACGATCCATTCTGACCTTCAACAACTCAGATACGATCTAGCGTACGATCCATTCTGACCTTCAACAACTCAGATACGATCTAGCGTACGATCCATTCTGACCTTCAATAACTCAGAGACAGTCTAATGTACGACCAAGTTAGACCTTCAAATCTTCAAATACCACTCAAAGACAGTCTAATGCACGACCAAGTTAGACCTTCAAGTCCTCGGATTCTGCCCAGATACAGTCTAATGTACGATCAAGTTAGACCGGATTCTGCTCAGTGACAGTCTAATGTACGACCAAGTTAGACCGTCAAGTTCTCAGATGCTACCTTCGGACAGGTACATTTCTGAATGGTAGTCTAGTATACGACTACTCCCTTTCTCAGATGCTACCTTCGGACAGGTACATTTCTGAATGGTAGTCTAGTATACGACTACTCCCTTTCTCAGGTGCTACCTTCGGACAGGTACATTCCTGAATGGTAGTCTAGTATACGACTACTCCCTTTCTCAGGTGCTACCTTCGGACAGGTACATTCCTGAATGGTAGTCTGGTATACGGCTACTCCCCTTGCTCAGGTGCTACCTTCGGACAGGTACATTCCTGAATGGTAGTCTGGTATACGGCTACTCCCCTTGCTCAGGTGCTACCTTCGGCCAGGTACATTCCTGAATGGTAGTCTGGTATACGGCTACTCCCCTTGCTCAGGTGCTACCTTCGGACAGGTACATTCCTGAATGGTAGTCTGGTATACGGCTACTCCCCTTGCTCAGGTGCTACCTTCGGACAGGTACATTCCTGAATGGTAGTCTGGTATACGGCTACTCCCCTTGCTCAGGTGCTACCTTCGGACAGGTACATTCCTGAATGGTAGTCTGGTATACGGCTACTCCCCTTGCTCAGGTGCTACCTTCGGACAGGTACATTCCTGAATGGTAGTCTAGTATACGACTACTCCCTTTCTCAGGTGCTACCTTCGGACAGGTACATTCTTGAATGGTAGTCTGGTATACGGCTACTCCCCTTGCTCAGGTGCTACCTTCGGACAGGTACATTCCTGAATGGTAGTCTGGTATACGGCTACTCCCCTTGCTCAGGTGCTACCTTCGGACAGGTACATTCCTGAATGGTAGTCTGGTATACGGCTACTCCCCTTTCTCAGGTGCTACCTTCGGATAGGTACATTCCTGAATGGTAGTCTGGTATACGGCTACTCCCCTTGCTCAGGTGCTACCTTCGGACAGGTACATTCCTGAATGGTAGTCTGGTATACGGCTACTCCCCTTGCTCAGGTGCTACCTTCGGACAGGTACATTCCTGAATGGTAGTCTGGTATACGGCTACTCCCCTGCTCAGGTGCTACCTTCGGACAGGTACATTCCTGAATGGTAGTCTGGTATACGGCTACTCCCTTGCTCAGGTGCTACCTTCGGACAGGTACATTCCTGAATGGTAGTCTGGTATACGGCTACTCCCTTGCTCAGGTGCTACCTTCGGACAGGTACATTCCTGAATGGTAGTCTGGTATACGGCTACTCCCTTGCTCAGGTGCTACCTTCGGACAGGTACATTCCTGAATGGTGGTCTGGTATACGGCTACTCCCTTGCTCAAGTGCTACCTTCGGACAGGTACATTCCTGAATGGTAGTCTGGTATACGGCTACTCCCTTGCTCAGGTGCTACCTTCGGACAGGTACATTCCTGAATGGTAGTCTGGTATACGGCTACTCCCTTGCTCAGGTGCTACCTTCGGACAGGTACATTCCTGAATGATGGTCTGGTATACGGCTACTCCCTTGCTCAAGTGCTACCTTCGGACAGGTACATTCCTGAATGGTAGTCTGGTATACGGCTACTCCCTTGCTCAGGTGCTACCTTCGGACAGGTACATTCCTGAATGGTAGTCTGGTATACGGCTACTCCCTTGCTCAGGTGCTACCTTCGGACAGGTACATTCCTGAATGGTAGTCCGGTATACGGCTACTCCCTTGCTCAGGTGCTACCTTCGGACAGGTACATTCCTGAATGGTAGTCCGGTATACGGCTACTCCCTTGCTCAGGTGCTACCTTCGAACAGGTACATTCCTGAATGGTAGTCTGGTATACGGCTACTCCCTTGCTCAGGTGCTACCTTCGGACAGGTACATTCCTGAATGGTAGTCTGGTATACGGCTACTCCCTTGCTCAGGTGCTACCTTCGGACAGGTACATTCCTGAATGGTGGTCTGGTATACGGCTACTCCCTTGCTCAGGTGCTACCTTCGGACAGGTACATTCCTGAATGGTAGTCTGGTATACGGCTACTCCCTTGCTCAGGTGCTACCTTCGGACAGGTACATTCCTGAATGGTAGTCTGGTATACGGCTACTCCCTTGCTCAGGTGCTACCTTCGGACAGGTACATTCCTGAATGGTGGTCTGGTATACGGCTACTCCCTTGCTCAGGTGCTACCTTCGGACAGGTACATTCCTGAATGGTGGTCTGGTATACGGCTACTCCCTTGCTCAGGTGCTACCTTCGGACAGGTACATTCCTGAATGGTAGTCTGGTATACGGCTACTCCCTGGCTCAGGTGCTACCTTCGGACAGGTACATTCCTGAATGGTAGTCTGGTATACGACTACTCCCTTACTCAGATGCTACCTTCGGACAGGTACATTTCTGAATGGTAGTCTAGTGTACGACTACTCCCTTTTCAGCAGATTCAGCCTAATGGACGGCTCATTCTGCTCAGATATGGTTTAATGTACGACCAAGTTAAACCTTCATCTTCTCAGATGCTACCTAGTGTACGGTACATTTCTGAAGTGTAGTCTAGTGTACGACTACCCCCTTTTATCATCAGATTCAGCCTAATGGACGGCTCATCCAATACAGTCTATCATAAGGCCCATTTGGATCTTCAACTCAGATACGATCTAGCGTACGATCCATTCTGATCTTTCATCCCCAGCAAAGTCATCCGCCTAATGAATAACTCACTCTGGTATTCAGACACGGTCTAATATACGATCCATTCTGATCCCTCATCCCCAGCAGTGTATAGCATACTCTGACTCCCCAACGAAGTCAACAGCATGATGGATGATTCGCTATACGGCGTAGCGTATGACCCGGCATGACATCCATGGCTTCAGACATCGTCTAACGTACGACACCATCGGAAGCTCGTCATCAAACTTCCTGGATGGCATCTCTAAGCCCATCTCCCTCAAGACTAGCTCCTGATTGACAATCGCAAATTTTAGGGGCATTCTAGTGTTCAATAATCTTTCACCTCCAGATCACGAACGGCACATACCATTCTACTCTCTCGGTTCAAGAATATTGAACAGGGGCAGCTGTCATACCCCAAAATTTGCCCGTTGATATTACAAAGCATTTTCCAAGACCCTCTGACTTGATCTGCAAGGCACTGATATCAAATGGACAAAAGCCCAGCTCACAACAGGCCTAATCCAAAGTGGCCCAAAATAGCTTGCTCGCTAGGCGAGCAATTCCTTCGCCTAGCGAATATCTCAGCATGCCACTCGCCCAGCGAAGCACCAGGTCCAGAAAAAGCCCAGACCTAGCTTGCTCGCTAGGCGAGCAATCCCTTCGCCTAGCGAAGCTTGCGAAAATTTGAAGTTTTGGACCTCATTTTAAGCCCATTAGGTCACCACCACTACCACTATAAAAACCAGCTCCTCTGCCACGAAAAAGAAAACAGACGGACGGACGAACACACACACAGACCCAGAGGGAGAAACACTGAAACCCTGCTGATCCAGAGAATTCGGAAGACGGAAACCCTGAAGGCCGCTCACCCGCTCCGAAGCTACCGCCGCCCAACTCAATCCGGCTCGCCAATTCAAGGTTGCAATTCGATTGCAAACAGGTTTGCATCACTATTATCGCTTTATTTTCTTAATTTGCATGTGATATCGCTTTATGTTCTTATTTTGCATGTGGTACCGCTTTAGGTTCTTAATCTGCATGTGATTATCACTTTATGTTCTTATTTTGCATGTGGTACCTCTTTAGGTTCTTAATCTGCATGTGATATCGCTTTGTGTTCTCATTTGGCATGTGGTACCGCTTCATGTTCTTAACTTGTGGATGATATTATAATTGAATTCATAAACATATTTGAAGTTTTGCATGTGAATTTAAGTGTGCCTGAATATTGTGAATGCTGAACCATGTAATTATGTGTTGGATGCCATAAGCCATGCCGCAGGTTGAGGTCATACTGTTCTCAAATTCCAAACCCGTGGTCGCTCGCTAGCTCATCGCTAGGCGAGCCTGCAGCGAGCCTTCGCTGAGCCTTCGCTAGGCGAAGCAGAGGCGAACGGGACAGTGGCTGTTTTGTCTCTTTGTTGTCCATTTTATGTTCATCTAATCATGATTCTGCATTATTTGGCTTAAATTTCTGACTGTTATATTTATTTTATGGGGCAATTTCCAATTGTATTTTGCCTCAATGCTCTAATCCGTGTGTTGCATGATGTAAAGGCTAGCATACTTCCAAAGAAATAACCGGCTAGGCATGCCGCTTTAGGTGTGGACATTCTTGAGGAGATGGCTTTTGGATGACCTAAGTTTAATATGGAGATTCATCTTGAATCACCAAGCTTGATTTTTAATGTATTGATTTCATTGATTTCCTGTGGACCTAATTACCTAACTGATTACGGCTATTTAATTAATTGTTAAAATCCGGACTTTAAATAAATGATATCGGACCTCTCTTTATTACCCCACGATTACGTAATACGGTCATGTCCCGCGAATATGGGGATATCCTTAGCAAAGACCCTTCGGTTAAATCATCATAGTCCCTCGGATGTTGCCTTCGAAAATACGATTTTGTCCCTCGATGACCCTTCGGTGTAGCCTACGGTTAAATGATGATCGTCCCTTCGAATGCTAAGGTATCCTCACTACTGTTGCCTTCAATGACCTATCAATGACCCTACGATGACCCTTCTACATCCCAAGGATGAAACTACTTACTTCTCAATAGTCAGGACAGTTTTACCCTCATAAGGATAGGAAATGCCCGGAAAGACCTCGGACAGGTATAACCTTAATTGCTCATTCATAACAAAAAAATACTTTTCACACCTCACACCTTTCAAACATCTTTTGGAAAATCATCACTTAGCATACATCCGTACTAGGATCATTGCCGAGTTATATTTTTCTAAACTACTTTCAAAAACTATACGAGATAACCACTTTGTATACATTCATGCAAGAATCATTACAAAGTTAAATTCTCATTTTCAAAACATTTTTCACACATTTCTCAACCACCTTTTTCAAACTAGAAAACATAAATGATTGAGCAATTAAGAGCCCATGGATAACCATGGATACAAAGGGTGCTAATACCTTCCCTTTGTATAAAGTACCTCCCGAACCTAAGAATTTAAAATTAAGGTCTTTCCTGTTCTTTTCCACCTTTCCTTATGGGATAAAAGAAAAGTCGGTGACGACTCTTGCTAACCGCGACATTGCGATTAAAAATCCAATAAAGTCCAGTTCACCGTATGACAGATAGCTAGTAAATATATTTCATTTTTTATTTGAAATTAAAATAATTAGATACACTTAATTATTATAATTTAGTATTATAAATGTAATTAGATACACTTAAATTTTTTATTTATTTAAAAGTGTACATTACTTTATTGTATTTTGAGCATGATATGTAGATAAAGACTCTAAAACCATCATAAACTAGTATTCGAAATATACATGATTATTAAGTTTACTATAAAAAAAGTTTTTGAGATCGCATTCTTTTTAATACTATAAAATTGTATCAAGTATTAATATATTTTTAATAAAGGGAAGAGAAAAAGAGGCTATAATACAAGCCGTTTTAAAATACACATTTGCGTGTTGTATTTTATTTTTGTTAATTAACAGCTATACAAAAGAGGCCAAGTATTATAAGTTTGTGTTTTGATTAATGAAAAAACTAGTTTTGTAGTTTTTAATGTGCTAAAATTTGTTGTATTGCATATAGTTTTTAATGTGCTAAAATTTGTTGTATTGCATATAGTTTTTAATGTGCCAAAATTTGTTATATTGCATATAGTTATATATTACTATACAAAATAAATGACGTAGTCTATTACCAAAACCAACTTACCTTCATTTTGCAACCGTCAAAAAGTCTTTATTTTAGGAAACTCAATGTAATTGTACAACTATTAACTATTGTCCGTGTTATAATTCTATTATAAATAATATAAATTTTATATTTCTATATTACTAGTAACTAATGATCAATACATATTCAAACTCAAAGTTTCATAGAATTTTTTTCTTCAAGTAAATCCTAGACTATCAACAATTTTTTTTAATATTATTAAAAACTCTATATTCAATATACACGAAGTATCATTTTTAAATCACATATTTTGTAAACTTTCTCTCATTGATTTCCTTTATTTAGGCCAAAGCCGTATAATGAAAACTTTTTTTTTTGAATAAAAAACACATATTCTATTTTTAAGAGCATATTCGATATTAATTCATTAATCTTTTTAGTATTAATTTTATGTATTTATGAAATTTTTTAATTCTAAAAAGTATTATAAAATACATCTTTATTGTGACGTATTCCATTCGTCTCATAAAAAATGTCTTCTTTGTAAATTTTCTTTGTCTCTAAAAATTTATTTTTTTAATATCAATACAGTATTTATTAGTACTTTTCCACTATCATACCCCTATTTATTAACTTTTACTTTATTCAACCACTCTTTTAACTATAATTAATAGGGGTATTCTAGTAAATCATATTACTTTTATCATTAAAATCAACACATCTAATCATTTTCTTAAGAACCGTGAATTATTCAAATTGAACACTTTTTATGAGACGGGGTGAGTATATCTTATCTAAGCAATATTTACAGGTACAATCATTAATAACGATATAAAAAATTATTTAAAAAAAGGTAACTTATATTATAGACTAATTTGGAAATTCATATTTTCAACTAATATTTCAATGATATATTTAAAGAGTCTGGTGAAAGAGATAACATTGAAGGAGCAATTACCATGAAGATCAACAATATGTCAGCTATTAATCTGGCGAAGAATCCGACAACACATGGTCGAAGCAATCACATCGAAATGAGGTTTCATTATCTTCGAGAGTAGGTAGCAGATGGGAAGATGAATTTGGAACACTACAAAATTGAGAATCAGATTGCAGACATCATGACGAAGGGAGTGCATGTCTAATTGTTCAGAAGACTAAGAGCTATGATTAATGTACATAGCTTAAACACAATGAATTAGGTGGTATGTTGAATTGTAATTCCTTGTGTCGAAGCAGGTTGCTCGACATATCAAGGATGTGTCGAGTTGTTTTAGTGTGTCGAAGTGTCGAAGCATGTTGTTTCACACTGGATTTTGACTTACGCCTATTTTTAGTAGTGTTAATTATTTTGGACTTTTATAGTTTTGGATTTTGGCTTAGGGAGTAAGTTAACCTAAATCTATAAATAGAGGGAGTAATCCATATTCTTATTAAGAACTTATATATTGTATTCACGGAATTTTTCAGTTGCAAAGTGAATAAAGAAGTTTTGCACAGGCCGTGAGCAGAGAGAAAACTCTGCATAAAATATTCTTCTTCTTCAACGTTCTTTTCTTTCTTTCTTAATTGTTCTTTTCATTGTCATTGCATGGTTGATAACAATCTTGTTCATCAAGATTGATAAAAATTCTCCATTGGTAGTGGTGAATTTTCAACATTTGGTATAAAGAGCTCTGATTTAAGCATTTCGTGGGAAGAAAATCACGATGGCAATGAATCATCCAAACTGTCATTTCCCAGCGAATCTTCCGATTCTCAAGAATAATAATTATGAGAATTGGTGCAAGCAGATAAAGGTTGTGTTCTATTATCAAGATCTTTGTAATTTTGTGAAGGAAAGAGTAACAACGCTTGCAGAAAATGCGATGGGTCAAGAAAGGGTTGTACATAAAGAATTGGAAAAAGAAAGATTATAAAACTCTCTTTATAATCCATCTATGTGTTAATTCAGATAACTTTGAAAAAGTTAGTGATGTAGAGTCAGCGAAAGAAGCATGGGAAATTCTGGAGAAGTCGTTTGGAGGCACGGAGAAGGTGAAAGAGGTGAGGTTACAAACTCACAAAAGGACGTATGAATTGCTTCAGATGAAAGACAATGAAATCATAATTGATTTCTTCACTAGGGTTACGAAACGGGTGAATCAAATCAAGCTATGTGGAGAAGTGTTGAGATCAAGATCTGTTTTTGGAAAGATCTTAAGGTCGTTGGCTTTAAAGTTCGACCATGTGGTAGTAGCCATAAAAGAGTCGAAAGATTTGTCAAAGATGACAAAGGAAGAGCTTCAAGGGACGCTTGAATCTCATGAACAAAGAATGATTAAAAGAGCTGCAGGAAAGTCGAAGAGTGATGTGGCTTTGCAGGTACAATCAGTAAAAAGAAGGAAAGGCAAAGAAAGTTGGAATGACAACAAAGGGAAACGAGGCTACAACAATTCGACTGGTCGAGATTAGCAAGAACGAAACTGGTTGAATCAGAAAAAACCTTGGAACCAAGGCAACCTAAGAGGTGATGTTGCAGGTATAGGAAAAGGTGGTGGTTGAAAGCCAGACAAGAGTCATATTCAGTGTTACAATTGTCAGAAGCATGATCATTATTCTAGTGATTGTCCAGAAAACAAGAAGAATCAAGAAACGAATGCCAAGCTGGGGAAACATGAAGAAGAAGAGATCTTGTTGATGGTTACAACGAGAGATAAAGAGAGATTCAAGGACCAGTGGTACTTGGACCCGGAATGTTCATCACAAATATTTGAAAGGAAAGATTGATTTGTCAACATAAAGCCCTCAATGAATAACATGGTGAAATTTGCAAATGATAATACTCTAGCAGCTGAAGATGTTGGTGATGTTCTGATTACGAGGAAAGATGGAAAAAGGGCAGTAATTTCAAATGTGTTGTATATACTAGGCATGAAGAACAATTTTCTCAACTTAAGGCAGTTAGTCGAAAATAACTACAAGGTGTCGATCAAAGACAAAATGATGAGAGTTCTCGACTCAAATGAAAGGTTGATCTTGAAGGCTCCAATGTCTCAGAATAGAACCTTCAAGATTGAGCTTAATGTGATGGAGCATAAGTTCCTTGCAACAGAAGTCAACAAAGATGAATGGATATGGCATTATAGACTTGGCCATCTCAATTTCAAAGACATCAGAGATTTGAAGAGAAGAAATATGGTTTCAGGATTACCAGAAATCGACATTCCAAATAAAGTGTGTGAAGAATGTGTGCAGGCGAAGTAACACAAGAATAACTTTAGTAAGGATGCAAGAAGTAGGTCGAAGGAAATTCTTGAAGTCATACACTCTGATGTATATGGTCCTATTTAGGTGGATTCTATTGGAGGTAATAGATACTTTGTTACATTCAGAGATGATTTCAGTCAAAAACTATGGGCTTACCTGATCAAGAAGAAAAGTGAAGTGATCGAGGTATTTTCCAAGTTTAAATATATGGTCGAAAGACAAAGCGGTCAAAAGCTCAAGATTCTGAGGATTGACGGTGGTGGAGAATATGTGTCGAAAAACTTCGACGCATTACGTGTGAAAGAAGGGATTGTGCATGAGGTGTGCCACCCTACACTCCATAGTAGAATGGAGTCGCAAAAAGGAAGAATAGAACCATCATTAATATGGTGAGAAGTATGTTTAAAGGCAAGCATTTACCCAAATAATTATGGGGATAATTTGTGTCGACAAAAACATATATCCTGAATAGATGTCCGACAAAGAAGCTAGAAGGAATCACGTCAGAAGAATGTTGGTCTGGTGTCAAGCCTAGCTTGATTCATCTGAAGATGTTTGGATATATAACACATAGACATGTGCTAGATCAGTTGAGAAGAAAACTTGATGACAAGTCGAGTCAGATGATCCTGATAGGATATCATTCGACTATAGGATACAAGTTGTTCGACACAGTGAACAAGCAAGTGGTGATCATTAGGGATGTGATCATAGATGAGCTTAAGGAATGGGATTGGACTGAGAATGTTAAGAAGGATTCAGTGAGAATCTTATGTGATGAACCAGCTAGTGAAGTCGAAAGAGAAGTTCGACAAGAATTCAGAGGTGAAGCAGGCCCAAGCAGACCTTAAAGAACAAGACACACGCCTACAAGGTTGCAAGAATGTGTGATTACAACAGATGATATGGTAAATGAAGAAGGTGAGATTATACACTATACTTTCTATGCAGATGTCGAACCAGTCAATGCAGTTGAGGCATTGAAAGATTCGAAGTGGGTGAAAGCAATGAATGAAGAACTGAAGTCAATCGAAGTCAACAACACTTGGTCACTTGTTGAATTTCCCCAAGACAAGAAGGAAATCAATGTGAAATGGGTATACAAGGTGAAGTTGAATCCCAAAGGATAAGTGACTCGACACAAGGTGAGACTTGTGGCGAAGGATTTATTCAGAAAGAAGGAATCGACTTCGATGAAGTTTTTGCACCTATTGCTAGGATCAATAAAATCAGGTTGATTGTTGGTCTAGAAAACATGAACAACTAGCAGATGTGTCATATAGATGTGAAATGTGCATTCCTGAATGGCCCCTTAGAAGAAGAAGTCTATGTTGCGCAACTAGTTGGATTTGTGAAACAAGACGAAGAAAGAAAGGTGTACATGATGCATAAAGCCATGTACAAACATAAACAAGCTCCAAGAGCTTGGAATAACAAGATAAATGGATTTCTAAGGTAGAAGGAATTTATGAAGTGCACAACTGAACATGTAGTATATGTAAGAAGAAGCAAGAATGAATTTCTTATACTTTGTGTCTATGTCGATGACTTGTTGGTAATAGGTAGCCGTGAGAAAGGAGCCAGTAGTGGCATTATCGTCATACGAAGTAGAATACATACTTGCTTCCCTTTGTGCATGTCAAGCAACATGGATGGTGAATCTGGTCGAAGAGATAGCAGTGAAGAGTCATGGAGCAATTACCATGAATATTGACAACATGTCAGCTATCAATCTGGCGAAGAATCCAATAGCACATGGTTGAAGCAAGCACATCTAAATGAGGTTCCATTATCTTCGAGAGTAGGAGAATATGGGAAGATAAATTTGGAACACTACAGAACTGAGAATCTGATTGCAGATATCATGACAAAGGGAGTGCATGTCAAAGTGTTTAGAAGACTAAGAACTATGATGAATGTAGATATCTTAGACACAATGAATTAAGTGGTATGTTGAATTGTAGTTCCTTGTGTCAAAGCAGTTTTCTCGACAAAACAAGGATGTGTCGAGTTGTTTTAGTGTGTCAGAGTTTCGAAGAATCTTGCTTCACACAGGATTTCGACTTAGGCCTATTTTTAGTAGTGTTAACTATTTTGGGTTTTTATAATTTTAGGCTTTGTCTTAGGTAGTAAGCTATCCTAAATCTACAAATAGAGGGAGTAACCCATATTCTTATTAAGAACTTATAACATTGTATTCACACAATTTTACAGTTTCAAAGTGAATAAAGAATTTTTCCACAGGTTGTGGGCAGAGAGAAAACTATGTAGAAAATATTCTTCTTCTCTAACATTCTTTTCTTTCTTTCTCAATTGTTCTTTTCATTGTCATTGTGTGGTTGATAACAATCTTAAGGTTTTAGGTGAATATGTGGTGTGTGTCTCACAAAGGTGTTGCTCCAAAAAAGAAGTCTCACAATGTTCAATACTCCCTAGTGAAAAACTCCTCCAACAAATGGTATCATGAGCCTTTGGTGAGAGAAATAGACCGACTTACTTGTATCGAAGGTCAACGACACCAATGTGGTGAATAAGAAACGTTTTGTTGAAGAGTGTCAATAACGCCAAAGTGATGAATAAGAAACGTTCCATGTGGTACAAGAGTCTGTGGAAGTAAGAAGAGCTTTCACTTGATGGGGAGCATTGTAGACTCACACTTGAGACGGAGTCTTAAGAATGTATCTAGTGTGAGCAGTATGGATAATAGTCCCACATTGGTTGGAAATATGGAGACTTGAACATTTATAAGTGAGAGAATCCATCCACCTATCACCTTAAGATTTTGGGTGAATATATGGTATGTCTATCACAAAGGTGTTGCTCTAAAAGAAGAAGTATCACAACGTTCAATGCTCCCTAGTGAAAAACTCTTCCAACAACTATCATCCCATCATTTTATGCCATGTCATATATTTATATTAATTAATTAATTAATTAAAATTTTAAATTAATTTAACCAACACTGCCAAATAAACTGACGGTACCCTACAATTATATTAAATTTAATATCTTGATAATAACTTCTTATTGGAAAAATGTACTTATAGCTTGATATTATAGATCTTTCCATTAGTATTTAGTGGTAGTATTAAGAGAATACAACTCTAAAACGCCATAACTGATAAAAACAAAAAACGCCTATCTAAGTGATAGGATTGGAATATAGCTTTATATAGATATCACAATGTTAATTGTACAATTACTTATAATTATATTTATTTTTTGAATAGTTAAGACTAAAACTTTAAAATGATAAATTAGTCATTTTATGCGTCGGTTTGTCCAAATCCAAGTGAACTAACATTAATTTTTCCAAAACTGCATAGAAAGTTTTTCAAAACTGCGGCCACACATAGTAACTTTAATAAAATCACTTTAACACATATCATGCATGTAGTGTAAGTTTTATGTGGTGGGGTCCTAATGCGTGAGACATATATTGTGTTTGTTTTACACGATTCTTAAATTTTGATTTGTATTTTTGTATGACAAATATTATTATGATTAGTTTTTATGTATTTTCTAGAAATTTTAATAACAATAATTGTATTTTGAATAAATTTTAGATGCTTCTGTACTAAGTTTGCTATTTTTAAATTTTATTTTAATATTATTTTTTAGTAGCTTCTACTAAACTTTAATATATTTCAATATAAATATATTCATTCTCTTATCTTCTTTTTCACCTCTTTGGCTTTCTTATACTCTATTTCTTTCACAAAGACAAACATGACCATGACTGGAGATCATAATAATGGTGATTATGCTGGTTTTATTTGGGAAAATCAATCATGGAGTGATCTCTTAAATTCAGAAAATTTAGGTGAGAGTAACAAACAAAAGTTAGATATGAAATCATTCAACCATAAAGAATGACTTAATGAAGGAGAAGTTCATGTGAATAAAAAACAAAATCGAGGTGGGGTTGTGATTCGAAATGAGAATGATATAAATGGTGGGGGTAAAGATGAAATATATCGTGATTTAGATCATGAATTGCATATCTAAGCTGAGAGAGAAAGGAGAAAGAAAATGAGGAACATGTTCTCTAGCCTTCATGCTTTGCTTCCTGAACTATCTTCAAAGGTAAATTCATTTTCATCTTCAATTAATTTAAGAGTAATAATTTCATAATCAAATAGACTTTTTTACTATATTAAATATTTAATTGTTGCAGTGAAGTATTAGAGCTTTTAGAATTACTAAATGATGAATTTAAAAATGTTCACATTAAAATTGCGATTGTCCAGTTCCCTACATATTAAAGTTTTTATATTCTTTCACATAAATAAAAAATAATAAAATATCAATTAAATATTTTTATTTTAATTAGGTTAATATAATAGTATTTACTTAAATAGGATGTAGTAAGAACATAATATAAGAGGTTAATGAGATTTTTAGTTCTACTAGAAGAACTTGAAATAAAATTAGGCTTGAACAAATATCAGTCATATTTTACTTATCTTCAAATGAAATTTTAGAGTATTAGATGTCTTTGTTCTAAAAATAAACTCAATGAGAAGATAATATACATATGAGGATACCCATCAGAGTAAGGCTTTTGTGTCATAATAATTTATTTACTAATTAAAATTCTTTATTTTTTTATGATTTTTTTTGCAGGCTGATAATTCAACAATTGTGGATGCAGCAGTGAAGGAAATAAAAAATCTAAAGCAAATTATTGAAAAGTTAGAAAAGAAGAAGCAAGAAAAGCTTAAATATGTATCCTTATTTGGAAGCGAGTCATCATCTGTGATTAAAAAAACACATTGGCATCCCTACAAATCAAGGGAAACAATCATAACTGATCATCGATCCTCAAGTTATAATAATAATTTTCCTACTAGAGCAGTTGCAACTTCATATCATAATTCGAAAACATTAGCACAATCTGTACCTCCACCACAACAAGTAGCTTTTTGAACATGGTCTTATCAAAATGTTTTCTTAAACATTTTTGGTGGTGAAGCACAATTCTGCATATGTGCTACTAAAATATTAGGTCTTTTGACAAGGATTGCTTTTGTGTTGGAAAATCATAGGATTGATGTTGTAGTTGCCAACATTACATGCAATGGAAATGGAAACTTCTACATGATTCTAACTCAAATAAGCTTCAAACCAAATCTTTATCCTCTCTATGGTTTATATGTGATAGCACATTAGACTTGTCGAAACGATAATATAGTGGTGCCTAATAACTATAATAATTTATTAACTCATTAAAAAAAAATTATTTAGCGTGAATAACTTAGTTAAATCATGTTGATTTTTCAGACTAGACAATGTTTACAAGATTCAAGTTCAGCGGAGGAAACATACAAGCAAGCAGCTAGAGCAATTATGTTGTTGATCTCTTAAAATTTAGATTATAGAGCTTGTCTTTTCATTCCATATAAACTTTAATTTATTTTATCCTCTTGAAAATCGTCAGAAATGACTAAGCTTGCATGATTGTATTAAAATCAAACAAGTGTAATATTTTATTTTAATGGAATTATTATGGTGTTTTTCATTTGATGCTAGAACTATGATGTTTAAACTAGTCTAAATATTCTATTTGATTTTTTTTCAATATAAACTGCATAAATTTTATTTAAAGTAAATAAATTTATGTTTATGATTGACTAATTGAAACATATCCATTTATATTATTTGAAGTGTGTCACAACTATTATGGTAAAAAAATTATGCATATGACATGATTTAGATTATTAAATTTCAAGACTTTGCCTTTTGCAAAAATCTCAAAAATTATTAATAATTTAAGAAATATTGAACACCCCAGGTAATACTATCTAGATTCGTATGAAGTAGTAAGTATAATCATCATCTAAATTACATCCACAAATATACTAAATGTACATAATACATAAGAAATAATAAAATAGATGTCCAATAACTAAATAAGATAAGAACACAACGTCATTATCCATCAGAAATCACAATATTCAACCTTCAGGTGTTCCTACCAATCCCTTAGCTCCTGCAATTAAGCTGAAAACAAAAACATGATTGGAGTGAGATTACTAAACCTCAGTGTAGTTCCCTATCTTATGGGTCCACTCGGCTCTACAGAGTATTATTTCTATTCCCATACTATTAATACTACTCTCATGTATTAGATGTGCAACAAGAACAACAAAGCTCTTATATCTCCTAATAATAATACCATGCTCACGACTTCACTTGTCATGTAACTCAAGGGTGATTATCCCTTAACCCGATCACATGGATATACTAATCTATCAGTCAGATATGATTAGTGATTTCAAAACCTCCATTATATATGTTACACTCTCCATCATATATGGTCAATGGAATACCAGACCTCCACTATATGGAGTAAACTATCTACTAAATATGGTCAATGGATTCCATACCTCCACAACATGAATCACACTATCCACCCGATATGGTCATTGGATTCCAAACTTCCACTGTGTAGAATACGTTATCCACCTGATATGGTATATGGACACCAAACCTCTACTATATGGATTGCCTTATCCACCAGATATGGTCAATGGATACCAAACTTCCAATATGCATATTGCATTGATTTACTTTCCACCATTTATGGTCAATGGGATACCAGACCTCCACTTCTTAGAACTCAATATCTACCAAATATGATTGATGGCATGGTAGGCCTTAACTGTTGAATACACTTTACGGAGTTACATCTCTTGATAAGTCTAGGGCCTTGATATTCATATAATCATTACACTTGATTCTCTCTAGAATCAAGCAACCTTTGTACTCACTAAACTCGAGGTAACATCATACTTCCCATGAGTTCACATCATCAGATCCTAACGCGATCTTAACATAATGTCTTATAATGTAATATAATCTAGGTAAGCTCACTCACATAACCAAATTGTTATAAACTCTTTCCCTAATTATTCTCTTTCAAGGGATAGGTTTCTCACTTACTGATTATTCCATTAGGAAAGCATACATAAATATGCTCACCGTTAGGGTTTCACCATTTTACCTCAAATGAATGAATTAATCTATAGGTTTAATATATCACATATCCCTTTATACTATCGACTTTATCATAATCTTTTCACAATGCTCTACATTACTTATTATGAAACATATCAAGGGTTCTCGATCCTTACGACCAAACTTGATCTCTCATAAGTCTATTACGATGTTATTATGCTCCTTTCACCATTTAGGGGTTCGTAACCCGCACTTGATCTTTCAAGCTTCAACCACTGCACTGATATGTTCTTATAACCAACTAAGGTTTCGTGAACTATAATGCGAATTCGGGAAATCTCCAAGTGTCTCTGTCAATTAACTTAGACGACATTTGTTCAGTGTTTCGTATCATAAGACATGTATATGTTCTTATGATCGATTATGGTTTTAATAGTGTTCATACTATTTTAGTATAATTCTCATTCCAATATACTCCAAGCAATGAAATATGATTTCGTACATGATACACATTATTCATATGAATACATAAGTCACACTTTGCATAAAAGCATTCAATAAATACAAGACTTGTCCTAGTAGTAGAATGCATGCACTATAGTGGATAGATTATGTGTGTTAACTCCCATTGAGCATAACATTTTCATTTTAAAATAATTTAGGCATCAACAAACTCTCTCCTTAAATCAATCAGGGAGTAATTTTTAAAGGAATCAATCGATTGTCCCTATACAACAATCAATTTTCATGAACATATAATCGACTATTGTTGTATAGTTTTCAACATTTCTCATTGTTGAACCGATTTTCTAGAAACCAAACACACAAAAACATATTACAACATGATAGTTTTATATTTACAAAAGGCCAAGCCTAGGGAGATGCTTTTAGACCGTCCTAGAAGAGGCGACGATAAAATGTCGTCCAAAGGGAGGTATCGCCTCGCCCCGTAGTTTTACTACTTCCCCCAATGTAGGAGACGTAGGATAAGACACTTATTAAATAGAGAGAAATTCAAGGTCATTAACTGACCCGCGACTCATATGGAAATAAGGATTTAACTGTCCACCATTGATTGAGTGGCCAATGATCCTTTCCAAGAAAACCCTAGAGGCCTCTATAAATACAACTACCCCAAAGGGAGAGAGACAAATCCTAATCAATGGAGCATATGGAATACACATTATTTACACCCTAAGGAGCACTATTCTCACTAAGGGTATAACACCCTGCTAGTTTTAACCATTCGCTTTCTCCCAAGCATCACCGGTCATCAGCGGAGCCTCTCACCTCACTTGAGCAGGACTCCTTAACTATCTCAAAACACCACTGTAAAAAGCTTCTTGTGATTGTAGGAAAGACATAACCTCCAGATCAAGTTATAAACCTACTAAGGCCTCTCAGTCTCCTTGTCCTTGTAGAGGGAACATGCACACCTGTATTTTTTGACCAGTACAATGACGTGTACCATGGGGATCGATAAAACTAACACGGGCCACACTTATACTCTAATGCCCTACATCTTCCCACCAAATATGGTAGAAAAAACCACAACCTATAACACAAATACCATCGCTGGATGTTTCACCAGGGGAGGTAGCTCTTGATTTTCCTAAAGGAAATATGTAAGATAAGTGTTTGCGGAAAATGTAATATCGCCTGGCTTCCCTATAAACTCCCAAGGGAAAACAGGGGTTAGTATCATCTTCTCCGAGGAGGATGACTTGGCGTCAATCCTCACGATGATGTTCCTCTAGTCATCACAATGCAATAGGGAAACTGGGACATCAGGTGCGTTCTGATACACTCTAACATCTTTATTGACGTCCAGCTTTGGGACGCCATCTAGAAACTACAAATCAAACTAAATGACATATAACCATTCAATGGTTATTTGATGGATTTATCTGGAGAACATGTATAAATAATAGGCCACAAAACCCTGAAAACCACATGTGGCGAGGGAACTATTGCAAGGGCGATCAACGTCAGCTACCTCATTATAGACACCCTATCACCTTACAACATTATCCTTGGGAGGCCAACTATCAACTCCCTAGAAGCAATCATATGCATTATATACCTGACCTTGAAATATTCGTTCCTCGATTAGAGAGTCGGTATAATCTTAGGGGATTAGCAAGCGGCTTGTGAGTGCTACCTGAGTATCCTGGAGATAGCTAGAGAAGAGCTCGCCTTTGTTGATGTTCCCCCTTCTGAAGTTCCAAATACTTACTTTGAGTGTTGGGACCCCATATTGGGAGCGAAGGAAGAAAGCTAGAGGAAATATACCCGAACGCATCGCACGCTCGAATATACAACAGAGTCATCATCGAAATTTATTTATTCCCGAAGGAAAGGGAAAACATCAATAAAACCCAGGGAAAAGAGATAACTGGGTAAGGATTTCGGTTATACAAGGGGAGGTGATCAGTCACCATTTACATTGAGTTTTTCATTACTGATCCGACACAAAACAGAGACATTTGACACACCGTGCAAGCATTTATGGTACATTTCGAGTTAATTTTACTTCCGTTATTTTATTTATGCATTTTTAATCTTTGTTATGTTTCACCTTTTATTATCTTGATTTTATGCGTGGGATAGCTGTGTTTTTGTTCGACAGATCTAGGTAGAAGAACCGGAGAACTCAGAACAAAACAGTGCAAGATTCCGGCACGCAAAGGAGCAGAAAACCCTGGTACAGGAGGCCTGACACGGCCACCCGTGTCCCCTGACACGGGCCGTGTCAGGGCAAGGGAAGCAAGGGAAGAAAACAATAGCCTGACACGGCCACTCGTGTCAGCTGACACGGGTCGTGTCAGGCAGAAACCTCAACCGTGTCACCCCTGCCATGGGCGTGTCAGCTTAAACAGTAGGCTGACACGACCACCCGTGTCAGCCCAAACCCAAAATTTCCAATTTTCTCGGGCTTTTCATTCTTCGGGCTTTTTAGAGACATCTTTGGACCTATCCAATTGCTGCTGGGAACTTTCACTATAAAAAGAGGTCTTCTGCCAAAGGAAAAATCATCTTGGAATACGGAAAACCACAGTATTGTGAAGCAATCAAGTATTACAGAGATCAAGGCATTTGGAGAGCTGAAGAGATTCATGAGCGGGAGCGATTGAAGATCAAAGTCATCCAATTACTTGTAAAGTGTAATTTTTATCTTGAATTTGTTTTAAACAATATGAGTAGCTAAACCTCTCAATGTTAGGGGGGTGTCCCTGATTTAGAATTGTAATGAATTTGAGTTTACATTTGCATTTATAATATTTTGTTTACGGTAACCTTTTGATGTGTTTATTGCTTTCTCTTTCAGACCAATTGAGATTGATTTGTGGTTATCAATTAGGCTGGACCGCCATTGATAAGGTTTTCATAAGGTTGCTCTACAGTAGATATCACCTAGGACTAGGGATACCCTGTATGAACCAGAGCATTCTTGATATTATACAACTTAACTTCACCCTAATTGGCTATGGACATAGGAATTAGGGTAGATTGATTTAAGGTTTTCTCACCAAGGACTTGGGAGAAAATACCCTTGAGAACTGGTAGTAATTGATATGTGTTGATGCAATAGTAACTCAAAGTTGTTACAGGGATAAATCATACACCTTCCCTGGCATTGTTCCTTTTTCTCTATAAACCCTTATTTTCATATTCCTTTACCTTTACTTTTATTATTATATTTTCACACTCAAAAACCAAATTAATACCTTTTGTTTAATTGAATGATAATTTAAACTCAATACTAACGTGTAGTCCTTGAGATTGAGATTCGGGGAATTTCCCCCTTATTACTATAAAAGGCAAAATAGTACACTTGCTATTTTCCCGATCAAGTTTTTGGCGCCGTTGTCGGGCACACTACCTAGTGGTACGGTGACAAATCCGCGGGAACATAACACTGTTAACGCTGTCACAACCCGAAGTGGAAAGTCAACAGAGGAAAATGATATAGAAAAAGATGGATTAATAGAGGTGGATTTAGAAATCAAGGAAACAAAAGTCTAAGATGAAGAAGCAATACCACCTCCTGTCCAGGATAAGGAGAAGGTTCTAAAACCCATAATAAAACTCCCTTACCCTCCACGACAGAAAAAGAAAAATCAACATGAGAAAAATATTGAGAAGTTTCTGGAGATGTTCAAAAAACTCGAAATCAATATCCATTTTTCTGAAGCATTGGAACAAATGCCAATATATGCCAAGTTCATGAAAGACATAATTTCCAAGAAGCGTTCCACTGATACGGAACCGATCATCCTGACTGAAACATGCAGTGTCGTTCTCCAAGGCATAAAAATCCCAATGAAAAAGAAAGACAGGGGATCGGTTACTATTCCTTGCACTATTGGTGATAGAAAATTCAAGAAGGCTCTGATTGACTTAGGAGCGAGTCTAAGTTTGATGCCATTGTCCATCTATAAGAAATTAGGCATCGGTTCTGTTCAAGATACTCGAATGACCCTTCAGTTTGCGGATCGCTCTGTTAGGCGACCCTATGGTATTGTGGAAGATGTTCTTGTAAAAATTGACAAGTTTGTCTTTCCAGTCGACTTCGTCATTTTGGAAATGCCGGAGGATGAGGAGATCCCTCTCATATTGGGAAGACCTTTCTTGGAAACAGGACGGTGTATGATAGATATTGAGGAAGGAACTATGACCCTCAAGGTCTATGATGAAGAGTTAAAGATAGATGTGAGGAATACCATGCAATACAAAGATGATATTGGCACAAGCAACATTATAGAGATAATCGACCAAGTAATTGCTCAAGGAAATGACCAGCATAGACTCCGGTCACCACTAAACCGGGTCTTAAGCTTGTCCATTTTTGAAAGTAATGAAGATGAAGAAGAATCTGAGGTGCTTGCTCTGATGGAAAAACAACCTGAATGGATTAGATCTAGACCACACCGGTGGGAAGATCTAAGACCACCACCATCCGATGTCACTGAAGAACAAAAAAAATGGGTGAATCTGAAGCAGTTGCCAACAAATTTGAAGTATGTATTTCTAGACACTGAAGAAAAATGTCCAGCCATCATTAATGCTAGTCTACAGAGTGTCCAAGAGGCAGAGCTCATTCAAGTGTTAAAAAAATACAAGGGTGCAATCGGATGGGCAATTGAGGACTTAAAAGGTATAAGCCCTACTGTTTGCATGCACAAGATCTTAATGGAAGATGACCATAAACCGGTAGTACAACAACAACGAATACTTAACCCAGCCATGAAAGAAGTGGTGCGCAAAGAGGTTGTAAAACTTTTGGATGTGGGCCTAATCTACCCTATCTCCGATAGTTCTTGGGTAAGTCCAGTCCACGTGGTACCAAAAAAAGGGGCACAACGGTAATAAAGAATAAAAATAATGAGTTGATTCCAACCCGCACTGTTACAGGTTGGAGAGTGTGCATCGATTATAGAAGGCTAAATGTGGCAACAAGGAAGGATCACTTCCCGTTACCATTCATTGATCAAATGTTGGAAAGGTTAGCAGGACACGATTACTATTGTTTCCTAGACGGTTATTCGGGGTACAACCAGATTGCGGTTGCCCCTGAAGACCAAGAGAAGACTGCATTCACATGCCCCTATGGTATTTTTTCTTATAGACGAATGCCATTTGGCTTGTGCAACGCACCGGCCACATTTCAAAGGTGTATGACTTCTATTTTTGCTGACATGCTCGAAAAGCATATGGAAGTATTTATGGATGACTTTTCAATATTCGGTTCTTCATTTGATAATTGTTTGACCAACCTGTCACTTGTGTTAGAAAGATGCCAGCAAACAAATTTGATCCTGAATTGGGAAAAATGTCACTTCATGGTCCAGGAAGGAATAGTCTTGGGACACAAGATCTCTAACAAAGGTATCGAAGTATACATAGCAAAAGTGGAGGTAATAGCAAATTTACCACCATCGGTGAATGAAAAAGGCATCCGAAGCTTCTTAGGACATGCGGGTTTCTACCGCAGGTTCGTAAAAGATTTCTCCAAGATTTCTACCCCGTTCTTCTTTGACAAAGAATGCATGAAAACCTTCGAGACCTTGAAGAAGGAGCTGGTGTCAGCACCCATAGTTATTGCCCCAGATTGGTCCCTTCCTTTTGAGATAATGTGTGATGCAAGTGATAACGCAGTAGGGGCAGTACTAGGGCAACGCAAGAAGAAGCTCTTGCATGTGATCTACTATGCAAGCCATGTATTTAACCCTGCTCAAATGAACTATGCAACCACAGAAAAAGAACTCCTGGTGGTGGTATATGCTTTTGACAAATTCAGATCCTATCTTCTGTGATCAAAGGTAATTGTATATACTGACCATGCTGCTTTGAAATATCTTTTTGCAAAACAGGAATCCAAGCTGAGGCTGCTGCGATGGATCCTCTTACTACAAGAATCCGACCTGGAAATCAGAGACAAAAAGGGTAGTGAAAATACTATTGCTGATCACTTGTCTCGGATAACTCTGATCCAAGAAATAGAAGAAACGCACCCCATCAGATATGAGTTCACGGACGAACGTATTCTAGCCGTTACGCATATCCCATGGTTCGCCGATTATGCGAACTTTGTGGTAGGTGGACTGATACCTGATGACTTTGACTCTAACAGACGAAAAAAGTTTTTGCGTGATTGTAGATTCTATGTATGGGACGATCCATTCCGTTACAAAAAGGGATTAGATGGCCTAGTCAGGAGATGTGTTCCAGAGGAAGAGCAGAGGGATATTTTAAAAGCCTGTCATAACTTAGAATATGGAGGACATTTTAGCGGAGACAGAACCGCAACCAAAGTCCTCCAGTCTGGATTGTACTGGCCCACACTGTTCAAAGATGCACAAGCAGTGGTAAAAGAGTGCGACAAATGTCAGAGAATAGGCAACATATTCAAAATAAATCAGATGCCTCAAAATGCCATGTTAGAAGTCGAACTGTTCGATGTGTGGGGGATAGATTTTATGGGACCCTTCCCAACTTCCTTTGGAAAGCAATACATTCTGGTTGCGGTTGACTATGTGTCAAAATGGGTGGAAGCAGTTGCACTGCCCACGAATGATGCAAAGGTGGTAATCAATTTCCTCAAGAATTGTATCTTCGCACGGTTTGGGGTACCAAGAGCACTGATTAGTGACAAAGGTACCCACTTCCTAAATAAGTTGATGGAAAACCTACTGCGAAAATACAATGTCAAGCATAGAATCGCCACACCATACCACCCCCAGATCAGTGGACAGGTTGAGGTATCCAATCGGTAGATCAAGCAAATCCTAGAAAAAACTGTCAGTGCCTCAAGAAAGGATTGGTCAATCAAGCTCAATGACGCACTTTGGGCATACCGAACAGCGTTCAAAACACCAATAGGTATGTCCCCGTATCAGTTAGTATATGGTAAAGCTTGTCACCTACCACTCGAACTTGAGCATAGGGCATTTTGGGCTACCAAATTCCTCAACTATGATCTTGCCAAAGCGGGTAAATCTCGGATCCTCTAATTACAAGAGTTGGAAGAGTTCAGGAATCAAGCGTATGAGAATGCCAAGATATACAAAGAGAAAACCAAAACCTGGCATGACAGGCACATTCAGAAGAAAGACCTTCAGGAAGGACAACTGGTGTTATTATTCAACTCGAGGTTGAAACTCTTCCCAGGGAAACTGAGGTCCCGATGGTTGGGACCCTTTGAGATACAAACGGAATTTGCGCATGGAGCCGTTGAACTAAGAAATCCAGCGAACGGAGACACGTTCAAGGTGAATGGGCAGAGAGTGAAACCTTACATACAAGACCAGAAGGTTGGTCCTATAGAAAAAATTCGTCTCACCTAAGCAGACGGAGAACCGTCGAGCCATGCGATGTTAAACGAAGTGCTTCATGGGAGGCAACCCACGCTTTTTATTTCTAATCAGTTGTGTGTGACTATAGGTATACAGGAGCTCGACAAGGAGGGAACATCTCATAGCCAGAGGAACCAGCGGTTGACCTGACAAGAAAACCAAAAAACGGCCAAAAGGACAGCCTGACACGGGTCGTGTCAGAAGTGGGAAAATATATGCAGGATCTTGGAAAATAATGGCCTGACACGGCCACCCGTGTCAGGAGCACTGTAAGAAAAAGGGTTTTTGGGACTGGTAAACAGTGGCCAGACACGGCCAGCCATGTCAGCTGACACGGCCCGTGTCAGGAGCACTGTAAGAGAATTTTTGAAACGTGGTAAATCAGTAGCCTGACACGGCCACCCGTGTCAGGCAGGCGGAATTTTTGTTTTTTTTTTTTTAATTTTTTGATTTTTCGTGGGGCCTACCCACTTAATCTACTCTTAACCACACCTTTTCCCCAATTACCTCATCATTATATGATTTTCACTCCACACATCATTACTCTCTTTCATCATTCTTCATCTCCTTCTCTCACTCTCTTACAAACTCCATTAAACCTCACTCACCTCACCATACAAAACCTTCCATAAACCCAAGTTCCACTCACCTATCGCTAAAACACCCTTCACAAATATTACTCACCTTGCCGTCCCGGTCATAACCACAGTTTCGGATTTTCCTAACTCGAAAGTTCAGAATATTTCTATTTTTTGCAGGTCCAAAATGCCCCCGCGAAGAATCCTTACCGGAAAGCAACAACTTGCAGAGATGGCGAAGTCACGGAAGCGCCCGAGTCGGAATCCTAATCCACACAACATTGTGTTTGACAATTCGGAACAAGAACGGCGATACCAAATTCACCAGAAGCGCAAGCTCACGCCGACCAGGTATATGTGTGAGCATACTCTGAACACTCTAGGGCTGAAAATTGAGGTAGACCGAATGTTCCATGTTTTGGGAATGCTCGAATTCATGAGTTTGGAGGCGGCGACATACAAGCGCATCACTCTCGAGTTCCTCAGCACGTTGGAGTTCCAGCTAGAAAAGCAGTGGATTAACACAACCAAGTATTATTTCGGCACCTTACGTTTCCGGTTGTTTGACAATTATCATGAATTGTCTGTTGAGGAGTTAGTTGCAATACTCCAACTCCCTCTGAACAGACCCGGAGCGGTCCCAGACGGGTTCTCACCTAAGGATTTTTGGATCGCCATAACCGGGAGGACGAATTACTCCTCCAAAGGTGCGAAAGCCTCGGGCATTCAGAATCCATGTTTCAGGTACGCCCAAAAAGGTTTAGCCTATACCCTGTTCGTAAGAGGCGGTAGCATTGGGGTAGTGTAAGACCCCAATTTTGACCCTAAGATCCCTCGTGGCATCATAACATTGCATTTGCAAAGCCTCAAGGATCATAAGCATCTTGGTTCCCCTTGCCTTTGGGTGGGACCTCTTGTGAGTGGTTTGAGATCACCAAGCATGCTTGAATTGTATATCATTGCTTTTCTCGTTTTTGTTTACTAACCAAAAGCACAAAAATATGTCACTAACATCTTTTTTTTGTAGCTTGAACAATCACAAGGTCTAAAAGCTCCTAGGAGATCATTGGTGCAAAGATATGGCCAAGAGAAGGTGAAGGCAAGCATGGCAATGGTTCCCAAAGCTCTCATCCATCAAATATGCCTCCCTAGCATATTAATTCATCATTTTGATCAAAGCAAGTCAAAGGATTTGAGGTTTGTTCCTCAAGGAAACCCTAATTCATCTGATCACCCACAATGCCTTGCTAATGAAGCAACCTCAGCCCATGGTCAAATACAATCAAGGGAAGTTATCTAATTCATCATTTCATTCATTTTGAGATTATTTAAGTGTCCTCAATCATAAATTCATCAAGATATGAGTTGTGGACTTGAGAAGTTGATCAGTCAATTCATCTGACTATTTTGAAATGCACTGAGACCTAACATTTTATGTGTTGGTCAAATGGAGATGATCCCAAAAGAAAAAATGTTCTTAAGGACAATATTAACAACTTTCATGTTCATCAAAAATTTATTTGAATCTTGGAAGGTCATCTCCCATTCCAAGACATTATAGGTCATTTTTGACTAAAACCCTAATGTTGGGTCAACTTCCCAAGAACACAACTCATTCATTTTTTATGATTTTGAGGTGGGATCAAATGAATTGGAAATATTATTGTGTCCAGTTCAAATGTTATGTTGAACAAAATTTCAAAATCTCAAAAGAAATACATGTGATAATGCAAAATATTATAGGTCACTTTGGACCAAATGCATTGAAAGGCAAAAAAGTCCAACTTCAAGTGCCCATAACTTCTTCATCAAAAATCCAAATGATGCAAAATTTAAGTCCATCTTGATTGTATTGAAGAGATCTACAACGTTTATGTTGGAGCGTTTTCCATTTAAAGCTTGTATCATCAAAACAGAAGGGCTTGAAGTTGTTTCATTTTGACAAAATTCTCAAAGGCATGTTTTGCACTATGAACTTCATGGTCTGTTTTCATAAATTTCCACACTTCAAATGAGTTTTTGTCCAACATAACATTTGTTCCTTATGTCAAGACCTTTCCAACCATTACCCATATGCTTATGTTTGGATTTTCTAATTGGCATTTTCGAAGAGGTGAATATTTAGGCATAATTATGGAATTCATGTTGAAACTTCACGCACAAGCCATTGCCTTGCAAACTACACGTCCATTTCAAGTTGTTTGGTCATCAGCATGCAAATACAATTGAGTTTGGGCCTTCTACATGATCATGCAAGCCCATGCAAGGAAAATCCATTTGCCATGCACACGAGCAAACTCACTTGTTCAGTCAATTCCAGCTATAAATACATGTGCTATGCTTCATTATGGACTAACCTAAAGGCGCCTAAAGCTCTGCAGAAATCAATTCCCAGTCATACCAAAGGAACTAAGTTCACATTTCTTCAAAATTTCAGATTTGAAATTCAATTGAATTTGGTTGAATCTTCAGATCTAAAGTTCCTAGACCTTCATCATCTAGTTTATTGAAGTTTTGTGTGGCAAAAGGAAGCAAGGAAAGAGACTCAAAGCTCCACAATTCAAAGGTGTGCTTCAACTGGTTTTTTCTTTGAAACTCCTTATTCCCTGATCTATTGGCCTTGATATTGTGTTGTCTGAAGTCCTCTCTATAGAGGCATCATTGCTGTATGCTCAATTTTCAAAATCAAGCAAGTTCATGATGAACACCATCAAGCTTCCATCTCTGATTTCTCTCTCAACAGGAATCTAGAGTGGAAGTGAATGGTATAGGAGTGATGTACATCACTTCCTCTTTCGATTGATGCCTAGATCGTCCATTTTGGTGAGCGTTTGAACCTCTGTGTTTTTTTCCCTCGCCGGAGCTCACCTGAGAAGACGGTGGCGCTGGCCACCGTCTCTTTGCCAAATTGAATCTGGACCATTGGATGCGTTTCCCATATTTAATCATAGTCTTTCATTCTTATGACTTTCAATAATGCATTGTGCTTCGCCTTTGACTCTGGATCACCATGAGCGCGCGCATGTGGAGCGTTTGATCAGCCACGTCAATTAATGAGACTTGATCAGACGCCTCTCCTTTTTTCTGCTTTTTTAATTTCCATTTTATTTCAAAAATTCATAACTCTCTCATTTTTAATCCAAAAAATATGGGACCAATTGCATTATTTCTCTTTTTAATTCTAGTTTCTAAAAATGATTTTTAAATTTTTTTTATTTCATCATTTGATATTTTTTTGTGAATTTTCTCTTTTCTGGTCATTTTTAATTCATTTTAAATAGTTTTTGATAGTCAAAAAATACAAAAATATTTTCTCAACCTATTTGAATGATGATGGATCTATGAAAGATATTCTCATCAATTTATTAATTGATTTGAGATTTTAGTTCAATTAGGTTATTTTTATTCATCTTTAATTGATTAAAAATAGTTTCTGACTTTTAAAAATGCTGAAATTTTTTGTCAAACTTTGTTTGACCTTGTTGAACTTAGGATAAATCACTTGGACTTTTCAAAGTTGATTTGAAGTGATTTTGAAGTTTGACCTTTCTTTAATATTTTAATTCAAGTTTATTTTGAATATTAAAAAATGCCAAAAATATTGTGTTCATTTCTTGACTTCCAATATTCATCTCACTTCTGTTTTTGATTGTTTGACCATGATCCTCAATGTCATTGGTCAACACTTGTTGATTGGTAAATTCTATTTCATTTAATGCTCTTTATTCTTTTTATTTCCATTTCCATTATTCATCTCCTTCTTCTTTTTCTTTTCCTTTTGATCAATGAGTTAAAGGTTGATAAGTTAGTATTGATTAAGAAGGTTTAATCTTCCTCAATCCAAATCTAATTCATCTTGATCAAATGATCTAGTGAATGGCTTTGTATTAAGGATAGGTTGCTTGCTAAATCAAACAAAAGGCTTAAACCAATACAAGATCATTTCTCTTCTTCTTTTTTGGCATGGCAAGTTGTTGGAACTTGGTTCACTAATCAAGACTTCTAACTTGTGTTGTTGCCTAAATTATTATTGACCGGCCTCAGATAGTTGTGACTTCTACATAAGTCCAATTACGATTGCTTAACATAGCACTAAATTTGCCTTATGGCACACTAACTACTAACACTAATCATTAACCATTAACATTTACCTTTTGCACTTTACTTTTATGCAATTTACTATTCTTGTGCTTATTCATTTGATTTTTCCTTTGCTCACTTGAGCACATGTTTATGTTAATGCAATTTTCCTTTTGCTCACTTGAGCACATAATTGTGTATATACTTTTGTGCTTGTGTTTTGTTTGATTGTTGTTGACCACAATGCAAAGAATAGGACAAAATGGACTTAGACCTTAGGACTTTCCCTATGCTAATTTGGAGTCAAAGAGTAACTAGGCATTTGAGCCTTTAGAGTGCTATAAAAGTAAAAGAGCAACTAGGCATTGGGCCTTTAGAATGCTTAATGTTGAAAGATGACCTTGAAAGGACCAACTTCTAAATTCTTCTTGTCCATTCCTTGTTTGTTTTGCTAGAATCTTTTAATGTGTGTGTTCTTGTGCTATGGATTCCATCTTGAGCCAAATTGAGGAACCATTGCCATGAGCTTCTAAGAGAGAGAGATCCAAGATACATTGAGGAGCTTTCCAAGAGTTCATTTGATTGTTTGTTGCTTGAGCTTATGCTTATGTGATTGCTTATTCCAAAGGATGAGAGCTACTTGGATCATCAATATGATCTCAAGAGAGGAACTCCATTTGTGGTCTTGTGCAAACATTAACACTTCTTTTCAAACATTAACACTTCTTTTCAACATTAGAAACCTAAGCCTTATGCTTTTGATTTTAAAACTTTTCTTTTCATAACACTTATTTGGAATTGAACTTCTAAGCCAACTTTGACCATATTTTGTATATACTTTCCATTGGTAAATATAACCCATTCAAATACTTTTGTGGTTTCAATCGCCACCTTCTTAATCAAACTTTTCATAACCTTTAGCTATTAGGTTTGAGTTATCCTTGAGGTAGATGTAATACTCACCTGTATCCTTAGTGATGGACAATGAGTCTTCCATGCTTATTATAGGGTTAACCCCTCACTAGCATGTTGAAGCTATCCTCACATGGTGGATTTGTGGTTTTAGGTTGAGTTTTCTCCCTTTGATAACAAAAGACCTTAAGGCTTTTGGACCAATCAATCCACCAATTCATTTTGAGATTTTTACCCCGAACTACGAGGTTTTGATCCTAATCTTTTTAAAGATGGTACGTAGGCAATGGGTTCATCCATCCAAACACAAAATGTAAATAAACTTGTATATTCTCTTCTCATCTCTTCAATCATGTTTGCACAAACAAATTTTCACAAAATAACAACCTTACAACAAGTATGAAAAGGGCTCCCTAGGAGTACCTAGGATGTTTTAGGTGCTTATAACCTTCCCATTGCATAACCAACCCCCTTACCCAGATCTCTGACTTTTTTACTAGTTTTTGATTCGATAAAACTTTTAGGTTTTTGTTCGCTTTCTAACCATTCCTTTGGATAAATAGAAGTGCGATGGCGACTCGACTTGTATGATTTACCTTGGATTTAGTCAATATCTCTAATGGTAACGAATACCCCGCTACAGGTAGCTACTCAGAGAGAGCTATTCTTTATATACTCGATGGCTCAAACCAAGACTATCAATGTAGCTGCCTTTGCAGCAGACTACCTGGGCAGAGTCGGCCGGGCTAACTCCGGAGGCATATCCTTAGGAGGAATGATCACCCAAATTGCCTTGCATTTCGGGTATCAAGCTATTTTACTCGAGGACACGCCAATTGCAGGTAACACAAAAATTGACATGTCTGCTCTAATGTCCCAAGGTATGATTGTTGTTGCCCCTACTTATTATTCCATACTCATTCATAAAAGGTTTATCATCGCTCTGCCGGATTCGGACATAGTTGCTATTACTGACTGTGCTAATTGGTTGTATATGAGCGCCGATCCCGATGCGGATGAAGGCCACGAAACTGACCATTTTACCGCAGGTGAGCAATTTGTGGATGATTAGGCAGAAGGAACGGAAATAGAAGAAGAAGATCCTCAAGCACCTCTTGAGCAGTTTGTTCCACAGCATCAGGAACCCATCCAGCAGGCGACGGGTTCATCATCTTGGTCAACTGACCAATGGAGCTGGGTATAGACCGAGCTAGGTGACTTGAGGACTGAACAACAAAGGCAAGGCATCGAGCAAGGCCGTCGGGTATCGATGCTGGATGAGATGAGCAGCATGATGCGACAGTTGATGTTACATTTCCCACAACCGCCTCCTCAGTAGGACCCTGTGAGTACCCTCCTCCGCGCTTGTTCGAAAATATTGTGGACAATGTTGAGTTCAAGTGTGGGGGAGATTTTATGTCTTTTATTAGTATTTGATTATTCTGTTATTTTGACTTTTTACTTTTGTATTCTAGAGTTAATTTGTCTGTTGAAGATACATTATGCTGCAAGTGTGTGTGTCAAGTCTGTGTTGGCAGGTTGAACAAAATAAGGATCACAATTGAGATGGAATGAAAGGATCACACCACTCACCATGGCTTGTTGTGAAGGATCTCCCCAGAAAGTAACACTGCTGAAAGTAAAGATCGGACGCAACGTATGTAGCTTAACCGACACGAGTATCCTGCACATTCCGAAGTAAGAAAGCAATTGCACCAAATTAAGGAGCACTGTGGATCCTGTCAAAGTTGAACCAAACCAAGTGAGTCATAAAAAGCCAAACACATTAATCATCATGAGCGTCATTCAGGTTTGTCTTTATCACTCTAAATTTGCGTAGACTCTTTGGGACTGTCACTGCA
Source organism: Lathyrus oleraceus (assembly GCF_024323335.1). NCBI lineage: Eukaryota > Viridiplantae > Streptophyta > Magnoliopsida > Fabales > Fabaceae > Lathyrus > Lathyrus oleraceus. The sequence continues at coordinate 503,608,009 of NC_066585.1, forward strand.
TGATACACACACTGAGGCACATTATTTGTAATTAACCTCGAGCCTTTCTAGCCATCCCGAATTATTATATCCCTCGTTAACCCCCTTTGAGCCTATATCCATTTTTTATTTAAAACACCATAAATGTAACCATTGGCCAAAACACTTCCTCACCCTGTTCAGAGTCATGAGAATGCATTCAAAGCTGTGTTAAAAAGCTAAGTTTGGGGTAAAAACCCCAAAAGCTCTCAAAGCCCAAGAAAGTGCAAAAACAAAAGAAAAAGAAAAATTGATGATCCGAGAAAAAGAAAGAAAAATAAAAATCGACTACTCGAAGATTCAAAAGAAAGAAACACAGAAAAGGGCAGTCGGTGAAAAAGAAATAAGAAAAGAAAACCGAGGAAATAAAAGAAACAAACACAGGATGTAACATCGAATCTGAACCAAAAGCCCTTGTTTTCCTTTTTTTGAATCCATACCCTAACCCAAGCCAAGCTACAACCCGAAAGACCTCAAAAGTGTGTGTGTTATGTGTAGGTGATGAGAAAAGAGAGACTATTCAAACTTGTGAGTGATATTGCATACTTTGAATTATGAGTGTAAACAGCTTACCCCGAGAGAATTGGGGAGAATGTGAAATAAGCTGACAGGTGAAACGGTGCTTTGAAGTGGAAGTGTGAATGATAACTTACGAGGATAGACAGGACTTGTGGAAGGAAAAGGGAAGACGTTCGCGAATGATCTCAGTAGTGGTTGAAAGCATAAAAAATTCTAGGGAGTGATAATGAAACATTACTTGGGACAAGCAATGAGCTAAGTTTGGGGTTGTGATCAGTCACCATTTACATTGAGTTTTCATTACTGATCCGATATAAAACAGAGATATTTGACACACTGTGCAAGCATTTATGGTACATTTCGAGTTAGTTTTACTTCCGTTATTTTATTTACGCATTTTTAATCTTTGTTATGTTTTACCTTTTATTATCTTGATTTTATGCATGGGATAACTGTGTTTTTGTCCGACAGATCCAGGTAGAAGGACCGGAGATTTCAGAACAAGACAATGCGAGATTCCGGCACGCAAAGGAGCAGAAAACCCCGGTACAGGAGGCCTGACACGGCCACCCGTGTCACCTGACACGGGCCGGGTCAGGGCAAGGGAAGCAAGGGAAGAAAACAGTAGCCTGACACGGCCACCCGTGTCAACTGACACGGGCAGTGTCAGGCAAAAACCTCAATCGTGTCACCCCTGCCATGGGCGTGTCAGCTTAAACAATAGGCTGACACGGCCACCTGTGTCAGCTGACACGGGCCGTGTCAGCCCAAGCCCAAAATTTCAAGTTTTCTCGGGCTTTTTATTCTTAGGGATTTTTAGAGACATCTTTGGACCTGTCCAGCTGCTGCTGGGAACTTTCACTATAAAAAGAGGTCTTCTGCCAAAGAAAAAATCATCTTGGAATACGGCAAACCACAATATTATGAAGCAATCAAGTATTACAGAGATCAAGGCATTTGGAGAGCTGAAGAGATTCATGAGCGAGAGCGATTGAAGATCAAAGTCATCCAATTACTTGTAATGTGTAATTTTTATTTTGAATTTGTTTTAAACAATATAAGTAGCTAAACCCCCTAATGCTAGGGGGTGTCCCTGATTTAGAATTGTAATGAATTTGAGTTTACATTTGCATTTATAATATTTTGTTTACGGTAACCTTTTGATGTGTTTATTGCTTTCTCTTTCGGACCAATTGAGATTGATTTGTGGTTATCAATTAGGTTGGACCGTCATTGATAAGGTTTTCATAAGGTTTCTCTACAATAGATATCACCTAGGACTAGGGATACCCTGTATGAACCAGAGCATTCTTGATATTATACAGCTTAATTTCACCCTAATTGGCTATGGACATAGGCATTAGGGTAGATTGATTAAAGGTTTTCTCACCAAGGACTTGGGAGAAAATACCCTTGAGAACTGGTAGTAATTGATATGTGTTGATGCATTACTAACTCAGAGTTGTTACCGGGATAAATCATACACCTTCCCTGGCATTGTTCCTTTTTCTCTATAAACCCTTATTTTCATATTCCTTTACCTTTACTTTTATTATTATATTTTTACACTCAAAAACCAAATTAATACTTTTTGTTTAATTGAATGATAATTTAAACTCAATACTAACGTGCAATCCTTAAGATCGACGTTCGGAGAATTTCCCCCTTATTACTATAAAAGGCAAAATAGTACACTTGCTATTTTTCTGATCAGGAGGGTATTAGTACCCCTAACATCCATGGTACTCCATGGGAACCGTTTTGATTGTTCTTGCTCGAATGGGTGTTGTCTAAGGATTACTCATGAAACAATAACTGGAAATGAATGGAATAAATAGAGGGCTCGAAGAGGATTAGTGCCATCATGCATACATATCTTTATAGTGCAATAAGGAATTCAGAGCTCCGTAGTTCATAGAACTAATGGTAGGAGGTGAAGATATGTTTGTGATAAAGGTGTGATCCAAACCAAAGGATTATGTGATTCGAACTCCCAAAAAGGATGAAAACTTAACACAAGAGTAAAATTGGTATAAACTAAGACGTGGAGGAGACTAGGCATACCCTATGTATTGTCATGATCGAAAAGAATGAATTAAGTGTTTGGCATCAAGGCAAACATCTCTTGGTTCACAAGCAAATATAAGATGGAGCTCAAAGGGATAATGTATTTGGCTCAAAGATAATAATGTAACACAATAAGTGAATGAAGATAGACTCATGAATGTATCATGGAGATGAATGGAGTGATAGGGAGAATAACCAAAGTCAAAGAATTGAGGTTTTTGGTGAAAGTGACTGAACAGTATAATTAGGAACCAAAGGTAAGGGTATATTGGAATCCATAGGGGTAACTAGTATTTGCAACCCAAGAGTAAAGGTGGAATGACTAAGATGTGGAGGGACAAAGGCATACCCACTGTATTGTCATGACAAAAAAAATGAATTAGGTATTTGGTTTCATAGTACAAACATCTCTTAGCACAAAGGTGGACAAGTGTCCTAAAAGGGTATATATGGAATTCCAAAGAAAATTGTATTTGGTTTCAAAGAAGAAGTATAACACATGGATTGAATGATTCAATGATTGAAGGTAGATAATGGATCATGAAAGGTATTAATGGTTCCCTAAGGAAAAAAGAATAATTAGGATTGTGCTCTCCAAGGGTTCGAAGCCTTGTGCCAACGTATTCTCATCGTGCAATGAGAAAGTCAGAGCATTCGTAGTTCGTGAAACCACGAGAAAGAAGAGAAGAGATAAGGAAGTGTTTGCCTAAGCAACTTGGACTAACAAGACAAACAACTTCAAGGGTATGATTGCAGTGATGAATAGTGTAACTTGTACTAACAAATTGGTAGAAACAAAAGTTTTTGTCTAAGGAACATGGACTCACAAGACAAACTCAATTTCAAAGGTTAACTGCAGTGGAAACCAAGACAGATGTATTTGTCTAAGCAACAGGTATTCACAAGACAAACACAACTTCAAGGGTTGGTTACAGTGTTGTTTAGTACAGGGAATAATGTATCACTGTAGGGAACAAACAATTTGAAACCAAAGAAAAATGATATATTGGATTCATGAAGGAATAAACTCTGAACTAAAGAGTTTTGGGTGAATATATGGTGTGTCTCTCACAAAGGTGTTGCTCTAAAAGAAGAAGTCTCACAATGTTCAATGCTCCCTAGTGAAAAACTCTCCCAACAACTATCATCCCATCATTTTATGCCATGTCATATATTTATATTAATTAATTAATTAAAATGTTAATTAATTTAACCAACAATGTCAAATAAACTGACGGTACCTTATAATTATATTAAATTTAATATCTTGATAATAACTTCTTATAGGAAAAATGTACTTATAGCTTGATCTTCTAGATCTTTCCATTAGTGGTAGTATTAAGAGAATACAAATCTAAAACGCCATAACTGATAAAAACAAAAAACGTCTATCTAAGTGATATGATTTGAATATAGTTTTATATAGATATCACAATGTTAATTGTATAAATACTTATAATTATATTTATTTTTTGAATAATTAAAACTAAAATTTTAAATTTTAAATTAGTCATTTTAATGTGTCGGTTTGTCCAAATCCAAGTGAACTAACATTAATTTTTCCAAAACTGCATAGAAGGTTTTTCAAAACTGCGGCCACACATAGTAACTTTAATAAAATCACTTTAACACATATCATGCATGTAGTGTAAGTTTTATGTGGTGGGGTCCTAATGCGTGAGACATATATTGTGTTTGTTTTACACGATTCTTAAATTTTGATTTGTATTTTTGTATGACAAATATTATTATGATTAGTTTTTATGTATTTTCTAGAAATTTTAATATGCTTTTGTACTAAGTTTGCTATTTTTAAATTTTATTTTAATATTATTTTTTAGTAGCTTCTACTAAACTTTATTATATTTCAATATAAATATATTCATTCTCTTATCTTCTATTTCACCTCTTTGTCTTTCTTATACTCTATTTCTTTCACAAAGACAAACATGACCATGACTGGAGATCATAATAATGGTGATTATGCTGGTTTCATTTGGGAAAATCAATCATGGAGTGATCTCTTAAATTCAGAAAATTTAGGTGAGAGTAACAAACAAAAGTTAGATATGAAATCATTCAACCATAAAGAAGGACTTAATGAAGGAGAAGTTCATGTGAATAAAAAACAAAATCGAGGTGGGGTTGTGATTCGAAATGAGAATGATATAAATGGTGGGGGTAAAGATGAAATATATCGTGATTTAGATCATGAATTGCATATCTTGGCTGAGAGAGAAAGGAGAAAGAAAATGAGGAACATGTTCTCTAACCTTCATGCTTTGCTTCCTGAACTATCTTCAAAGGTAAATTCATTTTCATCTTCAATTAATTTAAGAGTAATAATTTCATAATCAAATAGACATTTTTTACTATATTAAAGATCTAATTGTTGCACTGTAGTATTAGAGCTTTTAGAATTACTAAATGATGAATTTAAAAATATTCACATTAAAATTGCGATTGTCCAGCTCCCTACATATTAAAGTTTTTATATTCTTTCACATAAATAAAAAATAATAAAATATCAATAAAATATTTTTATTTTTATTACGTTAATATAATATTTACCTAAGTAGAATGTAGTAAGCACATAATATAAGAGCTTAATGAGATTTTTATTTTTACTAGAAGAACTTGAAATAAAATTAGGCTTGAACAAATATCAGTCATATTTTACTTATCTTCAAATGAAATTTTAGAGTATTAGATGTCTTTTTCCTAAAAATAAACTCAATGAGAAGATAATATACATAAGAGGATAACCATCAGAGTAAGACTTTTGTGTTATAATAATTTGTTTACTAATTAAAATTCTTTATTTTTTAATGATTTTTTTGCAGGCTAATAATTCAACAATTGTGGATGCAGCAGTGAAGGAAATAAAAAATCTAAAGCAAATTATTGAAAAGTTAGAAAAGAAGAAGCAAGAAAAGCTTAAGTATGTATCCTTATTTGGAAGTGAGTCATCATCTGCGATTAAAAAAACACATTGGCATCCCTACAAATCAAGGGAAACGATTATAACTAATCATGGATCCTCAAGTTATAATAATAATTTTCCTACTAGTGCAGTTGCAACTTCATGTCATAATTCGAAAGCATTAGCACAATCTTCACCTCTACCACAACAAGTAGCTTTTCGAACATGGTCTTATCAAAATGTTGTCTTAAACATTTCTGGTGGTGAAGCATAATTCTTTCATATGTGCTACTAAAATATTAGGTCTTTTGACAAGGATTATTTTTTTGTTGGAAAATCATAGGATTGATGTTGTAGTTGCCAACATTACATGCAATAGAAATGGAAACTTCTACATGATTCTAACTCAAGTAAGCTTCAAACCAAATCTTTATCGTCTCTATGGTTTATATGTGATATCATATTAGACTTGTCGAAACTATAATATAGTGGTGCCTAATAACTATAATAATTTATTAACTCATTAAAAAAATTTATTTAGCGTGAATAACTTAGTTGAATCATGTTTATTTTTCAGGCTAGACAATGTTTACAAGATTCAATTTCAGTGGAGGAAACTTACAAGCAAGCAACTAGAGAAATTATGTTGTTGATCTCTTAAAATTTAGATTATAGAACTTGTCTTTGCATTCCATATAAACTTGAGTTTATTTTATCCTCTTGAAAATCGTCAGAAATGGCTAAGCTTGCATGATTGTATTAACATCAACCAACTGTAATATTTTGTTTTTATGGAATTATTATGGTGTTTTTCATTTGATGCTAGAATTATGATGTTTAAACTAGTTTAAATATTCTATTTGATTTTTTTTCAATATAAACTGCAAAAATTTTATTTAAAGTAAATAAATTTATGTTTATTATTGACTAATTGAAACATATCCATTTATATTATTTGAAGTGTGTCGTAACTATTATGGTAAAAAAGTTATACACATGACATGATTTAGATTATTAAATTTCAAGACCTTTCTTTTTGCAAAAATCTCATTTTTTTTTTAATAATTTAAGAAATATTGAACACCCCACATAATACTATCTAGAATCGTATTAAGTAGTAAGTACAATCATCATATAAATTACATCCACAAATATACTAAATGTACATAATACATAAGAAATAATACAATAGATGTCCAATAACTAAATCAGATAAGAAACACAACGTGATTATCCATCATAAATCACAGTCTTCAACCTTCAGGTGTTCTTGCCAATCCTTTAGCTCCTTCAACTAAGTTGAAAACAAAAACATGATTGGGGTGAGATTACTAAACCTCATTGTAGTTCCCTATCTTATGGATCCACTCGGCTCTACAGAGTTTTATTACTATTCCCATACTATTAATACCACTCTCACATATAAGATGCACAACGAGAGCAACAAAGCTCTTATATCTCCTAATAATATAGGAATACCAAGCTCACGACTTCACTTGTCATGTAACTCAAGGGTGATTATCCCCAAACTCGATCACATGAATTTACTAATCTATTAGTCAGATATGGTTAATCGTTTCTGATCACACTGAATTACACCGTGTTTTTGACTCGGATTTCACATGTTTATTAGGACTTTATTATCATTTTGTTTGTATTATGCTCTCTTTTCTCTTGTTTTCAGATATTTAGCACTTTCAGACTCTTTTTGGAAGAAACGAAGCAAAAAGACCTAAAATTAGGATTTTTCGGCGAAATTACACACATGGCGTTGCACATGACGGCCGCTATAGGAGAAGCCAGGAGTCATCAGCCCTCAACTAGGAGGTAACCGCCACATTTCCATGATCCACCCCATTTACACACATGGCGGGTGCCACCTTTGGAAGTCACGTTCACACTAAGGGGAAGCTGGAGGGCACCATGGTCTTTGCAAGCTGCTGAAAACTTCTATAAATAGCTCGTTTCATTTCGTTTTCTAATCATCCAACTTAGACTTACAACACTAAGCATATATTTATCATTTGTAATAGTGGTAATCCGTCATATCGGGGGGGGGGGGGGGGGGGGGGGTTATCGCACCTTAGTGAGGTTGAGTTGGGTCACTTCGAGTTGCTATCGTCTTTAGCTTCAGGAGTCGGAGGTTTATTTTTGTACCAGATTTAAAGCCCTCCATTTGGAGCAGGTTCTTATTTATCGCTTTATTTATTTATTCCCCGCATCGCTTTTATTTATTTATTTTCTGCATCGCTTTTATTTTATTTATTTCCCGCATCGCTTTTATTTTATTTATTTCCCGCACTCGCTTTACTTTATTTATTTTTCCGCACTCTCTTTACTTTATTTATTTTCCGCACTCGTTTTACTTTATTTATTTTCTGCACTCGCTTTACTTTATTTACTTTACGCACTTTACTCGCTCTCTACGCCTCACATTCTAAAATAAACTTTTCATCATGATTAACACTGTTGTCTTCGTTTGTGTTACCGTGTCAGGATAAATCTTTTAAAAGTTAGAATGTAAGGATCGCGGTTAAAGTAATACTTCACATATTGAATCTGTAGAAATACTTTAAAGGCTAATTTGATTTTTAACTTGAGTTTTCTAAAACAAACTTGGTTAGTTTTAATTATTCGAGGAGTGCGAAAGCACCCTGGCTTAGTAACTAGGAATTTTTATCACTTTAAGGAAAAACTATTTTTGAAACTATTTTCGGACGCGTTGATAGATTTAAAATCAGGAAACTCCTTGGGTAAACTTTCCAAATCAAAATCACTTTTCAACTAAGTTTACGAGTCTCATTTCTTAAAAATAGGTTTACTACTTTAGCGTTCTGCGCACCTTTTATAAGTGACAATAAAAGGCCTTAACTTAAGGGTAAACTCGATTCTGAATACGCGAAAGCGACAGTTCCTGTTAAATGGATTCTTTTCAAGATTAGAAAATATTGCCTCATAAGTAGTTCTATTTAGACAATCGAAACATCACTTAATTGATGTGAATTACATTTAACCTGTCTTTACCTGTATTTATTATTTACTGTCATTTTGCAAACCCAATATCTCTTTTACACCGTCTTAGATAAACACCGTAAGAATAGTAATTGATAGATTGACGATAGGTCTCTGGGGGATCGATATTCTTTTATATTACTTTGAAGTTATTCGTGCACTTGCGAATCCACAACGATCAAGTTTTTGGCATCGTTGCCGAGGACCTACTTCGTCAAATTTTGTACCCTGTTGTTACACCGTCTAGACTAAGGCATTATTAGCCGGTAAATGCGAAGAACCCGTAGTATCGGAAATTTAGTAGATCCTTTAGCGGAACCCGAACGTTATACTCGTACACGCCTCTTACTCATCCGAATTAAGAAAGCTATAGCAGAGAATCGCGATAGGAGACCTCTTAAGGAATTCGCCCAACCCTATGATGAGGAACCTAGTTTGAGTATAGTAAACCCCCTTATTCCTGCTAACAATTTCAAACTAAAACCGTCTTTGTTGCAATTAATGAAACAAAACCAATACGCGGGTCTCTCTACTGAGAACCCGAATCAACATTTAAAAGTTTTTATCCAACTAGCCGACACCTTTAAATCTAACGGCACTTCACCCGATGCGATCCGTTTAAGATTATTTCCTTTCTCCCTCAGGGATAGAGCATGTTCATGGCTAGATTCACTTCCAGCTAATTCAATAACTACCTGGGAAGACCTTAGGAGAGTATTCCTTGCTAGATATTTCCCCCCTAGTAAGACTTCTATTCTTCGAAACCAAATAACTAGATTTGCTCAAAACCAAGGAGAATCGCTTTTCAAAGCTTGAGAGAGATATAAAGAGATATTAAGAGTCTGTCCACACCATGCCCTAGAAAAATGGTTGATTGTTCATACCTTCTACAATGGACTCCATTATAACACCAAGATGAGCATCGACGCTGCCGCAGGTGGCGCACTGATGAGCAAACCTTATCCCGAAGCTTGTGACCTAATTGAGGATATGGCCCAAAACTATTACCAATGGGGAACTGAACGAGCATCAATAGAGAAAAAGGAGACCCAAGGTGGAATACATGAGGTAAGCTCTCTAGACATGATGCAGGAATAAATGGACACTTTAGCCCTTAGGATTGAACATATGTCTACAAACACTAACACCGTAGCAGTAGTCCACACAAAGTGCAAACTCTGTGGATCTAAAGGACACGAATCGGCAGAGTGTAACCTTTTGAACGAACTGAATACCGACCAAGTGAATTACGCCCAAGGTAACCCATTTTCAAACACTTACAAACCTGGATGGAAGAATCATCCAAATTTCTCCTATAAAAACCAGAACCCTATCCAAAATCAAGCACCTCAGAGACCGCAAGGTTATCAAGCCCAAAAACTAAACCAACCTATGCAAGCTATGCCCCAGAAGTCTAACCTTGAGAAGATCATGGAGAGCTTTATATCGGGCCAGACTCAGCAAAATAAAGAATTCCTAAACCAAAAAATGCACGTAAACGAACTTATAACGCAATTAGGAACCAAGGTTGATCAGACAATCACTCACAACAAGATGCTTGAAACCCAGATCTCACAGGTAGCACAAAACCAAGCCTCACAAACTACACCTGGAGGCCAATTTTCTGGACAACCTCAACCAAACCCTCGAGGGAAAGCTAACAATATCTCGATACGAAGTGGGACCGCTTACGAAGGGCCTCAGAACCCACCAATGAGCGAGTCCAAAACTTCTAAAGAAAATATGCTTACCAACCAAAAAGAGGAACCCGAGAAACAAACCAACCAAGAAGGTGAAGCCAAGGATAAAACTTACAAACCACCACCCCCGTACAAACCACCAATCCCATACTCGCAAATACTTAAACAAACCAAAATCAATAACCAATACCAAAATTTTATAAAAGTGATAGAAAAGCTTCATGTAGAGATTCCTTTCACCGAAGCTATCACCCAAATTACGTCTTACGCCAAATTTCTCAAAGACATCTTAACCAACAAGCGTAGGCTCGACGATCCAAAACCCTTGGAATGCAACTTTATTTCTGAGGATAAACTTGCTAAGAAGGAGAAAGACCCTGGTAGTTTTTCTATACCTTGCATTTTAGGGAGTCATGTGATCGACAAAGCTTTCCTAGACTTATGCGCTAGTGTAAGTTTAATGCCCTTAGCTGTATGTAAAAGGTTAAACTTAGGAGAATTGCAACCAACTAAGATGTCCCTCCAATTAGCCGATAGGTATGTTAAGTATCCTGTAGGCATTTTAGAAGACATCCCAGTTAGGATCGGTCAACTTTATATCCCAACAAACTTTGTGGTCATGGATATCAAAGAAGACAAAGATATCACTATCCTTTTAGGTAGACCATTCTTATCAACAACCGGAGCTATAATAGATTTCAAAAGAGGGAAATTAACCTTCGAAGTAGGGGACGAAAAGATCGAGTTCATTCTTTAAAAATTCCTGATGGAACCAATTCTAGGAGACGCATGTTATACGATCGATATCATAGATGAGTGCATAAGAGTATTTGATCAAGGAAAACCTAAGATCGAACCATTGTCAAACCCGAATGAAAAGGATGACGAGTTAGAGGAAACGGAACCTCACACTAACGAATGTCTGGATCTTACTCCAGACCCTTCACCTAACTCTCAAAAACCAGCCCAAGAACTTAAGGAACTACCCAAGAACCTAAGGTATGAGTTTTTGGATGAAGAAATGAACCTCTCAGTAATAGTTAGTGCCACCTTAAACCAAGACAAGACGAATTGACTCTTGAATGTTTTAAGAAGATACCCCTCTGCCTTAGGGTACAACATATCTGATCTAAAAGGTATAAGCCCATCCGTGTGTATGCACAGGATCTCACTAGAGGAGGATTCAAAACCTTCCAAAGAACATCAGAGAAGGATCAACCCTGTGATGAGCGAGGTAGTAAATAAGGAAGTCCTTAAATTATTGGAAGCTGGTATAATCTATCAGATTTCTGTTAGTAAGTGGGTACGTCCTGTACATGTGGTTCCCAAGAAGGGAGGCATCACAGTTGTGTAGAGCGAGAAGGGAGAGCATGTCGCTAAACGCATAGAAGGCGGATGGCGTATGTGCATAGATTATAGGAAGCTCAATAAGGCAACTAGGAAAGACCATTTCCCCCTTCCATTCATATATAAAATACTGGAGCGTCTTGCCAGACACTCTTACGTTTGTTATATTGATGGATATTCTCGATTTTTCCAAATACACATTCACCCCGAGGATCAAGAGAAAATAACCTTTAGCTGTCCTTACGGAACGTTTGCTTACAGAAGAATGTCGTTTGGACTCTGTAATGCGCCAACTACTTTCCAATGTTGTATGATGTCAATCTTCGCAAATTATCTCAATGGAATCATGGAAGTATTTATGGATGACTTCTCGGATTGTGGATTAGACTTTGAAAACTGCCTTATTAACCTTGAGAAAATCCTAGAGAGATGCATAGAAGTTAACCTTGTGTTAAACTGGGAGAAGTGCCACTTTATGGTTAAAGAAGGCATAGTGTTAGGACATATAATATCTGAAAGAGACATTGAGGTCGATAAAGCAAAAATAGAATTTATAGAAAACCTTAACCCTCCTAAGACAGTTAGAGAAGTCCATAGTTTCCTTGGACACGCCGGTTTCTACCGACGCTTCATAAAAGACTTCTCTAACATAACGAAGCCCCTGACCGGCCTTCTGATGAAAGACATCAAATTCATTTTCGATGAAAAATGCATCGAAGCCTTTAACCGTTTAAAACAAGCATTAATTTCAGCATCCATTATACAAACCCCGGATTGGACTAAACCCTTCGAAATAATGTGTGATGCTAGCGATTTCGCTATAGGAGTTGTTTTAGGGCAAAGAAAAGATAAGAAACTACACGTAATATATTATGCAAGTAGAACCCTAGATGCCGCTCAATTAAATTATACAACAACAGAGAAGGAACTCCTAGCTGTAGTTTTCACAGTCGATACATTTAGGTCTTATCTTGTAGGATCTAAGATTATAGTATATACAGACCATGCAACTATCTGTTACCTTCTGAGCAAAAAGGATGCAAAACCTAGATTACTCAGGTGGATCCTTTTACTATAAGAATTCGACTTAGACATTAGAGACAAAAAAGGAACAGAAAACGTAGTTACTGACCATCTTTCCAGATTAGAGCATTTAAAGTCAGATCATTTACCTATAAATGATGACTTCACATATGATAGACTAGTAGCTAAGATAGATACCGCTCCCCTTGAGCCTGATAGAGACAACCTTGGGACGATTTTGGAAATTAGCAGAGTACCATGGTACGCTGATTTTGTGAACTATCTAGCCGCTGATATCATACCACCTGACCTCAACTATCAACAGAAGAAGAAGTTCTTTAAAGATATAAGACACTTCTATTGGGACGAACCACTCCTTTTCAAAAGAGGAACTGATAACATATTTCGACGTTGCGTCCCGGAAGAAAAAGTCGGAAACATAATAAAACATTGTCACTCTTCACCCTATGGTGGACATTCAAGCACATCCAAGACATACGCTAAGATCCTTCAAGCTGGTCTTTATTGGCCGACATTATGGCGTGATATCCATGCTTATATTGTCCGATGTGACCGGTGCCAGCACGCTGGAAACATCTCAAGACGTGACAAGATGCCTTTGAAGAACATTCAAGAAGTAGAATTATTTGACGTATGGGGTATTGATTTCATGGGACCTTTTCCATCTTCATTGGGAAAAAAGTACATTTTGGTAGTCGTTGACTATGTGTCCAAGTGGATAGAAGTTATAGCCTCACCCACCAACGACACTAGAGTAGTCATTAAGATGTTCAAGAATAATATCTTTCCCAGATTTGGAGTGCCACGATTTGTCATAAGTGATGGTGGATCACATTTTATATCCAGGATATTTAATAAACTCTTAAGGAAATATGGAGTAAAACGCAGAGTAGCAACACCATATCACCCCCAGACTAATGGTTAAGTGGAAGTATCCAACAGAGAGATTAAGCAGATCTTGGAGAAAACTATATCAATATCTAGAAAAGATTGGTCTGAAAAGCTGACAGAAGCACTGTGGGCTTACAGGACTGCTTATAAAACCCCTATGGGAACTACACCGTACCAGTTGGTCTACGGGAAGTCATGCCACTTACCTTTTGAACTCAAGCACAAGGCATATTGGGCCATAAAGACCCTAAATTTGGATTACCTAGCATCTGGCAAGAAGCGAATCCTTAATATTCACAAATTGGAGGAACTCCGCCAGAACGCTTACGAGAATGTCGTTATATACAAAGAGAGAACCAAAGCTTGGCACGACAAAAGAATCATCAAAAAGGAATTTAATATAGGAGACTCTGTTCTCCTCTTCAATTCGAGATTACGTCTTTTTCCAGGTAAGCTGCGTTCGAGATGGACAGGCCCCTTTGAGGTGTACAAAATCCTGAAATCTGAAGCAGTTGAAATCCAGAACAACTCCTGTAATCCATTCGTGGTAAATGGACAAAGACTGAAGCAATACCAAGGAGGTGACATACCCACATAATGTCATGACCAAACTCTGACCGACCCTCCAGTTCTTATCTCTAACATATAAAGTTCGAATCGTCAAGCTAACAACGTTAAACAAGCGCTACATGGGAGGCAACCCATGATTTATTTTCCTTTACTTTTACTATTTCCAATTTTTATTTTTATTTGTTTTATATATATGTATATCTATGTGGAGACTAACAGTTATAATATTCGTGATTTCAGGTGTCCTCTGTTTCTAATCTAACTTTTCAGGAATGAAGAATATCGATAATATGCTAGTAATCTTTCGTGACCCAGTTCAAGAGCAGCGCTACGCCATACTTTCACAGCGCCCAATGCCGCCCACCAGATATCCCAACTCGAGCTGCATGGAGGCATTAGGCATTGAGCCTAGTGTCAGGCACTTGTGCAATCAGTTACAGTGCGATGAATATACAAATGCAATGCACGTGTTACAAGAACCTGACTTTGGAGTTCCTGAGATCGCTTATCTACGAGCCTTATGTTGGTCACGCCAGTGATGGAGGATACATTAACTTCAGGTTGTTTGGGGCAGAATAAACCTTCAACCACAAGCGTTTCGGCGACTTGCTTGGTTTTCAGATTGCCTATGATGCTTCATATGAGCTCCCCATGAGCTACTTTCTGAGGCGAGACGTCGAGAAGTTTTGGAGCGATATCACGTGTGGAGGTAGTCCTGGCCCTTCCACCCAAATATCCAACAAGATTCACAACCCTGCTTTCCGATACTTCCAGATGATCATTGCCCACACCTTCCTGGGGAAGAGTGACCTTGATACGCATGTGAGTGTTGAAGAGATCTTCTTCATGTACTGTACCACTCAGTCACACCCGGTAGACTGTGGAGCTTTCTTGATCGAGAGTCTATATCTTAATGCTCGCTCTGCTGCGAGCCCTATACATGTTGGAAGCACGGTGACTCATATAGTCTCAGCCCCGGGACTCGATAAAATACTATCTCACCTGACGTCTTACTGCAGCTACACCTTGATGGATATTTATTTCTGTCTGGACCGTGGCCTCATGAGGAGATCTTCTTTCCAACCGAATCAATACAGGTTGTTAATTAAGGGTGAGACCATTCACTACTTCACTTTACCTGACCCTCAGGTGACTTGTGTGATTGATCAGGCCAACTGGGCCTACGCCATAGAAGGGCAGGGAAAGACGGTAGATGCACCGAAGATTGCATCGATCAGAATCAAAATGCATACCAACAACCCGAATCTCCAGACTCCGAGCATGCAGTCCAAATTAGTTAAGTTTCGCATGGAGATAGCTCAGCTTCACCAGGAGCTTGCTGATGTTGCTTTGCAGGTTGAAGTATCAGTTGCCGCACACGACACCGAGACTGATATACTACATGATGAGATCGCCGATCTCCGACGCCAGATCACAGAGCTTTGAGGATACGAAGACGAAGAGACTCCACCGTACCCCGAGCATTGATGCCATCATGAACCGAGAAATACTGTTTGAATTTCCCTATTTTCCCGTTATTTACTATTCATGCTTATTTTTCTTGTTTCCTCTGACATTATGCTTGCTTTATTTTTCCTAAGATCTCTGGACTCGTGAATTATTATTGACTCTTCATATATATATATATATATATATATATATATATATATATATATATATATATATATATATATGCATTATTATAATTATTATGTTTTTATGTCCATTTTGTTTTATTTTTGTTTTATTTTACTTTACTATTTTATTTTGTTTTATTTTATTTTATTTTGTTTTGTTTTATCTTATTTTGTTTTACTTTATTTTGTTTTATTTTATTTTCGTTTTATTTTTATCAAGCTTAAATCAAAAACAAAAAAAACAGCATTCATGGATACCTATATACACCCCCATTACAAAAATGAAGACGGGAGGATTGAGGCCCAAGAAGCAAACATCATAGCCGGTCCAAACCAAATCCGAAGAGATGGCGGACGTCATAGGCTTCATGGTGGGCGCCATGACGTAACGGGCAAATTTCCCTTTTTCATCATTTATGCCTTCTTCAACCTCTCCAAACCCATTTTCTTCTTCTCCCAACTCCACCAAAGTTCATAAAAAATTCCCAACCTTCTCATTTTGACTACAAGCCATTACAATTTCCCAACTTCACTTCTCCACTTCTCCACCAAAAATCCACTAAACTCCATTTTTTTGATTTCTTTTATATAAATTCTCATTTTTCTCTACAATCACCATTAATGGCCGGAATGGAGATTAACAACATCATTCTTCGTGGAGGAAAGTCCGGTGAGCGACAAAACAAGATTTTGTAAAGATTGCAAACTCGGGAGATCCTCGCTACCCGGTATGTCGACGAAGATTGTTTGTACACTCTAGGCACATACCATAGTGTTTTCCACATGCTTGATAATCTAGGATTACAATATATTTTTGCTAGTAAAGCACCCACCTACGATAGGCTCACTAGGGAATTTTTTAGTTCCCTAATTTACACTGCTTACCCCGACACCACTAGCACGGTAGGTACCGCATGTTTTAGAATGTTTAATGTAGAATACGAGTACCCTACCGATGCTTTAGTGGGTTTACTCGGAATGCGTTATGGTGGTGGTGCTATCTGTGAGACGCCCTTAGATACTGAATGGGCACTCAAGGCATTTACTTTTTGGAACAAATTATCTAATGTAAATGTCACTTCCTTTGACGGAATTTTGGCTTTTAATATCCATAACCCGACCATAAGTATTTTTCGATACCTCTTGGCATGTATTATATTCGGCCGGGAAAATTCTAACAAAGTAAATGCCCGAGAATTGCTGTTTTTACAGGGGTGCCTCACTAATCGAAGGATCAATCTTGTTCCTTTCTTGTTGGCCCATATGTCTACCATCCTTAAAAAAGGAGGAACCATCACTTTCGGTGGTTTGATTACCTCCATTGCTAGAGCGTTGAATCTACACACTGGGTTAGCCACCTTGGAACCACTCCCTCACCGCACCATTAACTTGAACCACTCCCTCACTCTCGGTGGTTTCTACCTCATGATACATGGTGCAGCTGTACCCAGTGTTGTCCTACCTTGATTTCAGCATACGGATGTGCGACATGCGAGGAATTGGACATACGATCTTGATGCTCCACCCTTTATCGGTCCTTTACCACCTAACATTCTTATGGACGACGCCAGCGACAAGCTAATGAGCATCAGATGTCGTCGACCCAGGCATCCTAACCAGGGCGGTGACGGTGACGGTACCGGTGCTCACCCCTAGCTCTCTCTCTCTCTCTCTCTCTCTCTCTCTCTCTCTCTCTCTCTCTCTCTCTCTCTCTCTCTCTCTCTCTCTCTCTCTCTCTCTCTCTCTCTCTCTCTCTCTCTCTCTCTCTCTCTCTCTCTCTCTCTCTCTCTCTCTCTCTCTCTCTCTCTCTCTTTCTCTCTCTTTCTCTCTCTCTCTACCAGGTTACTCCTACCCTATCTCATATCGAAACATTGAGGACAATGTTCGGTTAAGTGTGGGAGGAGATTTTATCGCTTTTCATCTTTCCTTTATTTTTATTGCTTTTTATCGTTTTCCTTTACTTTTATCGCTTTTTACCATTTTCCTTTAATTTTAGTATGTTTTATGTTTTAGTTGCTTTTTGTACCTTTCAATAAAATAACATGTGTCTGACGAGTCATTTGTGTAAATGTATCCTTATTTCCCCCATTTCTTTAACCTTACCAAAAAAAAGTTTTTTTAGCCAAGAAAACAGTACATCTTGAACATTCAGGCTATAAGACAAGTTTATGACAGGAT